>NW_027492311.1:0-628923 GCF_021521415.1 Bidens hawaiensis | reverse complement strand
CGATTAGTGTTTCTTCATTGGCGCCATCCGTGCATAAAAGCTAGAACTTATTCTTTTTCAGTTTTTTTTAAACTTCTGGAAAGATGGTTAAGGTTTACTTCCGTTGCCAAAGCCAGCGAATAACCAAGAAACACCAGTAACCACAACCTCAGCTACTGGGGGGAACACCGGCGAATACACACATTTTACGAACACTACCCCGGTTACCCGAGCCGGGGGCAAGTGCAGTAAACAATCATCCCCTGGGATTCATTAATACCCAGGTGGAAAGACAACAGACGAGGCCCCCCCGCCAAACACTTGAACAAGTTAAAGCGTGGGCGGAAAAACGTCAAAGGGAATTCCAAGCTGAGTTGGATGAACGCTTGCGTTCACTCCAACAGGCTGACGAATTCGGAAGCACTCAACAGCTCAACATGAGCAATGAGTGCGAGTACTTGGACGATGATTCGGAGGAATCCGACACCGACGCAAACCCTCGCCATAGGGCGAAAGGGAAGCGTAAGGAAACGGACTTCCAACCGAGAAGGAATTTTGGAGAAACCTTCAAACCAAAAACAGGGGTGGAAACCCACGTGACTTCTCTAAAACCTTCAGACCAACCGCTGCAAATGCGGGAACCTCTAAGTTTGCAAGGGACATTGCGGAAGCAATCGCCCCAAGAAGTGCCAAACAGATGTCAAACATCGGCACCTATGATGGTATATCTGACTCAGACGATCATTTGAACAGATTCATAGCGGGGGCAACCGTCAGCAACTGGACGGAACCCACGTGGTGTTATATGTTCCAGATGACACTGGTTGGAGCAGCCAGAGCGTGGTTCGACCGTCTACCGGTCCACCACATCTACGATTGGGCAGACTTCCAACAGAAGTTTAGCCAACACTTCAGCCAACAAAGATAGTATACCGAAGAATGCATAGACTTGAAGGACATCGTCGAAGCATTTGTCAGAGATGGGACGCTCGCACACCTCGTGGCGTAATGAATGCTAAGCAGACTAATGCGTGAAGAACCCCGGTTGGGGAACACAAGAATGAAACTTCAGCTTCAATGTTGGAGACTACATACTGCGTAAACAACGAGATCCCGAACCAGGTGCATATCGGCTCGATGGCACCCCCATCCCAACAACGTGGAAGGGAGCTCAATTACACAGTTTGCATGTAGATCAATTCCAAACTTGTAAAGAAAAGGCCCAGAGCCACTTCTAATGGAAATGATTCTCCTTATCACATTGATGCTGATGGTCTTACATTTATACTTATGGACTTTCCACACTGATATGCCGGTCTTCACCGCATACATAAGTGGGGAAAAAAGTCGTTGCGTGTGGAAGGCGGCAAAACCCGCATAAACACAAAAAACGGCAAACCTTCACGCAGGTCAGTCATAGGTAAAGTTTGGTCATCCCACTAAATGAAAGTGCCCGTCTTAGCCGCACAAATCATGATAGAGGAAACCGAACTAACCTATTGACAACCGCGCGTCGAACGGTTAATTTATTCAAAAACACTGATGCCGGTTTTCACCGCATAAATAAGTGTAAAGAAATCGTTGCGTGTGGACGGCGGCAAAACCCGCGTAAGCACAAAAAACAGATGAAGACAACCTTCACGCAGGTCAGTCATAGGTAAAGTTTGGCCATCCCACTAAATGAAAGTGCCGGTCTTAGCCGCACAAATCATGATAGAGGAAACCGAACTAACCTATTGACAACCGCGCGTCGAACGGTTAACTTATAAAACACTTAGAAAATTTCTAACGAAAAGATGAGGAAAACCTCCACGCAGGTGAGATATAGGTAAAGTTTAGCCATCCTACTAAGTGCAAGTGACGGTCTTACCCGCACAATCACAAAGGAGGAAGCAAAACTTCAACCTATTATCTACCACGTTCAAAGGTTAACTTATTCTAAACACTTAGAAAATTTCTAAGGAAAAGATGAGGAAAACCTTCACGCAGGTCAGCCATAGGTAAAGTTTGGTCATCCTACTAAATGCAAGTGACGGTTTTACCCGCACAATCATGAGAGGAAACTGAACTTTAACCTATCGACAACCGCGCGTCGAACGGTTAACTTATTCAGAACACTTAGAAAATATCTTCAAGGAAAAAATGAGGAAAACCTCCACGCAGGTCAGATATAGGTAAAGTTTAGCCATCCTACTAAGTGCAAGTGACGGTCTTACCCGCACAATCACGAAAGAGGAAGCAAAACTTTAACCTATTATCTGCCACGTTGATAGGTTAACTTATTCAAAGTACTTAAGAAATTGCTAAGTTGAACTACAATATGCACAAGCGAATCATACATTGTTTATGCGGCATACCAAGTGCCAAATTAAACTATAATATGCATGAGCAAGTCGTACAACGTTTATAAAGCAAGAGTGACGGTCCTACCCGCACAAAAGATTTACATTCCATATAAATTCAGGTATTACAAGAATGGTCGGGTATCTACCCGCCTACAAGAGTGTAAATCTATACAAAAAAACTATCCTAACAGCGGGAAGGGATCTAAAGGTTCAAGCTTCAGGACCCCTCCCTCCAAACCCACTTGTACCCGCACCATCAGTTGGCTGTGGCGGTTCAAGGAAGGTCTTGAGAATGGTTAACCCATCATCAGCAGCAGCAACTTCGTTCACCTTCTCCACCACTGGATGCGGGAAGGCAGCATACTGGTTCACTGCTTGGTCATAAGCAGCTTCAGTATCTACATCATATAAAGGGAAGTTGGAAGGCGGGATGCCCTTCTCAACGAACCCTAGACCAAGCAGGAAGCCAGCCTTTTCCCCATCCTCATGAGAAGCGTTGAGGGCTGCGCTCATGGCATCGTCATATGATGTGTCTGTGAAGACCCGATGCACAACCTACAAAACAAAAATACAAGTATCAAAACCTTTTCTAAGTATAAAGAAAAGCGTGAAGACATTATGAAGCTAAGCTTACCTGCGACAACGCTTCTCGTAGAAGCCATTTCTTGGTAACCAGAGCCTCCTGGAGGGCAGCTTGAGCTTGGTTACGGGCGCGTTCGGCTTCACTTTTGTTAAGGTTGGCAAGCAACACTTCTTTAGCCGCAGCCTCTTCGACGCCCTTAAGCTTACGCTCAGTATGGTCAAGCACGCCCCTCTGGTCCAAGATCTCCTGGAGCTTCTTGGCGTCTTCCATGGCCAAGGCATCATGAGCCTGTTGGAGCCTCTCTAATTTGGCTTTAAGTTCCTCATTCTCGAGGCGTAGAGGCTCAGCAACAGCTTCAGCCTTGGTGGCACTCTAAGTTGCGTTCCGTGCAGTTTCCTTAGCCAGCCGAAGCTGTTCGTTAACAGCTTGGGCAGCCTTGGAACGGGCCTCGAGACGGGCCTGAACTTCAACCTCAAGGGCCTTGAAGGCCTTCTCCTTCTCCGCAGCAACAGCGGAGAGCCTCCTGTTCTCCTCTCGGACAGCCCGCGCCTGAGCTACTTCTTGGATCCAAGCTGCCTTTAACTTGTCGTTTTCACGACAAAGCAGCTCGACGCGCGGCTGCATCCGGGCTAGGAGAATCCGGAGCTCATTTGTCAACCTACCCTCCTGGTAGCTTGACATTGCATCCCCCAGCGCACCAGCGGGGGCGGCGTGGCGCGCCCATTCGACGCAGTCTACAGGCGTCCGAAGGGTGGTTCCCCGGCGGATGTTCCACCACGGAACAAACACCTCATTCGAATCCGACACTGCAAAAACAAAAGGCAGTTAGGAAAAGATGATATATATAAAAAAAAAAAAAAAGAGGCCAAATTCACCCTACGCACCTGTAGGGTCGACAACAGGCCGGTAGCCGCTGAACCCATCACCTGAACCTAACGGATATCCATCCAAGAGGTCAGGCAGATGGGAAGGAGGCACAGATTGGCTTGAAGCCCCAAACATACCTGCTGAACCGGCCGGGGGCGAGGTAGTTGCCGGCGCGGGAGGCACGGTCGAAGCCGCTGCGGTGGAAACCAACGGAGGTGAACTCACCAGAGGTGAACTCACAACCGTGGCCGCGGCTGCGGAAGAATCCACAGAAACACTCACCGCCGGCTCAGTGAAGGAATCAGTGAATATGGCACTGACAGCCGGCGGAGATGTCGTCACAGTTGGAACAGTTGGCTCAACTGGGTGAGCAACTGAACCAACTGAAGCAGGCGCAGTCGCCTGGGTCATCGCCTCAGGTAGGTTGACCAAGCCTACCATCATGGGTCCGGAGGTGCTCCTCCCCGCTCCACCCTGGAATGCGGTAGCATCCACGCCTGCACAAAGAAGATACAAGTATAATGGTGGAAAGCTATGCAGTTAAAGTAAAGGAAGATTATACTTACGGGTTTTCTTGAGCCTAAAGGTGCGAACAGGCGGGGACGAACCCGATGGAGCTGGCCTCTTAAATACCGGTCACCGTCGTCGTCCTGGGCTGCTCGGAGGTGACAGTCGTCTCAGCCTCCGGAGCAGTGGTCTCAACACCACCTGGGTTCCCCGCCGCCTCTTCGCTCTCGGTCTCCGAGTTTGACCGGTTCCCCTGATCGGCGGTGGAGGCAACCTTCGCCTTGCCCTTTCCGCCAGCAGCTTTCTTCTTCCGCGTCAAGAAAGGACCGTCTGCGGATTCCTCATCAGAAGTTGACAGAATTAGAGCAATTCCGGCAGAGGTTTCAGCATTGAGAGGGCGAGGGTTAAATAACTCCTTACCTGGCCGCGTGGCGCTCAGTATCGGGTGGCCCGGCGGGTAGACCTCCACAAACCGATCCCTTGTTTGCTCCAAGATGGGCAACTCGTTCTCATCAAGAGCATGGGTACCCATCCGAGCGGGACCATCAGCTTCCCGCGGGTACAGAAGCGATTGCAAATCGTTTCCCTCTGAAAAGAAAAAACAGTTTAGCGGAAAAACCCTAAATCAGCAAAAAGATGTGAAGCATACCGTAAGGGATATAGTTCAAACCGTATTAAGGACGATGGGAATCTGCGGCGCCTCCGCCCCAGCATTCTTCCACACCCGGCTCATCCCGAGCATCACCATCCCGGACTCCGCAAAGCGGTAAACCGGAGACTGGATCCGGGAAATCTTGGCGAACCATTCCGCCTCCTCATAGTTGGAGGCGTGAAGGTTCGGGAGAGCTCTCCCGTTCTTAAACGTCATCGCTATCGGGACGACGCGAGCGGAGATATAGAAGAACTCCCGCTTCCAAGACCGAAGACTGCGCTCGGTTGCGCAGATCTTCAGACCCTGGATCCGATTGACCAAGGTATACCACCCCTGGATGCACCTCCAAGAATAGAAGGTCATCAGGCGATCGACATGGGGCTCCACGCCCAGAATGAGGCACACCCATTCAAAATGGCGGATCTTTGCGATCGCCATTGGGTGTACCTCCGTCAGGTGCACACCGTGTCTCTCCAGAACACGGTATACAAACTTCGTCAATGGGAACCTGAGATTCCCATAGATGAAGAATGGAGCATACACCCCTATTTTGCCCTTGGGGGCATCATACACCGTCTGGTGTGGCTCAGGAAACTCAGGCTCGAAAGGCTCGAGCATGAACTTCCTGACGATATACTGATACTGGCCGACGGGAAGAGCACACTGGCACTCGCCAGCAGTACTCTTATCGTCCTTATCAGAAGTGGACGACGGATTCTCGACGAACACGTCAGACTCCTCGGCAGTAGCCTCAACATCATGGGAAGAAGACATTCTGGAAGGATGAAACGCAACGATTTCAGGAGAATGCTCGACAGAAAGGTTAGAGTATTCGCCGGAAATCGCTTGAAGAAGAAAGAAGTGAAAGTGTGGATTAAGATGCACTCTCTCCCCCTATATATACTCATCGCAATAAATGCGATGAATTTAATGCGGAAGAGAGAGAAATCGCAGGTGCAATGAAACTATGACACGTGGCAAAGACCAAGCTGGCAACAGCTGTTGAAAGGACGCATGCCATAAATTTCGCGGCCACGCGCCCGAAAACTCGCGCCCACGCACCTGAAAAAGCGTCTGGAATGACCATATACTGTCACGTCGCCATAACTTCCTGCACGTCCTGAAACTGTCAGAAGAAACCGTCGGACTACTCAACCGACGTTTCAACAGTTTGGACTGTTCTTATCCTTTCACCAACTCTTCGAATTTCAAAAAGATTCAAAAGTAAGCGGGACTATACCCCTTACCTTGGCAACCAAGTAACTATAAGACAGGTGCGAGTACAGTGTTAAGGCAAAACCCTTCACATACTTAGCACCTGCAGGGAATTGAAGCCAAGAATACCTCGGCGACCAAGTAACTATAAGACGGGTGCGGGTACAGTGTCAAGGCAAAACCCTTCACATACTTAGCACCCGCAGGGAATTGAAGCCAGGAATACCTTGGAAGTAAAGTAACTATAAGACGAGTGCGGGTACAGTGTCAAGGCGAAACCCTTCACATACCTAGCACTCCGCAGGGAATTGAAACCAAGAAGGATCTTCTGGGCCATGCTTGCGGAAACGGGAATAACATCCCCGCATAGCGGGAACGTCGAGAACTAGATTGTTTGAAGCTCCAAGATGGAATTGGTTGTTTTAACATAATTGATCACTATATTCAAAACTACCAAAACCTCATGGAGAATCTATACAAGTGGAACTCAACGCTACTGACTTGCGAGGAGGTTACAGACCTACCCGCATCATACCCAAAGATCAAGCAGAAAGTCGGGAATTTCTGCACGTGACATTAGGACTTCCGCGGGAAGAATCCCCATGGAAAACCTTAAAACTAAACCCTTTTCAAAACCCTTTGCTTAAGTCCAAAAGTTCACCTCACTTATTAACAACTCATGAGAAGAACATTGGACTGGGGGGACTTGAAGAGGTAGGTCCCAGCAGAGCTCAGTTGGACCCGCAAGACTCACCTTGAAGAGGGACGTCTACGCAGAAACCAACTGGATCCGCAGGACCCACCATGCTCAGAGACGTGACGTCCTTACGCGCAGTACGCAAGCTGTTCCCACAGGAAAAGCCTCCCAATGGTGAAGTACCCCGCCTGTTCCCGCAGCTGCGGATACAAGCCATCAGGGAAGGCTACCCGCCCAGCAAGGCTACACGCACAAGGCACTTAACTCTTAAATAATTCAGTAATGTCACCTGAAGAAGGAGTGAGCAAGCCGGGAACACTCCCGCACAAAGCCGGGAAAACTCCCGTCCAAATGAGCCAGTCCGTACGATACTGGAGGATCTTTTGTACTGTACCTGACAAGGTATGGACAAAAGATCTGACCAAGGATACGACAGCTCACTGACAACAGTATGACGAGCAGCATGCTCTTGTACTGTATGTCACTATTAGCCGCTGCCTACTCACTAACCTGTCGGAGGACGTGCATAGTCTGCAGTTGGTGGAACAGGAATAGTACACAGCCAGCCTGGTCACTATCAGCCGCTGCCTACCCACCACCACCAGCATGGCATGTGCGTAGCCCACAGTTGGCAGAACAGGAACACTATTCAGCCGGCTGTACCTGCTTGGAAACATACCTTCGGCTATAAATACTCCAACACCTTGGAATGGTATCATCTTATCTCATATCTCATATCTTGATATATTACCTGATATCTGCTCTAGTCATTCTCTTAATTTACACTTATATTCAAGAGCAATCTAGTCTGATTCTCACGCCGGAGGGTGGTCACAAGGAGGTACCCCCCCTTCTCAGTGACGAGCTCACGGTGTTTGTTTTGCAGGTTATCAGAAGAACCATCTTCGCCGGATCTAACCCCTCGTGGGAAACATCTATTTAACCCCCAGATTGTCCATAATCTGCCCGGGGTCGATTAGTGTTTCTTCAATGTGTATTGAAATAGATTTGAATACAATCTACTAATCTCATAAACGAGTAACCAACACTTAGACATGGTTAACTTTTAAAAAAAAAAAACGTTTAACTAAAATCTTATTTAATTATACTCATTAATCTACACATTTTTCCTACGGAGAGATTTCAACCCTTTACTCAAGGAGTGCCACATTTTTACAACTTGATAACATCATGTCAAGTCTTTTTTGGACTAGATTAAGGTAATTGTTTGTGTTAACTGTAACCGTCATCTTCCTTATGTGTGTTAAATCATTCGAAAACATGTAGCCTCACACGTTTTTTTTTTTGAGCGGCAAATTTCATAAAAAAGGACTAGCGGGAAACTAGCAAAAACCCCAAGACAAACAACCAACGAAGCCAAAAGGCAGAAAGTTAAACACCAAAAACAAAATCTAAAAAAACCAATTTTTTCAAGATCAACATAGGGCTTTAAACCCTTCTTTTTCTATAGTCTTGCAAACAAGATCTTCCATACCCACAAGATTCATCCCCAACTCACGAACTAACCTAATCGTTGCATCAACCTCCTCCTTTGTATGGTCTTTAGTTATAAAACTTTAACTTACACATAGAATTGTTTTCTCATCCGTACTAACAAGCTATGTCCACCAATGCTCATAAATACTAGATATACTCCGTATTAGTTTTACTTTTTAATGGAACAACATAGAATCTTGAAAATTAATATGAAAGTTGAAAGTAGACATTTTGTTTTATTCGGCTTATTAAATGAAAAAATAATTAACAAATGGAGCAGTTACTTTATAAAAGTTTATAATATGTATTTAATTTATCTTTACTATATATAATCCACAAAACAAGGACAAATTAAAACACTTTTCTTTAAGGAATTTACAATTTGTAAGGCATAAAGTACAAGTGTAATAAAAGACAAAGTGGTCTTTTAAACACAATCAACACAAGTTAATTTGATTTCAACATATATATTACAAGTTTGGTACCTCAACTTTAGTCAAATTTAAGAAATAATTACAACACACGTTCAGTTGACTTGGCTCGCTAACAACCTTTTAAGTGTTGTTTCCTCGTATGAGCATTGACTAGTATTAATAATCATTTATATAAACTAAATACTAATTTTCTTAAGTGAATTATGATTTTTGTTCCAACAATTTTCCTCGTCCACACTCCCCGAACACCTCCATCGTCGACTTCCTCTTCCGCAACCTCCACGGTCACTCCGACTCACCTCGCCTTCTTCTCCTTGCTACATCGATATTGCATGGTGGGATGGTGTCTCCATGTGGTAATAAGCATCCACGTCACCATCTCTATGCCTTGCTACCGCTACAACACCCACCCAATGATCTTAAATGCAAATAAGAAAAATAGAAGTCTTGATATTTGAAACTAACATGAGCACCGAAGCAATGTCGATGTGAAGGGCTCTAATAAGGCTAAAAAATAGTAACTAGCTCTTAATATGGAGTAAAACTACGAACTTTTTGTGTGCCAGTCATGAAGAAAGCTAAAAGTCCCTAGCCCACATAATCATACCTTGGATCCGATAGATATGAGGGTACCAAATACAGAAATATTAGAAAATGTGTATTGAAATAGATTTGAATACAATCTACTAATCTCATAAACGAGTAACCAACACTTAGACATGGTTAACTTTTTTTAAAAAAAAACGTTTAACTAAAATCTTATTTAATTATACTCATTAATCTACACATTTTTCCTACGGAGAGATTTCAACCCTTTACTCAAGGAGTGCCACATTTTTACAACTTGATAACATCATGTCAAGTCTTTTTTGGACTAGATTAAGGTAATTGTTTGTGTTAACTGTAACCGTCATCTTCCTTATGTGTGTTAAATCATTCGAAAACATGTAGCCTCACACGTTTTTTTTTTTGAACGGCAAATTTCATAAAAAAGGACTACCGGGAAACTAGCAAAAACCCCAAGACAAACAACCAACGAAGCCAAAAGGCAGAAAGTTAAACACCAAAAACAAAATCTAAAAAAACCAATTTTTTCAAGACCAACATAGGGCTTTAAACCCTTCTTTTTCTATAGTCTTGCAAACAAGATCTTCCATACCCACAAGATTCATCCCCAACTCACGAACTAACCTAATCGTTGCATCAACCTCTTCCTTTGTATGGTCTTTAGTTATAAAACTTTAACTTACACATAGAATTGTTTTCTCATCCGTACTAACAAGCTATGTCCACCAATGCTCATAAATACTAGATATACTCCGTATTAGTTTTACTTTTTAATGGAACAACATAGAATCTTGAAAATTAATATGAAAGTTGAAAGTAGACATTTTGTTTTATTCGGCTTATTAAATGAATAAATAATTAACAAATGGAGCAGTTACTTTATAAAAGTTTATAATATGTATTTAATTTTTCTTTACTATATATAATCCACAAAACAAGGACAAATTAAAACACTTTTCTTTAAGGAATTTACAATTTGTAAGGCATAAAGTACAAGTGTAATAAAAGATAAAGTGGTCTTTTAAACACAATCAACACAAGTTAATTTGATTTCAACATATATATTACAAGTTTGGTACCTCAACTTTAGTTAAATTTAAGAAATAATTACAACACACGTTCAGTTGACTTGGCTCGCTAACAACCTTTTAAGTGGCGTTGGTGAAGAATCCAAGTGTGGTGAGTAGGTATGATACGTCCTCGTTGAGGGATCGGGTGCTGCGCCTTTAGGGAAGGATGTGATGGACGAGTGTTGTAAGGTTTTTCCTCAAGCGAGTGTTTTGCAGGTGAGTTAGTTATGAATTGATAGATTAATTGAAATCGTTTCGAATAATTGATTAGTTTTGATTGATTGTTGAATATGATTATTAAGTGATCTAGTGATACTGAATGATAGATTGAAAATTATGTTTAGTTAGTACTTACGGTCAAAGGCTATACGCACACAACTGACAGTTTATACGAGTAGTGTAACCTTATATGGCCCGTTTAACATATAGGGTGGTACCCTTAGTTACTAGGTAGAGATGCATTTGGGTTCTGGGTCCAAATTGGTTGGTTCAAGTTCGGTCAAACCTGGTCAACATCTAGTTTTCAGCTGTTGGTAAGGGGAAAAGGATCCATTCGGGTTGAAACTGGGTTATAACTGGGTCTGCTTGAGTTAACGGTTTCAACAGATGAGTTGTTGAACCGATTACAGCTCTACGGTTTGGGTCGGCTCTCATCGGGTTTGGTTCGGGTTAAAACTAGTTCCTGATCCCAACCTGTTCTTTTTCTTTTTGTTGTTGATCTCGAAGTTACTAGGTAGGGACCTCTGGCACATTTTTTTTGACTTTAGACATGATCATGATAAGGGTAGTCTGTCTTTGTTGTTTTATAATGTCGCCCAACACAAATCAATTTAGAAATATAAAAATGGTCAGTTTTTCTCATAAGAAACTTTTCTTCTGTCTTGACTTTGGCCCGGAAAAATGGGTCACTGGGACCGGGTTCCAAGGTTGCTTTAGCCTGAAAGCTCAGTTAGATATTAAATATTCTCAGGGACTGACGTTAGCCTCCTAGGCCCGGTTAAGACCGGTTTTAGCTTCCTGAGCTTGATTAAGATTGCTCTTGACTTCCTAGGCCCGTTTAAGACAGAAGCCCAGAAAGGTTTGGAAGCCCAATTCTTAGACCCGGCCCGTAAAGCCCGAAAGCTCGGCGGCTCGGCTGACAGTCTTTAGGCCCAAACGACTTCTTTTAAGATATATTTTGTGTAATCTTAGGGTGGTTGTTTATATAATATATTTGAGGTATTTCCCTATAGATCTTTGACTTATTGTTAATGACTTAATGACAGTTGTTCATTTATTTATTTTTATCAGTCATGCTATAGATTAAGTTTATTTTTATTATTTGAAAACCAATTTTACCTTTTTTCTATATTTGCATTATCTTATGAGAAAAGGCTTGAAAAAGCCCGGGCCTGAAAAGGACTGACCAGAACTGATCAAGCCCAATAAGCCCAACTATTTTTTATAAAACTGGCCTTTTTGGGACCATTTAGGACCGAGCCCGTGATCATGCCCGATATCTATATTTTATAAAACTGGCCTTTTCTGGCTCATTATTTTTTATTTTTGGGACCATTTAGGACCGAGCCCGTGATCATGCCTGGTATTTGTGCCACTCTAGCCAAACCCCCATAGTCTTGTATGATGCTCTTAAATATTAGTTCATACCTCCACATAAGAATAAATACTTAATTGCATGCCATTGTCATCTATTTGTTAAAAAAGTAAGAGAAGTTTAATTTTAAATTGACCTTATAAATTACTTGAATTTTTTATAATTTTTTGTAGGGTTATGGGATGACGGAAACCGGTGGGATTGTATCTATTGAGAATGCAAGGGTCGGGTCTAGCCGTTCGGGTTCATCAGGAACACTTTGTCCTGGAGCAGAAGCTAAAGTTATACATATAGAAACCTTAAAACCTCTCCCCCCTAACCAGTTAGGTGAAATATGGGCCCGTGGCCCGAATTTCATGAAAGGCAAGTGATTAACCTTTATTTTAATAAATTTTTTCACCAACATCAGTACAAGTGCGAAAACAGGCAAAAGTCAAACGGGCTGGATAATCAGTCAAAACAAGTAGTTTTTAATGCAGCTGAGTACTTGACTCTAGAGGTGTGCAATGGTTTTATGAACTGAGCTTTGCATACCCATAGTTGACTAACACTTTTGGTCTAGAAAGTAGCTATTTTTATAAACAAATAATTGTGTCGAATATGAATAATGATTTAGGAGGTTTTATGCACTAAAAATTAAACTTTGGCTGCATTTTAACTCTTGCTCTTTTGTTTGACCCATGGGTGTAAGCAAGCTGAGCGTAGCCCAAGCTCATTTAACTTACGAGAGCGTGAGTTTGAGTTCGTGCCTCAGCTTGTTTATTATGTATTAATTAGTTTATATATTTATAAATATTTTTATGTACACTTTAATTATAATTTTTATATCTAACATAATATGGTTATTTTTTTATCAGAAAGTTATATATAATAATATTTATTATATGAATATATTAAATAAAAGTTATATAAGTAATAGGCACGCTTAGGCTCACGAACTAGCTCGGGGCTCGATAAGTGAAGCTCAGCCTCATTTATTAGACAACTTATTTTTAGGCTTGAATTCAGGCTCGATCTCATTTAAGCTGGATGCGGTTCGTGTTTTTAACAAGCTGATCTTGAGCAGCTCACGGGCGGCTTGGCTCGTTTACACCCCATAATGGTAAAACTGGGTTGACCCTATCATTAGTAAATGGGTCAAAACTGCCACCTCTTACGAATATTGCGATCAATATGTTTATGACTTTGTATTTTTTTTTACAGAATATTTTCATAACGAAGAAGCCACAGAACAGACTATAGACAAAGAAGGTTGGTTGCACACGGGTGATCTTGGTTATTTTGACGAAGAAGGACGAATATATGTTGTTGATCGTTTGAAAGAGCTTATCAAGTATAAAGGCTATCAGGTAATTGCATTCTTACACAGGTTCGGGTCAATTTTGATACAGGTTGACCTGCAAATACTTTTTGTCTAATTTTTTTTATGACAACAATAATTTACAACCAACATTTCTGCAGGTAGCACCTGCAGAGCTTGAAGGGCTGCTTATGAGTCATCCTGAAATCATGGATGCTGCAGTCATCCCGTAAGTAATGGATCATGTTTTTGCTCTATCACTTAAATAATTGTAAAATAGAAACAAATTATAATTGTTTTACCGGTCCTAGCAAGAAGTTACATTTTATTAGGCCTGCAAACGAATCAAGCGTTCAATGAACAGTTTGTGAACTGTTCAGCATGAAGTTCGTTTATACATGTTTATTTGGTAAATGAATGAACATGAACAAAAATACTTGTTCAGTTAGTTAAACTACGGACATGAGCACATGTTTCGTTCGTTTGAACGTTCGATTATGTTCACCCATTTAAGTTCATTTACATTCATGTATTTTCGTTAGTTTACATTTGTTTAAGTTTGTTCGTTAATATATTCATCTAAACTTTTTTGGCCCATTATTCTAGTTTCTACACATTACTTTTACCTAATTTTAGCTTAGTTATCTCTGTTCATCTATTTTTAGTTGTGTTTGGTCGTTTACGTTCATGAACCATCCGTTCGTATTGTTAACGGACGAACACGAACGAACACGAACAAACTCGAGCATGCTCAATTTCATAACAAATGAACACAAACAAGAAAACGCCATTCATTTAACTGTTTGCGTTTAATCATGAGTGTGCTCCGTTCATGCTCATTCGGTTCGGTTCGTTTACAAGTCTACATGTTTATTACCTGTCGTGATGAATGTGCCGTTCAGTTAATAGCACGACTTGTAGCATGTCAATCTTTGATGATCTTTACTGAGATGAAGTGACATATAATAATCATTCTTAAATATAAATTGAAGAAAGGACCATTTTTATAAACATGTAACTAAATTTAAAAAAAAATAAGAACAATTTTGCATATGTGTCATCAATCAGTGCCAGATCAGCAATTTACTGGTAAAATCAGTTAAAACAAGGCAGGTTGCTTATCCAGCTACTAAAATGTAACTTGGTTTCTACTTTTTTGCTCCTAAATACTAAGTTACATCCAGTAAAAAGTGTAATAGTTACTTCTATTTCATGCAATTTTCCCAAGTTAAGAACTTCCAAATTAAATGAAAATATTTCTTTAATTGTTGTAGATACAACGATGCGGAAGCAGGTGAAATTCCAATGGCATACGTTGTACGTAAACCTGGAAGCTCAATTACTGGTGAACAGGTTCAAGATTTTATTGCAAAACAGGTACAAAAGCTAGAAAATAATAAATATTGTAAACTACTTTTTATATTTAAAACTAGAGAAATAAATATTTATATATTCAATGAGTAATCTATTTATATTTTATCAGGTTGCACCATTTAAAAGAATAAGAAAGGTAGCATTTATCGACGCTATTCCAAAATCCGCAGCAGGAAAGATTTTGAGGAGGGAACTTAGACAGAAAGTTCAATCTAAACTCTGAAGCGTCTTGTATATGTATTCTATGTAATGCAAGCGCATGCAATAACAATGGTAAGGGAGTTTATTATATTTATGCATTTAGGGAAAATGTCACCAGATAGCTGGCTAGTAATAAGTTTTGTATTTGTTTCTGTAAGTTACATAGTTGCATTTCAAAGTTTGATGTATATTTTTGGCTTCGCGGGTTTCATTTCAAATTCTAAGGCCATTAAAGAAGTACGGATTATCGTTAGGTTACATCAAACGAAATAAACAAATAGAAATAGATAGTTGGTATATTTGTTTATCCTGGAAGTACATTGATAAGCTAAAGTATTGTAGCTTTTGAACATTCAAATTTAGCAGTTTCTGTTTGTAACTATTAGTTGCATCCTAGCAAGCACTAATGTTTTCAAAACTGGCTCAGTACTGAACCGGCAGTTTTGGTGTTCATTGGTTCAAGCGACGGTTCAGTAAAAGTCAAGTCATTGGTTTTTTTTTTGTTTCTGGTTGGCTTCAAATTGGAGGGTTCGTTTGTGTTTGATCAGTTAGCTCGTAACCAAACCGACCCAATACTAACGGTCCCAGTTGGGTCTGATGGTTTTCAAACAATGACAAGTACCTGTGAATAAAAGTACTTGACCACACAACATGCATTAGATGGACTCAAACAAGTTTTTTAATAGCTGCATCCTTTCTTATCAATTCAATAGAGTTGAAATTCATATGATCAAATCACATCATGAAGTCCAAAATGAGCTTCTTTATTTTCATCTCTTATTTCGAGTTGAATATTATTGGCACGTTATTATAATCTTGAAAACTCATTGTTGTTTAGTTAACTTTTTTTTTTTTTTTTTTTGTAATTATATAAGTTATCATGTTAATCATATAAAGTATAAGAATAAATAATGTACCAAGGGAAAGGTTAAGCTTTAGTGTAATAAATAATGTTATACAAAATAAAGTATAAGAAGTTAGAACCAAAATTACACCAAGATTTTAATAATGCATGGAAACTCTTTGATTGTTAAAAAAAAGTCCTACATGCCTTCCAAATGTTCCGACATATGATGAGCAATATACACGAATCAGTTTTCTGTAAACTTTGTTCAGTTGTAATTAGTTTTGATCGTGCACCGTATCCTTTACTCCTTTAGTGAGAAAATAAAAACCGCTAGGTTCTTGCACCATCGACTTATATTAAGCCATAACTTGTCTGTCATTTTGCACAAGATAAATAAGTGTTCCACTAACTCCATATGCTCTATACATAAAAAATAAAGGGGTGTGTTCGTTTTAATCCATATGAGGTGGGGAACATAGCCATTTCCGATCCCGGTCCAAAAACATTTACTTACAATAGTTGGTTGTTCTAATGTCACGTATAGTCTTAACCTGATAATGGTAATTATTTATTACTATTCTCAGGTTAAGACTATATATAATGCAAAGTTTGTGAAAGGAGCCCACATTTTGGCTCCCTCTGTGACCTCATCCGTCCTTATAAAACACGGTGATTACAAACGGTCATGTGGGGACCAAACGGATTGTACAATGTTGCATCCATGGCTAGCTCGTCCGTCATCGATCTACCTCTGGGTTCGTGAAATCCATTGTGTGTGCTATAATGTATTGTAGATTTAATTCTAAGCATTGAAATTTGAACTAATTCCTTTTTTTATTCTTTTAGTAAAAAATAAAAATAAAATAAATGCTCTTAGAACAAATATTTTTTTTCACCTCGTGCTTTTACACTATTCATTACACCCATACATTCATCGGATCTTTGACAAACAAATAATGCATACATAAAACAAACAAGCATTTTGTTAGGATGACGTTCGTAATTTATTTTTTAATAAATGAGTAAGTTTAGCAAAGAAAATTATATTTAGCTTCATTTGAGTCAATTCAATTATCCTTTTTTATGAGGCTTAGTATGGTGAAAACTGAAACAGTAATTTTATAACAACTATTAATGTTTTAATTAAAATATATATATTTTTAAATGATAATAATTTTAATAAATTGTCATATTTCGCCAACTGAATACAAGAAAGATAGAGAAAGTAGTGAGTAGTGACAACCCATATGCGAATGTTCATGATTTTATTTGATTTTTTATTTTGCAAATCTAAAGTGGTGTAAATTGACACACACTCACGTCATAATCAAAATTATTTATGATTTGGTTGTGTAACTAATTTATTGATTTCTATATAACACTTGATTAATAAGGGCTTATAATTATTTATTTTAGCCACCTATTTAATCGGTTTTGATTACTAGCAAAGCAATGATTATGGTGTAATTTGAAAGCCATCAAAAAGGTTTTAAAACAAAAATATTATATAAGATGTAGAAAATTTAAACCAATTATAAATTATTTTTTATTTTTAAATTAAAAGAGGGATGGAGATGACAACTAATCTACTTGAATTGTTGAAAGCAAATTGAGTGGACAAAGACAAAGTGTTAAGTTTCTATCAATGTTTCCTCCAATATTTCACCATCACTTTATCATGATGTGCTCCTCACATAGTTTTTTAATATCCCATGACCAATTATTTAGAGGCATTTGGGATTTGCTCATTTGATTAATGTGTATTTGTATTTATAGAAATAATAACTAAATTATTAAAGTACAAAGTCGGATATGTATTTATCTACATTAGGAAAGGAAATGTATCCATCTTTCTTTCTCAATTATTTCTGTATATAACTTTCTTTGGTTTTTAAATAATGAAGTGATTTGTATTTATACAAAATGCTGATTTGATATAATATAATAAAAGAGAAAAAGAAAGTAGATAACAATCTAATGTTTCACAATTAAAACTACAAGTAACAATTTGTTGATCTTTAGAAATAATCTCCTGGAGCGATTGTTTGTTATAAAAACCTTTTCTGTGAATTTTTCAAGTATTGTTCATGTTTTAAAAATCCTGATGTTAATCAGATTTTGGCTAGCAAGGTTCTTCATTTGAAACACACACTATTTCGGGTTCCTAGATAAAAACAACATCAAGGATATAAATTAAATGTAATAACACATATATTTTTATATTTTTTTATACACGTGTAAATTTAAATGTATTCACATGTATATAAAAGTTTTATAATCTAAATGTCAAGATTGGTTAGGCTTTTTTAATTGAACATCCTTGAGTAATGTGGCACCGTCTAAATGTCAGGTTAATTAGTTTGTTTTTTCGGTTCTTTTGTTTTATTTCATTTTGATTTATAGTGTATTAATGACTTAGCATATATGTGTTTTAGTTACTTGTAGATCACAATTAGTTGTACTTCCTATCTAATAGAAAAGGATCTTATGATCCTGGACCGATTTTATTTGGAATTGTAAATTCTAAATTTAATTATGAAAAGCGGATCTAAATGTATTATTATCTATAATTGATTTCTTCTGGGAAATACTAATCGATAGGGCCTCATTGGTAATAGCTACAAGATCTCGTGCATTGGAACCCGTGGTTATGGACCCGAATCCATTAGTATGGAACATTTTCTTTTTCAAGTGAAATCCCCTGGTATATATAAGAGTGAAAAGCGCTTACGTTGTTGTGGAAAAAGAAGCCTTCATGTCTTAATGCACGTATTTAATTTATTCGAAGCTATTAGAGCGGGGTCCACTTTTTGTGGAATATGAGTCGAAGCAATAACAATAATATTTCTTTTTTTATAATTATTTGAGAAACGGTTCGCTAATAAACCATAATACTTGGAGAGAAGGTTCACTAATAAATCTGGGGAGAAGTCATTGGAATCTATATTATGCAATGAGACATTGTTTTTGCTAATTCGAAATGAAGGGTGAAGTAGATCTTCATCTTCATGCATCATATTCATAGTTAGCACATTCATGCTAGTTAGCAATTCTGGCTCCATATCAAGAATATCGTCACTATCATCAATACTGTCACTAGCATTAACATCGTCAAAACTCAAAACACTTTATTCAGGACTTTGTTCAGAAATACTACAATGAAAGGAAGATAGAGTAACCATAAACCATTTTAATTTTTAAAGATAGTATTTAAGTAAAATAGGTTGAGTTATGGATATCCAAATTTGAAGGATTTGTGTATGTTTAATGTCAGTCTTTTTATGTGATTCTTCTATTGTTTGGCTCATTACTAGCACATTTTTTTATTATAATACTAGCTTTTATATCCCGTATTACGGCATTGTTTTACATTATTCGTTTATAATATTTATATAATTTTTGAATTTAATTTTATTTATTGTACAGAAGTTAATAATATACTTAGTATTGATGATGAAAAAGTTTCATATATAAATGAGATATTATAACCCAGTTTAAAAGCTATTTGAGTTTGGTGAGACTCATGACTCGCTTATAAAATTGTTTTTAACTATAAATAATATATATATTTTTTAAAAGAAATCAAATATTATTTTTTAGTATATTCTCTATTTTATAGGATTTTCACATCAAATATTTGATAAGATAAATTTTTTTTAATTTAATGAGATGTTATAACTCGTTTAAGGAATATCTGAGTTTGGTAAGACTCATTCTCGTGAATTCGGGTCAAATGCATAAGAAACCTCCACTTACAAATAATGCAATTTGGTGGCTTAAGAGAATGTAAGGAGCAACCAGAGAGCTTTTAAATGTTTCGTTTATATATATTACTAGTTTTTACCCCCCCCCCCCCCCGTATTACGGGAGCTGTGTTTCTTTTCCGTGTCTAATATTTATATTTTTTGAATTTTAATTTTATTTATTGTAAGAAAGTTAATAATATACTTAGGGTTTGATGATAAAAAGGTCTCACAAATAAATGAGATGTTATAACCCGTTTAAAAGCAATGGGTTTGGTGAGACCTGTGACCCACTTATTATTTTTTTTACTACAAAATTGTTTATTAATATAAATAATATCTTTTTCTTAAAAAAATTGGATATTAATATTTAGTATATCCATATTTTATAGGATTTGCATATTAAATATTTGATAAGATTAATTTTTAATATAATGAAATGTTATAACCTGTTTAAGGTTATCCGGGTTTGGTGAGACTCGTATCCGTGAATTCGTGTCAAATGCATGAAAGGTCTACATTTACAAATAAAGCAATCTGATGGCTTGAGAGAATGTAAGAAACAACCAGAGAGCTTTCAAAAGTTTCGTTTATATATATTTAAGATTGAGATTTTTAGTTCTATACTTCTTTTCTTTTCCTTTTTTCTTTCTTTTTCCTTTTTTTACGTGCAACATGTATTGTAATTTATTTACATCCTTATATGTTGTTATGCATTATTTGTTTATAATATTTATATATTTATTTGGATATTAATTTTATTTATTGTAAGGAAATTAATAATATACTTAGGATTTAATAATAAAGGGGTTTTTTTAATAAATGAGATGTATACTCGGTTTAAAAGCTATCTAGGTTTAGTTAAACCCATGACCCGCTAATTTTTTTTATTATAAAATTGTTTCTCAATTATAAATAATACCTTTTTAAAAAAATGGATATTACTTTTTAGTATATCCATATTTTATAAGATTTTCTTATCAAATATTTGATGAGATTAATTTTTAATATGATAAGATGTTTTAACCCGTTTAAGGGCTGTCTGGGTTTGGTGAAACTCATACCCATAAATTCGAGTTAAATGCATGAGAAACCTTCATTGAAGAATAATTCAATATGGTGGCTTGAAAAAGTTAGTGAGCTTTCGTTTATATATATTTAAGATAGATAGATAATATTACCTTGCCATTTAGAAAAAAAAATAAATTAATAAAAATATGTAATCTGTAGTTTAAAAAACTTAATTATAAATGTTTAATGTAATTTTTGTTTGTTTTATACAAAACTTTTATTTATGTAAGTCATTTTACTAACAAACTATTATGTATTATAATAATCAAGATAAAGTTAATAAGTTATCAATCAATCCTTTAGAGCATACGTAATGGTTAATGCCTCGTCAGAAGCAATTTCCTTCACCAGTGGTGAATCTCGGACGAAAATGCCTGAGTGGCTAGACTCAAACACATAAATTCACTCTACTAACCAAAAAAAGAGGGTGGCTCAGACCACGCCATTTTCTTTTATATTATCATCACTCTTTTTAGTAAAAAACATAAGTAATAGTTAATGTGTCCTTCAATCATTGCCTCTTCGAGCCATATATGGTGTTATTGTAGAAAAATCCATGCCCCTTCACGCCCCTATGATGCCCAAGGGGTGGTGTAAGGATTTATCCTCCTCTAAAAAGCCCTATAATGCCTAATTACATATGATATTAGACATGGTATACTCGTTTTACCACTAGTTGGCTACATGTTATTAATACGGTTAACCGAACCATGTTTAGGTAACCAGTTTAACCGAAATAGATTGGTCATGGATTTTTAGTAACTAAAGTATTCAGTTGTGGTGGTGTTTTAATCATTAACCGCATCGATGTAACGTATACTCGCCCTAACGTAAGTGTATATATAAATAACAAGTTACACTTACACCACATTTACTTCTGAAAATAAGGAAGCAAAAAGCTATTTGAATAAAATAAAATCCCAAATACCTCACAAAATATTAAAGGTTTCATAACAAAAGTATAAATAATTTATGTCGTCACACTAGTTTATGTTCTTGCAAGTACTTTGTCCTATATTTTGTTGATTTAACGAAAATTTCCATGTGTGAATTAAAAAATCATTTAATTTTCATCCTCTCTTCAACTTGTGTTATTAAATATATACTATATATGTACAAAGTAGATAAGAATGAAAACATATCTGACTGTGAAATCCCTAGTTTTTAAATTCACAAACATATTCTGAAATGCCTCTAATCAATAACTTTTGGGTCTATAGACTATTAAAAATTGTGAACTTAGCGGTCGGGGAGCCAAGCTCCTTGAACCCAAACGAACCCACACCGCTAAAACGTTATTAAGCTAGTGATGAAGCTAACTGTCAGTTTTGTGTGACCATTTTAAGGGTACGTTGTTGTGAAAGAACCAAGAAAAGTGAGTATGGGTGGGAGTTTTATTTATATTTTTAGGGTTTACGAACTTAATAGAAATTTGTAACGTCATCCACCAGGAACAAAAAATATGCAGCTCGAGTGAACAGTAAGAACTATAGCCTTAATTTCTACTACTTAAAAACGGAAGTTCAAAATATGATAGGAATAACGTGCCTAATATTATCATTATTGTTATTATTTTGGATCTAGTCTTCAAAATCTCTTTGTCACGTTTTAGGACTTGAAGAAATACTAAGTGAACCCTGGACAGATTATAGATAATCTGGGGGTTAAGTAATGTTTCCCACGATGATGAGGTCTAGCAGAGAAAGTTGTTCTTCAGGGGACCTGCAAAACAGACACCGTAAGCTCGTCACTGAGAAGGGGGGGGGGGGTTCCTCCTTGTGACCACCATCCGGCGTGAGAATCAGACTAGATTGCTCTGAATATAAGTGTATATTAAGAGATTGCTAGATAAGATTGAGATATCAGATGATGTCCTTACCATTCCAAGGTGTTGGAGTATTTATAGCCGAAGGTAGGTTTCCTAGAAGGTACAGCCGGCTGAATAGTATTCCTGTTCCACCAACAGTGGACTACGCACAGGCCATGCTGGTTGGTGGATAGGCTACGGCCAACAGTAAAGGTCGGCTGTATACTGTTCCGTTACTGCCGGCTACGCACTGTTCCACCAACTGTAGGCTGTGCACGTCCCATCGTAAGGGTTGGTGAGTAGGCAGCGGCTAATAGTGACAAACAGTACTAGAGGGTGCTCCTCCTCGTATTGTTGTCAGTGAGCTGTCACCCTGTGATTGGTTCATGGGCTGCTCTGGTCAAATTGTCTGTTCCGCCCATACCTTAGTAGGTATAGTACGAAAGACCTTCCAGAAGCATACGGACTGGCTCATTTAGGCGGGAGTATTCCCGCCTTGCTCATTCCTTCATGTGACTACTGAAGTAGCTAATGCCTTGTGCGTGTAGCCTTGCTGTTAGTGCGGGTAGCCTTCCCTGATGGCTTGTATCCGCAGCTGCGGGAACAGGCGGGGTACTTCACCATTGGGAGGCTTTCCCTGCGGGTACAGCTGGCGTACTGCGCGTAAGGTTCTTTGAGCATGGTGGGTCCTGCTGGAGCAATTGGTCATTGCGCAGACGTCCCTGTTCAAGGTGAGTCTTGCGGGTCCAACTGGGCTCTGCTGGGACCTACCTCTTCAAGTCCCCCCAGTCCAATGTTCTTCTCATGAATTATTAATAAGTGAGGTGAACTTTTGGACTTAGCAAGGGGTTTTGAAAAGGGTTTAGTTTTTAGGTTTTCCGTGGTGATTCTTCCCGCGGTTTTCCTGATGTCACGCAGAAATTCCCGACTTTTATGCTTGATCTTTGGGTGTGAAGCGGGTAGGTTTGTAACCTCCTCGCACGTCAGGAGCGTTGAGTCCCACTTGTGTGGATTCTCCATGGGGTCTTGGTAGTTTTCAACATAGTGATCAATTATGCTAAAACCACCAATTCCATCTTGGAGTTTCAAACAATATAGTTCTCGACGTTCCCGTCATGCGGGGATGTTATTCCCGTTTCCGCAAGCATGGCCCAGAAGATCCTTCTTGGTTTGAATTCCCTGCAGAGTGCTAAGTATGTGAAGGGTTTTGCCTTGACACTGTACCCGCACTTGTCTTACGGTTACTTTACTTCCAAGGTATTCCTGGCGTCAATTCCCTACGGGTGCTAAGTATGTGAAGGGTTTTGCCTTGACACTGTACCCGCACCCGTCTTATGGTTACTTGGTTGCTAAGGTAAGGGGTATTTTCCCGCTTACTTTTGAATCTTTTTGAATTTTGAATTTTGAAATTCGAAGAGTTGGTGGAAGGATAAGAACAGTCCAAACCTCTGAAACGTCGTGCGACGGTTTCTTCTGACTGTCAGGACGTGCAGGAAGTTATGGTGACGTGACAGTACATGGTCATTCCAGACGCTTTTTCAGGCGCGTGGGCCTGATTTTTCGGGCGCGTGGCCGCGAAATTAATGGTATGCGTCCTATCAACAGCTTTTGCCAGCTTGCTTTTTGCCACGTGTCATAGTTTCATTGCACCTTCGATTTCTCTCTCCTCCACATTAAATTCATCGCATTAATTGCGATTAGTATATAAAGGGGGAGAGGGTTTTTTGTAATCCACACTTTCACTCTTCTCTTCATCTTTTAAGCGATTTCCGGCGAATACTCCCCTTTTCAGGCAAGCATTCTCTCGAAATCGCTTTCCTCTTTCCTTTGCAAGATGTCGTCTCGTGATCTCGATTCTGCAGCCGATGACAAGAGTACTGCTGGCGAGTGCCAGTGTGCTCTGCTTGGCGATCTGTATCGGTACGTCGTCAGGAAGTTCATGCTCGAGTCTCTCGAGCCTGAGTTTCCTGAACCCCATCAGACGGTGTACGATGCCCCCAGAGGCAAGATCGGGGTTTATGCTGCATTCTTTGTTTATGGGAATCTTAGGTTCCCATTGACAAAGTTTGTTTACCGTGTCCTTGAGAGGCACGGTGTTCATTTGACCGAGTTGCACCCCATGGCGATCGCCAAGATTCGCCACTTTGAGTCGGTGTGCCGGATTTTGGGCATTGAGCCCTATGTTGACCGCCTGATGACCTTCTACACTTGGAGGTGCATCCAGGGGTGGTATACCCTGATAACCCGAATCAAGGGTTTGAAGATTTGCGCGACCGAGCGCAGTCTTCGCGCGTGGAAGCGGGAGTTCTTCTTCATATCCGCTCGCGCCATCCACCTTGCCATGAAGTTTAAGAACGGGCAAGCTCTTCCCAGCCTTCACGCCTCCAACTACGAGGAGGCGGAATGGTTTTCGAGGATTTCCCGGGTCCAATCTCCGGTTTACCGGTTTGCGGAGTCCGGGATGGTGATGTTGGGGATGAGCCGGGTGTGGAAGGTGGCGGATGCGCATAAGGTTCCGATCGTCCTCGAATACGGTTCGAACTCTGTTCCTTACGGTATGCTTTGTTTCTTTTTGTTGATTCTGAATTTCTTCTAACTTTTTTCCTGTTTATTTCAGAGGGGAACGACCTGCAGTCGCTCCTGAACCCGCGGGAGGCT
Source organism: Bidens hawaiensis (assembly GCF_021521415.1). Taxonomy (NCBI): domain Eukaryota; kingdom Viridiplantae; phylum Streptophyta; class Magnoliopsida; order Asterales; family Asteraceae; genus Bidens; species Bidens hawaiensis. Next base: position 603,915 of record NW_027492311.1, on the reverse strand, counting down.
GACGGTCCCGCTCGGATGGGTACTCGCGCTCTAGACGAGAACGAGTTGCCCATCCTAGAACAAACTGCGGATCGGTTCGTGGAGGTCTACCCGCTAGGCCACGAGATCCTGAGCGCCAGACGGCCAGGTAAGGCGCTCTTCAACCCTCGACCCCTCAATGTTGAAACCTCTGCTGGAATTCCTCTAATCGTATGTTCTGATGAGGAATCCGCAGATGGTCCTCCGTTGGTGCGGAAGAAGAAGGCTGCCGGCGGGAAGGGAAAGGAGAAGGTGGCCTCCACTGCCGATCCGGCGCCTCGGTCTGATTCGGAGACCGAGAGCGAAGAGGTGGCGGGGAATCCCGGTGGTGATAAGACCACCGCTCCGAAGGTTGCGACTGTCACCTCCGGAGAGCCCAAGAAGACGACGGTAACCGGCGCAAAGAGGCCGGCTCCATCGGGTTCGTCCCCGCCTCTCCGTACCTTTAGGCTCAAGAAAACCCGTAAGTACAAACTTCTTGTTTTTTAACTTCATAGCTTAATATCATTTAACACTTATCTTCTTTACGCAGGCGTGAATGTTGAAGCATTCCAGGGTGGAGCGCAGAGGAGTACCTCTCCGCCAATGACGGTAGGCTTGGTCAGCCTACCTGAGGCGTCGACCCAGGCGCCTGCGCCTGCTTCCGCTGGTTCAGTTGCTCACTCCTTTGAGCCGACTGTTCCAGCTGAGATGACGTCACCACCGGCTGTGAGTGCGATTTTTACAGCATCTTTCACCGAGCCGGCGGTTACTATTGCTGCGGATTCCGCGGCGGCGACCGCGGCGGCTGCTACCATGCCTCCGTCATCGGCGACGACGGTCGATCCATCAGGTACGCATGGGGCTTCTCACCAATCTCTGCCCTCTTCCCATCTGCCTGACCTCTTGGATGGATTTCCCTTGGGTTCAGGTGATGGGTTCGGCGGCTATCGGCCTGTTATTGACCCTACAGGTGCGTAAGGTTCTTTTGGCCCTTTTCATATATATATTTTTTTATCATCTTTTCCTAACTGCTTTATGTTTTTTGCAGTGTCGGATTCCAATGAAGTGTATGTTCCACGATGGAACATTCGCCGAGGAACAACCCTTCGCACCCCTGTGGAGTGCGTGGAATGGGCTCGTCACGCTGCTCCCAGTGGTGCGTTGGGGGAAGCCATGGCTAGCTACCAGGAGGGTAGGCTAACCAATGAGCTTCGGGTTCTCCTGGCCCGGATGCAGCCGCGCGTCGAGCTGCTTTGTCGTGAAAACGACAAGTTAAAAGCAGCTCGCCTTAAAGAAGTGGCTCAGGCGCGGGCTGTCCGGAAGGAGAACCAAAGGCTTTCCGCAGTGGCTGCGGAAAAGGAGAAGGCCTTCAAGGCCCTCGAGGTTGAAGTTCAGGCTCGACTCGAGGCCCGTTCCAAGGCTGCCCAAGCTGTTAATGAACAGCTTCGGCTGGCTAAGGAAACTGCGAGGAATGCAACCGAGAGGGCCACCAAGGCTGAAGCCGTTGCTGAGCCTCTATGCGTGGAGAATGAAGAGCTTAAAGCCAAATTAGAGGCTCTCCAGCAGGCTCATGATGCCTTGGCGATGGAAGACGCCAAAAAGCTCCAGGAGATCTTGGACCAGAGGGGGGTGCTTGACCATACTGAGTGGAAGTTAAAGAGCGTCGAAGAGGCTGCTGCAAAGGAAGTGTTGCTTGCCAACCTCAACAAGAGTGAAGCCGAACGCGCCCGTAACGAAACTCAAGCTGCCCTCCAAGAAGCCCTGGTTGCCAAGGAATGGCTTCTTCGAGAAGCGTTGTCTCAGGTAAGCTTTCATGTCTTTACGCTTTTCTTTGTAAATAGAAAGGGTTCTGATACTTGTATATTTTCTTGTAGGTTGTGCATCGGGTCTTCTCAGAGACGTCTTATGACAATGCTATGAGCGCAGCCCTCAACGCTTCTCATGAGGATGGGGAAAAGGCCGGCTTCCTGCTTGGTCTAGGGTTCGTTGAGAAAGGCATCCCGCCTTCCAACTTCCCTTTGTACAATGTTGATACTGAAGCTGTTTACGACCAAGCAGTGAATCAGTATGCCGCCTTCCCGCATCCGGTGGTGGAGAAGGTGAACGAAGTCGCTGCTGCTGATGATGGGCTTGCTATCCTTAGAGCTTTTCTTGAACCACCACACTCTACTGATGGAGCGGGTCCAAGTGGAAGTGGTCCTGAAGCTTGATTCTGAAGATCCCTTTCCACCACTAGCGTAGATTTTTGCTTTTGTATAGCTCTTTGTAATATTTGAATTTTGATGAAATAAAGATTGTGTTTGTTCTTTGCCTTGTTTATTTTACGCATGTTTCGATCTAACTTAGCAATTTCTTTAGTACTTATATAAGTTAACTTTTTAACGTGGTAAATTATAAGTTTGTTTCGCTTCCTCTTTCATGATTGTGCGGGTATGACCGTCACTTACACTTAGTAGGATGGCTTAACTTTACTTATATCTGACCTGCGTGGAAGTTTTCCTCATCTTTTCCTTTGAAATTTTCTAAGTGTTCAGAATAAGTTAACCTTTGAACGTGGTAGATGATAGGTTGAAGTTTTGCTTCCTTGTTCGTGATTGTGCGGGTAAGACCGTCACTTGCACTTACAAGGATGGCTAAACTTTACTTACATCTGACCTGCGTGTAGGTTTTCCTTACAACTTTAAGATTTTTAGCGTTGTGTTTATGCGGGTTTTGCCGCCTTCCACACGTAACGACTTACTTCTTCCCCCATTTATACGGTGAATACCGGCACAATAGTGTGGGAAGTTCATAAGTATAAAGGTAAGGCTATCAACACATTGTGAAAGGAGAATCATTTCCATTAGAAGTGGCTCTAGGCCTTTTCTTTACAAGTTTGGAATTGATCTACATATAACATTTGCGTAATTGAGCTCCATTCCATGTTCTTGGGATGGGAGTGCCATCGAGCCTTTCGAGCCGGTATGCGCCCTTTCCCAGGACTTCTTTGATAATGTATGGCCCTTCCCAGACCGGGGCCAGCTTTCCCGGGCGTTCTTGGTTCGAAGCCTCGTTGTTACGCAGTATGTAGTCTCCTATATTGAAGTTGCAGAGTTTTACCCGCGTGTTGTAGTACTTTTGCATTTGTCGCTTGTAGTTCTCTTCACGCACTGCGGCTAAGTCTCTGCGTTCCTCGGTTAGCATAAGGTCCAACCGTCTTTCCGCATCATTGTCTTCTGGCTGAATCAAGACCCTTGGTGAGGGTAAACCAATTACGACCGGGACCATGGCTTCAGTGCCATAAGTGAGACTGAACGGGGTTTCTCCCGTACTGGCCTTCTTCAGCGTTCTGTTTGCCCAAAGGACGTGCGGAAGCTCGTCCACCCAGCCGGATCTGTGTTCCAAGAGTCTTTTCTTGATGCCTTCGACGATGCTCTTATTTGCTCTTTCCACCTCACCGTTACCTTGTGGGTGTGCCACTGAGGTAAAGGTGTGGGTGATTTGAAGTTCTTTGAGCCACTGTTGTAGCTTCTTGTCAGCAAAGTTGGTGCCGTTATCGCTCACCAAATTCTGTGGAAGTCCAAAACGACAAATAATAAATTCCCAAATAAATTTTTTGATATGTTTCGCGGTTGTTTGGGCTAAGGGTTTTGCTTCTATCCACTTGGTGAAGTAGTCGATGGCTACCACTAGGAACTGAACATTTCCTGCTGCTGTAGGAAATGGGCCTGTCACATCGATGGCCCACTTCTGAAATGGCCATGAAGAAGTGACTGGAACAAGTTCATTCTTCGGGCGGTGCGTGTTGGGTGCGTAAAGCTGGCAAGACCTGCATTTTCTGATGTATGCCAGTGCATCCGTATGCATCCCCGACCAAAAGTATCCCGCGTGTTTAGCTTAGCTACAACAGCGCGGGGACCTGCGTGTACTCCACAGATGCCTTCGTGTACCTCCCTTAGGAGGTAGTCAGCATCTTGGTTGTCCACGCATCTTAAGAGTGGGCCAAGAAAGTTACGTCTGTAAAGGATGTCATCGATGAGTTGATAATTTAGTGCTTTACAGCGTAGTTTCTTGCCTGTGTTTTTGATTCTGGTAGTGTACCTGCCGCAAGGTATTTTATTATTGGTGTTATCCACGTTTCCGTGCCGGTTTGGATGACACAAATTTCCTTGTGCGGGACCGAAGGTGCCTCGAGGAGTTCAATGCGGATATCCTTTCCTAAGTGGGTGAAGGCTAATGATGCAAGCTTGCTTAACGCATCCGCAGATTTGTTTTCACTTCGCTTGACGTGTATGACTTTGCAGTCGTTGAAATCGCGCATAAGAGATTTTGCTTGTGCGAGGTATAGGGCCATTGTGTCGTTCACGGCCGTGTACGTCCCGTTGATTTGATTGGCTACCAACATGGAATCCACGTGGGCTTCCAAGTTTTTCACCCCCATCTTACGCGCAATTCTCAGCCCAGCCAAGAATGCCTCATACTCAGCTTCGTTATTCGTACTTGGAAAATCCAGTCGAATAGCGTAAGTGTATTCTTGGCCTGCTGGGTTGGTTAGTTTCAGCCCTGCGCCTGAACCCTCGCTACTGGCTGCTCCATCAGTGTAGAGTCGCCAGACGTCAATGATGTCTTGTGCTGGAGATGGTTGAGCCTCTTCCTGGCACTCTTTTTCTCGCGATGCGGGCACTTCTGCAATAAAGTCGGCCAGAACCTGGCCTTTTATGGCTGGTCTTGGCTTATACTTTATCGCGTATTCCCCCAACTCAATTGCCCATTTGGCTAAGCGTCCCGATAACTCGGGTTTGCCTCGAACGTTTGCAAGTTTGAAGTTGGAGAGAATGGTGATTGGGTGACCCTGGAAATATCGTCTTAACCTGCGTGAAGCATGTATAAGTGCTAAGACTAATTTTTCGAGGGTAGAGTACCGGGTTTCTACGTCTGTTAGGATACGGCTGACATAATAGATTGGCATCTGGATGCCTTTTCGCTCTACTAGCAGGACTGCCCCGGTTGCTCTATCTGTTGCGGAAAGGTATAGGATTAACTCCTCTCCCGCCTTTGGTGCTGTGAGCGTTGGGAGTTCGATCAAGCGTGACCGAATCTCCTGAAAAGCTGCTTCCGCTTCTGGTGTCCAGCGGAAGTGCGTTTTCTTTAGACAGTTTCTCAACGTTGACACGAAGGGAAACGACTTATCTGCGTGGTTTGCCAAAAAGCGATTAAGTGCCACTAGTCGTCCATTCAGTGTCTGAGCCTGTTTGATGGTAGTAGGTGATTCCATTTTGATAATGGCTTCGACCTTTTCAGGGTTCGCTCTGAAGCCATCTTTAGTGACGATGACCCCCAAGAACTTCCCTTCTTCCATTACAAAGGCACATTTGCTCGGGTTGTGCTTCATGTTTATCTTCTTGAGCGTGTTGAAAGTCTCTTCGATGTCTTTCAACATCGCTTCTGGGTCAAGGCTTTTGATGACCAAGTCATCCATGTAGACTTCTAAGTTCCTCCCAATTTGGGCATGAAACTGGTTGTCCATCAGGCATTGGTATGTGGACCCGGCATTCTTAAGTCCGAATGGCATCATTTGGTAACAAAATGTGCCATCGGGCGTCCGAAAAGCGGTTTTGTCCTGATCATCAACGGTCATGTGTATTTGATGGTACCCCTTATACGCGTCCAGGAAGCATTTAAGGCGGAATGGTGCCAACGAATCCACCTTAAGATCAATTTCGGGTAACGGATAACAATCTTTGGGGCATGCTTTGTTCAAGTCTTTGAAATCTATGCACATGCGCCATTGTTTGTTATTCTTCGGTACCATAACGGGATTTGCAACCCAAGTTTGATATCTACTAACGCGCACGATGCCTGCGTCAAGGAGTTCCTTGACTTGGGTTCTACACGCGTTAGTTTGTTCTGGCCCCATTACTCTGCGCTTTTGTACGATCGGCGTAACAGCCGGATCGCATTTGAGCTTATGCTCTGCCTTACTTCGAGGTACACCAGTCATGTCAGCTGGTGTCTACGTGAAGATGTCAGCGTTTTTTTATAATAAGCGCTTGAGTAAGGTGCGTGTGGGATCAACAATTGTCGGGCCAATGGTGACGGCCTGGTCAGGGTACTTGCCGTTGAAGGCCCATCTTTCTGGTTCGGTGATGGTTGGTTTAGCCATATTTGGTTTGGGTTTAGATGAAACAGATGCGATGCATACCTGGGGAATGCCGGTGATCATCGCTACACCCTCAGCTGTTGGCCATCCCATCATGCCGTGGACTGAGGATACCACGGCGTTGAATCTTGCCATCCCGTCTCTCCCGAAGAGAATGTCGTATGTGTGGTGTGGCTTCCTCATCACGACAAAGTCCACATCTTCTGTGCGGGAGTGTTTCCCATCCGTAAGAGTGACGGGGAAAGATAGGATACCCAGGGGGTGTTTGTGCTGCCATCAAACCCTTCCATCGAGGCGCAAATCGTTTCCAGGCGTTCTTTGTCTTCGTCATCTAGCTTGTCGAAGAACTGCCTGTACATCACCGTTGACGAGGCGCCGTTGTCAGCAAGAGTGCGAGAAGTGATGTAGTGCCCCAGCTGGCTTTTGATAACGATAGGGCCTTCTTTGCTGGGTCCTCCTGGCACTCGCGGGAAGCGCACCTCAGCTTCCTTCCACGCACATGGTTCTGTCGTTCGCCTTTTTCTTCCTCTGATCTTACCATGAACCATGTTGATGCTGATGTCAACGGGCATTCGTCCGTTGCCTCGGTACCGGTTGTCGTTCCTTCCTCCCTTCTTGATTGATGCCACCAGGTGTGCCAGTCTTCCATCCTTGACGAATGCTTCAACAATATCCTTCAAGGATGTACACTCTTCCGTACTATGACCTTTTGTCCCGTGGAAGTCACAGGATTTACTCTGATCCGCATTAGGTCGCTGCCGGATCATTGGAGCCTTTGGCCATGATAGCTTTTCAGTGGCAAATATCTCCGTGACGCTTTTGGTGAGTGGCGTCCACCGGTGCTTTTGGCTTGAAGGGTGTGTGTGATTTCTTCCACCAACAAGAGGGTGAGAGCTGGATGAGGTGTCAAAGTTTACCCTTGACTGCCAGATACCTAGCTTCCTCTTTTTGTTCTGCCGGGCGATCCGAACATTGTTCTCTCTTGTCCTCTGCGTGTAGAGGTGTGTACTCTGGGGCAGATCCCTTCCCAGTTGCTTTTCCGTCTCGACAAAGCGCTTTGCCGCCGTCATGATGGCATCCCATGTTGATGGCATGCCATCCTTACCCGTCAATATGCGGATAAGCTCTGGGTATTCGGCGCCTTGGATGAAAGCGGCGCGAACAAGATCTTCACTTATGTTGCCGAGACTTAGCTTTTTGGAGTTGAAGCCGGTGATGAAGTCTAGTAAAGATTCATCCTCCTCTCTAACGCAGTTGAGGATCGTCCTCTGTTCTTCGGTATATTTCCTCTGTTGGCTGAAGTGCTGGCTGAACTTATTTTGAAAGTCCGCCCAATCATAAATGTGGTGGACCGGCAAACGATCGAACCATGCCCTGGCCGCTCCAACCAGAGTCATCTGGAACATATAACACCACGTGGGTTCCGTCCAGTTACTGACGGTTGCCCCCGCAATGAATCTGTTCAAGTGGTCGTCTGGGTCGGATAGACCATCATAAGTGCCAATGTTGGACATTTGTTTGGCACTTCTCGGGGCGATTGCTTCCGCAATGTCCCTTGCGAACTTTGACTTTCCTGCATTTGTAGCAGTTGGTCTAAAGGTTTTGGAGAAGTCACGCGGGTTTCTCTCCGCATTTGTTGGTTTAAAAGCTTCCCCAAAATTCCTTTTCGGTTGGAAGTCCGTTTCCTTACGCTTCCCTTTCGCCTTATGGCGAGGGTTTGCGTCGGTATCGGATTCTTCCCTCTCGTCGTCTGAGTACTCGCACTCGCTGTTCATATTGAGATGTTGGCGAGTACTGCCGAATTCGTCAGCCTGTTGAACTGAACGCAAGCGTTCATCCAATTCAGCTTGAAACTCTCTCTGACGTGCTTCGGCCCACGCCTTCACTTGATCTAGTGTTTGGCGAGGGACCCTCGTTCGTTTTTCCAACTGGGCATCAGTGAACCCCAGTGGAATATTTACTGCACTTGCCCCGACTTGGGTAGCCGGGGTAGTGTTCGTAAGATTTGTATAACCGCCGGTGTTCCCCGTTACTGGGGTTGTGGTCACCGGGGTTTCTTGGTCACTTACTGGTCTTGGGACCGGAGTAACGTTAACCATTTCTTCAGAAACTTTGAAAAACCTAAGAATTAGTTCTAGCTTTTATGCACGGATGGCGCCAATGAAGAAACACTAAGTGAACCCTGGACAGATTATAGATAATCTGGGGGTTAAGTAATGTTTCCCACGAGGATGAGGTCTAGCAGAGAAAGTTGTTCTTCAGGGGACCTGCAAAACAGATACCGTAAGCTCGTCACTGAGAAGGGGGGGTTCCTCCTTGTGACCACCCTCCGGCGTGAGAATCAGACTAGATTGCTCTGAATATAAGTGTATATTAAGAGATTGCTAGATAAGATTGAGATATCAGATGATGTCCTTACCATTCCAAGGTGTTGGAGTATTTATAGCCGAAAGTAGGTTTCCTAGAAGGTACAGCCGGCTGAATAGTATTCCTGTTCCACCAATAGTGGACTACGCACAGGCCATGCTGGTTGGTGGATAAGCTACGGCCAACAGTAAAGGTCGGCTGTATACTGTTCCGTTACTGCCGGCTACGCACTGTTCCACCAACTGTAGGCTGTGCACGTCCCATCGTAAGGGTTGGTGAGTAGGCAGCGGCTAATAGTGACAAACAGTACTAGAGGGTGCTCCTCCTCGTATTGTTGTCAGTGTGCTGTCACCCTGTGATTGGTTCATGGGCTGCTCTGGTCAAATTGTCTGTTCCGCCCATACCTTAGTAGGTATAGTACGAAAGACCTTCCAGAAGCATACGGACTGGCTCATTTAGGCGAGAGTATTCCCGCCTTGCTCATTCCTTCATGTGACTACTGAAGTAGCTAATGCCTTGTGCGTGTAGCCTTGCTGTTAGTGCGGGTAGCCTTCCCTGATGGCTTGTATCCGCAGCTGCGGGAACAGGCGGGGTACTTCACCATTGGGAGGCTTTCCCTGCGGGTACAGCTGGCGTACTGCGCGTAAGGTTCTTTGAGCATGGTGGGTCCTGCTGGAGCAATTGGTCATTGCGCAGATGTCCCTGTTCAAGGTGAGTCTTGCGGGTCCAACTGGGCTCTGCTGGGACCTACCTCTTCAGGACTGAAAAACACAAAAACGTAAACGTCAAATGATAATATTATATTATATACATGTGTTTGCATGTATGGTTTCAAATATAAAGCAAAGAAAACTAAAAAAGCAAGGTCAATGCAGATAGGCATGGCTGATATATCACCAATAGTGTTGATTTTTTAATGTTTCAATGAGTGTGAGTTGTTTATAAATGTCGGGAAGTTTTGATTATCTTCAGAATATTCAATCTTTAAAACGTTTATTTTTAAAATATAAATAATGGTTAGAATAATAAACAGATTAAAGAAGTGAATAACTTGAGAGAATATAATTATATAAACATATTAATTTCTCACTGTTTTTGTATACTTAAATAATTAATTGACATAATATTAATAATATTGTATGTATTCAAGTTGAGATTTATGTTTATTCCTTTGTGGAGAAAATCATAGAACAAGGAAATGATTGTCGGATGACAAAAAGAGTAAAAATAGCTCTAACTTCATGAATATACAGTCTCCAAGTGCAAGTGTACGCATGGTCTTAAGACAACAAATAATGTCAATTAACTATGTAATTGTATTTATTTAAATTGTTATAAATGTATGATGATATGTGTTAACAGTGTATAATAATATATTGTTAAAATTTGTATTTTAGAGTAAATATTTAATTTTAATTAATTACTCGTGTAGTGCACAAAAAGCATTAAGAAACACTAAGTCTAACCTGGTAAGGTTAAACCTATTATCTCACCCAAGGGTAAGTTTAGATATTGTACGATTACGAATGATTGGTGAGTTCCGGCAGATAATACACCTGCAAAACCGAACACCGTGAGCTCGTTACGAGAAGGGGAATAGGGGGTCTTTTCGTAACCACCATTCGGCGTGAGAATCAGTATGGTAAGTGATCGAAATATATTTAGAGAGTTAGAGAATATGGAGTTTGATCTTTTTACCATTAGACCTCATCTTGTATTTATAGCCGAAGATGGGAGAATGGTTGGGCCAGCTGTCCCGCTCAATGGAAGCTTCTATTCTCATGGTTGAGCATGACGGCTTATCCTTATTGGCTAGACAGGCCAATGATATTCTTTCTTTTTGTGCAAGTGTTGCATTGGCCCATTCCTATTGATCTATCGTGCACCCATATAATTACCAAGTACTATGCTGTGGTACCTCACCAAGTGTCCTACCTATGGTGTCACTTCCGCTGTACTTTGTTACTTCTCACTATTATGAGAGTGTTTTCCGCGATGGCATGTGGCTTGATCCTTTTCGCGGGTTATTCCTTTTGACTTGTTACTTGTATGGTGTGTTTGGTACCTTACGCCCGCATTGTATGAATATTACGGTACGAATAAATAACTTGAGGGAATATAAACATATATATTAATTTGTCACTGTTAGCTTATAGTACACAATCAACTGACATAGTTTTCAAATATATTATATTTAATATAATATTTAAAATAACAATAATACAAGATGATGATGTGATAACAATTTTATTTCTTTTTCCTTGAAGCACCATCTGTGTTCTTTCTTTTGTTTTGTACCATACCTTTAACAAAGTGCACAACAATTTAAAGTCGTGTCTTTGTTTTTATGTGCTTATTTAATCACATCTCTAAGTGCTTTTAGTCCATTTGAAGATTCTAAAGTGTAGTTGAGTTGTGTGGAAAATCAAAACAATATAACACATGATTGTATATTATAAAAATGAGTTTATGTAATATACTTTTTCTTTTATATTTTTAGTATTTAATTAACTTGCATTATATAATTTTTAGGATGTTCTTTGTTTGTTAAGTGTTATTACCCGTTGCGTTACATACATGCATTAACTTGTATTTGGTAGGTAAGGGTCAAGTTAGTTACAATACCAACATCTATCAACGTTGAAAACAACAACAATACTCATATAACTTGAAATAAAAAAATACAGCTAATGATCAAAAGGCACAGGAAGTTAGCTGGTGTCGGTTACCTTCATTAAGATACTAGCACTAAACACAAAATTTAAATTGGTGAATCATGTCCAAAACATTTCTATAGCTGCTAATACAAAGAAGTAACATGATTAAGACAACATTTATTCGTCCGGTAAAGCCCGGACATAGACATGATGAGTCGACGCTTGGGTTGGTTTTGGTTACGTACTTTTCATACCGAAACTAAAACAAAAAAATTACATATTTTTAAAGTAAAAAATAAACTTGGATGATGTGACATGTGTTGATGATGCCACGTAGCCCAATAAAGAATTTGCGGGATCAAGCAACCACCAATATTTATCTATGTATATAATAACAGCTAAAGGCTAGTAAGATTTTTTCTAGTCATATCATGTATAGAGAGACATTTTTCTTCGACGAAATTTTCCCGAGGGGCGTCTTCTTTAGTAAAAGCATGTGCATTGATTATCTTATCAGCGAGTCATCATCTAAAAAAGAGCATTTCGAAGCCTTCATATCTTAATGCACGTATTTAATTTATTCGAAGCTATTAGAGCGGGGTCCACTTTTTGTGGAATATGAGTCGAAGCAATAACAATAATATTTCTTTTTTTATAATTCTTTGAGAAACGGTTCGCTAATAAACCAAAATCCTTGGAGAGAAGGTTCACTAATAAATTTAGGGAGAAGTCATTGGAATCTATATTATGCAATGAGACATTGTTTTTGCTAATTCGAAATGAAGGGTGATATAAAGTAGATCTTCATCTTCATGCATCATATTCATAGTTAGCACATTCATGCTAGTTAGCAATTCTGGCTCCATATCAAGAATATCGTCAATATCATCAATACTGTCACTAGCATTAATATCGTCAAAACTCAAAACACTTTATTCAGGACTTTGTTTAGAAATACTACAATGAAAGGAAGATAGAGTAACCATAAACCATTTTAATTTTTAAAGATAGTATTTAAGTAAAATAGGTTGAGTTATGGATATCCAAATTTGAAGGATTTGTGTATGTTTAATGTCAGTCTTTTTATGTGATTCTTCTATTGTTTGGCCCATTACTAGCACATTTTTTTTATTATAATACTAGCTTTATATCCCGTATTACGGCATTGTTTTACATTATTCGTTTATAATATTTATATAATTTTTGAATTTAATTTTATTTATTGTACAAAAGTTAATAATATACTTAGTATTGATGATGAAAAAGTTTCATATATAAATGAGATATTATAACCTAGTTTAAAAGCTATTTGAGTTTGGTGAGACTCATGACCCGCTTATAAAATTGTTTTTAACTATAAATAATATGTATATTTTTTAAAAGAAATCAAATATTATTTTTTAGTATATTCTCTATTTTATAGGATTTTCACATCAAATATTTGATAAGATAAATTTTTTTTAATTTAATGAGATGTTATAACTCGTTTAAGGAATATCTGAGTTTGGTAAGACTCATTCTCGTGAATTCGGGTCAAATGCAAAAGAAACCTCCATTTACAAATAATGCAATCTGGTGGCTTAAGAGAATGTAAGGAGCAACCAGAGAGCTTTTAAATGTTTCGTTTATATATATTACTAGTTTTTACCCCCCCCCCCCGTATTACGGGGGCTGTGTTTCTTTTCCGTGTCTAATATTTATATTTTTTGAATTTTAATTTTATTTATTGTAAGAAAGTTAATAATATACTTAGGGTTTGATGATAAAAAGGTCTCACAAATAAATGAGATGTTATTACACGTTTAAAAGCAATGGGTTTGGTGAGACCTGTGACCCACTTATTATTTTTTTTACTACAAAATTGTTTATTAATATAAATAATATCTTTTTCTTATAAAAATTGGATATTAATATTTAGTATATCCATATTTTATAGGATTTTCATATTAAATATTTGATAAGATTAATTTTTAATATAATGAAATGTTATAACCTGTTTAAGGTTATCCGGGTTTGGTGAGACTCGTATCCGTGAATTCGTGTCAAATGCATGAGAGGTCTACATTTACAAATAAAGCAATCTGATGGCTTGAGAGAATGTAAGAAACAACAAGAGAGCTTTCAAAAGTTTCGTTTATATATATTTAAGATTGAGATTTTTAGTTCTATACTTCTTTTCTTTTCCTTTTTTTCTTTCTTTTTCCTTTTTTTACGTGCAACATGTATTGTAATTTATTTACATCCTTATATGTTGTTATGCATTATTTGTTTATAATATTTATATATTTATTTGGATATTAATTTTATTTATTGTAAGGAAGTTAATAATATACTTAGGATTTAATAATAAAAGGGTTTTTTTAATAAATGAGATGTATACTCGGTTTAAAAGCTATCTAGGTTTAGTTAAACCCATGACCCGCTAATTTTTTTTATTATAAAATTGTTTCTCAATTATAAATAATACCTTTTTAAAAAAATGGATATTACTTTTTAGTATATCCATATTTTATAAGATTTTCTTATCAAATATTTGATGAGATTAATTTTTAATATGATAAGATGTTTTAACCCGTTTAAGGGTTGTCTGGGTTTGGTGAAACTCATACCCATAAATTCGAGTTAAATGAATGAGAAACCTTCATTGAAGAATAATTCAATATGGTGGCTTGAAAAAGTTAGTGAGCTTTCGTTTATATATATTTAAGATAGATAGATAATATTACCTTGCCATTTAGAAAAAAAATAAATTAATAAAAATATGTAATCTGTAGTTTAAAAAACTTAATTATAAATGTTTAATGTAATTTTTGTTTGTTTTATACAAAACTTTTATTTATGTAAGTCATTTTACTAACAAACTATTATGTATTATAATACGTTAATTGGTTTTTTATAAATTGTTTGATTTGGTATAAAAATAATTTGATCATGAAAAATCAATTACATAGTGATGATAATATGAAAATGTAAGGATTTATAATAATGTTGGTAAGATTGAAGAGAAATAAGCAGTTTTAAAGGATAAATTAAAATTTGATATGTGGTTGGATACGTTCGTAAGTGTCTTTGAGAGTTTGCGTAGGATATAGTATTTTGTTCCTTCAATGTTTGGTAATTTTTAGAGACTCCTTTCTCAAATGATGTTGATTGGTCGTTATCTTTGATCAAGGTAAATAATGTTACTTATATTTGTACCATTTGTTTATTTGCATGTACATTTTCTTTTTTAAAAGTTGAATGCTTTACCAACTATAGAAGGAATTATTTTTCCTTTGGAAAAATAGTTCATTTCCCCTCTAAATCTATAATTTTCAATATTGGGTCCTATTAATTTCAACATATAAAATCATTGATATGGTGGGAGAACATGTTTTGGCACATGACAATGGACCCAAATTTAGTTTCCATAGTACAAGTTTAGGTTGACTTTGTGGCATTTTGCAAAGTTCCAAAAAAGGGCTCATGCCCAAATTTTCAACTATGTATTTATATATTTGAACATTTTAAAAAATTATATAATAAAAGTAAATTTGATGATTTAAAAATGACATCCTGTTGTGAAAGCATCAAAAGATACAAACATGCCTTCATATGATGATTTACTTAATGTGAGTGGGTGTATTTGTGAGTTGCCTTTTACCATTTATCAACTAAATTGAACATAAAAGACAATAAAATGATAAATATAACATGCGTTCCATTAAACGTGAAAATACATAAAGAAAAAAAGTTGTGTGGAATAAATAATACTACTGTTTTTCTAATAAATCCACTTTTAGAACTTGAATATTTTAAAAACTAATTGCCACATAATCATCAATGGATATTGTTCAGTGTTACTAGTAATCCGTTGATGAGAAAACATTTATCTTCGAAGGTTTGATGTACACATGATGTAAACAAATTAGAAAATCTTTGATGGAAATTTGTTTTCAACGAACGAACATGAAATGTTTAGTTAAATAATCAAACGAAGATGAATCTATTGCTTATTCATTTAGATTCATTGACGTTTTTATAATATATCTTCATTAAAAGTTTGTTGAAGTTCGTTTATATCCAAATCGTAATTTCATATATATCGAAACCATATTATGATTTGGACATAAAAGAAATTCAACAAATGTGTTTGATCGTACAAATATATAAGAAAACAAATATACCAAGTATTGTGTTTTACACGTACAACTAAACTAAACGGTAAAGACAAACAAACAAACTTCGTGTTGTTCCGTTTATATAACTTTACTAATAATAATGTGCATAAAACACGTTAGGTGCACCAAGGTGATAGGGGGTCCTCAAAGCCGAGAAAAAAACACACATATCACGTACATGAGACGCAATGTATTTATATGTTTTCATTATCTTTGATACTTTTCTATCATCACATGTTCCCTCATACTTTCAAATTAATGCCTCTCTCGTCTGAGTGTGTTTAACTAAAATATGTGATACGATTAAAGACAAAATAAGAAGAAAAAATCTGGTAGACCGTATGTCAATGTACATTAAACAAAACCAATAATGAGACATATAACTACTCACACGAATTATTACGCCAATGATTTTTCAAACATGTTTTCTTAGATGGGATTCATTTATAAAAACTGTTTCTGAGTTGCTACATAATTGCATATTATTTAGTTAAGTCCCAAAGATTTGTCATTGAAGAAACCATGAAGGTCATGTAGGGTTTGCTTCCTTTAAGGATATCCTATAAAGATTCATTAACTAATAATCATTTTTATTTAATATTAGAAAGCAAAATGGGAAGCCATTTGTTTGATTCTTTAGAAATGGATTCCAACCAGCCATGGCCCTCTTTTCTTTCAAATTATTCATACTTTAAAGTTAAATCAACCACCATATGCAACTTTGCCATTGTACACATTACACATTCATAAACGCATATATAAATAATATATACATGTTTGCCAGGTTTGCAATGCCAACTAAAAGGATTCAAAAGTTTGGAATTTTGCATTTTATGATCAATAATTTGATACAAATCTTATAAATGAATTGGTAATGATGCAAACATGATTTCCGTACGTTTTCCCTTTGTATTATCATGGAGATTATGTTATTTAAATGTGAGTGGGAATAAACATTTAATTCAGGTTGTAAACACACATAAAAAATTAGATATTTTCTCTCACGTATGTGTCGGTATAAAAAACTATTGGAAGCTAATCCTAATTAATCAATGTTTAAAAGTAAAAGGGGTGAAATCGGAAAAGAGGTTTTTTTAACGGCATTAGCTTGGTGACGCGTGTTTCTCAAAAGACAATATCAGTTACCAACATCTCTTTATCCAAGTTTGATTCTTGAATAGTGGTGTTCTTCCCTTTTTATTGGCATACATTTGTGGATTCGAATATGAGATCCTCTATGAGAAAAACCTTATGGCAAAACCCTCTGACCACCCGGATGAACCTGAGATGGCAAAACCATAAAAGAGTTTAGAGATATATTTAATTTATTAGTATGTTTACCTGTTTAATAGTTCGATTTGATTGCACTTTTATCTAGTTCTTTAAATTAGTAGATAATAGAAGTATGAGTCATAGTAATTTTAGTAAAAATTATTTAATATAAATTGATTATTAGTGATGTGTAATTTGTGTGCATATTTACTGAATAACATAAAAAGTCAATATTAGTTGAGATCAAATTCTATATTTTGTCTAATTTCCAGCTAAAACAAAACAAGTCTTAATGTTAGATTGGGGCACATTAGAGTAATAAAACCTGATATTTAGGTAAACAATTGTGCTCCATTTATCATAAAAAAACCTAAATACAACTATACAAGTATAGATGAGTATAAATCGAGTAAGACCTACAAGACCCGAACTAATTAGACCAAGTCATATTACAATAGGTCAGTTGTCGGGTCTTATAAATACCATTAAGAGGTCTGATTGGATATTACAGGCAAGGCCCATTTTCTCATCCCTAGGAGCATCTAATAAACAATTAAAACCTAGTTTCTAGGCAAACAATCAAAGTACTATTTAACTCACCAAAAATTACATGTGTCAAATAAAATATTAGAGCCTGACTTGTATGTAAACAACGAAGCTCTGTTTGGTCCTCCAAGAAATGGACTCGTCGAATAAAGAATTATTATAATATGCTCCATAGATTGACAATATTTAAATATAATTTTTATACAAACAACTAGACTCCATAACGTGGTCAAAAAACATATATCACAATTGATGCAAATCGAACACTCTTGATAAAAGAACTTATATGGTATTTAGTATTAAAACAAACATATTAAGCTAAGTAATTGTTGAATTGAAAAGAATAAATAAACACGTAAATAAATACAATCAATGATTTATAATCAAAACATGATAATTAAAAGTTGTTATAATTGTGAAAAGCTCTTGAAATACAAAATTAAGCCCCTTGTTATGTAATTGGACCCGAGAGTTAGGTCAAACGACCTATAGTGTTTGTCTAA
This sequence comes from Bidens hawaiensis, assembly GCF_021521415.1. Taxonomy (NCBI): domain Eukaryota; kingdom Viridiplantae; phylum Streptophyta; class Magnoliopsida; order Asterales; family Asteraceae; genus Bidens; species Bidens hawaiensis. Next base: position 586,271 of record NW_027492311.1, on the reverse strand, counting down.
GTGTCTATATGTTAAAACGGTTTCGTTCATTACTTATATAGTTAATGGCCGTAACTCCAACAGAAAGAAATATGAATTCGTGAACTCTTGGATTAGTTTTGCTTTGATAACTTTATGATATCTCATTTTCCATCTACTTTCTTATTTCTACTTAAACTTTCTCCACATATGCGATATTCTTCTATCTTTACATGTACATATCATAAATATCATGATATAATTTCTTCTTCTTATATTCATGACATTTATGTGTTAGATAACGTTCCACCTTATTAGATATTGTTGAAGCTATAAGTTGGTTGTGGCTCAATGGTGGAGCACCCACTTTATAAGTGAGAGGTAGGGGGATCAAACCTCACTACCACCAACTTATATGGGAGATATGAGGGATGACCCTGGCTTGCCAGGGTTCGAGTCCTGATCTCACCCGGTTTTACCGGCTCCTCGCTGTCGTGCCGTTTGGCGAGCGTGGGGGTCAGGTTTTATCCGGTGAATCCCTCAACAGGTGGACCGCTAGGGGCTCCGTCCGTCCAGACTAGTGGTCGGCTCGGGCTACCTTTAGCCAATGGGGGCCGCGTACGGGGTACCCGGCGTTACTTAGTTGGCCGTTCAAAAAAAAAATATTGTTGAAGCTCTTGTTACATAAAGTTGAATCAATGTGTTACTTTAACTAATGATAATGATGCGAATACACCTTATTAGAGTTGTGCAATCTAAAGTGTGTTAATCTGACTATATATATATATATATATATATTAGCTCAAGCCAAACTATTCATGTGCTCATTATATCTCTGCATTCATCAATCTAATAAAAACAACATAATTCACATCAATAAATAAAAGTTTTGAGTAAAGTTACCACCTATGCTAACTGATAGAGGCCGATTCGAGATGGTCAATCTCTAAATAGACCCGTAGAGTGGGTTAGGCTCTAAGAACAAGAAAGAAGAAGAGAAACCAAACTTGAGACAATTTTCTTATTATTTTTCTTATTGAAACAATTACAATTTATAGGAAAAGAAAACACATAAAATAGGAAAACATAAACAATAAAGAAACCTAGTTATAATATGATAAGGAAACTAAATAATAGATAAACTTAATTAATATATTAAATTCAAATAATAGATAATCATATATCTTATCACTAAGAGCATTCTCAACCCATTCTCTAAAATTGCTAAACCCATATAATTTATGGTAAATATTAAGGAAATCATCAAAATCACCTCTCCAATCCATTCCCTATTATATGAATGAGTTATATGGCAACTAAGTAAAACCCTAAATATAGGGACTCAATTTTGATTCATACCATATAATATATCACATATCCTCCAATCACCATTCACTATATAACAAGACAAAAGAGAAAAAAGTAATAAAGAATTAATTTGTAGATATGGATAGGGAATAAAATGTGAAAGAATTTTAAAAAAATGATAGATAAATTTATGAAATGATGTTTTTTAGCTAAATTATAGGGAAAAATATATGGAATGGGCTATGGATGCTCTAACAACTTTAACAAATAACAATACAGCCGAACACATTAATGCCATAGCTAGTTGAGCACATCAATTAAGTACCTAAAACTAATTATAAGCTTATCCCTGTTTTGGTAACTTCAAATACAGCTTTAGTAATTTCTATGCTAATGATGAGCGTTTTCGGTATCGGTACGCATTTGGTATCAATTTGGTACCGTCGACACCGAATCAATACCAAGTTTTTAGTTTTAGGTATCAATATGGTACCGGTATTTCCTGAATTTTGCACAAATACCGGTACAAAACCGAATTCGATACAGGTACCAAATATTTTGAATTTTCGGGATCGGTACCGGTACCATCCTGAGCTCAACCATAAGATCCATAACTAAAAGCTTAGGCTATGTGTGGTGGTTTAGCTAGCAAGCGGTCGTTAAAGTGCCATGTCACTGCCACGTAACCCGTGGGATTTATTTACCCCATAACTTTTATCTGTTTTCACAATTGAAAACATTTTAATATGGTAACTCTTAAGTTCCGTTCATTACGCAATTAACCCTATAAAATTATATCTGCCGTAATACGGGTTTGACCGATATTGATCGATTTTCTACCGCAAGAGGGTTGCAAGCTCTAATATAAAAAGAGGTAGCCTCTTGTAACTGAATATTACACCACAAAGAAGAAAGATATAGTGACTATGTCCCACCTAATCGGATACATAAAGTATCACTATTTGTCGATTCATGAGTATATTTGTATCCATTAGTATATTTGTATCCATTATTTTGATTGTGATGGCTTATTTTGTTAGTTTTGGTATAAAATTATATCTATCTATCTATTATATATATAAACGAAAACTCAAAAATCCTACGTGTCGCGATGTGATCGCTCCCCTCTTTTTTGGAAGCCACCAGATTGCTTGATTTTTAAATGGAGGCTTCTCATGCATTTGACCCGAATTCACGGGTATGGATCTTATCAAACCCAGATATTCCCTAAACGGGTTATAACATCTTATTAAATTAAAAATTATTCTCACCAAATTATTGATGTAAAAATCATATAAAATAGGATATAATAAAAATTAGTATCTTATTTATTTTAATATATATATATATATATATATATTATTTAAATTAAAAAAACCCAATTTGATAGTAAATAAATAAACGGGTCTTGGGTCTCATCAAACCATAAGTATATTATTAACTTTTATAAATATTATTTATAATTAAAAAACCATTTTATAGTAAAAAAAATAAACGGGTCTTGGGTCTCATCAAAACCATTTAGCTTTTAAACCGGATTATAACATCTCATTTATTTATGAAACAATTTATCATCAAACCATAAGTATATTATTAACGTTTATACAATAAAAAAATATAAATTCAAAAAATAAATAAATATTAGAACAAACAATATAAAACAACCCCCGTAATACGGGGGATAAAAACTAGTATATCTAATAAAAGGTTATAAATTCAATACAATTATAAACTTGATCGATCACTGAAACAGTCGTTTCAGGTCCAGACAATCACACTATTTATAAATTAAAATTTTAAAATATATTGCTAATTTTTTTGAATGACGAGATTTTATCGACCAGAACAGGCCAACAAGAAGCTACAATCAATGCTCCCAATCTTTAGAGAACTTTGTTAGCCTCGATACCACCCATAAGAAGCTTGTCGGGATCCTAAAATTGTCGTGAACATTAGTGTTTCTCATCTTTAAGATTTTAACTAAATCAATAAATGAGATTTGAAAAGAAAAAAAAATATTGAAATCTGGTCCACCCACTCAGTAACGTTTGTTGGTTCAGCTGGTGCGACCGGCTTAAATGAAAATGGTTAAAATAGACTCATCAGGACCGATTAGGAACTAGTTTATGGTATGACTTGTCCGACCAGTCTAGTTTCGAAGCATTTCTTAATAACATAAACGTTTCTTTGCAAATTATTTTTTGATTTCCTTATCTTAGATTCCATATCATTTATAAACATAATAAATTTTGAAGTGTTCAAATTATTCAAATAAAAAAATTAATATAAAACACCCATGATATAATAATCTAGTTAGTCACTTTAAATATGAAATATTTGTTGTTATAAATAATCTAATATAAAAAAAAAACGAAACAAAATTCTCAATAATCAGACGTCACTTTCGGTGTTCTCCTCCACCGTGTGAGCACCGAAACCGTTGCCCTTAAAAGTAAAAAAATATTATTTAGTACACAAGAACACTAGTTTTTTCCAAAAAACACAACTCATTGTTGCATTTAATTCAATAAAAATCTGACACATTCAGATACAATGATACTGCACCACTAGTATAAACATAGACCAAACATATACAAATTGTACAATAATAATCTTTTCATACCGGAATGGATGGTGAATACTTTATCAGTAAAATTACTTTTATATATTATATAAACTACAGTAACATTTTTATATATATTTACAGGACATTGGACACTGTTTGTTTTAAAAAAGTTCTACTTTTTCACACCTCTACTTTATTTTTATTTTTATGATGTGGGAAGTGTAATATCTGATATACTTTTTTATATATTTTCTTTTAATAAGTGAAATTTGTCTTGGGTAATTCTTCATTTATGTACTTTATTTTTGTAGATTTACTTTATTTTTCTTTAGAATTTCTTTTTAAGGTATGAAGTTTCTTAAAGTATAAAATTAATGAGTCACCTTTATACATACCGAGACTTTTTAATCCGATGAAATGGATACAAAATTTTATTTATGTATTTTGTTGTATAAAAAGTGAAATATTGTTCGAGACGGATATAGTCGAATAATAATTATATAGAAAAAAGATATATTTACCATTTTATTTGATAAAGTTATTATGTAAATTTATCACATGTTTTTTATTTTGTATGGTCTAATTTTTAGTGGTTAAGAAAATAAATTTCCATTCCAGAATTTCAGCCTCATAAAACCCTATCTTCACTTGTAGGTGACAAGTTCAAACATTATAACTTTAGATATTTAACATCTACTGATAACATCATATTTTCTTTTTTGGGGACAACTTTCATTTGATCAATATCTATTTAGAGGTGTGAAAACACACATGTCGGGCGAGTTGGATACCGGACATAAGAGGATCCAGGTTAAAACATGTAACTTTCTATTCATATTACGTGCTATCAACTTAGCTAAGTATCATATCTTAACCCGTTAAAGATAAAAATACAACGTAATATGGCTTATTTTATAAGTAAACAGCTCCAAAATCACATTATAAAAACCTTTAATGAAGCACCTTTAAGTAACTAATGAGAATACAAGTACACAACTCTAAATACATGTTTTTTTTTTAAAAAAAATTTGAACCATGTTTTCTCCATTCTTGAAGATATACATGCAAGTGTATATGAAGTGTGAACAAAAGAATCTTTGTTCCTAAAGTACTTGGATTATTGTTTTCTTTTTCTCCTTTTCTTTTAAAAGTAAATTAAAAAACCAAAAACTAAAGTAAATATAGATCCAGAGTCTTGAGAGTCAGAAAAAGATAAACAGACAAAAGAGAAAGTGTAGGAGAGAGAGAGAGAATCACCAAAAAATAATAATAATAATAATATTAAAAATAAAAAATATAATAAAAATATGTCATCAGAAGAGTTTGAGGAGGAGATAAAGAGAGGCAGAGGGAAGTGGAGATGGTCTGAAATGCAAAGTCTTGAAGTAGTCTCTGAAAACCCAAATATACCCTTGGGATCACCTGAACCCAATATGGAAATGGCAGGAGAAAACAGTAAAAATGCAGAGAAAGATAAGGAGATTTCAGTAGGGTTTAAGGAGTTGTTCAGATTTGCAGACAGATTGGATTATGTGTTAATGGGAGTTGGCTCAGTTGGAGCCTTTGTTCATGGCTGTTCTTTGCCTATCTTTCTTAGATTCTTTGCTGATCTTGTTAATTCTTTTGGCTCCAATGCAAACAACATTGATAAAATGAGTCATGAAGTGTTGAGGGTAACAATCTTTTTCAAGTTCTTGATCTTTTTTCATTATAAAAATCATCTTTTTTCTTTTATGATTCAAATTCTTGATCATTTTTTTTATTAAAAAATGATCTTTTTCTTTTATTTTTCAAATTCTTGATCATTTTATATTAAAAAAATCATCCCTTTTCTTTTATTTTTCAAATTCTTGATCTTTTTTCATCAAAAATGATCTTTTTTTTTATCAAATTCTTGATCTTTTTCATAAAAAATGACATTTCTTTCAAGTTTTTGATATTTGTTCATAAAAAAAATGTTTTTTTTTCTTTCAAATTCTTGATTTTTGTTTATGGGATTTGCAGTATGCATTTTACTTTCTAATTGTTGGAGCAGCAATATGGGCATCATCATGGGCAGGTGTGTATGCTAAGTTTTCGACTTTTAGTAAAACATTTATTTCAACTAGTATTGAAATTTTTCTTAATTTGAAGTATTTATATCATATCTTTCAGAAATATCATGTTGGATGTGGACTGGAGAAAGACAATCAACAAAAATGAGGATCAAGTATCTAGAATCAGCATTAAGTCAAGACATTGAATACTTTGACACTGAAGTCAGAACATCAGATGTTGTATTTGCCATTAATACTGATGCTGTTATAGTTCAAGATGCCATTAGTGAAAAGGTTATTAAAAAAACATAACCTTTTGTTGTTTTATTATGCAAAAGCATAATAAAGATTGTTTTCTAAATATGTGTGTCTTGTGTCTTAACAGTTGGGAAATTTTATACATTATTTGGCAACATTTGTGTCTGGATTTGTGGTGGGATTCACAGCAGTTTGGCAATTAGCACTTGTGACACTTGCTGTTGTGCCTTTAATTGCTATAATTGGTGCTATTCATATGACCACATTAGCTAAACTGACTTCTAAAAGCCAAGAAGCTCTTTCTGAAGCTGGAAACATTGTTGAGCAGGTGAGTTTTATCTAATTTTTATAAAATCCTAATTTTTTTCATGATATTAGCAATTTTTCTCTGTTCTTAGATACCAAATAATCAAATCTTTGATCAGCATTTTTATGAATTTAAGTTAAATACATGACTAGAATAAATATAATAATATTCCCCTGTTTTTCTATCTAGATCAAGAAAAATCTTATCTTTTCTCATTTCTCTCAAGTGGGTGTTCATGAATTTGATCCAAAATAGCATTTTGTCTAAAAATTTGATCAAAATTTCAAGAAAAAGGTTAATGTTTTAATGTTTTTCCACCTTAATATTGCTATATATGATCAAAATTTTAAGCTAAAAAAAGAAAAAAAAATCTGTCTTTTGATGTTTTTACATATGTGGTGTTGTTTGAATTTAAGCTTGATTATGGAAACTGCTTTTTATATATTGAAGTTCACTGTTTTACTGTCTTGGGCACTTTCTTGATCCATAAAAAATGCAGACAATCGCGCAAATTCGGACGGTTTTTGCGTACGTTGGTGAATCACGAGCATTACAAGCCTACTCTGCAGTATTAAAAATATCACAAAAACTTGGATACAGAAGTGGATTTGCAAAAGGATTAGGATTAGGAGCAACTTATTTCACAGTCTTTTGTTGTTATGCACTTCTTTTATGGTATGGAGGCTATCTTGTTAGACATGGTTACACCAATGGAGGACTTGCAATATCCACAATGTTCTCTGTCATGATTGGTGGGCTGTAAGCACTCTTTTACTCTCTAAAACTTCAAATAAATCTTACTTGTTATAATTTTTAAAATTTTAAATTTTAAATTTTTTTTGTAGTGCTTTAGGCCAGTCTGCTCCAAGTATGTCTGCATTCGCAAAAGCGCGAGTAGCCGCAGCTAAAATCTTTAAAATAATCGATCATAAACCGAACGTTGATAGAAACTGTGACACGGGTTTGGAGTTGGATTCCGTCTCGGGTCAACTAGAGTTGAAAAATGTTGACTTTTCATACCCTTCAAGACCAGATGTTAAGATTTTAAACAATTTCACTTTAAGTGTCCCTGCTGGAAAAACCATTGCTTTGATCGGAAGCAGTGGTTCGGGGAAATCCTCTGTTGTTTCCCTTATTGAAAGGTTCTATGACCCCACATCAGGTAACTAGAATGTACAACTATACATGCATACACTACACCACATTCGTTGTAGAACGAAACCTCTTATTATTATTATTATTATTATTATTATTTTTTGTTTGGTTTATACAGGGCAAGTGATGCTTGATGGGCATGACATTAAAGGACTGAACTTGAAATGGTTAAGGCAACAAATAGGTCTGGTTAGCCAAGAGCCAGCACTGTTTGCAACCACCATCAAAGAAAACATACTTTTGGGTCGGCCCGATGCATCCTTTGTTGAGATTGAGGAGGCTGCACGCGTCTCCAATGCTCATTCGTTCATTATAAAGTTACCCGATGCATACGATACTCAGGTTAGTCAATGGCTCAACTTAAAACATTGGTCGTGATTCACCTTATCAAACCTAGGTCTTTTACCATCCGGGTATGAGGGCATTTCGGTCATTTTACATCTTTAAATCCCGGCCCAGGGTAACTCTCAAGTTTAAACACTAGTGTTGATAGATCTTGATTCTTAAATGTTAAGTCAGTTAGTAAAATACTATACTGTTACAACAATCGTGTTCCCCTTAACGAAACCTACACATTTTAGTATCTAGGCGAAAAGGGTATTTTGGTCATTTTGAATATTTAAATACGGGCCCGTGTTGTGGGACCGCATGGGTAACTTTAAGGTTAAAACATTGATGGTGATTGATCTTGATTCATCATCATCATCATCATCGTACTCAGTATATCCCACCAATAGCAAAGCTATGGTAGGGTCTGAGGAGGGTAAGATGTAGACAACCTTACCTCAACCCCATAGGGATAGAGAGGCTGCTTCCGGTGAGACCCCCGGCTCGATAGTAGTTTTGCATCAAGCCTTGGACATAAGACACAATCATTGGGACACCTGCTGATTGGTGCATGTACCGTTGTCTTTCGGCTATCAACGCCACCACATGATGCCTGATTAACCTTCCGCCACTTTTAACGTTATTTTCACGAGATTAGTAAAATAACGTCAAAATTAGTGCAATTTTCCTTTTGCCCACCCAAGGGTTCACACATATATACATTCTTGATTGGATTTGGAGGATAAGGTGGGGCTTTCTTTAGTTAAAGGCTATAGCTTTTAATGTTGCTTATACTTCATTCTAAAGATTTAATATGAATGGCAAATTTGGTCAAAAAACAAACCTAACTTTTGTTTATAAAAGTCAAATTTAGTATGGTTACTGAAGTTACAACATGGTTTCTTAGTCAACATTGCATGTGCAGATTTCTGCAAGAAACAAGAAATTAACTGCAACACCAGTGGATGAGAAGGACAATAATTTAATAGATACATAAAACAAATAAATAAATAAATAATTATTGAATTCCCACGTGACTGACAGACTCAAAAGATTTTGTTTGACTGTGCTCATGTTCACTGAACCCTTTGACCAAAACTAAGACAATACTGCCTGCATTCTTTGACTTTCAGTTTTAAACTTGATGTGAACATGGTTTACTTTGTGAAGAAATCTCGACAAGGGTGGATCCCTAAAATAAAAAAATACCAAATTACCCCGTCCTACTCCATACACTTAACACTAAGCTCCCAAGTGTCAAGTCGGGTCTAGGGCAGTTCAAAAAGCTTGCGGATAGAGCCTTTCTCGGAAAAAAAACTCGCTTGAAATTGGCGCAGTTTGTAAACGAGTCGAGCCCGAGCTAAAGTAAGCTCGCTCGTTAGCTGGCTCATTTAAGTTATAGCCCAAATTATAATATATATAAATTAAAAATTTGTAGTATGTAAATTCTGCATTGTATGTTAAAACTATTACCTTTTGTTTTTATATACACCAATATGTGTAGAAACTATAAAATAAAAAAAATAAAAAAGTAGTACTTTTTATTAAATAAACAAGCTGACTCGAACTCAACATTTCAGCTCTTTAATTTAAACACACCAAGCCGGCTCAGCTCGTTCACAATCCTAGTCTGGTCGGGTCACCTACGATTCAAAGTCGGGCTTAACAAAAACTTATGTGCAGGTTGGGGAGAGAGGATTACAACTATCAGGCGGTCAAAAACAGCGAATAGCAATAGCAAGAGCAATGTTAAAGAACCCTTCAATCTTGCTTTTAGATGAGGCTACAAGTGCTCTAGATTCAGAATCCGAAAAACTAGTACAAGAGGCGTTAGACCGGTTTATGATCGGGCGGACGACACTGGTGATCGCCCATCGTCTCTCCACCATACGCAAGGCGGATCTCGTGGCGGTTTTGCAACAAGGTGGTGTTTTGGAAATTGGAACTCATGATGATCTTATTGCCAAAGGCCAAAATGGTGTTTATGCTAAGCTTCTAAAGATGCAAGAAGTTGCTCACGAAACTGCTTTGAATAATGCAAGAAAAAGTAGTGCAAGGTACTTACTTACTCAAGTTGACTAAGTCAAATTTGACCATTTAAGTCAACCCAATAGTCAAACTTGTTTCTAACAAGTAATGTTGTTCACAGTTCGATTTTGACGGTTTTCAATCGAAACTAAAGTCAGAACGTTAATCTTTTTTTGTTACCATTGTTGTAAACCAAACCAAACTGTTACTAACGGTTTGACTTAGTAAACACACAGTCTGTTTTATAAATAAACCGTAAAAAAACTGACCGTGTAACCAAACCGATTCACATGTTTCAGGCCTTCGAGTGCAAGACCGTCGGTTAGTTCACCAATAATGACACGAAACTCATCTTACGGGCGATCACCATACTCGAGAAGATTATCTGATTTCTCAACCTCAGAGTTTAGCATCGATGGAGGATACCTGAACCACCGGCACGAGAAGCTTCCATTTAAGGTGCAAGCGAGTTCCTTCTGGCGGCTGGCCAAAATGAACTCACCTGAATGGACCTATGCATTGGTTGGTTCCGTGGGTTCGGTGATCTGTGGTTCACTCAGTGCATTCTTTGCATATGTTCTAAGTGCAGTCCTGAGTGTGTACTACAATCAAGATCATGAGCATATGGTTAAAGAGATTGGAAAATATTGTTATCTATTGATTGGAGTGTCTTCGGCTGCGCTTATTTTTAACACGCTGCAGCATTGTTTCTGGGATATTGTTGGTGAAAACTTGACGAAAAGGGTCCGAGAGAAGATGCTTGAGGCAGTGTTGAATAATGAGATGGCGTGGTTCGATCAAGAGGAGAATGAAAGCTCTCGGGTGGCGGCCAGGTTGAGTTTGGATGCTAATAATGTTCGGTCCGCCATTGGTGACCGGATATCAGTTATTATGCAGAACTCTGCACTCATGTTGGTTGCATGCACCGCGGGTTTCGTTCTTCAATGGCGTCTTGCTCTTGTTCTTATTGCTGTTTTTCCTTTGGTAGTTGCAGCAACTGTTTTGCAGGTGCTGTTATTTTTATTAAGTTCCGTGAATCAAACGCCCCCTAAAGTTTTTTTTATTTGACTGTTTGGTGTTTTTTTATTTGAACAGAAAATGTTTATGGAAGGATTTTCGGGCGATTTGGAAGGCGCACACGCGAAAGCCACGCAGCTCGCTGGAGAGGCGGTGGCGAATATGAGAACCGTGGCAGCGTTCAACTCGGAGACAAAGATAGTCAACTTATTTACAACAAGTCTTAAAGCACCGGTTCGTAGATGTTTCTGGAAGGGACAGATTGCCGGAAGCGGGTTCGGGGTGGCTCAGTTTTTGCTCTACGCTTCGTACGCGCTCGGTCTTTGGTACGCGTCATGGCTCGTAAAGCATGGAATCTCTGACTTCTCGAAAACCATTCGTGTGTTCATGGTTTTAATGGTTTCGGCCAATGGTGCGGCCGAAACCCTGACCCTGGCTCCTGATTTCATCAAGGGCGGTCGGGCCATGAGGTCAGTGTTTGATCTTATTGACCGGAAAACGGAGATTGAGGCGGATGATCCCGACTCAACTCCGGTTCCTGACCGCTTTAGAGGGGAAGTCGAACTCAAACATGTTGATTTCGCTTACCCCTCTCGTCCCGATACCCTAGTGTTTAGTGGTCTTTGTTTACGGGCCCGAGCCGGAAAGACTCTGGCCCTAGTAGGGGCAAGCGGGTGTGGGAAGAGCTCGGTTATCGCACTCATTCAAAGATTCTACGAGCCGACATCCGGACGTGTGACAATCGATGGAAAAGATATCCGTACATATAACCTAAAGTCACTACGTCGCCACATCGCCACGGTCCCACAAGAACCGTGCCTTTTCGCAACCACGATTTACGAAAACATAGCGTACGGTCATGAGTCAGCAACCGAAGCAGAGATAATTGAAGCCGCCACACTTGCTAACGCCCACAAGTTCATTTCTTCATTACCAGACGGATACAACACGTTTGTGGGCGAACGAGGTGTGCAACTTTCGGGTGGACAAAAGCAACGTGTCGCCATTGCACGGGCCTTTTTAAGAAAAGCGGAGATAATGCTACTAGACGAGGCGACAAGTGCACTAGATGCAGAGTCAGAAAAATGCATCCAAGAGGCGCTTGAGTGTGTTTGTTCAGGGAAAACAACGATTGTTGTTGCGCATAGGTTATCGACGATACAAAATGCTCATAGTATCGCGGTTATTGATGATGGCAAGGTGGTGGAACAAGGATCACACTCGCATTTGTTGAAAAACTATGTTGATGGATGTTACGCGAAAATGATTCAATTACAACGATTCTCACACGGGCGTGAAGTTGTAAATGTGGTGTCGGGTGGTTCGAATTCCTCGACAATGTGATAGTCGACGAACTCGAATGGTTTGTGTGTTATATATGTAACCTTTTTGAATGTAACTTTCAATGTATGTTGTAACGTTTAGTTTTCTAGTATATGAAAAGGTTTTGTTATATGAATTGAGGTTTCAACGTTTATTTAGAATTCTATAAGTAAAACAATCATTTTGTTACACATATATATTAGCCTTGATTTCATATGAACATAATTTATAAATTTCTGAATAAATTGTATCTTACAAGACCTAAATCACTCCCTACACTATATAGTCATAGAATGTGAACATTAACTTTTCAAATATACAAAAAAATCACTCTATTTTTCTCCTCCATTTATAACAACCAAAATCATTATGTATATTATAAAAACTTTACTTAGGCTGTTTGGTTCATTCAGATCTAAATGAATCTCTGTCCCATTCAGCAACAACAATAAGTCTGAATGATTCAGACCTAATTTTAACCATTCAGATGTTTTTCTGTTTGGAACCAAATGGTTTAAAGTCTGAATGAATCAGATGTTTACATCTGAATGATTCCATTAAGATGTAAACAAACAACCCCTTACACTTTTTGGTAGATTGAATGTGAATGCTCTTAATCTCTACTATTAAAGCAAAACCATTTTTCCACATGTTATTCAACTTTTATAGACAACTAGGATGCCAACCAATACTATTATCATTTATAAAATTACTAACAAAGTTACAAATGCAACTTTAAATGTTGTATTAAGTGAGGCTTTTATATATTTATGAATTATAAAATTTTATTTATCATTATTTATATCTTATGAATCCATAAGATATGTTATTATGTATATTATTAAATTTAACCTTTTTGTTGTCTTTTTTTAACCATCCGTGTATTACACGGGCTATATCATAGTTTTAGAATACAAAGAATGGAATGTGGAAGCTAAGAGCATTCCCAGCTCATTCCCTACTATATATCCATATATATCATACAATTACACAAAAAAAACACTGCATTTTCTCTCTTATATTCAATTAAATAATATTTTTTATACATTTATCATTATATTTTTTCTCTCATCCACTTACAACCACTTTCAGAAAATATTAAAAAATTATACGGACTCTCAAATTTAACTTTCCCATATAACATTTTCTCTCTCCTCTACTCACATCCACTCATAATCATACCATATAATTTGTAAATCTCCCTTACATATTTTTAAGAAAGGGGTTGGATGTTCTAAATAAGTGAAAACAAATATGTTATGTTTTATATATTGGAGATGAAGATTGACAAGTAAGTTAAATTTACCGAGATGTCTGTTACACTAGTGAGGTTAGTCCATCTAGATTCGAACAAAATATTCATTTCATCGTGAAAGATTCCGCCATTTAACTTTCAAAACTCGATCTTGAATATAATCAACATATATAATCTTATTGTCTTGGCTTTAAAGGCTTAACTGGAAAAATATATATATTGAATGGGTGTAGTTACTGTACGCTAATGCATAACGTACGGTAGGTACGCGAGACGCTCATAGACAAAAAACAAAGGCAAAAACCTAAAACGCTCAGAAAACCATAAACGCTCGTTAAACGCTCAAAAACCATCTTTGTGAAAAAAAGTGAAAAATTGATCGATTAACGATCCAAAACTGTTTTTTTCGATGAAGCAATGATTGATTGGATATGTATTGACGATTCCGAGATGTTTGGATGTGATTTTGAAGAAACACAGATCCAATCCCCTATACGGGTCCTGGATCTAATGAGTCCACAGGGTAGGATACAATAACAACCAACACAATATGAGTACAACTTCTCAAAGTCCAATGACCGGAACCTGCAAAACAGACACCGTGAGTCTCGCTACGGGAAGGACAAGAGGTGGGGTCTTCTCGTAACCACCCTCCGGCGTGAGAATCATTATAAGCTCTTAATAGAGAAAGTACTGAAGTAAACAGAGTAAGTACAATGAGAGTATGTATTAGTGAATGTGAATGAATACCTCATACAGGTTGACAAGGTATTTATAGCCGAAGGATGTGGGAAGGTGATTGGGCCAGTTGTCCTCTTCTAGAAGATCTTGATAACTGCTTGGACGCGTGTCATTTTGTGATAGGTTGAGCTATATGTAACATCCTACTTTTGATTATAATAAATAAATGAAATTTTGTTTATTCGATAAAGTGTCGTGTGTCGGTTTAGATAAATAAACTGTACGATGACGGGCTTGGTCTTTAAAATATGAAATAAGAAATGGAATGGGCCTTAGGTCCATGGGCTTAAGGGAGTATAAATACCCCTTAAACCCTAATCCTTTCCATTTTATCCATATCTACACCATAGCCTACACCATCAAAAACACACACAAACACTATTCTTTAACCCGAGCCTAGATCCGAGGTTGAAAACCCGAGCTTGTTGGTGCAAGATCGTGGTGACAAACCTAAACAACATCAAGACCAGCTCGTGTTCGTAGAACGACTCGTTTAAGGTACGTTTAAATTTAGAAATCGTTCATATAGGTTCGGTTTGGTTTGGGAAATCATAGATCTGTTTTAGTATGTTATAAACGAGTCCAAAGCAACAAATCTTATGGAAATTGATTAACATTTGATGGGTTAATTGTTAACCTAATATAACCCGTATATATATGCCTAAATCGCACCCTATAAACACTAACATTTGGATGATTGAATGGTTAGGGTTTGTAGGCGCTGTAATTTTGAATCTATTGATACCTAAATCGTGTTATTTGGTTAAGAAATGAAGGTTTAATTGCAGATTTGGTAACAGTTGACCATTTCGTGTTCTCGACAATTTTGACTTTGACCCTGAGTCAAAGTCTGGATAAGAACAGCTGATAGTTCGTTATGGATAGTAATTCGTTACGTGTTCATGACGAATGAGCCCTTAATTCGTGTGACTTGATAACGAATAAACCCTTGATTCGTTATTTATCCATTCGTTAGATTTAGATAACGAATCAGCAAGCGAATCAGGTGATTCAAGGTAACGAACCAGATGATGTTCAAATAACGAACTAGAATAACGAATCAAGTCATGTTTAGGTAGCGAATCGGAATGACGAATCAGATGATGACAAGATGACGAACTAGGATAACGAATCAGACCATGTTAACGTAACGAACCAGAGTAACGAATTAAGATTAATTCGTGATAGAGAATGGGTTAGCGAATTAGAAAATAATTTAAAATTCTAATGGAAAATCTGTTAAGACACTTAATGAATACTACTTAACCCCAGCCAGGGGCTCTGCCCCTTGGACCTTGCTAGGGGCTGCCGCCCTTAGAACCCCGGTGCCAGGGGCGCTGCCCCCAGACCCCCGTTCGTGGTGGGTTACGATTAAACGAGAAAGACGATACAGGTAGTGATAGTTAAATGATACGTGTAATTGTTATACAGTTAGTCGTGCACAGCTCAAGAAAGGGATTACCATAAACGGTGAACGTAACCACATTCAGGTGAGTTTCTAGCCCCATTTCCTTGTTATGTTTTCGGGGCTGTTTGCATACTCAATGTGATAGTTAATACACTTACCTTAAATGGTAAGTGTATGCCATGTATGCTTTTATATGTTAATTATGTAAATCTTGAATGTGAACGAAAGCTTGTCGGTACGTGAACGATCTTCGGATATTGCACGTATTTACAAGGAAGGTATGTATGAAATGGATGAATGTGTATGATAGCTATATGTATAATATATGAATGAGTAGGAATGAGTAAAGAATGTATGTGTTTGTTATGAGTATGTAAAGACAAAATGTACGAAGATGAAGAAGTAAGGGATCAGACCCTAATAATATCTGAGATAGATAAGAAAGGGATCAGACCCTAATAATATCTGAGCTAGAGAAGTATAAAGGGATCAGACCCTACTAATATCTGAGATAGACAAAAGAAAGAGGGATCGGACCCTAATAATATCTGAGATAGAAAAGGAAGGGATCAGACCCTAATAATATCTGAGATAGAATGGACAGTAAATATAAAGTATGAAAGTAATAAAGTATGTACGTATGTATGAAAGTATGAAATAAAAGTAAATTAGTAAAGTAATTATTATGTATCTTTGGATGCATGATTGAAGGTAAGTGAATGTATTGTATGATGTATGATTAACTAGAACTCACTCAGCGTAGCTGACTTTTAGTATGCACGCAGGTGAGTAGGATGAGGCAGCTTGCTTGAGGGGAACACATGACATGGAATTGAAGATACTGGCATCTCAAGGAAGTGTTTTGTTATTTTAAAGACAATGCTTTATGTTTAAACTACTTTGAATGTTTATTATGATGAGATTTGAAAGCTATGTAATATATTCTGGTTGAAGTTTTAATATTCTGCGAATTTTTAATTAACTCTGATGATTAGAACTGTGTTTATGAGTAAATCCAACACCAAATGTAGGGCACCGGTAATGGGGCCTTACACTATACGTCCCATGTGCATGGGTATAACAACCTGGACACGCGTCACCTTATGATAGGACGGACCATACCCTGACCATGTGCACGGTTATAACAACCTGGCCAGGTGTCTTTCGCTCATTGGCTGGCGAGTCACGTATTCCTCAAGTAATCAATCGTGGATATTCTTCTAGAGGGTAGATAGTTAATGACAACTATCCAGTTGGCATTGCCTTCCGGTCATTTTGGCTGATAGATGTCCTGTCCCGCGGATGACTTCTGAGGGTGCTTGGATGCTTCCGCGTGTGGGTAAGGACGTTCTTCCTCTACCATGTTATGCGGGTGATCCATATGTTCCGCGTGTGGTATATGAGGGATTCCTCTATGACCCGTGGGTGGTACTTAAGGATATTTGGGTCTTTTTGGTACCCTACCTCTATAAGTCCCCCAGTCCAGTGTTTCTTCCGCGTGAAGTTCTTTATGCGGGTGAAATTTTGGACTAATATATTTGGGGGTTTTTGAATCTTGGAAGTTAGGTAGAAAATATCTTCTATTGGTGTAGATAATCATGAAAAAAGGACAAGTTGACCACTCGAAGGCGCGTGAACAGATGATGGGATGTTTATGACGGCTGCCACTGTACCCGACTTTGCCACATTTTCTCTTTTTCGAATTTCCCGCGTGACGTGGTGGTCTTTGATTGGACGATGACTTTCTCTCTCCACTGTTCATATCCCATCGCATTAACTGCGATGGGTATAAATAGAGAGAGTTATCTTCTATTTGAAGTTTTATCGCCTTTGATTTCTGATTATCTTCTTGTTTTCTCTCTGAGTTTTTCGATAAAATACTGAATTTTTCGTATAACCTCCTGTTATTTCACAAAATCTTACTGTAATGACGACCATTCAGTCTGAGTTTGATAAAATAGAGATTCTATGGGACCAGTCCGACTATCAGAAACTGATTGAGACTTATGGTATTCCACCGGAGTGGGAACCGGAATTTCCCTCTCCTGGTTCTATAGCCAGCTTGCCGCCGCCTGGCAAAATGGCTGTATATTCTGATTACTTTGTTTATGGGAATTTTCGTTTTCCCATGACAAAATTTTTCATGAAGATACTGAGTGCATATGGGATCCATTTATCCCAGCTGCATCTGCGTGCCGTCATGCGAATTCTCCATTACGAATTCGTGTGTACAGCACATGGGATGCTACCTCATCTTGACCGATTTCCGGTCTTTTATCGATTTGCCAACCGTGATGGTTGGTTCACGTGCCAAGGGTTTTCCGATCGAAGTATCAGTTACAAGGTTGAGAAGAGATCCGCGGATTGGCGTAACAAGTTTTTTTTGGATATCTGAGGACGTGGTGCCTGTTACCATGGTCCGACGTCCGGTCAATGAAGCACTTCCAGAAATTGTTACAGCCGTCCATGAGGGTCGTGATTGGTTTCGTGTCCTCATGTCGGAACCGACGCCAATGCGGGCGTTACCTGAGGAGGCCCTTGTATGGGCAGGGATGAGCCGCCTATGGCCGTCTGAGTTTTTGGAGCCTGTTTTTATTGGCTTAGACGAACGTAAGTTATTCACTTTTGATTTTTCTCTTGCTTGAATTTTGTGATTAATTTTTGCATGTTTTTCCTTTCAGGTCAGGGTTCTATGCTCAACGCTCTTTTTGAGGATAGAGGCTGCACCCTCAAAAGTATTCGTGATGCGGGTGAGAAGCCTATCCTTGAAAAAACTAAGGATCGGTTTCTTTTCCCGACAAGAGTGCGGACCGAACCCATAGTTTCGGACACAACCTTTGAATCAGGTGCGTATGTCTTAAACCCTCATCCACTTAATGTTCTTACTTCTGATGGGGTGATCGCCATTCTATCATCCTGTGCGATACCGCATCCGAAGAAGAAAGGAGCTCTGATGACGATGCCTCTGAATTTTCCTCTGTCTCACATTTATTGACAGAATTGGAGAAGAAGAGAGCGTTCTCATCCTTTCAGGCGGGTGATGCGGGTGTGAAAACCGCGGACGCCGGAGAAAGGTCTTCGAAGAAGAAACGGAAAATTCATCGTCCCAAGAAGCCGCAGTATAGTCTTGCTGAGCGTATGGATACGGTAGAAGGTATGTATTTCTTTTTTGTACTTTATTTTTTTTTTGAATGTTATTTAAGCATGGCCTTCTTATGCAGATCCATTAATCGTTGGGGACGATGTGTCTGAAAAACTACCGTCACCAACCCCCAAATCTGAGAAACCACCGTCTCCTCCGCCTGAGAAGACAACAGAACAAAGGCCACCCACTCCCCCGGTTGATACTACAATGGAGGAGCCGAACGCCCAATCTGGGAATGATAACTCTTTTGACTATCCTTTTCAGACTGGGACTGCTGGTGGTTCCCAAGAGAACAACCCTGTTATGAATGCAGAGGGTTTTAGGACTGAGGAATCTCCACCTCGTCCTCCTCCACAATTTGCTTCTACCTCCTCACCTTTGACTACGGGTGCAGGAGGAAATTTTCGATTCAGACCATCCGTCCAGGAGATTGGAGGAGGTTCCATGCAAGGTGCCCCTCTTCGTCGTGAATCTTCAAGTTCACATTATTATGGGGATGCTAATCTGGGGGACAATTTTGACCTATTTGTCCCGCCTTGGGATATTATCAATGGGTCCCGGTTTACCGACCCTGAGACTTGTTTAAGTTTTGTCAAACACTTTGTGCCACCTGCAGAAATGGTGTACCAGCGTGACCGTTCCCACCATGAACTTCACACCGATCTATCTTTTTCCTTGGCTAATACTTTAGCTTGTAGCCAGGAAATCTTGCGCGAATGGCGTACTATGGGCGGGAAGCTGGGTGAAGCTTCTGGGGCTGTTGAGGCTGCAAAGGATGAGGCTGAGGACCACCGCTTGGCAGCCAATGCTTCCAAGTGGAAGCAGACGGATGCAGAGCTTGCTCTTAAGAGTGAACAAGATCGAAGCGCTGCTGCGACCCGTAAATGGAAGGAAGCCTGTGAACGACAAAATTCCCTTCTCGAAGCTTCCCGGTCTGAAGCCCAAAGGAAAAAAGATGACTTGGCGCGGGCTCAAGGGGCGAACTCAGCTCTGGAGGACCAAGTGACCCTTCAAGGCGATCGTATCCAAGAACTTGAAGCAGAGCTGAAGTTGCAAAGGGAACATGTCGAGCTGAAAGACAAAAGTGCTGCCGAGATACAAGCTGCCCACGATTCCCTTTTGCAAGCCCGCGAAGAGGCGGAGGCCCGTGTCACTGCAACCTGGAATGAAAGGCAACAAACGACTGAGGAGTCCCAAGAACTCCTAAAGAGAGCTGAACGTGCGGAGCAAGACCGTCAGTGGTTCCTCACTCGGGGACTTGATTCTGTAAGTTTTTTCCTCATTTTTTGTTCACTATATATGTTTTATGCCTTGGTGCTAAATAAATTATCTTTTTACGCTGTCAGGTCATCCGCCATATTAAAGGAAGTCCGGAGCTTATTGATAGATTTGCTAACTTGATGACTTCCTCCTCTCAGCTTGGACGAATGAAAGGTTTTAATGAAGGGATGACCTATGCTTAAACTAATGTTTCCCCCAAAGTCATCCGGTTCATGGCCTTGACGTCAAGCAGGAATATAATATGCGGATTAAGGAGCATGACAGCCTGGTGTTTTCGCTGCAAAATAAGCTTCCGGAGTTTGCTGCGGCCAGTGATGGTGTGCAACAACTGAAGAGTTACCTTGATGATGAATCTGAGGATGCCTCCTCTGAGGACACTCCGCCAACTCCTCCGGAAGATGTTGTAGCCACACACCCATAGGATATGATAGGCTAGGTTTTTGAACCTTTGTAATTATTCTTCCATGTTTTGTAATCATATTTTGATTTAATGGAAATAACTTTTTTGAGAATATTATATTGTTTGTGGAAAATATACTTGGAAGATATTTTTGAAATTTGAAATTTCTGCAAATTAGATAATTTTGATGACGTGGCTGAGAGAGGATCTTTAAGGGGTAACTGACAAGACGCGTATGACGCCTTTGACAGCCTGTTCGCACTTTCTTGAATCTCCCGCCTGACGTGTCAACCATCTGATTGTCTACGGATTCTCTCTCCTCTGACACCCATCAGTCGCATTAATTGTGATTAGTATAAATAGGTCACTCGTGGTTTCCATTTAACTCTTATCACTTTCAAATTCTTCTTTTCCTAAACATTCAAAACCTGAACCTTCTGAGATTCATTTTCTTCTTATTTCTGACTAAACAAATTAATCTGATGGTTGTGGATAAGAAGAGTGCTCTTGCTATTCATGAAGTCGTTGTGAACCTTAAGAAGAAGGATTATGATGATGTTGTTAAAGTGTATGGTCTGGCGTCTGAGTGGGAACCAGAGTGTCCAGCGAGTGGTTCCATTGCCACCAGTCCACCCCCGAGGAAAATGGCTGTGCACGTTGACCATTTTACAACGGGAAACTTCCGGATTCCGGTGACGAAATTTGTCTAGTCGATCTTGACAACCTATGGGATTCACATATCGCAAATCCATCCTTTTGGGTTGTTGAGAATTCGACACTTCGAATTCTGTTGTCAAGCTCGCAATTTTGAACCATCTGTTGGCATGTTTGTCGTATTCTATAAGAGGCCTTCCGCGATGGATGGTATAGTTTTGCTTCCACTGGGAAGAAATTTATAGGTACGGAGTGGATCTGTAGCCTTTATGGCTAGAAGCCGAAATTTTTCTGGATCCGGGAGGATGTTGTTCTTTTCGCGATGACTCATCGCAAGGCGGAGGACGCCATGCCAGTGGTTCCGGCCGCTGCTCATGAGGGTCTTCCGTGGTTTTCGACATTGACCGCCACGCCGACTCCCATGCGCCCTATCCACGAGGGAGCGATGGTGAGTGCGAAGATGAGCTGCCTGTGGCCATTCCCTGACTTGGAGCCTTATTATGAGAGGACCAACAAGGGTAAGCTTGGTGTTACTTCTACTCTCTCTTTACTAAATGTTTGATTTCTGACTTTTATTATTGTTTGTACAGGTGAGGGTTCTGCCTTTGATACCCTGTTGGACCATGAAGGGGGCATGATGGTTCGCCGCCCAATCGATCCGAGGGATGTGCCTTTTTTGGAATGCACTAGTGTCAACTTTCTATTTCCCACCGCTTTTCGTTCGGAACCTGTGGTTTCCGAAGCGATGTACGCTAAAGGTGAGGATTATGTTCAAGAATCCATTCAGAAAGGTGAGGGCATTTTACAACCTCGACCCGTGACTGCTATTACTCCAGCGGGGTGATTGTACTCTTTTCATAAAGTGAAGAGTCATCACTCTGCGAAGGAAGCTTTTCTACTAACGCCGTGCATTCGACTGCAGGTTTGACCCAGAAATTTAGCAAGAATCCATCTGTTACGGGTGACGATGATGCGGACGCTACTGCCGAGGGTAGCCGTCCAACTGTTGATGACGCCACCCCTGAAGGTGAGCATCAAGCTGTTGATGCGGGCGTTTCCAAAGCGGCTGGTAAACGCAAGCTTCATCCTACTAAGGCTGTTCCGTCAAAGAAGTCAAAAAAGCGAAAGCCTGCTGCTGACTTGGAGACGCGCCTACATCAACTTGATTCGGAAGACACTTCCTTGGGTAAGTTTAATGTTCTTCCAATTTATCAATTGTTATGGATCAAATGTATATCTGATCCATTGTTAAGATTTTTCAATGGCCCTGAACAGTTTCTCTGGGGATGTTTCAGGTTTAAAGAGCTCAACAGTGCCACCTCCTCCGCCACCTAACAGCTGTAACAACTCGGTTTTACAAGTTTATATTACCCGACCCATTTCATGTTCGGGAAATTTTATTAACAAAAATGTCGCGTTTTTTTTCGAGTAATTATTAATCTACTTTAACTAGTTATTATACTTATTTATTAAATATAAATAACTTTGAAAATCTACAATTCTAACCCTAAACTATACTTTAACCCTTTAATGATTCCATCCTTATAGTTCAGGGATCTAATTGTAATTTCTGCTATATTGATATATTATTATTATATTCTTAATCCAAACCCTTTAACCCATTTACCCAAGATCCGATTACCATACCCGTGTATACGAAATATTAACTTGGACCTTAATCTTCGCTTCAAACTTGGAATTTATGATCGTATATGATTTCCCTTGCCTAAATCATTCTTGCCGACACTGTTAATTATGAAAACGAGATAAAATTTGATTCGCCTGATCCTTTTATTAGGCCGATCTAACTGTTTTATCATTATGCACCATAAAAAAAATCATATTGCAATTAAACTAGCAGGAACAATCAGTGCTAACTCTCCATCGATTCCCCCTTATTGAATTGTATTATAATTGTCTGCAAATCGGGTTTCTGATCCTTGTTCTAGCCGCCGTTAATTCGAACTGTTTAACCAGCGTTGGATCAACAATCAAGGTAATTATGTGTATGATATCGTTCGTCGTTCACTGCTGTAGCTTAACCCTAACATTGATTGATCGATCAAGGAACGAATTGATCGATTGATCAATCTAGGGTTCATACCTTCTGGTTCGCGTCTGCTGTTAGTTATAGACCATCTGTTCTGTGCTTTAACCACTTAGTACCCTAGCCCAGTTGGCTTGGGTGGTGGTGTTTAAGGATCAGACCGCTGGGGCGCGGGTTCGTATCACACCCCAGCCCTTTAATATTTTTGTTATCAGATTCATAATAAATCATAAATTAATATTATAATACTATAAAATCCTGATCTGTTTATATTTTTAAAAGTCTGACACTTTAGCTTGTCACGTTTCCGAATTTTGGTGAAAACCATATATATATTTATATATTTATATATATGTATGTTTATGTAATATGTTTGTAAGGGTTTTGTTTATTAAAGTACATGATTTGAATATATATTAGACCTTATTATGTTATATAATTATTAAGTATTGTATAAAAGATTAGTTATATAAAATATTATTGTTTATTTACATTATGTATTTAAAAGAAAGCTTTAGTAGTAGTAGTAGTAGTAATAATAATAATAATAATGTATATAAAATACATTAAACGTACATTTTTTAGCTCAAAATAAATAATTAAACGAATTTTGTTATATAAACTATGAAATCTTTCTAGATGAATATTTAAGTATCCTCACGTATTTTGTATAATTCATATTATGTTACTTAAGATAGATTTGATAAATAAAAGCTGTCTTTCAAAGTAATAAAATTAATAATAATTTAAATTAATATTTTTATTCGCAAGAACACTCGTTATCAAATCCCGAACCTTTAACTAGTTTTAGTTTCATTATTCCATTTATATTTATTTTTCCTCGATTATTGTCACTTAGGATTTCTCGTCGATAACTTCCGAAGAGCGTAACTCTTATTTACTACCGTTCTGACCGCATTCGTTTTATCTTTTGCTTATTGCTAAGGTGAGTACCACATTCCCCTATTTTACTTGTTTTCCACGTTTTGGGGACATATGCGTAAATATATTTCTCATTATATACTTATACTTAAGACTGCAACTTTGTCTTATGTGTTAACAACTTATACTTTACTTGTTTATGTGCTTATTTGATTTGTATGCTTTCGCATTTGGAGAGGTCCAACATAATCTCAGTCTAGTATGATCATACGCAGTCGTTATCCTTTGTGCTTCTCGACATCTCAGTTATACTTGCTTATTGGGTTATTTTGTTATTCTCATATGACTTGTTGCAGCTACGTATTTTGTTATATATATATATACTATATGTACAACTAAACTGGTGTGTTGCTCACTCAACATGTGTTGTTGACAAAACTTTATTTTATACGCATATGCAGGTTGGTGAAGACTTAGTGAAGAATTTAGCTAGAAGAATATTTTAATCAAGAAATATAAAATTTGTATTGTTGTATGAATTATGTACTTGTTTGTATTTGATTTATTTGATAATTGAATTCAATTAATAGATATTGTCATTTAAATATTGTGCATGATAGTAACCTTGAGAGCTGTGACAATCAGTTCGCGCCCCGGCATTTCCGCCGTAGGTTGGGGTGTGACAGATACCTTCGTCAGCTTTCTCACCAAATTTTGAGTTAGTTTTTAATATCGAACAAGGGGATCCAAAAGGTTCAAGTCCTTTCAGATTTGGCTTTCTACCATGCATAAGTTCATAACAGGTTTTATTTAATCTTTTAACAGTTAAAACATGATTAAGGATATAATAGGCTGTGGCAATAGCCTCAGCCCAGAACACCATGGGTAGTTTAGCGTCTGCCAGCATAGTCCTGGCACCTTCAATTAGAGTCATGTTCTTCCTCTCATCAATCCCATTCTGTTGCGGAGTATACGGTGCGCTGAACTGATGCTCAATCCCTTTCTGCAAGCAAAACATTTCCGTTTGATAGTTCTTAAATTCTGTGCCATTGTCACTTCTGATGAACTTGACCTTCCCCCCCAACAATATTCTCTACTTTGGTAATCAAGTTAATTACCAACTGAACTGTTTCATCTTTTGCCTTCAGAAAATACGCCCATGAGTAAAGCGAGTAGTCATCAGTCACAACCAAGCAGTAAGATGCTCCACCTAGACTTTTGACATTTATGGGGCCAAAGAGATCCTTGTGAAGTAGATCCAGAGTTGTGACTATTGAGTTAACCTTTTTGGAGTGATGAGGTTTCTTGTGCTGTTTTCCTCTCTTGCATGACACACATTGATCTTCAAAATTGAAACTTTTTGAAGGAACCCCAAGCACCAGCCCGTTCTTGACAATATAATTCATCTTTCGAAGATGGATATGTCCCATTCTTCGATGCCATAGTTCCGACTCAGATTCTTTTGCTTTTGACAACAGACATGACTCTTCTGTTGCAGTCTCGGTTGACCACATGTCCCTTACATATGTGTTATTCTCTCTTGGAGCTTTCATCACAATCCAGGTTTCAGGTATCTTGAAACCGGGATAAAGCACGAGAGCCTCATCCTTGGTAAAATGCACAGTGTATTCTTTGTCACATATCTGAGAGACACTCAAGAGATTGTGCTTCAACTCCTCCAGGAAATTTACCCTCTCCAACTTTATTCTTCCATTGTAACCATACCGATTCCGGTAATTTTTCCTCCACTTTCTCCAGCAAAACTAACTCTTCCTCCTTGAACAACTTTCCAATCACGTAACAATTTCTTGTTACCTGTCATGTGCCGGGAACAGCCACTGTCGACAACCCACATGTTGTTCACAGCCCTGTTCGACTGTTCCTGCACAATTAAAGAAACAAATTAAAAAGGAGGGACCCAAGACCTGTTGGTATTGGGTTGATCAAATCGATTAAACGAGATCCAACTCCTTGGATGCCCAAAGTTCCGTTGAGGGAAGTTTCTATTTGAGCTGAATGGAGGATATCTAGAAAATTGGTTATGAGGCCAATTAAACATTCTTGGGTTTTTAGCATTCTTGTATTCAAACCTACCTGATCTGTGGTATATTTTGTAAAATTGAGGTTGGTTTCTTTGAAAACTTGAATTTTTCCGGCGATTACAGTCGGAGGCATTGTTATTTTTACCAGCATCAGTTTTAAAGTGCTTTCTATTCTTAGTTTTAGTTGGCCTTATATTTCTAGAATTTCTCTTTTTCAGTGGACACTCATTGACAAGGTGCCCTATCTTGTTGCACCTAAAACAACACCTGTTGGATCAACTAGTGTCCATCCGAACATTCGTTTCAGAAGTTGTAGCAGAAGATGAGGCTGTGTTACTGACATGTTGTCTAACATAGGGGGGGACAAAAGGGTTTAAAGAAGATTTCTTTTCATCAAAAACATAACTCTCCCCCCGTTTGAGTAACACTACTTCATCATCTCCTTTGACAGAGTCGGCGGAATTTGAACTTTGACTTGAGTCAGGAGAATTTGTCTGACCAAATTCGTTACTAACATTTGTATTAACGTTAGTATTGCTTTTGTTGACTTTAACGGGTATCGTGTTGACTTTTACATTACCCGTTATAGGCTGATCAGTTTCAACACTCTCAGATGGCTGATTACACGGATTATAAGTGTAATTATTATTGAAAGGTGGTGGAACCTCGTTGTATCCAATTCCCCCTTTGTTTATAGGGGAACGTTGAACACTTAGGGCATGATGAAGCATCATGGATGAATTCCTAAACTGTTCAAGCTTCCTATTTAATTCCACCACTTTTACTTGGTAATCAGCTATTTGTTTATTTTTTTCAGCTATAATTTTAGTCTTTTCTGCCACGACTTCATAGCTTAAATCAATGACTTGGATTCTCTCAGCAAGTGTGGCCTTAAGGCTTCTTATATCTTTTTCACTAGCTTTTATTTTTACAGAGAAACTATTTTCTTTACTTTTAGAAAAGTGGTGCTCCTCTTTTAATGTTTTTAATGTTTTTAGAGCTTGAGTTTGGAGACCCTTTTGCACCATACATTCCCGGATCCTGAACCTGATCAGTAGGAGTCTCTTTCCTTATCATATTCAGCTCGTAATTACGCAACTTATTGACCACCGTTTCCAAATCAAAGGTTTCAAACTCTTTATCATCTCTCATCAAAACTGTGTATATATCCCATTTTGGTGGGAGAGCATCCAGAATCTTTTCTACAGTTTCAAGTTCTGTGTACTTTAAGGAGTAGTTATTCAATTTTGTCATCAAGTGATACTATCTTGTGATGATGTCATCAAGTGACTCATTCTTAAATCCCTTGAACACCGAGAATTGAGTTTTCAACAATTTCGACTTTGAGTTACGAATCCCGACGTTACCTTCATAGCGATTCTCTTAGGCTTCCCATAGTTCTCTGGAAGACTTGTACTTTCTGAACGTATGTAGAATCTCTTGAGGTAGTGCCATGGTGATTGCAGCTAGAGCTTTACTTTCAGCCTCATACATTTTCTTTTCATCATCCTCCATCTTATTGTACTTCTTAAGTTGCTCTCGACCTTCAAACATAGCAGTTGGAGGAATGTACCCATCTTGAATGCAGACTCACATCTTTGCATCTTGATATTTCACATACTATTCAAACCTATCTTTCCATGCAACGAAATCAGTTCCTTTAAGAAGTTTTGGGGCTTTAGTTACTGAACCAACTTCAACCTCCATTTTTACCAGTTCTGTGATGTTTGTTGAAGTCACACTTGAACGAAACGAGACCTAGAAATAAAATTCAATGAACTATGAACAGTGAGTAGCGAACTTATCAGAACTTCGCTCCCCTCACTAACTTCGCCTTGGCCAGAACTTCGCTGATCTAACAACTTCGCTGACCTTATAACTTCGCTGACCTTATAACTTCGTTGACCTTATAAGTTCGCTGAAACCCTATATCTTCGCTAAAACCTTAGTATCGTTTGACGGCAACTTCGCCAGAAGAACTTCTTAGAACAGCAGGTTTGACACGTCTGATTTTGAAGGTTGCGAGAGTGACACCGAGGAACAGTTGGTGAGAATTGTAGAGAAACTGACAAATGAGCGGTGTTTCAACCTAAAATAGTTCCGTGAATGGTCTAACGGAACAATTTTAACACTCGTGTGATAATTTCGAACCACACAATCACGAGCAAAATGCTCTGATACCAATTGTAGGTTTCCAGCCGGATCTACACAGGAATATCTCGTAACACGAGGGTGCGGAATCCCCTACGTATACGATACGAATGCTAACACGACGAACACGTAAATCACACTTAAACATACGAGTATAAAGGAATACTTGTTATATTGCAAAGACAATAACCAAAGACACGTAACACCTAGGTTACAAAATACGGCTGTCAAAGTTATTTCAAGTGAGCCGAAGTTAGGATATTAATACTGCGACAACTTCGCCTAACATACTAGGCGAAGTTGTCGTAACTTCGCTAACCACCAAGTTTTCTTTAACAAAAACTCAAACTAACAAGTTCAACACAATAAGAACAGTATAACGATTACAGACACAAATAAACACGAGATAAATGAACTACTGGCATTATGCACCAACAGAGAGGTCTGAGGCCCACAGGCAAACATGCTTACCCCTCCTTGACCTCTAAAGTGATGAACATTGTAGGAAGGTGGCATACTGACATGATCAGTATCGTCAACCTCCTTATTCTTCAATGGAGAATCATCCAACAGAAGAGTTTTTAATTTATCGAACAACAAGGTTGAGGTGGTCTGTAACACTGATATTACTAGTTATAAATCACCAAAGCTTAGCATGGGACCAGCAAAGGCTTTCGACTATGATAAGCTATTTAAGTCTTTTAATCTGCCTTACTTGGATCTTGCAGACACAGGTGAAAGAATGGTCACTCAAATGTTGTTCGATGAAGAAGAGACCATCATGCATCGTCCGGTGTGCAGTGAAAAACAATCTGCCACTCCGAATGCTGTTGAATTGCCTGCTGTCTCAAATGACGATGACTTTATCAATCCGTTTCACTCCCAACAACACTCAGATGAAATACCTTCGAATCTTGAAGAGGACATACAAGTGGGTCCAGTTCAACCTACTCGAACCCACAAGAATCATCCACTGGAGAACGTGATAGGTAATCCTGCTGATGGTGTGCGTACCAGAAGGAGTGTGGAAGAAAACACATGTGTGTATGCAAGCATCAGAGACACTGGTATTATAAATGAATGCTTGTTTGCCTGCTACATCAGTCAGATTGAGCCAAAGAATTATCAAATGGCGCTGAAGGATATCTCGTGGGTAGAAGCCATGCAGGAAGAACTGGCACAGTTTGACAAAATGGAAGTTTGGCAGTTAGTAGAAAACCACGAGATGTTAATGCTATCGGTACGTAGTGGGTATTCAAATGCAAGAGAGATGAGAAAGGGGTAATCATTCGCAACAAGGCTAGATTGGTAGTCAAAGGGTTTAATCAACAAGAAGGCATCGACTACAACAAGGTATTTGCTCCTGTGGCAAGATTGGAGGCAATTCGACTGTTCTTGGCCTTTGCTGCACACAAAGAGATGAAAGTGTTTTAGTTGGATGTTAAAAGTGCGTTTCTTAATGGAAAAGTCGATGAAGTGATATATGTCGAGAAACCTCCGGGTTTCCCAGACCCAGACTTTCCTGATCTGTTGGGTTTTAACAAGATTATCAAAGTGATAAAATCCTTATTTTACCAAAAACGCAGCGGATATAAGTTTTAAATCTTGTTAGTTTTAGTGTATAGAACCAATTCAATACATGCAAAACCCAAACCCGGATCCAAATACGAATTACACACTATCAAACACATGCATGTCACTATAAGTTCATGCATGTTAAACTACCTTTCAAGTAACCAAAGAAGTGTGAAAAGGATGATGATTGAAAGGCAAGAACTTGAATATGGAAGCTCCTTAAGCTAGTATACCCCAAGCTTCAACAACACACCTTCTTAGCTAGGATTTAAACACTTGATTAACACCTTCTTCCTTGCCTTAGTTTGGCCGAAATCAAGAGAAAGAAAGGAAGAGAGAATTGATGTTTACTTGCATGTATGTTGTGTGTGTTATATGAAAAATGAAAGAGAAAAGTTTGGTTTTATTCAAAGCCATATTTCTCTCCACCAATCAAACCCTTTGCAAGTCTCCACTCAATAATAAAAAAATAATATATTTGAAAGAGTTATTATCTTTTTATTTTATAAAACTTTAAACATATATATATATATATATATCCATACATATATACTTTTATAAGTTTATAACTTATAACTTATAAAACCTATTATATATTAAGAGACATGCTTGGTTATTATTATTCACATATTGTTATTTAACCAACTTAAATAACACTATGTAATGTTCTTTCATAAAACATAAATCATCCATATGATTTGTTTATTACACAAGTACATTTTATTTAGAAACCCCTTTCCAAATAACTCAAGTGTTAATATTCATTTGTTATGATCACATCATATATGAACGAATATTATCGGTGTTTGTCTAGCTTGTTATTGGGTATGACCCGACTTGGATCATAACGTACTAGCCACATCAATTTAATATGTCTCTTGGGCAGACCGAGTCCAACAATCTCCCACTTGCACAAGATACATAGAAGATAGATGCAAGTAGCAAATACCGCCTAACTACGGTTTACTACCCCTAATACGTATGACGAAGTGCCATTCAATAACATCATCCCTTTCAAGTCCCATACTTGAAAATGATTTAGGTGAAACTATAATTTATCCTTTTGCCACAAATGTCATGTTAAATCCAGAGACACAGAGTGATCATTCTCTGTTGATTTAACTTTTCAGGCCTTAGACATTTCACTCTCAACGAATAAGAGAGACAAATCCCTTATTGACTACATACGTCTCTCACTATCACCTTGTACTATACTTGAGCTTAGCCTTATGTACTGACATATTTCAGAGCAGCGAAGAACTAAGTCAAAGCATAATGGTCGATGAATATCAAGACCCAATATGTATCTCAGGTCGGAGGATCATATGAAGTTCGCCTTTACTCAAATTTACTTATGATCACAAATCCCAAGGATTCCATGCAGTAAAATTGAGAGCGGGTCAGTCCAATATTTATCCCTTAAATATCTATGAACCTTGGCAGCAACCTTTTGCTATATTCATACGTCATGAATATCTACCAATCCAGGTTCATAATAGTCTTACTTTCACATTTGTTCCCACAAATATGAACGACTACGGACGTTTAGAATAATTCAAATTATTCACGGATTTAAACATACTAAAATGGAACATAACTCAAGAACATGACCATAACCAAAACCATATGATTGAGTTAAAATAAAATTGTTCCAATATCCAAATACAAATTTTGATCAAATCCAATCACTAGAATATCGAAGTCCTAAGGCGCAAGTATGACCCTCATGCTTCGGCCTTTCAAGGAGTTTCGTGAGTGGGTCAATGTATGCACTTTGATTCAAACCTATCAACCGCCTTGATCTATCCCTATAGATCCTTATTCCCAGAATATAGGCGGCTTCACCAAGATCCTTTATGGAAAACTGCTTCCAAGCCAGGCTTTCACACCTTCCAAGGTTGGAATGTCATTTCCAAACAGTAATATGTCATCGACATATAATACCAGAAAGGTAATGATGCTCCCACTAGCTTTCTTATACACACAAGCTTCATCAGCGTTTTTGATGAATCCAAATTTCTTAACTTCATCATCAAAACGGTGATTCCAACTCCTAGATGCTTGTTTCAATCCATAGATTGATTTCTTCAACTTGCATACTTTGTTAGGATGTTGTGGATCGACAAAACCTTCAGGCTGAACCATATAGACATCTTCATTAAGATGCCCATTTAGAAAATCATTTTTGACATCCATTTGCCATATCTCATAGTCATAATATGCGGCTATGGCAAACAATATCCTTATAGACTTTAGCATCGCCACGGGCGAGAAAGTTTCATCATAATCAACCCCTTGAGTTTGAGTGAAACCCTTTGCTACAAGTCTAGCTTTATAAGTATCCAAGTTTCCATGCATATCAGTTTTCTTCTTGAAAACCCACTTACTTCCAACCAGCTTGGAATTTAGAGGTGGAGCAACCAAGTCCCATACTTGATTGTCATGCATGGATTGCATCTCAACATTCATGGCTTCTAGCCATTTGTCACAATCAGATTGCGACATTGCATCTCGGTATGTGGTGGGTTCATCCGAGTCTACCACGTAGCATCCATCCATGAAAAATCCATATCTCTCAGGTGGAATGCTAATTCTACCAGATTTGCGAATGTTTTGTGTGTTTTGATCAACCATTTGATCATCCTCAACAACCTCTTGTTGATTGCTAGTGTCAACCAAACGTGTATCGGCTTGTAGTTCTCGATCCTCTTCGAGTTCTACAGTTCTATCAGTTCCTTCCATATAGAACCTTCTTTCCAAGAACTTAGCCTTTCGAGCTATAAACACTTTATGCTCGCTTGGATTGTAGAAATAATATCCCATCGTATCCGTGGGATATCCTACAAATATACACTTAGTGGATCGACATTCAAGTTTGTCAGGGGTGTAGATCTTAACATAAGCCTCACAACCCCATACCTTTAAATATGAAAATTTTGGAGACTTTCCATGCCATATTTCAAAAGGTGTCCTATCCACTTTCTTGGTTGGTGCCATATTTAAAATACGGGCAGCGGAGATCACAGCGAAACCCCAAAATGATAGAGGTAATGAGCTTCTAGCCATCATGGATCGAACCATGTCCAATAAAGTTCGATTCCTCCTCTCGGACACACCATTATGTTGTGGTGTTCCAGGTGGAGTAAGTTGTGAGACAATCCCACAACTCCTAAGATGTTCTAGAAACGCATCATTGAGGTATTCACCTCCTCTATCAGAACGTAGTACTTTGATTGTTTTGTTGAGTTGATTTTGTACTTCATTTTGGAAGACTTTGAACATTTCAAAGGCCTCATTTTTGTGTCTTAACAAGAACACATACCCATAGCGACTATAATCATCGGTAAAGGTAATGAAGTATCTTTCACCATTTCTTGTCATTGTCCTAAAAGGTCCACATACATCCGAATGTATGATACCTAATAAGTTTTTCGCCCTCTCATTTGATCCATTAAAGGGCTCTTTGGTCATCTTTCCCAATAAACAAGATTCACATTCATCAAATGAATCAACATTTGATTTCAAAAGACCATTCTTTCGAAGTGTATGAAAACGATTCTTGTTTATGTGACCAAGACAACAATGCCAAAGAAAAGTATTACTCAAATCCATTTTGAGTCTTTTGGTGTTAGCTTGGTACAACGAGTTATCAATGTATGAGTCATCATGAATTAATTCATAAATGCCATTAAACGGCATTGCTTTAAAAT
The DNA here is from genome assembly GCF_021521415.1 of Bidens hawaiensis. NCBI lineage: Eukaryota > Viridiplantae > Streptophyta > Magnoliopsida > Asterales > Asteraceae > Bidens > Bidens hawaiensis. The sequence goes on along the minus strand of NW_027492311.1, from coordinate 552,697 downwards.
AAAAAACATTATCCATGAAAATATAAATACCATTATCAACAAACTTAAAGTCATAACCAGATTGTCTTAATACAGAAACAGAGATAATATTCCTAGTCAAACTAGGGGAATATAAAATGTTTTTCAAATTAATTTCCAAACCATTTGGAAGTTATAAAACATAATCTCCTCGGGCTTGGACGTCAACCTTTGCTCCATTGCCCATGAAAAGACTTATATCTCCTTTCTTCACTTCATTTCTTCTTTTGAACCCCTGCAATGAATTGCATATATGAGTTTTTTTACATCCGGTATCCAATACCCATGTATTAGAAGAAATAATATTAAGATCAATGTGAATCATAAAAGTTGTACCTGAGGTTTGCCCCGCATCCCTCTTAGCTTTCAACTCCTTGAGATAGGTCGGACAGTTTCTCATCCAATGACCTATCTCACCACAACCAAAGCACGGATCCTCAGCGCTAACCTTTAGCTTCTTTGGTTTTGGTTCCGCCTTTGCCTTTCCCTTGAACCCCTTCTTGACTTGCCCCTTGCCAACGGCAACCCTTGCCTTTGGTTCCGGGTGATGCCTTTTCTTTGAGCCACCCTCATTGATCGCAAGAACGGGTAAAACCTTTTTACCCATGCCGGCTTCGGCTGTCTTAAGCATTGCGTGAAGCTCACCAATGCTTTTGTCCCATCCGTTCATGTTGTAGTTCATGACGAATGTCTCAAACCTTTTAGTTAAGCCAATTAGGATCAAATCCGTGGCTAACTCTTTTGAGACGGGACAGTTAAGCCGTTCAAGCCGATCAATGTGGCTCTTCATCTTAAGTACATAAGATGAAACAGATTGGGTTTCTTCCATATGACATGCATGAAGCGCTCGAACCGTTTCGAATCGCTCAACCCGAGCTTGAGTAAGGAACATTTCCTTAAGCTGGGTAATCATGTCATACGCCCCATGATTCTCGAAATCCTTTTGGATCTCAGGAATCATTGTTCCCAACATGAGGCAAGAAACTTGCACCGAATCCTCGTTGTATTTCAGCCAATCCGCATAGGCATCCAAGTTGTTGACATCGGGTTCATCGGGAATAGGATCGTCTAATATATAGGACTTCTTTTCTTGCTTGAGAACAATTCTCAAGTTTCGATACCAGTCCATAAATTTGTTAAAGTTTAGACGATCCTTATCCAGAATGGATCTTAGTGATAGATTATGCACGTGTGGGATAATTGCGTTTGGTGCGTTGTTTGCGGCCATCTAAAAGAATTTAACAAAGTTCAAATTAGTATTTTCGATATTAATAAAATTTTAATATTTAATACCCTTTAAATGTCTCCAAGACAATTATTGATTAAAATCTAGAACCCAACGTTTCATTCAAATAGTAGTTAGGTGACCTTTATCCTACTATCCGAATTAACAAGGTAGTCAACGTTTGACGATTGCAACCCTTTGCAACTTCTAGTTTTATGGGATCGGTTAAACATCATATGTTTAGTTGGTATGTTTAATCCCATCAACACCTTTGGATGCCATGTTAAGGTGACCCTACAGTCATGGTTTCTAAATCAAGTTGTCCTACTTACACACACGTGTGAGTTTACTCATACAAGTGGTTAGGTGATCCTAATGCCAAAAGTATTTGTAAAATCACCTTAAGATCACAAGTTTTCTTAAAAGTGCTTAGGTGATCCTAACCCACTATCAAGTCTACAAGTGACTAAGTGTCGTATAAAAGGATGGTGTTTAACTTGTTTTTAAAAGGGATTTTAGTTTTCTAAATTCTAGATTGGAAAACTATTTATTGTACCTTTCATTTGCATTCATTCAAATGTATGGTACTTAGTTGAAAAACCCATTTTCAAAATTCCTTTTAATAAAACCCATTTTATTCTGAAATCATTAGCTATTAATAAAACCAATTTTATTACCTAACGATTTCTAAGGAACCAAATTTTATGCTAGTTGATTTTAAGTTGTTAAGCAAACCATATTGCAAATAATAAGTAAATCAATCATGCAAGCATAAAATATACACAACCACAAGTTCATAACCATAGCCTCCTAATGTTGACCACACTTGTTGACCAAAGACAAGTGTGCCAAAAAGTCTCTCCTAAGGGACCCAAAAGAACATGCACTTGTGTCGGTGAACTCCCACTTGATTCCGCATCCATATGCTCCAAGGGTTTACCCCCGGTGTTGTGGTCTTCATCATTTTATTTGGGCTTCCATCCATGCATCTTCTTTTACAAAATATATCCTAATACATTTTTCTAGTAAAAGAAATACATCTAATCTACTTATTATTACAAGCCATATGAATGAATAAATAGATTACAAACCCAAATAAATATTACAACCAAATCGAATGAACAAACAACCAACGCAATCATTCAACCAAACACAAGGCCATGGCTAGGTTATGAACATCTATTACACATCCAAATATGCAATAATACAAGACCAAAATGGTTCCCCTTTTTGCCTCAAAACTTTCGGCCAAGCTTAAGCAAACCGAAAGTTTCGGGTTTTGTCCAAACAAACTAAACAATCATCCAAATGACTTGGTTTTTCAAGATTACCACATGCATGTAAAGTATAACCTTGAAAAAACATGGGGTAACCAAAACCCCTAAAATTTTCGGCCAAATGGTGAAACCCACCATAAAACCGAAAAAATTTGGGTCTAATGAAGCATGCATTCGTATAAGCGGTTCTTGATGCCATTGTTGGGTTTTAACAAGATTATCAAAGTGATAAAATCCTTATTTTACCAAAAACGCAGCGGATATAAGTTTTAAATTTTGTTAGTTTTAGTGTATAGAACCAATTCAATACATGCAAAACCCAAACCCGGATCCAAATACGAATTACACACTATCAAACACATGCATGTCACTATAGGTTCATGCATGTTAAACTACCTTTCAAGTAACCAAAGAAGTGTGAAAAGGATGATGATTGAAAGGCAAGAACTTGAATATGGAAGCTCCTCAAGCTAGTATACCCCAAGCTTCAACAACACACCTTCTTAGCTAGGATTTAAACACTTGATTAACACCTTCTTCCTTGCCTTAGTTTGGCCGAAATCAAGAGAAAGAAAGGAAGAGAGAATTGATGTTTACTTGCATGTATGTTGTGTGTGTTATATGAAAAATGAAAGAGAAAAGTTTGGTTTTATTCAGAGCCATATTTCTCTCCACCAATCAAACCCTTTGCATGTCTCCACTCAATAATAAAAAAATAATATATTTGAAAGAGTTATTATCTTTTTCTTTTATAAAACTTTAAACGTATATATATATATATATCCATACATATATACTTTTATAAGTTTATAACTTATAACTTATAAAACCTATTATATGTTAAGAGACATGCCTGGTTATTATTATTCACATATTGTTATTTAACCAACTTAAATAACACCATGTAATGTTCTTTCATAAAACATAAATCATCCGTATGATTTGTTTATTACACAAGTACATTTTATTTAGAAACCCCTTTTCAAATAACTCAAGTGTTAATATTCATTTGTTATGATCACATCATATATGAACGAATATTATCGGTGTTTGTCTAGCTTGTTATTGGGTATGACCCGAATTGGATCATAACGTACTAGCCACATCAATTTAATATGTCTCTTGGGCAGACCGAGTCCAACATGATCATGTGTACAAGCTTAGCAAAGCATTATGGCCTACATCAGGCCCCACGAGCTTGGTACGCAACTATGTCAGATTACTTGCTTGAGAATGGTTTTGAGAGAGGGAAGATCGACAGTACTTTGTTTGTAAAGAGGAATGGGAGTGATTTTCTTCTCGTCAAGTCTATATGGACGACATCATCTTTGTTGCCTCAAAAATCTCTATGTGTCAGGAGTTTGAAATAGTCATGAAGAAAAGGTTTGGGATGAGCGCCATGGGGGAATTAACCTTCTTTTTGGGTTTACTGGTAGATCAGAAGAAGGATGGCATGTTCATTCATCAAACTAAATATGTCCATGATGTTGTCAAGCGTTTTAAGATGGACGACTCCACCCCGTTTGACACTCCAATCTGTGTAAACCACAAACTTGGAGCTAATTCAGAAAGTGACGAAGATGTGGATCTTACTCAGTATCGGGCTATTATAGGTTCTTTGATGTATTTAACTGCTTCTAGACCTGACATTATGTTTGTAGTTTGTCTTTGTGCTCGTTTTCAGGCCAACCCTATGGAATCGCACATGAAGGGAGTGAAGAGGATCTTGCGGTATCTTAAAGGAAAGCATAAGTTGGGTCTCTGGTACTCAAAAGGAGGAGAACTGGATTTGGTAGCATACACCGACTCTGACTATGGAGGATGCAATCAGATCAGGAAGTCAACAACCGGTGGATGTCAGTTTCTTGGAGGAAGATTGGTGTCGTGGCAGTGCAAGAAGCAGACCTCTGTAGCCATATCCACCTGCGAAGTAGAATACATGGCAGCATCGAATTGCTGCTCTCAGGTTTTATGGATACAACAACAAATGCGCGATTATGGTCTGGATTTCACTCAAACTTCTATTTGCATTGATAACACTGCTGCTATCTCAGTAACTAACAATCTCGTTAAACATAGTAAAACTAAACATATTGACAATCATCATCATTTTATACGGGATTGTGCTGAGAAGAAATTAATTGTTCTTGAAAAAGTTGATTCACTGGATAATTTTGCCAATCTTTTTACAAAAGCGTTTGACCGATCTCGTTTTCAAAACCTTGTTGAGCTTAATGGGATGATCAATCCCGAGTAACTTTGTTTTCTTTTGTTTTAACCTAAAAAAAACATCATTATTGCTGAAAATTATGTCGGTAGCTTAAGTTTGAAGGATATATTCTTGAATATGTTTGGTCCTTATATCTACTTGTAAATTATAAGGATAGCCATTGACCTAATAACTGAAAGCAACCGGGGCGGTTATGATGAGTTTTTATTCTTTCGCTGAAAATTAGTCGATCATACTTAGTCGGAGGGACACATATTTATATGTGGATGGTCCTGCTGATCCACTGGATCTTCAGGATAGCCGTTTATCTAAAGACTTTGATTTGATCGGGGCGTCTGAATTAATTTTTTTTTGGGAAATGATATACTTTTTCAGTCTATAACTTCGCAAGAAGTTTCAATATTGGTGTTAAAAGTGAAAATTGATCCAACCTTGGAAAGTGGTAGATAAACTAATTTTGTGTGCCTAACCAGTGAAGTAGTTAGGCTTAAAAGACTCTAGACATTGTATGTTATGGTCGCTTTCTATGGTGCGTAAAAGTCGAAGTGATACAAACTAAATCTTCTCGATTTATTGTGGAGTGTCATTTTGAAATGTGCATGTCTCCACATATATCTCTCCGAATGATAGGCAGAAAAGTGATTACCCAGTCATACACAAGCCCGTGAGTGTCTTGATTCCCCGCGAAGATTGTGTTAGTATTCTGAAGTGATCCAGATTCGGGACTTGCAGGCCTTCGTTATAGTTACAAAAAAAAACAAAGTATTATTATGACTTACTAAGTTCATCAAGTCACAAATATCAAAGATATAGCATCAACTGAGTCTTGTGAAATCTATTTAAAAGTGTCAAAGAGACGACTCGTGAATAATAATTTATCAGACACTGTGGGTCGAAGTCAACTCGGGGTGACCTGGGGAAAGCCAAATACGTCTTGTGAATAGATAGGAGGCATCAAAATCTATCATGTGATGTCCATCTAAATTTTGAGCTTAACTGAACCTAATCCGTATCACTGGAGCAATGAAAACCATTATAAGTTCTATACCTGCCTACAACCTGTTTCTCTATGTCATAATAACGCTGAACATGGATCCGTGTGAAAGCCTCTTAATCAGTATGATTCCTGTTCGGATCTTTTCTAAAAACAAGCTGGGTTTCTGCAAGACTGATATTTGATCCCATTTATCTATTTAGTATTGGTTATGATATTTGTTTTATGGTTTATCTTCTTTAAACTCTCGGTTACTCGTCTTGGATTGTTTTGTTTAAAACTTATCTTCGCTATGGCGAAGTTACATTCCTGGCGAACTTATATTACAAGCGAAATTAAATATTGGGCGAAGTTAACACAACTTCACCACTGGGTTTCCAAGTCAGTATAAAAGGCATTCAAGGTCAAACTTTTGGTCAAATCTTAAACCCTCGGCGAACTTACCCTTTGAATCAAACTTAGTTTTATCAGTTTCTCGTCTGATTTTAAGGTTCGTCGGCCTCTGTTGTGATGTAATTCATATATTTTGTTTGTTAATCTGGTCCCAAATGTCTGTTTTAATTCGGTTTGGTTTGAAAACCCTTGAAGCTTTGGTCATGATCCGGAGGTTGCGTTGATTTTAATTGGTTACTTATGCTCTTAATTGCACTATCATTCACAGATGATCAACCTCTGATTGTTAACCCTTCAATCTATCTGGAAATTTCTGATGAATCGTTTATATGGTGAAGTTAGGGTTCCGGCGAAGTTATTCTTAACTTCGCTAACATTATAACTTCGCTGCATAAATACTTGGATCCAGTACCATCATCTTTACTTGTATACTGTATTCTTGTGTACTGCGATGTGTATCAGTTTTACATTCTCAGCGAAGTTGTATTTCAAAAGAACTTACTAACTTCGCTGTACCCACAACTTCGCCCATATCAAAATCAGTGAAGTTATAACTTGTTGCCATACTTGTCTGACTTAACTCGTTGTTTGCGCAGATATGGCTGCTGTGGCAGGTGCTGGTGGCACTGGTAGTGACGAAGGCGGAGATGATAAGAGATAATTCTTTCCGGGCCACAACATGTAGATCACCTTGGATCCGGATGGTCGTGGAACTGATGACTTCCGTGAAATCATTACGTTTCTCATTCGCTCACGCATCTTTCATGCCATTACAACTACTCTGCCGATATCTCTACCGAATATAGAAGACTTCTCGAGGACACTTGAATATGACTGCCGGGTTGAACCTCCAGTGATGCGTGATACTGTCAACAATTAAGTAGTACAGTTCTCGGCTGATCAGATCAGGGAAGCTTTACAGTTTGGGGTTGAGACGACTCAGAACCCTACTGAGTTTTCAGCTACCTTCAGAAATGGTGCATTTCTTCGTATGGGGTATTCTGGTCCGTTAGAGGATTCTCAGAGGCGGAATGGGTTTTTGTTAGATCAGTGGCGGTTCTTGATGCATGTGATGATTGTGTACATGTCTGGCCGCAAGGCTGGGACAAATGGTATGGGTGCGACAATGCAATCTGCAATGGCTGCACTGACTTACAACAAGCCTTATACTTTCAATCAGATGGTATTTTAAAAGATCGATGTCAGCGACGAGAATTGGCACGGGAACGGTTCTTGATGTACCCAAGATTCTTACAGATGATTCTCAATCATGTTGCTCCTAATCTGCCACAACGTCGTCCTATCTCCTATGTTGAAAGTATAAGCAAGAGAATCTTTGCACAGTGTAGGTCCTCTAGTGCTCGTAGCAAGCCTGAACTTCGTCCAAGGCACACTGCATTGTTTGGGTATCTGGTGAATCCTTCTTATGTTGCTCCGCCGAATGATGAGTTTAATGATCCGGCTCAGCAACAAGCTGCTGTTCCTCAACCACCTCCTGTGGTTCAACCACCACCGTGGTACAACAAGCACCTCTTGTTGACCCTGTTGCAGCTCTCGAAGAACAAGTTGATCTTGAGGATGCCTTTGGAGGGCAAGGTTTCTTTGATATGGAAAGGGTTGATCCTGCTGCTGAAGTTCAAGCCTTAGTGGTTGATGTGTCTGGTGTAAATGTTTCCATGGTCGGTCCATCTGTGGAGGATTCTGAGGGAACTATATCTGATTCCTCCACTGATGATGTTGTTGAAGCACAACGAGTTCTTGCCAGACAAGAAAGAATCCATGGCAAACGAAAGAAAGACTCAGATGATAGTGACTCGGATTATGAGGAGAACTTGTATCGCTTGGTACGACGATCAAAGATAGCAAAAGTTGGTGAAAGTTCAAGGGTTGTCCATTTTTCCCCGTCGTCGTTATCGGGTATGTCTATGTTACCTTCTTCTTTGGCGGATCCGTTACCTATGACCTTTAGTGTACCAATGGAGGTTGTATCTGCACCATCTAGTATAGTTCCATCTTCGGCCCAGATGTCAGCTCCGGAGATTGTTTCGTTTCCACCACCTAGTCTCACTCCAACTGAAGTGGTAGCTATGTTTGTTGAGTCTACATTGGTAGCGACTGCTGGGTTATATGTCTCTATGCTACCCCCAGTTACTACTCAATCTACATCTGACATTCCAGCAAGTTTGGGTATTCCACCGCCGTATGCTCAGGATATATCTCACATGCGGTTTGACTTTGATACCACCCTATCTGATTCTGAGAGGATTGCAACACTTGAAAGAGTTGTTGCTGAGCAGTCAAGGATAAACCTCATTCAGACACAGACTATTCAACGGCTCGTGGCTGAGAATCAGATTCAGTCTTCACTTCTGATCGAACACGGTAAACTCTTTGATGCTCTCAAACAGTTCTTAGCATCTCAGGGGGAGACTAGTTGCAAAGGTGATGAGCTCAGAACAAAGAAGATACAAGACAGAGACGAAGATCCCAATGTATCGAAAGATGCAGGTGGTGAGTTGCCAAGAACTGAACAAAATCTTGGGACTTCGACATCTCAGGGGGAGTCTGTTGGTCCGTCAGGCACTACAGGTGGTGAGACAGTGGTTGTTGTAGATGATGAGGATAAGTTGGGTAATGATGAGGATGAGTTGGCTGATGATGTGTTAACGTCTAGTGAGATGGAGAGAATTGGTGAACAGATAGAGATTGACGGTGGGTTAGAGGAAGGAGAGATAGTTGATGATAGTGTTGAGCACAATATTCCAAGTATTGATCAAGAAAACGTAGTTCAAGATGAAAATGTGTCGGGTGATTCTGAATGGGAAGAGCAGCCAAGATGGAAAGAAGGCTGTGCACAATGGTTTGTTAAGACAAAGAAGCCAGTGGTACCTACAATGTTCAAGAAAAGTTATAACATCAAGGGCTATGCTGAATCGAAGAAAGGTATTATTTGCTGGTTGTATGATGAACAGTTAAAGTTGTTTGTGATAAAGTGATATGATTGGGTTCAGTATTTTGCTAAGGCATTGAGATCGCTTACACTTTTCCTGAGTGTGAGGTGAAAGATTTGGCTCAGTTGAGATTGATTAATAGGAGTGATGGCAATTTTGCTAGAATAGTTGGAAAGATAGTATGGAAGGAAGCTATTAAGGAGAAAAGGTTTGAACTTCTGAAGCCTCAGAAAGGAAAGTTGGTTGAAGATAAGGAACGGGGGATGCGGGCTGATGGCAAGCCCTGGAATGTAATGAAGTACAAGCCGATTCGTTGTTTGAAAGAGGTTCCTATGAAGCTAATGCCCAAGTATGTGTTGAAGGATCTCAAGTGGTGGTATGTTGATTGCCAAACTTCTGAAGCTGTGATGGAAGATGAAGACGAGCAGGAGATTCTGAGAGTGTATGATCCAATGCACTTGGTTAATTTATCTCAAGCTGATTTGCAGGTACTCATTGATAAGAAGATTTTCTATATTCCTGCGTGGAAAGACGAAGAAAAGAAGTACCAGAAGGTGGTCTTTGTCTGTGTGAGACAGGGTGTTCATGCTTGAAGACGGTGGGTACGTGAGTTTTGGATTACAAGACATGAGAAAGATGTTAGAGATATGAAACTACTGCCAAGGGGGAGTCTGTTGGTGCATAATGCTAGTAGTTCATTTATCTCGTGTTTATTTGTGTCTGTAATCGTTATATTGTTCTTATTGTGTTGAGCTTGTTAGTTTGCGTTTTTGTTTAAGCGAACTTGGTGGTTAGCGAAGTTAGGACAACTTCGCCTAGTATGTTAGGCGAAGTTGTCGTAGTATTAATATCCTAACTTCGGCTCACTTGAAATAACTTTGATAGCCGTATTTTGTAACCTAAGTGTTACGTGTCTTTGGTTATTGTCTTTGCAATATAACAAGTATTCCTTTATACTCGTGTGTTTACGTGTGATTTACGTGTTCGTCGTGTTAGCACTCGTATCGTATACGTAGGGGACTCCGCACCCTCGTGTTACGAGATATTCCTGTGTAGATCCGGCTGGGAACCTACACTCTCCACTTCCTCATGAGGAAGATCCTACTCTGCATCGCCCACATTGGTCTTTACGCTGAGATTCAACGTTGAATGACGTGGACGTTTGCTTTGAGTATTTGCGGGAGAGTCTTCCTCCCGCATAAAGGGAACGACAACGTCGTCGTATTCGCCAAGAGTTATTAAACTCAAACTCTTATCATATGGCAAATACGGTTTCTACCAATCAAGAAATAACCCGAGATTGGTAGGCGATGAATGAAGAGTGGGACGAGCTTGCGGCTTCAGCGTCTAACGCTAAAGAAGAAGCCCTCAAGGCTATAAACGAAGCTAGAGAAAGCTGCCAGGCTCTGGAAGCAGAGAAAACTGCTCGTTTTGCAGCTGAGAAAGCCAAGGTTGTTCTCTAAAAGCAATTGGATGAACAAGCTGATATAATAAAAACTCTTCAGGCTGAATCGACAGCCAAAGACAAGCGCTTGTCTGACCTTGCTACCAAGAGCCGAGATCAGGCCTTGAAGTGTGCCGGTCATAATATGGAGCTTGTTCGCGCTAAGGCGGATAAGAAATGGTTGTTGGCCGAAGGAATCCCCAAGGTACGTATCCTACTTTGCTGTAAATAATCTAAGTACTCGAAATTACTTATATTTTATTATTCCAACAGGTCCTCGCCGATGTCCGGGCGAGTGATGAACTTGGGAATTGTATCGCCATTCTCCTGAAAGCGTCTAAGCAAGCTGACCGTCAGCTAGGCTTCCAAGAAGGTTACAAATTTGCTTCGGAATCCAGGCTTTCGGAAGAATATGCCTTGCACGGCCAGAATACTGCTGCCGTCCTCATCCAGAAAACAAAAGCCTTTGACACTTTGAAGTTTTCTTTGACGGAGCAGATATCGGATCTTGTGGACAAGGAGGATGGCATTGACCAAATGAAATATCTTCTCGACCTTGGTGAGGAAGACGAAGAAGATTCAGATGACGCGAAACATGAAGATGTGGCGCCGTAGATAGATTTTTCCTTTGTGTTTTGTATTTTTGTAACTTTGTTGTAATCCCCTTTGAATATATAAGGAAGTCTTCTTTTTCATCCGGTACACTTTGTCTTATTCTTCATAATATAAGTGTTAATAGGATCTTCTTTGTTTGTCAATAAAGGATTACATAACAATGCATGTCATAAATGACTGAAATAAATTTTTCATAGATGAGGCATAAGCCGAATTACAAAAAATGAAATTACATAACTCTGTTAGCCTATTTAGGCACGCAAGCCGAAAAGAAAAACATATTATACGTAACACTTCTTTAACTGGGCCCCGTTCTAAGTTCTAGGGATCTCAGTCCCATCTAACTTTTCCAACTTGTAGGAACCTTTAGATAATACTTGCTTAACTTTATAAGGTCCTTCCCAAGTCGGGGCCAACTTGCCCAGAGGTTTCATTGTTGCGGAAGACAAAGTCTCCCGCATCGAACTCACATATCTGAATCCACGAGTTGTAATACTTCTGCAATTGACGTTTATAATTGTGCTCGCAGTTTAATGCCAGTTCTCTCCTCTCTTCGAGGAGGTCAAGATTCATCCGGAGTTCATGATCATTGCTAATCAACAAAACTCTTGCGGATGGAATCCCAATCTCGGCTGGAATCATGGCCTTTGTGCCGTAGGTTAAGCTAAATGGGGTTTTAGAATTACTAGAATTCTTTTGGGTGCGGAAGGCCCACAGTACATGGGGAAACTCGTCGACCCAACCCGTCCGTTTGGTCCCTAACCTTGCTTTGATTCCTTCCTTGATGGTCCGATTGGTTCTCTCCACCTGACCATTCGCTTGTGGATGGGCTACAGATGTGAAGATTTGGGAAATGTGTAACTCTTTCAACCATTCTTGTAGCCCATTGTCCGCGAATTTAGTGCCGTTATCACTAACGAGCTCCATCGGAAGACCAAACCGGCAGATGATGAACTCCCACAGGAATTTCTTAACGCTTGCTGCTGTTATGGAAGCAACTGGTTTGGCTTCCACCCACTTCGTAAAGTAATCATTTGCTACTATTAGAAACTTGACGCGTCCCGGGGATTCAGGGAAAGGTCCCATTATGCCGATAGCCCATTTTTGGAATGACCAGGCTGAAGTGACCGGAACAAGCTCGTTCTTTGGTCGTAGCGTGTTGGGAGCATGACGTTGGCAGGAATCACACTTTTTGATTTCTTGCACAGCATCTAGATGCATTCCCGGCCAGTAATCTCCGACGTTCATTAATTTTGCTACGACATGCGCGGACCAGCGTGAAGACCACAGATGCCTTCATGAACTTCCCTGATTAAATACTTCGCGTCCTCGGTATCCACACATCGAAGTAGTGGTCCGAGGAAGGAACATTGGTATTAAACACCGTCATGTACCTGATAGTTCAAGGCTTTATGTTTTATCCTCCGGGCCACGGCTTTTCCTTCTGAGAGGGCTCCTGATGACAAGTATGCTAAAATAGGTGTCATCCAAGATTCCGCTCCGGTTTGAATCACTAAAACTTGATTTTTAGGAACAGATGGGCGATCCAGTATTTCAATGCGGATGTACTTAGCAAAGTGTTCGACATTCGTTAAAGCCAGTTTGCTAAGAGCGTCTGGTGATTTGTTCTCGCTTCTCTTTATGTGGATTACTTTGAATGAGGAGAACTGGAGCATCAAATCTTTTGCATGTGACATATATGAGGCCATTATGTCATTCTTTGCTTCATATGTGCCATTAATATGCCCCGCAATCAACATGGAATCCACGCGGGCTTCCAAATGTTTTACACCAAGCATTTTGGCTATTTGTAAGCCTGCTAAGAAAGCTTCATACTCTGCTTTGTTGTTAGTACTCTTGAAGTCTAACTTTATGGCATATGTAAATTCATGGCCCTCATGATTGACTAGCCTGATGCTTACGCCAGATCCCTCACTGCTTCAAGCCCCGTCCGTGAATAACGACCAAATTTGTCCTTGTTCAGGAGGTGCCTGGGGTTGTTGCTCTAAGAAACATTCTTTTTCTTTGTGTTGTGGAACTTCGGTTACGAATTCCGCCAAAACTGGCCCCTTAATTGCTGGCCTAGGTTTATATTCTATCGCATGTTCACCTAATTCGATGGCCACTTTGCCAATCGTCAAGACAACTCCGGTTTATTGAGAACGTTCTTGAGTTTGTATCCGGTTAAAATGTTGATGGGATGCCCCTGAAAGTACCTGCGGAGGCATCGGGCGGCATAGACCTGTGCTAAGACAAGTTTTTCCAGCATTGAATATCTTGCCTCCGGGTCTGACAGTGTTCTGCTGACGTAATAAATCGGTGTTTGAACGTTCTTTCTATCCGTCAAAAGGACAGCCCCGATAGCAATATCTGATGCTGATAAGTATAACGTTAAAGGTTCCCCCGCATAAGGTGCTGTCAACATGGGTAATTCCATCAAACATTTTTTTACGTCTAAAAACGCTTGTTCCGCTTCCGCGGTCCATTTGAATTGTGCTTTCTTGAGGCAGTTTCGTAGTGTTGAAACGAAAGGATAAGATTTGGCTGCATGATTCGCCAAAAAACGATTCAAAGCAACCAATCGACCGTTGAGCGCCTGAACTTCCTTGGGGGAGGAATGAGAGTGCATGCGGGCTACAGCTTGGACTTTATCCGGGTTAGCTTTGAAGCCCGCACCGGTGACAATTACTCTAAGAAATTTTCCTTCCTCCATCCCAAACGAACACTTAGCTGGATTCAACTTCATGTTGATAATTTTCAAGGTTTCGAACGTCTCTTTGATGTCCCTCAACATTGGTCTTCCTCAACGCTCTTAATCACAAGGTAGTCCATATAAGCTTCCAAATTTCGACCAACTTGACCTTTAAACGCTATGTCCATCAATCGTTGGTATGTGGCCCCCGCATTCTTTAGTCCGAAAGGCATCATTTTGTAACAAAAAGTGCCTTGATCAGTACGAAAGGCTGTTTTGTCCTCGTCCCCCGCAACCATGCAGATTTGATGATAGCCTTTGTAAGCATCTAAAAAGCATTTGAATTTGAACGGTGCCACAACATCAACCTTGAGATCTATTTCAGGTAATGGATAATAGTCATTGGGGCACGCTTTGTTTAGATCCTTGAAATCTATACACATCCGCCACGTCCAGTTGCTTTTGGGAACGATAACCGGATTGGCGACCCAGGTCTGATATTGAATTGGACGGATAATTCCAGCCTGTAAGAGGTCCTGAACTTGCTCATTCATTGCTTTTGTTTGTTCCGGACCCATCTTACGTTGTTTTTGAACGATTGGTGTAAACATCGAGTTTACCCTCAACTTGTGCTCCGCAATGCTCCGCGGGACACCCGTCATGTCCGTGGGTTGCCATGCAAAGACATCAACATTCTTTGTTAGCAACTGTTTTAGAAAAGTCCATGCTATCTCAGAGATAGCAGGTCCAATTGTTACAGTATGATCAGGAAGCTTCTTTTTCAAGACCCATTTTTCCGGTTCAGTCCTCAGAGATTGTTATGGAATCTTGCTGGGTTTTGAGCTTTCTGTAGCGAAGCAATGTCGATTTACATGAATTATTGCTACACCGGTGGGGGTTAGGACCCCTACCGCACTGTGAGTCGTGGATGGGTGAGCATTGAAATCTCCAATCGCCTCTCGCCCCAAGATGATGTCATGCTTCGACGTTGCAGGTAAAACTAAAAATTCGACTTCCTCGGTTATTGAATGGATGCTGTCACTTAAAGTGACCGGGAAAGAGATTACCCCTCGCGGGTGCATTACTTCCCCTCCAAATCCAGACACAGGAGCATGAATAGGTTTCAATATCTCCTTATCTTCTTTGTCAAGTTGTTCAAAGAACTGCTCGTACATGATGTCCGATGTGCTACCCGTGTCAAAGAAAACGTACTGTGAACGATAGTGGCTGAAGAGGGCAGTGATGATCAAAGGGTTTTTATTACTGGGACCTCCCTTAATTCGTGGAAAGATCATTGGTTCATTGCTCCACTCTTCGTCATTGAACTCTCGTCTCTTTCCCCCAACCTTTCGTCCCCCCTGGATCATTTGGACGTTCAAGTCCTTGACTTGCTATTTGGACGGGCCCTGATTGTCCCGCACGGGAGCTTTACCAGTCTCGGGTTTTCCATCTTTCACCAGGTGTCCAAGTTTCCCGGACTTCACAGCCGCCTCAATCTCGTTTCTCAAAGCATTACATTCGTTTGTGTTGTGACCAATGTCATTATGAAACGAACAATGTTTTTTGGTATCGAGGAATGATCTCCTCGTGAGTGGTTGTGGTTTCCGAAAGTTCACATTCTATGTGGTCAAAATTTCTGCGGGAGTCTTTGAAAGAAGTCCCACTATTGGGACCTCGACTCGAGGGTCCCCCTTTGTTCTTGTTGCTAATTAGAGATCTTGCATCGAATGGCTTTGATGCTTCCGTGTTTGGCTGAAGTCTTAACCAAATCGGCCCCTTTGCCTGCTTATTAGGTCGCTGAGTTTGAAATTCGACTTTGAATTTTTGTTTTGGATTATTACTCCCCAATGTTTTTCAGTATTGGCAAACAACTTCGCCGTGGTCATGATATCATCCCATTCTTTCGGCATCCCGTCTCTACCACTGAGTGTGCGGATCAACGCGTCACACTTGACATTTTTGCTGAAGGTACCGCGAAGCATGTCTTTGCTGGTCCCACCATGTTCAGAATTTCGTCATTGCACCTAGTGATAAAATCTTCTAAGGATTCGTTATCACGTCGGATAATATCCAGAATTTTTGACTGATCACGCGTGTGCTTATTCTGTTGGCTGAATTGTTGTGAGAATTTTTTCACCAGATCGTCCCAGCTAGAGATTTGACCGTCAGGTAATTTTTCAAACCATTCTCTCGCTGCCCCTGTTAGTGTCAATGCGAACATGTGACACCAATAGGGGAGCGTCCATCCACTCACACCACCCACCGCCACAAAGTTTTGAAGATGATCACTTGGATCAGTCATGCCATTATACTTACCAACTGATGTAGGTATCTTCGCATTGACAGGAAAAGGTGCTGTTGCAATGCTTGCTATAAACTTCGACTTCTCGGCAAAGGCTGCCGGGCGGTACGGCTTAGTGAAATCTTTCTCTGCATCGCTATGATATTCAGTGTGGCGGACATCATCCCGCGGACGACTGCTTCTTGCCCGCGAACTCATCCTACTGTCACCGGTATAAAGATTGTAGTCTCCCGGGTGATAGGTTGAATCGTAACTATCAAACTCGTCTAAGTAAGATGGCATCCGCATGTCCATACGAGGACGAGGGCGCAACCTTGGTAGTTCGCCAAACTCTTGTTCCGTTTGTTGACTGTAACGGATCTGACTTCCTCTCACTGTTGGTGGAGGAGAAAGAGATCTCCGAGGAGATTCTTCGTAAGTCAGAGTGCGAGCATGAAAACGTTCGTTGCGTACTCTACGCTCATATTTGGATGCCAAACTTTGTTGCTGTGCGTGGAGCCACTCCTCTAGGGACAGTGCTCCTCTGGAATTACGTCGGTGAGACCTCGCCTAATCAGAATCGCCTGAATCATACTCCAGATCCAATACTGACCGGGTTCGGCGGGTTTCCCTCATAATTCGTCCGAGGTCACCCAGATTAGAACCTTCCGGTGCTGTAACACGTCCCATATATGTGGGAGTGGGACCGGTCGGTGCTGTAACATTTTCTAGGGTAAAGCCTCCAGGAGTAACATCAGCACTTCGTGACCCCGAAGCTGTGACTCGCTCAAGGGTACGGCCACCTGGAGCTGTGATACGTGCAAAAACACTTGAAGAAAAACCCTGAGGTGCTTCTGTATTAGTTACACCTGAGACAGGTGCAGGAGTTCCCGTCGGCCCTTCGGGAAGTTTACTCATATTCGAACACCATATGCAGGTCACGCTTTTTCTCCCTATACTTTTCCATCAATCTTCTTAAATGGTGTATTGCCTCTATGGTGGAACGCCCTGGCATGAACCCAAATTGGTTCATCGTAACCTAAGTTTCCCATCTCAGTCTAACCTCAATCAATCTTTCCCATAGCTTCATAGTATGGCTTAGTAGTTTGATTCCACGGTAGTTACCATAGCATTGGGCGTCGCCTTTGTTTTTATAGATAGGAACTACAACGCTGCTCCTCCACTGGTCTGGCATCTTACCAGATTTGAGGATAATATTGAACAAAGTAGTTAACCACATGACTCCTTCCTCTCCCAGACACTTCCACACCTCGATGGGTATGTTGTCTGGGCCAACCGCCTTAGCCCTTCCCATCCTCCTAAGTGCATTCTGCACCTCTTCCCGTGTGATCCGTCAGCAATAGCAGTTATTCGGTTGTTGTCGTTGGGAGGATGTGTTGTCATATTCTTCTTGGAAAGCTCTCCCATTGTTAAAAAGATTGTGGAAGTAAGTTTGCCATCTTAGTTTGATGTCCTGCTCCTTGACCAATACATGCCCATCTGTATCCATTATGAATTTCAAGCTGATAATTTTTATCGACTTCTTCGCTCCTTTTTTAAATTGCTGCTATAAAATCAAATATCAAAACATTTAATTAATGCATTTAGGTATCTTAAATTTGATATAAATTCAAAATTAGTAAATTTACCTGTTATTATGAGGATCGTTCATAGCCAACATAACATCCAACATAACCTCCAGCAAACCAAATCTCTAAACATTACATGCAACTAGGGATGAGCTCGGGACCGTACCGGTACCGACCGGTCCCGGTCCCGAAATTCGCTAATTCTTGAATCGGGATTTTTGGGATCGGGACCGGTCGGATACCATGCTCATCCCTAATTAACAGCATGTTTTTACTAACAGCATTCTGATGCGCAGCTCATTCCCAAAAGATAAAAATTGAACACACACCTCAATATGTTTTTAATCAGTTGTTGAAAGGGCTTGGGCTTGTATATAACTTCTCAAAATTTATGGCTAGAGCATTGTATTGTACTTAGGAATTGGCTCCCTGTTTAGAATAATGTTCAGCAAAATCAGAATTAACAATCAAGAGATGATACTTGATGCATAAAAATAGCTATCGAAATTACTAATAAGAAAAGTTAAACGTCAAAAACTGAAACAATTACCCAACAATCGTGAGGGGTTTTCTCCATGGAACCATTCATAGTGCTTTTTTACAAATCCGTATCCTTATAAATGATTGTACAATTTTATCTCTCGGATACCAATATTGGTTTTTACATAGTTCGCTATGACAACAAATTTGGCACCCTTTTTCTGCCTTAGCAAAAGAGGCATTAAAAGTTTCAATTACCCCCGGCTTCATACTAGAGTAATCATCAATAGGGCTGCAAACAAATAGAACGAACATGAACAAACAAACACGTTAGTGAAAGTAACAATATCATAAACTTTTAAGTAACTATTTGTTTGTTTAGAAATTAATTTTCATATGATACCTTTAGGAATGAGCAAATTCGGTATTGGTACCGATAACGATCAGTACCAAAGTTTTGAGTTTCAGTATCGTTACAGTACGGTACCGGTATTTCCATTCAATACCGGTACCAAAACTTTGAGATTTTCGTGATTTGGATTTTCGGTAAGGTATCATCAGTTCGGTACCTATCTCATCCCTAGATATCTTCATAAAGTGCTTTGGCAATTTTTTTAACACACAATTGGGGATAACATTCTAATTAACTGTTTAATGGATAGGACTTTGGCAATCACTGATGCATAAAGACAAATATTTGAATTGAAGCATATATGTGAATGATGAGTTCTGTTTTTATTTTTTTCTCCTAGACCATTAAAATTAAAGTACTTAGACAAAGATTGGAACTTAAATTTCATTTTGTTGTTTCTCACACCTTGGAATACAATAACCCATTAACAACTGAAAATCAAAATAATGATAATGAAAATATAAAGGCCAAAACTTGAAATCAAAGCCAAAGTCGACGCCTTTTTTGTAACCAAAATCTCAAAGTATTAGATACAAGTTCAACAAAATGAAATCAAAGCCAAAGTAATCATCCACTGAGATGTTCATATGGTTCAACGCATCTAATCAAGGAAGAGGTTTGATTGATACCTGGTAACAATAAAACGAATTGAAGAAGTTTAGGGCGGCTGTTTGATGGTTGATATCACCGTGTTCCTAGTTGAGGCAATCGATCAAAGGTTGAAGAGGCATAAACCGCCAAACTTTGAAAAATTTTATGGATTGAAATAAGTGTTGCCGCGGGTGCCCGCCTCCGTTAAATTTTATTTTGATGATGTATGTATTTCTATTTCACTCGTTCTATTTATAATTCAAAGTTCATAATATTTATTTTATCTTATTCTTATCTTCACTAATTTCATTATTCGATTATTTACTCTTTAAAAGTTTTGCTAGCATTCAAATTTCATATAAAAGTTAAATTTAAATTTTATTAATATTCATTATTTTTTATTTAACTTCTTTTTACAAAAAAATAAACGGGACACAACAATAAAATATGTATTTAAATCAGCACTAAAAGGCATGTGTTAAAATTATGGTAGAGAAGAAATTGGTTCCACCAAAAAAACACTCGGTGTTTGGATCAAATAAAAAATGCGAATTTGAAGCGAAGTGTGGAGAAAAATATAGACATTATTGTTATTTGGAGAAAATTAAGGTTAATTATGGAGAATTTTTCTTAGTACAGACTTAGCCCATTAACTTCTAAGATTTTTGATTTTCTAACGTCAACAGATGGTTAAACACCATAATCTACCAGTCCAACACCCACCGTCCACTATCACTAGTCACCACAACCCACCACCCAACGTCCGCCATTACCACCGTCCACCACCCACCACCACCATCCGCCGCCACCACCGTCCACTACCACTATCACCGTCTAGCACCACCATTATCACCCACCACTACCAAATTTCGTATACCACCAGTTTATTTTAGCAGTTTACAGGCGTTAAAAACACAAAGAATATTCCTTTTGCAGAATGCAAAGATTTGGTCTACCTCTCTTTCTACAGATATTTCCGCAGACTACAAACATTTTAGATCTGAAATAAACAAACATCTAAGTGGACCATTAACACTTATATTGACCTATCGCCTGTAGCTACTCACACTTGGGCTATAACTTGCTTAATGGTTAGACTTAACTCTTTATCCACATTTTTGATGGTTAGACTTAACTCTTTATCCACATTTGTTAATCACAAATATCTTAAAAACTAATTTATTAGTTATGTATCAAACTTTCTACCAAATCAATTAACTAAAACTATAACATTTAAAATGTTTGTGAAAAGTTGTAATTTATTATTGGTTGGCTTTGGGTCCTTTGACCGTTTTGCTACGTGTGTTATTTGATTGAGCCTTTTATTTTTTACTTTTAACCGATTATTCTTTTGTTTAAATGAAATGAATGGCTTCTTAACCAAACGTAGCTCTTTTGGTCCAAGAGTAAGACACTAGAGTTTTCATTTCCTCAGCGTGACTGTCAATGTTCGATCCTTGGCCCTTGGCCCTCATCTTTGATTTTTATTTTGTCTCCGTATCTTTTTTGGTTTTGTTTGTTTATTTATTTATTTATTTTTTATTTGATTATTTGGTAAATGTTTTATGGAACACGACCCGTTTTCTTTCTTTGATTTGATGTTTTCATTTTTAAGTTACCTTGTACTTTCTTCCCCTAGTATCTAAAGGTTTGTTAGTTTATTTTTTATTTTATTATTCATTTATTATGTTTACAAAGTTCCCTCCATAATTTTGAGAATCAGTAATATTTCCCTCACCTCACAATATTTTCCTCCATCTAATAATAGTCTCGGTAACTTCCTGAATACCGAAACTTACATTTTGTTCATCACCCCTGCTTCAATCTTTAACCCTAAATCGGTATGCAACGATGGCGCAATGCCACTACCAATAGGATAATATCATTACTTACATAATGAATTGCAAACAATCAAGGTCGAAGAACGATCAGAAGGAAGACGAAATCATTTGCCTTCCAGTCAATTGGATAAAAGTGTAATGTCAAGTCACTTCATTAAATTTTGTTGTGTTTTTTAACCAATTTGTTTGGTTGAATGATTATATCAGCGTTTTCAAAAAGAATCCTGCATAATTTCTTAACTCCAAGGATGGATAAGGGCGAACAGGTAAGTAACGTGACATCGATTGGTGGTTAGCTACTTAGCGATATAACATGACTTTATTTTTACTTATTTATGTATACTTCTACAAGACTACAAAGTATTATGGCAATTATAAACTCATTATACATAATTTTATTTTGACTTTATGGTAGTGCCTCAAATTCAGTTCGTCACCTCTTTATTATTTATATTAGTTTTTATTTTTATACTATAAAACTTTTTTATGAAATTACTGATAATTTCCTACATGTTCTATGGAATACACAAGTGGTCGGTCGTTAAATACCTAATGTTTAGAGACGCAAACACTAAATGCCATTAAAAGCGTGTGCCAAGCAAATGTGGCATACATAAAATGCCATTAAAACTAAGTTTTAGTGTCACAAATGCTAAATGACACTAAAAACGTGTGCCAAGCAAATGTGGCATACACAAAGTGTCATTAAAACAAATGATAGTGACACAAAAGCTGAATGCCATTAATAGCGTGTGTTACTAAATGGCATTTTTTTTCCTCCGTCATGTGTCCCGCTCAAGCTAGTTGTCTCATTTTATTCATCTACATACATACTAAAAGTCAGTTACGCTGAGTGAGTTCTAGTTAATCATATGACATACAATACATCCATACACTTACTTATATACGCACCCGTAGGTGCATATACATACATAGTTCTTTACCTTTCTTCCTACATTCATACAATCATACTTTCATTCTTTCCTTTTATACATGCATGTATACATATACCTCGTCCTATAACCTTCGCGGATATTATTAGGATCCGTTCCCTACATTCGCGGATATTATTAGGGTCTGTTCCTTACATTCGCGGATATCATTAGGGTCGTTCCCTACATTCGCGGATATTATTAGGGTTTGTTCCCTTTCTAACCATACATTCCATGCATACATACATCATCTATGTATCATATATATATATATATATATATATATATATATATATATATATATATATATATATGTATCATGTCTTTAAACTATCCCTTGACGGTACATGCAATATCCGAAGATCGTTCATGCATCGTCAAGCATTCAATCGTACATAAATCATATAAGGCGTGCACTTACCATTTAAGGTAAGTGTATTAACTAATCACATTGAGTATGCACACAGACCCGAAAACATAACAAGGAATGGGGCTAGAAACTCACCTAAACTCGTTACGTTCACCATTAATGGTTATTCCTTTCTTTAGCTGTGTGCGACTAACTGTATAACAATTACACGTATCAATTAACTATCGCTGCCCTTATCGCGTTTCTAGTTTAATTATAACCCTCGACGAATGGGGGTCCGGGGGCAGCGCCCCTGGCAGCGGGGTTCTAGGGGCGGCAGCCCCTAGCGGGGTCCAAGGGGCAGAACCCCTAGCTAGGGTTAAGTCCAAGGGCTATTTTCCATTAGGATTTCATATTATTATTTTATTGTCAACCCGTTAATCCTTTAAGGTATCTTTCGTTAATTAATAAAGTCCAAGGGCTATTTTGTAATTATATCATTCTTTTCTAAGTCCAGAGACCTTTCTGTCATTTTTTAAATCTTAATTCATTATCCAGTTCGTTAACGAAGGAGGCTCCCTCGTTATTTCTTAATGAATGGACTGTTATAACGAATTGAACTTCATAGCGAATTGAACCTTTATAACGAACTGCTTAACGAATTGTTTAACGAACGGAACTAGTTTGTTATTCTTCCTTAACGAATTATCATAACGAATTGCTTAACGAATGAAGCTAGTTCGTTGTTCCTTTTTAACGAATCAACATAACGAATTACCGCTAATTCGTTATTTCTCCGCTAACTAATTAGGGTTAGGTCAGAGAATGTCAGGACATTCTCTGACATAACCTTAAACATTCCCCTCGCCGCCGGCGCTGCCTTTCCGGCGCCGTCATCGCCGGAAACTGAGATCTTGCCAGAAAAGCGAGATTTCCCTCGTTTTCCACCGTTTTCACCGTTTTTCGTCCCGTTTGATCCAGATCTGAGCTAGGATAACCCCTAAGCTCATCTTTTGATCGGTTTAAACCCGATTCTACCCGGATCTTGTGACTTTAACGGTTTAGGGCGTCGGCTCGTCGTTTCGTGACTAGATCTAGAGGGTTTGGATCCATACAATATCATACTGTCATTACCTCGGGTCGGAAATCAATTCTTCTTCTTGGTTTCGGTTAGAGAAAGAGTGAATAAGAGAGAGAGCTTAAGTGTGTGTTTTGGATGGTGTATGGAATGAGTGAAATGAATGGATTATGGATTAATTAAGGTTTATATATCATGGGTCATGGGCTTAAGCCCATGGTCTTTTCTTCATACCTTATTTAATCCAAGTCCATAACCCATTTTTATTTAACCCAACACTAGCCCGACTCATAATAACTCATATTTTATTTCATTAATCGAGACTGGGAACGGGGTGTTACAAATAAAGTGTTTGACTTGTTTATTTCTTTGTAATTTTTTCTTATTTGCAAAAGTACTTGTTATTTGTATAATCAATGAAATAATGATAATATTGTCACTTAATAGTGTCACATGTGTTTTTAACAATCTGTACGTCGCACCCAGGCGTATTCCGCTTTAGCCGGGGTGTTACAAGGTTGGCTCAACCAAACCCCCGTCATGCGTCTTATGCCCAACCATTGAATCAAGTGAGATCTTGCTACCATTGTGGTGATCCTAACCACTTTCGCAACGCGTGTCCACGACTCGCAACTGTAAACTCGCTTCAGATTACACCAGCTCCGCTATCCAAGTGCAAACTTATCAAACCCAACCAGCTTATCAACCGCAAGTTCCACTATTGTTGGCTAACCAAGCTCAAGTGCAGCCGCATCCAGCTATTCAAGCTCCTGCACCAAAAGATGGTCAAACTGTTCTAGTTGCTCAAGGTCCTCAAGATAATCGTGGGCGTGCTTTCATGATTAACGCCAATCAAGCTCATCCAAGCGGCGATGTAGTGAACGGTACGTTCCTCGTAAATGACCAATTTGCAACCATTTTATTTGATATCAGTGCCGATATGAGCTTTGTGTCCTTTGAATTTGAGCCTTTACTTGCTAAAACCCGATCTAAGCTTAAAAACTCGTATTCGGTGGAGGTAGCTAATGGTAAATCTTATATCAATTGACTCGGTTATTTGAAATTGCAAGTTAAATTTAAATGGCCACAAGTTCTCAATCGATCTAGTTCCAATGCAATTGGAAGTTTTGATATCATAGTAGGCATGGACTGGTTATCTGTTCATCGTGCTGAAATTGTTTGCTCAGAGAAGTTCATTCGTATTCCGCTTGCCGATGGTCAAATTCTCCGTGCATCTGGTGAAAAGCCTTCTCCCTCGAGCCTAAATTTTATCACTTGTTTTCAAGCCTAAACGTACTTACGCAAGAAGTATGTAGCATTCGTAGCCCATGTGGTGGAAAGAAGGAACGGAAAATTGAGTACATTCCTGTTGTTCGCGAGTATCCTGAGGTGTTTCCCGATGATGTTTCTAGTCTTCCTCCTATTCGTGATGTTGAATTTCGAATCGATCCCGTGCTTGGTGCAACCCCGATTGCGAGAGCTCCTTATCGTCTTGCACCCTCTGAGATGCAAGAATTGTCTAACCAGCTCCAAGAACTTTTGGATAAAGGGTTCATTCGCCCTAGTTCATCTCCATGGGGCGCACCCGTTCTTTTCGTCAAGAAGAAAGATGGATCCTTCGTATGTGTATTGATTACCGCGAGCTCAACAAACTAACAATCAAAAATCCCTATCCTTTGTCTCCTATTGACGATCTTCTTGATCAACTCCAAAGAGCTTCATGCTTCTCAAAGATTGATCTTCGTTCGCGTTATCATCAACTACGTGTGCATGAAGATGACATACCCAAAACCGCTTTTCGGACTCGTTATGGGCATTACGAATTTAGGGTTATGCCTTTTGGGCTAACCAATGCACCCGCAGTGTTTATGGACCTCATGAACCGCGTATGCAAACTTACCTAGATAAATTCATGATTGTTTTTATTTACGACACTCTTAGTTATTCCAAGTCCAAAGCCGAGCACGAGAAACATCTTCATTATGTCCTTGACCTTTTAAGGAAGGAACAGCTTTACGCTAAGTTCTCAAAGTGCGAGTTCTGATTGAAAGAAATTATGTTCTTAGGGCATATAGTAAACAAAAGGGTATCCACGTTGACTCAGCCAAAATCGAAGCCGTTAAGAATTGGAAAACTCCAACCACTCCGACCGAAGTTCGTTAATTTCTTGGACTTGCATGCTACTATCGTCGCTTCATTCTTAATTTTTCCAAGATAGATTTGCCCCTAACCTCATTAACTCACAAGGATAAATTAGGTGTCAGACGCTCGACAATCTAACACGTCCAGTCAATCGCAAAATTAAGCAGGAAAGAACAAATAATAGGTACATACTCGTCATCTGTCAATAATTTGTTATAAGTGTCAATTATGTGCACTACATTCATATAGTGTAGATGCTCTGTTTTTATTTTATTTTTTTGTGAACGTTTTGATTGAGCGTATATGAAGTATCAGAATTTGATATCAATTTAGGTGTCTCACATGATAAGACGAATATTATTTACATGTAGTTCGTAAATGATGTATTTTACTACATATTTCTAGCTACATTGCATATATAAAGTGTTGAACGTAGTATTAGAGTGTCGACGAATATTAATTTGTTCATTAATGATGCACATATTGATATCAGTTTGTGTATTTTACATTACTTATCAATTCATCCAGATCTGCTGCAAAATTGAGCACAAATAAGAAGAACAATAACAGGTTAACAGTTTTAATCTTCAATATCACATATTAACTTATCGATTAGGCGTATTATATACCCAATCGAGCAAAACAGAGGCAAATGCGTTCAACAGGCTATGTGTTCGTTTTATTTAGTTTTGTTTAATCAAATTACAAGCTAGTGTCGATGAACGTTAATTTGTTTTCTAACAACAATTGAAAGCTATGAACAATGAACATATTTATTAATTCATGTATCTACATGAATTACCAAGTATTACATATATGCATCTTTGTTGTACTACATATATGCGGTACAGGTTTATTATATATATAGTGATGTTGTAAATACATGTATATGCAGATTTAACAAATTACACATATGCAATACTGCATATTTTTAGTTAAACTACGCATATGTAGTGTTAAACGCAATAATGCTAATGTAATTTTATAGTTTTAGTGATATTGCATATGTGTAAATGAAGTCATTTTAAATATATTGCGTATTTAGTTGTTCAATTTTGGTGCTTAATTGATTAACATAGGCTTGATTTACTATCCGATTCGTATGCCCTCCAACTGATTGATGAAATGTCTAAATGAACTCGTTTTGCGAATCACATGTTTGATCGATTATTTTTGTATGGAATTCTTGTTTGAAACTTAACTTATTCTTCAAGGTAAAACATATTGAAAAAAATCTTACTATGCTTGTAGTTGTACATTTCAGCTTTTAGTATTGAATCATGATTCGTTGTAAAACTTATTCGTCATTAATTTCCCAAGAATATGCAGCAGCATGGCAGAGCAGATGATAGCAATGCATCACCGGAATCTCATGCCACCTATATCCTCATAAGTTGCAGGTTTTCTTATTATACAATTCTTCCCTTTTTAACAATTTTAGATGCTTGATAGATATGTTGTTCTCTCAGTTGATCTATGTTATTAGTTTAATTCTACAAAATACTATCTAAATTGTGATACGTGCATTGAAATCAAACTTAGTGATAATTAATTTTAATACGCACATCCTTGAGAAGTTAATAAAGCACACAATAATCTCAACAAGCAGTATTAATGAATACTTGTTGCTCTTAACCTTGTAATTTTGTTCGACCCTATAGCACTAAGGTATTACATATATGTTACTATTGTATCACATACAAATAGTTACTGTTTGATTTAGTTTGTAATTAGGTTATGAAAAAAATTAAATCAAGGATAAAAAGAAACCATGATGTTGGATTATATATACATACAATAATATTGTATAACACATGTTTAGTACAATTACATTACATATATGTAGTAGTATTGCATTTATGTATTACTATTGTCTCACATGTATGCAGTTTTACAAATATACAATGTGTTCAGTACTACTGCACATGTGTATCGTTGAATAAAGTAATGGTAATGAACCATGTTGGCATGTTGTATTATGTATGTGAAGTGTTATTGTATGTTATATTGCATATACGCAACGATTAGCTATAACATGTATATAAGGTGTGTCATATTACATATATGTAGTGTTATTGTCTGTTGTCACACATGCATGTATGCATGTATAACATATGTGCAATATTGTTGTATGTTGTATTGCATATATGCATCACTAAAGTATTGTGTATATCTATTAGTACTTTATTAGATGTGAATACTAAATGTTTGCTTTATTTTATAACCAGGGTAAGATCGGACATCAAGGAAAGTACAAAGAAAAAGAAAAGACAGTGTTGGAAAATATGAGTTAATAATACTAAAGGATAGCCTAGAATATAATCTTGTTTGTCTTTGTGTAAACCTTTTGTTGGTGTATATTCATATTCAACTTATAACCTTAATTTAAGCTTATTTGCTTGTATTACATATGTGCAATGTCTATTTTTCTTACATTTTATTAATTGTGTCTTTTTATCTGCATGTTGATGCTTTCTTACACTCAAATTGTAACTCCAACACAAGCTTATTTATTTGTATTACATATGTGCAATATATATCATATTTACATTTATGCGGTAAAATTTAATGTTTTTAGGCAGTTTAGAGACTGCTAAAAAAGATGTCGTTAGACTGAAGTTAAGTTGTTGCCCACCGATAAACACTATGACAATACCAAATGGAAACGCCCGAAATAAGAAACCATAATGAACGAAACCATGTCGCCATTAAAGAACCATCGATAATTAAATAATAATAATTTTATTAAATGCAGCTGAAACCAGCTTCAAATTTATATGAAATCTGGAAATTTTATGCATATCCAGCAAACATAACACATCTTCAAATAAATTAAACTAAACTTGTTTAATTACACCAGCAATTTGACCCATGCATTGCGACGCCTACGCCAACAAATTTACACAAGTTTTCTTCAAAATTCAAAATACAAGGTTGTCAATTCCTAATATCACCACTAGTCTGCCCTGAACTGGAGGAACACGCTTTAGAGTATCGACACAACATGCCATCGTTTATGTGTGTTTGTAACGTGACATATATTTCCTCACTATTTGAAAAAGTAAACTATAGTCACAAAAAGTAATTAACGAAATTTGAATAGATGTACAAAATGTAATTTCCAAACCTGCTTAACAATGTGGTATTGCAACTACCAACTTAGTATAAAAACAATTATGGGGAAACTGTGTTTCTGGCCATCTTTACTCCGGCCCGTGTAAAAAGTTGTCATGTTGACATGTAACTTGACGGACATATTTCAAAATATCCCTAAATAAATAAAGAAATTGTTACAGTATCAAATTAGTGAGTATGGCAGCTTAAAGACACAAAGTAAACCTTAGGGACATAGAAGGACCAACATAATCATCAGCCATACTTTCTTTTGAAAAACAAAACTAACATTGCATATTAAACATAGCACTCCATTTAAACTAAAACTAGATTGTTGTTCAATTACCAATTGATTTAGACACTACAATCTTCAACAATAAACGGGTGAATCATGTACTTAAATTTAAATTTGTAACAATTAATATATTTGAACAAATTTAACAATTACATAAACAATAATCCTTGATGAAATTGTATTTGGAACTCGTTATAAGTAAACGGGCCAGTTTTGGCTTGCTGCGTATAAAGTTCAACTGCACATGCCACTAATTGTAAGAGTGACCATAAAATTAAAAGTCCAAATGTGCATGTCATTAATTCAATCATATTGTCAACAACTAGGTGACCTGAATAAGAGATTTACTTACCTATTTTATTGAAGTGATTCCTATCAAATCAACGAGTTATTGGAGAACTTGCCGATGGGCATGTACGTAGCATATACGATTATATATTCAATTATATATCAAATATGCTAGAAGAGATGTACTGCTTATATATTAATCTCATGTGAATTTATTTACATGTAACACTTTTATACATATATGTACTGTACAAAGATATTATCTTATTATTCGACACCATAAATTGGCAAAGATATTATGAGTAGAATTTCTAGAACTTGAAGCAATACTAGCATAGGAGCTTGATTAGTCATTCTAAACAAACAATCATATGTAGTTTATATTACATATATGCAATACGTAACATCATATTACATAACTTAGTATATAATTAAGATGCTACCTTGTTCGTCAATACCAATAGATTGCAATAGAATACAATTAGATTTGCTAGAACTTGAATCAACATCAACAAATGAATTCGGGTGGACACTCTAATAAAACAAATTAGGGATTTTTCATCAAATAACACCTGTTTTTTACCTAGATTCGCCAAACTCTGGAATCATGGTGTCAATTTTGTTTGTAAAACTTTCAGACAAAGCAACACATGATCAATTTACCAGGTAAACAAATGAAAAACCTTCAATTTACCAAGTAAACAATTGAAAAACCTGCAATTACCATATTTAACGATTGAAATCAAAACTAAAGAGTTGATTTTCAACAATACATACATGTAACGATCCACAGAGAGAATCGATCTTCAATATCATCATCAATTAGGGTTAGAATATATGATTATGGTTGATAATCGATCTTCAATGGTTGCTGCAGGGGAGATGAGGAAGATGAAGCAGAGGGGTTCTCACGATGTATTTGATGTAAGATGTAATTGGGAAGCATGTTTACAAAAATAACCCTTTAATTAGGCGTTCTCTAGTTCTCTTTAACAAGGAGTTCTCTCTTGATCCTTCCCACACACACACACACACACACGTATATATATATATATGAAAAGAAAATACCATGTGTGTGACCAAAAATAAGGTAAACAGAAACCCTAAGGTATTCTTTTCACCCTAAAATTCCTTAACTTTAATTCTACTTCTTCAAGTATTCCTTAACTTTAATTCTACTTTAATTCTTAACTTTAGGTCTATCAAAACCCGAACCTGGAACCAAACCCGAAATAAAAACCCGGAACCGGTTTTTTTATACCTGAGTTTTTAATACCCGAACTCATACTTAGCCCTACTCGTAGGGTACAGATAGGGTATGCATTTCGGTACTAAAACCCGAACCAGGCCCGATTTGTACCCGGTAATACCCGAAAACCCGAACCCTGTTCGATACCCGGAACCGGGTTTTTCCAATACGCGAAACTGGGTATTTCAGATACCCGATCTATACCCAAAAAATACCCCTAAAAAATGCGAACTTTTAAAAAATCCAATTTATACCCGGGAAAAAACCCGAAAAAACCCAAAAATATGGGTTTTTCAATACCTGAAAATAGGGTATTTAAATACCCGGTTTTAGAATACTTGGTTCTATTTGAGCTGAACCCGATGTATAAGGTATGGTTTTTAGAGACAATACCCGGACCCGAACCCGACCCGAGTATCACCATTACCCGATTTTCTAATGCCGTTCATACGCGAACTTGATTCCATACCCGTAACCGGATATTTGAAAAACCCGATTTATACACCTATAGGTCATTATATGGTTCTCATAATCTCATTTATAGTTTGGACTAAACTTCACATGTAGGACTAAACTTCTCATTTATAGTTTGGACTAAACTTCACATGTAGGCCTTATTTCATTTATGGGCATCCTTATAACAATAGTTATTCTGTAGGTCTAGAAGGAGGGGGCGTTCACGGTCTGATTCGATTGATTTTTACAAACATTTTAAGCCATTAAGGTGTGTAAAGTGATGTCCCTCTCCATGAAGTTGAATCCCGTGATAAACAATAGTGTACATTTATGAGTAGGATTAGTGCGTGTAAGCTGTTCAAAAAACAGCAAGCCAAACCGACCATGATTAGTGGGTCGGCCGGTTTGACCCTTTACTTTTGAAATCTTTGATTTGTATTTTTTTCCTTAAATAATAAAGGATTGTTTAAAGTTCTTATTTACGCATATAGTAGCTTTATTCACCATCGGAATGTCTCTGCACACGATTGCTCTTTTAAATGTTCAGTTAATTATCAAAAAGTCTTTGTTCTAGAGACACCAAGATGTTGAATAAGGCTTTCCCTTTTCAAGAGATGAAAATTCAGGTCCCTTAATTGACAAAAAATGTGTAATTTATAACTAGAATTAGCTAGTGTGAGTTGACGTTTTAAAAAGAATCCACTAAATTATCTTGTGATAGAAAAACCTCAATGCACTCACCTCAAAATGGCATCTAACAAAAATACACTAGTTAAAATTTTGCAGCCAATTTTAACTATTAAGGTGGCGTTAAGTATGCATCATTCATTACGTAGGAATGAAGAAAGTGGTGTTTGGTTACTCAATAGAATGAAATCATCCATTACACATGAAATCCCATTCCATCAAAACCATTCATTCCCACCCTTCTTTCTCAACACCACCACAACCTAACAACAACCATTGCCACCACCACCACCTGACTGTCACCGTCGCCACCACCTCCGCCACCTTACCACCATCGCCACTTGACCATAACCACAACACCACTGTCGTTGCCTGAGGGAATGGTATCTCATTCCATTCCATTACTTTAGCCCAAGATTATATTTGGTTGACATTTCCTAATTCATAATTTACCAAAAACCGGACGATCCAGATGACTATAATGATGATAAAGAGGAAGCACTGACTATAACCATGAGAGCAACCGCATCAAGAATTTTAATTAAACTAGCTTTACTGATTTCAAAACTCATAATGATAACTAAAGACAAGATGAATACTAGTTATATGATGTTTTGCAAACTGAATTAAAGAAAATATTTAAGTATCGACATACACAAACTAAGCTCACATCGACATTAGCTTTGGTCCATTATCGGGCAGGCCCATTCCAGCGGCCAGGTCAGCATCAATTTGTGTATGCGGTGCAGGACCTGCCATTACCTTCAACCTGCAAACAGCAACAAGTTAAATAAAACTTGATACAATAAATATATGTAAGCTTGTGATTTGTGAATCAATTTGGCCAACAACATGTTCATTAATTTACAGATGCAAAAATAAGAACACCAAATATGTTTTTATCAATCCTCGTCTGGATGAAAACTTTCAACTTGCTGAAAATTCTAATTTTTAAAAGGTTTGACAGGTTAAATAAGTCAACCCAAACACGACCTGATTGATAAACGGTTAAACATGCCAACCAAACACAACATGTTTATTAAACTGTTTAAAACTGGCAAATCAAAACCTTATAATATGCGTTTCGTGTTTTGGAACGTGTCAAAAGTTGTCACCCAAACTTCAACAACAAGCTTAATATATAAAAGTGTATCACATCGGTTCAGAAAATATATATGTCTACCTATTTTTGTTCTAGAGATTAAAATGATAACCATGCTTAACTAAAAGGTTGTTCTATAAACCATTTATGCACTAAAAACTAATTTTCATAACTATTCAACCGAATAACAATCTTTGTAAATCAAAGTTCATAAGGTTTTGAATCTGTAGCACAACAAAATTCACATCATACATTCAAATTAATGATTTTTCTTGTTCTAGAGATTAAAATAAAAAAATAACCACATTAAGCAATAAACCTACCTATTTAAAAAAAACTAAAAAAACATACCGTTTCTTGTGCCGTTTGGTCTTGAAATGTTCATCTCTAACTGCCACATTCGCAAAATAACGACTGAAATAAAGAACATCAATTCAGAATAAGTCATGATTAATAAACAAACCATAATAACAAATGATCGAAGAGGAATCCAGTACAAATAAAATTAACCTACTAAACGTATAAAAATCCTTGGTTTTAAAAAGTGTACTTTAAGCGCACCAACGCACAAAGCAATACAAGGCAATGCCCTTGACGATTTTGCCCATAGTCACAGAAATCACTCAGTATGTCGCGAATATCGTATTGGTACGAAATGTACCGGGTCGGAATTCGTTATCGTTCTGATCGTGGTTCAAATTGCGAACCAAATCGCCAGAATGTCGCTCCGTTTAAACCCAAAATCGTGAACAATAAATCGCCAGAATGTTGCTCTGATTGAACCAAATATCGCTAATCAGAACCGATGGTATGTCAATTTAACGTCACTCAAATTGGCCACCTTCCACATTTTTTGCCGGAATTAAGAAATCGTTGCTACAAAACCCTAAAACTGAAACGTCGACTCCTTTTCTTTAGACTTTTTTCTTCCAAAAAAAACTTTATTTTCCACCCTCAACTTTCTATCTTTATAAAACTTAACCCTAAACTTTATTAAATAAATATATACTTTTACAAGGTAATCTTCATAAAATACCATATAAATATATGTATATATATACAATAGCCTGAAAATTATCTTTTAAGATATATAGTTTTATTTTTATAAAATATATAACTTTATAGTTAATTTTAAATCCGCCTCGAAGCGAAATACAAAGTACATCGTACCGGTTCATACCAAAATGAACATACCCCCCTCCATACCGAATACCTTACCTCTAGCGAATTGCGTACACCCATACCGGCGCGTACCACGATTTATGTGACTATAATTTTGCCTACACAAGGTGACAAACGTCCAAAAAGCGCATGTGAGGCGCAATTTAAGGTGTGTTTTTTCTACACGGGTGATCATTTTAAGGTTTCAAAATGTTGTACCACATGCTTTTTATTAGGTTGTACATGTAGGTGATTTATTAACCAAATCCTGTATATAACCAAAAATTGGGTAGGGAATGCTAAAAACTAGGGCTGTTCGCTAGTCGAGCCAGAGTGAGTTGGAGCTCGAGCTCGAAATTCAGCAAGGCAGCTCAGTTAAACTCGAGCTTAAAGTACAAGCCTAAGACTGAGCCAACAAGCCAAGCCATGACCCAAGCCGAGCTCGGCTCGGTTAGAAAAATGAGCCAACCTTCAATTCAAGTTCTTTAGCTAGTATTTGAGCTTTATCGGGCGAGCTTTAATACGATGAAATACAAGAAAAAATATATAAAAACATTGCTTTTGTTTTTAAAACCTATCAAATAACTAATTATTATTAGTTCAAAATTCTGAACTAGAGTAACTACACTAGTGATTTGTATTTGATTCTAGCACTAAATAATCTATAAATGGATAAAATTGAATTACTTACTCGCAGTGTAAACAATAATATTGTCCCATTCCAGGAAGATCTTCATCCAACGGCAACGCCGCCTTCTTATCCTCAGGCTTCTTCAGCTCATCATAAACCGCATCGTCACGTAATAACACAAAACAAAGTCAAGAAAACAGAAACCCACAAATATTTTGGCAAACTGCAATCAAATTATTTAAAATAAAAAAAAAAGGATATCTTTGACGAGGAATTTGGCGAGACGGAAGGTTTTGTGAGAGTATCGTCTCTTCTTCACCCGTCTGTGTGGACATTTGCCGCCCATGGTGCCGTCAGTTTGGGGATTTTGGATGTATGTATTGTGCAAACCCTAGGTTAGGGTTTGATGCTAAAAGGAAGACGAAGTCGGCATTTGTGGGTATAAAACTAAGAAAATTTTTGGGCTAACGGTTTTGGCCCAACTTCTATCGGTTTCTTAGTGAAAGTAAGAAAATAGGGTGGGGTAAAAACCTGGTTTGGAACCGACTCGGTTTACCTGATCTGAAACCGGTTCTTTCCTTACACGATCCACGGATACGTACTAGGTTTCGGTTTCTTAGAAAAATCGTACCCGAAACCAGACCTGCTAGAACCAGTTTCATCTCTACCCAATCTAAACCTGATAAACCAGGCAAACCCGACCATACGGTTCCCAGTTCCGATTAATGAAAATACTCATTTTGTGCACCTATGTAAGAAAAACAAAGGCCAAAAATCCAACAACCCCTCCACATCTTTTTTTCCCCGGTTCAAATCTGGGTGCTGCCAACCCTGAGGGAAACCACACCACTAACAAACTTACATTAAAATACATTTACACCAATTAGACATCCGGACCATGCTAACGACATACACTTTGATTAACTAAAGAAATTCCAAACACTTGGTATCACTAGTAATATTTTCTACCTTCATCTCTTTGCCTTCAAAGAACTTCTCATTTTTTACCTTTCAAATCCTTCAACAAGCAATTATCATGATCTCATAATACATTTCCTTCTCTGGAACACCTAGCTCCACACTTGAGTATAACTCTTACCAAGTCTCTTACCTAGAAGGCATAAAGAGGAGGAAGCTTGCAGTGCTCCTTGAGTTCATTTGCTTTTGGTTTAATATGGTATCGATAGCAATAGCTGTTTTTCCAGTTTGTCGGTCCCCGATTATAAGTTCTCGTTGACCACGGCCTATAGGAACCAGGCTATCTACCGCTTTTAACCCAGTTTGCATAGGCTCGTGCACAGATTTACGTTCAATAATCCCAGGGGCTTTCACTTCGACACGTCTTCGCTCGTGATCGCTTAGAGCCCCTCTTCCATCACACAAGCTCAAAGAATTCGACACCATGGAAGCCACCAAACAACCAGAAAAATATGGCCGGACGTCTCGATTACGTAATCGCACAACTCACATAGGTTGTCCAGGACTTGTATGTTTCTTTTGCTTAACACCGTTTGAGTAGGAATTCTATCCATCTCTTGCCTCCAAACATGAATAAAATGAAACATTAAGTATAGATTTCATGACTTTATTTTACATCGAAACAACTAAATTTATTAAACATTATGCCTTGTTTATTTGAAAAATAATTATTATATAATATATCATGGCACTTTAATTAAATCTCTCATAAGTCATAAAAGATTGTTGGTAAAATATATTGGATCGTGTTATCTAGCGCTATGTTTTTTGGGACGCAAAAACACACCGTGTCATTACTAGGATAGTTGACCTCGTGCGGAGTTTTTGCACAAATCCGGTAGAATCCAAAATCCTCACGTTAAGCATGTTGGTAAGATAGACATATTATGAGGATAGTCGATTTCGTGATATGTTATGGTTTGGTCACCAAAAAAATGTTGTGAGCTAGTAGCAAGTATGGAAAATCAAATATTATCATGGTCATTTTCGGGTGTTACAATAAAGGCATGCAAGTGTTTGAACCTTTGTTATAAATATAAGTATATAACATCATAGCCTAGTTACGATGCTAAAGGTCGTCACTGATTGATTATGTCATCATTTATAAGAAGTTACTTATGAAATCTCAATAGTTAACTATCACTCATAATATTAAAAACTAGATTATCAATCATCCTTAAAATCTTTTCCTATCCTTGATGATTTACTTTCGTTTCATCCTTTGCAAGAAAAGTTGGAGTTTATCATGTTGAAGGTGAGTATTAGTACACTGGTATCATGGTTGTCGTGAGGATGGTATGATAGGACAAATATCATTGACGATGAGTCCTAGAAGAGCGTATTTGAAACACCTTATGTGAATCTCGATCACTTTGTTGTTTGAGTTGGACAAATATCATTGGAGACGATTAGTCCTTGAAGAGTGTAGCTGAAACACCTTATGTGAATCTCACATTGTTTTTTGAGAATAAAGATGCTAGGCTATATCAAGCATCATGTCTTACCACTTTATAAAAAGAGATATACAAAGTTGCTTTCATAATTTATACACAACTCTGTTCTTGAAGATTCAGACCTCGCATACTGCTGATATCTGTTTTTGTTATTCCCGGCTGATTTTATATTTTTACAAAAACATGGCAAAAATCAAGAACTTCTTACGAATTCGGCGCTAGTTTGAACCTTCTCGGGTTAATTTATCCCAAAACTCACATAACAAAAACTTGGAGTTTACCTCATAAATATGTTTAATCAGTTCTACCAATTTGTAAGCATTCAAAGATATGTATTTTAACTCAAAACATACCCAAATTTGCGCATGAAACCCTTTTGATCACTCAAAACCCCAAAACATGCATCCAGATATCATCATCTATACTTTAGCAAAAAATCAAAAATAAAAATATATCATCTACAACCAAAACAAACAAAAGTTTACTTGATTACTAACTCAAGAACACCCCATAACCTAGGCTTTAAAGTTAGATAATCACATACATAAACTCCTTGACTAATATATGATATGCTTGCTTGTATAAGTTGTTGGGCGGTGCCAAGTCGGTTGACTGGGGAATTGTGAGTACTCGACCTAGTCGAGGAGTACTCAAGAATTCCCCATTTTAACGCAATCAGCCCCTCAAGTATTCAAGCATGCAAACTTTAAATTCAAACTTGATATTCTTCTTTTAACATAAACTAACAAAATTATGTTGGATATTTTAGTGTTATTGGAATAACTTGTTGATCGAGGAAATAACGTTAGAGATTAAACGAGTTAGGTGACGCGGGAGTGTGGACTCGATTTTATCCTGAAGGTTATTTGGGCTTTACTATAACAATGGGTTTGTTATTTATTCACTTGGGCTTAAGTGGTATGTGAAGTGGGCTTAATTAATATTTGGGCTCATGTAATAATTGCTCAAATAAATTGATCGATATTTTCCTGATGGAAAAATATCTCAATCGAATATTCAAAGAACAGAGAAGACGGTTACTTCTCTCTGGTTCTTCATCATCACATGGAATCATCAAAATCCAATTCCAACTACAGAAAATCTCTGTCTTATCTGATAAATCATTGCGTGTAACCCG
Organism: Bidens hawaiensis; assembly: GCF_021521415.1. Classification (NCBI taxonomy): domain Eukaryota; kingdom Viridiplantae; phylum Streptophyta; class Magnoliopsida; order Asterales; family Asteraceae; genus Bidens; species Bidens hawaiensis. Next base: position 514,610 of record NW_027492311.1, on the reverse strand, counting down.
CAAATAGGTTTATCTGAAAGTGATTCACGATTCAGAGATTAATCCAGATAATTGTTCAAGAAACCAAGACTGAAATCAATATTACAGGTTTGCATTAATGATCGAATTCATCCTCCAGGTACGCAAATTATACAACAAAGATAAACCTATTAGGGTTTGATTTGGTTATTAATGAACAATTATGAGTTCGTTGATGTGTCTGGGTTGAGTGTAAGTTTTTTTGAAGCCCTAATTTTGTATTTAGCGATTTTAATTAGTATGGTCCAGTAATTTGAAAAATAAAATAAAATTGTGAATTGTTTTATGATGGAGTCGCTGGTTTTTTGATTATACAGGATTTTTATCAAACCAAATGGTGGCTTTTTCACTTTGAAAAAAAAATAATAAAAAAAAATAAAAATTCAAGAGTTAAATTAATTTCCAGTTATGGTTATAGATATAATTCTGGCATGCAAAGGAAATTTGTTTTCAACATCTCTCATGGTAACCGTCATAATCAAGTCATAACTGAGTAATTGACTTTGACCACCAACTCTTGGTTCAGATATAATGTTTTTGGTACTAATTATATCAATTTTTTGTTTCTTGAGTTAGTCTGGCCGTAAGATTTTAATTATCTGCATGTTCGGTATTAGGCCAAAATAAAGTATTAATGATCCTGAATGAATCATGTTAATTATATTAAGAGTCCTAAAATCATGATAATGTTTCACATGGGAAACTTTTGATTTTGGTGATTGAACATAGGCAGAAACCAGTTTTGGTTTTTTATTTATCTTGAACAAGCCTGAGTGTTTAGGAACTACAGTTCCAATCGTAAATGGAATTGGTAAATAGGTATTGGTTGATTAATATGTTATGAGAGCATAATTTTATTATGTACCTAAGTTGAAAGTCTGTCAAAACGAATCAGAAATTAATAAATGGATGTAAACAGTTTGTTCCCTGTATAGTGACATAAGTAAATAATTAGTAACTTAAAAGCATGCATTCGGTGTTCATGGTTGTCACTATCTTATTGAAATTGATAAGTATAATAAATAGACAGATTACTATTTAAGTTGAAGGGAAGTCATTATTTGGCAGAATATTGTTTGTGTTTTTTGTTCATGGATAACTAAATAATTTGGTAATTTAGGACACATGAAGGAATATGATAATAACAAACAAATAACATGTTGTAATTCATAATGTGCATCTGCATGATAAAGTTATTTGATTGAATAAATTAAAATCTGCAAAGGAAAGTAAAATAATACTTTTTGTAGATGAATATGCTTTAAGGATTTGTATGACTGGTTATTAGTCAGTTCAGTTAGAAATCATTTGACCTGGTATTGTCCGGTCAATTATAAATTACATTTGTTTTCTGAGTCCTAAATCGTTTAAAATCATTACCTGATTTGTTCGGTTATGATATTAAAAGGCACACGAAATTTGATTGTTGCTTCAGTATTGACCTTATTTGTTTAGTCAGTTAGTACTTAATGGTATTAGTGATAAAACTAAGGGTAACAATTTTAACGAATGGGTCCAATTGGGTCAAAAGATCCACATCCTCCGAAAGGTACGTTTACTAATTTTATTTTAAATATGACAAAACCTGTGAGTTTTATAATTTATTCAATTTGCCACTAAGGACATGTTGATAAAAACTATTAATGAAGATGTTTGTTTAGATGGTACACACATGGGGTTGATGGGCCACGACCCGGGTAATAATCAACTCATTAGAGGTATACAAATTGGGAAAACCCATTGGATGTGAAATAAATGAAACTTGATATTCGGGTTTTGTTATGGGACTCGAAAAGTCTAATGGTTTTAAAATAATTCGGTGAAGAATTATTTGTGGTTTATTTCTTATTCCTAATATGTACATGATGACATGCTTGCATGGTGGGTAGACTCAGGTGACACGAGTCATATATGCAAGGATCTGAAATGGTTTGAAGAATTTGAACTGGTTGAAGACTTGTATTTACTTGTGGAAAACATATGTTTTGGATTATGTGTTGTATGTTTTAAGGATTAGAAAGAATATTTTGTCTGGGATGTTTTAAATCATTTCTGGTTTTAAACAGGTTATTAAGTCAAGTAAACTTATTTTATCTTGACATGAAATCTTTTGGATTTGGATATTTGTGTAATTGAATGTTTAAAGTTAATATAAATTTCCTGTTTGCTATTGAATCTGTTTGTATGTCATAATCATTTCAAAGCAGGGTAGACTATATGTATATATTGTGACATGACAGGTTAGGTCATGTCAATTATTTTGGAGTGAAAAGAAAAATAGAATATTGAAGGAAATGACTGATCCTTGTTATCTTTACTCGGGTTGGAGTGATTGATTGGACAAAGAAATTATTATATTCTAGTTTTGATATAAAGGATCCGAGGGAGGTTGATGTTATCCTTGGGTATAATAATAAAAAGGAGTAACAATGATATAGATGATTCAATTTCATTATATTGAAAAAGTATTGAAGAATTCAATCAGTTTGATTGCTCTTCGGTTAGCACTCATATATATAGATCCTAATATCAAGTTTGTGTCTAATCAGTGTGATTCTATTTCACAATTAGAGTATTCAAAGTTAATTGAGTATTTAATGTATGCTATGATTAGCATAATGACTTACATAGTTTATGTGGTGGGTAATTTGAACAGATATACTAGTTATCCTGGTGCTCAACACTGGCAAGCAGTAAACAAACTGCTTAATTATGGATGTGTATTCTCTCTTAAAGAAAGTTTCATTTCTTAGGTAGTTAAGGAATGAATTTGCATCACTTAACAATGGAATTCGAGTTACTAGCATTCGCAACAACTGATAAAAGTGGTTGAATGGCTAAGAAACTGTGATTATAAATTCCATTATGGTCAAACCGATATTACCAAAATCTATCAGGTGGGATAGTGATGACTATGTCAAATGTATAATGGAAAGTGTAGACGGTTATATATTATACAATGCAATGTGTGATATCAGTTGGTTTGTAATGTATGAGTATAATTTGGCTGATAATCTAACTAAAGAGTTAGGAAGAGATCTCGTGAACATATCAGTCATGGGGATGGGTTTAAAGTCCATACGTTAATATCATATGTCAAGATACCCAATTCCCATCTAATACAACGTTAGATGCTGAATTCAATGTGGAAAGCTTGTCATATAGATATTGGAACACAATATCATAAACATCCCAAGGTTTGTGTTCAGACCGCAAGATAAAGTAGGTTGAAGTATAGCTTCTTAATAGTTCATTGATAAATTGCAGTGCGGGTGCGAGAATAATGAACTACCTATAAGAATATGAAGTTTAGTCGCTTCAAGAAGCTTTGGACTTGAGCTTTGATATATTCTTTGAAGGATTAGGACACAAGCTAGTAAAATATTGTGTCGAGTGGAATTTGGATTTATAAACGTATGTGTATTTTGCCTTGAAGTATTCAAATGGATAGCAAGGGTTCAATCCATAGGAAACCCCGATATTCGAATATTTTGATCGTGTAATTTACTAAGATGAAAATTCAATCCGTAGGACATTTTCATTTATGCATACGTTTGCGTTTCTATGATGATGGTTAAGCTAATCATGGATATCACTAAAATAGGGGAGGATTGTTGGATATTTTAGTGTTATTGGAATAACTTGTCGATCGAGGAAATAACGTTAGAGATTAAACGAGTTAGGTGACGCGGGAGTGTGGACTCGATTTTATCCTAAAGGTTATTTGGGCTTTACTATAACAATGGGTTTGTTATTTATTCACTTGGGCTTAAGTGGTATGTGAAGTGGGCTTAATTAATATTTGGGCTCATGTAATAATTGATCAAATAAATTGATCGATATTTTCCTGATGGAAAAATATCTCAATCGAATATTCAAAGAACAGGGAAGACGATTACTTCTCTCTGGTTCTTCATCATCACATGGAATCATCAAAATCCAATTCCAACTACAGAAAATCTCTGTCTTATCCGATAAATCATTGCGTGTAACCCGCAAATAGGTTTATCTGAAAGTGATTCACGATTCAGAGATTAATCCAGGCAATTGTTCAAGAAACCAAAACTGAAATCAATATTACAGGTTTGCGTTAATGATCGAATTCATCCTCCAGGTACGCAAATTTTACAACAAATCATACTATTCTAAATTTCTAATCCTTAACAATAAACCCGCAAAACGATTTATATAAACTACCAAGGCTTAAAATACAGACCTAATTACTCTAATAAACCCTTCACATAAAATTATATAATTGATGTAAGTTGCTAAGAACAAAACCGCGTGACACTAGGGGTAAACTCGAAAATATATATGATGGTAACAGGTTCGTTACATAATCGTATCAAAGCAACCCTTGTAGCTTAGCGTGTGTAGAGTTGTAACATTGTCATTATAATTAAACACACTAAATAATATTAATGTAGATGTCCTAATAATTGACGCACTTGATAAAAATGAACTATCATTACTATTACTACATCAAACTAGTCAATCTCATTCCCATAAATGAGCGTTGCAAGTTGCAACACAACTGGCCATCAATGTGGGAGAGCATTTAACGTTTACGACGACTATTTCCTAACTTCCAAGCATCTTTATGTCTTCCGTCGATACAACCGGTCCAGTTGATGACTAACCAAGGCCGCTGAAGAGGTAGGTCCCAGCAGAGCCCAGTTGGACCCGCAAGACTCACCTTGAAGAGGGACGTCGGCGCAGAAACCAACTGGATCCGCAGGACCAACCATGCTCAGAGACGTGACGTCCTTACGCGCAGTACGCAAGCTGTTCCCGCAGGAAATGCCTCCCAATGGTGAAGGACTCTGCCTGTTCCCGCAGCTGCGGATACAAGCCATCAGGGAAGGCCACCCGCGCAGCAAGGCTACACGCACAAGGCACTTAGCTCTCAATCACTCAGTGTCACCTGAAGGAATGAGCAAAGCCGGGGACAATCCCGCACAAAGGCGGGAGGGGGAATACTCCCGCCCATAAGCCAGTCCGTACGATACGGGAAGATCTTCTGTACTGTACCTGACGAGGTATGGGCAAAAGATCTGACTAAAGATACGACAGCTTATTGACAACAGTATGGCGAGCAGCATGCTCCTGTACTGTATGTCACTATTAGCCGCTGCCTACTCACCAACTCCTGTCATACCACGTGCATAGCCGGCAGTTGGTGGAAAAGGAATAGTACACAGCAGGCCTGGTCACTATCAGCCGTTGCCTACCCACCAACTACCAGCAGGGCACGTGCGTAGGCCACAGTTGGTAGAACAGGAATACTATTCAGCAGGCCACACCTCCTTGGAAACCTACCTTCGGCTATAAATACCCCAAATGGTATGATCATCTCATCTTATCATATCTTATCACATTATCATCATATTATACCTGATATCTGCTCTAGCAATCTCTTAATATACATTTATATTTAAAGAGCAATCTAGTCTGATTCTCACGCCGGAGGGTGGTCACAAGGAGGAACCCCCCCCCCTTCTCAGTGACAAGCTCACGGTGTCTGTTTTGCAGGTTATCAGAAGAACCATCTTTGCCGGGTCTAACCCCTCGTGGGAAACATCTATCTAACCCCCAGGTTACCCGTAATCTGCCCGGGGTCCGGTTAGTGTTTCTTCATTGGCGCCATCCGTGCATAAAAGCTAGAACTTCATTTCTTTTCAGTTTTTTCAAACTTCTGGAAAGATGGTTAAGGAAACTCCGGTAACCACAACCCCAGCTACTGGGGGGAATACCGGCTACACAGTCTTTACAAACACTACCCCGGTTACCCAAGCCGGGGCAAGTGAAGTAAATCTTACGAACACTACCCCAGTTACCCAAGCTGGGGCAAGTGCAGTAAATAATCGCTCACTGGGATTCACCGATACCCAGTTAGAGAAACGAACAAGACTCCCCCGCCAAACACTCGATGAAGTTAAGGCATGGGCGGAGGCACGACAGAAGGAATTCCAAGCTGAGTTGGACGAACGCTTGCGTTCCGTCCAACAGGCTGACGAATTCGAAGAATACTTGGACGATGACTCGGAGGAATCCGACACCGACGCGAACCCTCGCCATAGGGCAAAAGGGAAGCGTAAGGAAACGGACTCCCAACCGAGAAGGCGTTTTAGAGAAGCCTTCAAACCAAAAAACACAGGTGGAAGTCCACGTGACTTCTCCAAAACATTCAGACCAACGGTGGCAAATGCGGGAACGTCCAAATTTGCAAGGGACATTGCGGAAGCAATCGCCCCGAAAAGTGCTAAACAGATGTCCAACATCGGCACTTATGATGGTATATCTGATCCAGACGATCACTTGAACAGGTTCATAGCGGGGGCAACCGTCAGCAATTGGACGGAACCTACGTGGTGTTACATGTTCCAAATGACGCTTGTTGGGCCAGCTAGAGCGTGGTTCGATCGTCTACCGGTCAACCACATCTACGACTGGGCAGACTTCCAACAGAAGTTTAGCCAACACTTCAGCCAACAACGAAAGTATACCGAGAAGCAATGGACAATCCTCAAATGCATTCGAGAGGAAGATGAATCTTTGCCAGACTTCATCACTCGCTTCAACTCAAAGAAGCTAAGTCTGGGTAATATTAGCGAAGATCTTGTTCATGCTGCTTTCATCCAGGGCGCGAACGACCCAGAGCTCATCCGCACCTTAACGGGTAAAGATGGCATGCCATCCACATGGGATGCCATCATGACAGCAGCTAAACGCTTTGCGGAAACGGAGAAGCAACTGGGTAGAGATCTCCCCCAGAGCACAAACCTCTACACCCAGAAAACAAGAGAAGACAACGTCCTTACCGCCCGATTAAACAAAAAGCGGAAGCTAGGCATTTGGCAGTCAAGGGTAAAATTTGACACCTCATCCGGCTTGCAACATCGGTTAGGCGGAAGGGATAACGTACGGTCGAACCAGAACTCCAGATGGACGCCACTCACCAAAAGCGTCACCGAGATATTCGCCACTGAGGAGCTCCCATGGCTAAAGGCTCCAATAATCCGACATCGTCCCAATGCTGATCGGAGCAAATACTGTGACTTTCACAGGACAAAAGGCCACAACACTGAAGAATGCACAGACGTAAAGGACATGGTCGAAGCATTTTTCAGAGATGGGACGCTCGCGCACCTCGTGGCGCAATGAACGCTGAGCAGGCTGATCCGTGTAGAACCCCAGCTGGGGAAAACACGAATAAAAATTCCAGCTTCAATGTGGAGACTACATGCTGCGTAAAGAACGAGATCCCGAACCAGGTGCATATTGGCTCGATGGCACTCCCATCCCAACATGGAAGGGAGCTCAATTACACAGTTTGCATGTAGATCAATTCCAAATTTGTAAAGAAAAGGCCCAGAGCCACTTCTAATGGAAATGATTCTCCTTAGAACATCGACGCTGATGATTACATATTTATACTTTTATGAACTTTCAACACTGATGCCGGTTTTCACCGCATACATAAGTGTGAAAGTCGTTGCGTGGGGAAGGCGGCAAAACCCGCATAAACCCAAAAAACGGCAAACCTTCACGCAGGTCAGTTGAAGGGGAAAAGTTCAGTCATCCCACTAAATGAAAGTGCCGGTCTATCCGCATGAATCATGATAGAGGAAACTGAACACTAACCCATTAACAACCGCGCGTCGAATGGTCAATTTATTCAACACGAATATGCCGGTTTTCACCGCATAATTACGTGGAAAGTCGTTGCGTGGGGAAGGCGGCAAAACCCGCATAAACCCAAAAAACGGCAAACTTTCACGCAGGTCAGTTGAAGGGGAAAAGTTCAGTCATCCCACTAAATGAAAGTGCCGGTCTATCCGCATGAATCATGATAGAGGAAACTGAACACTAACCCATTAACAACCGCGCGTCGAACGGTCAATTTATTCAACACGAATATGCCGGTTTTCACCGCATAATTACGTGGAAAGTCGTTGCGTGGGGAAGGCGGCAAAACCCGTATAAACCCAAAAAACGGCAAACCTTCACGCAGGTCAGTCATAGGTAAACTTTGGTCAACTAAATGAAAGTGCCAGTCCTAACCGCACAAATCATGAGAGGAAACCGAACCTATTGACAACCGCGCGTCGAACGGAAAACTTATTCAAAACAAAATTTCTAACAAAAGGATGAGGAAAACCTACACGCAGGTCAGATGTACGTAAAGTTTAGCCATCCTACTAAGTGCAAGTGACGGTCCTACCCGCACAATCACGAAAGAGGAAGCAAAACTTCAACCTATTATCTACCACGTTCAAAGGTTAACTTATCCTAACACTTAGAAATTTCAAAAAAGATGAGGAAAACCTCCACGCAGGTCAGATGTAGGTAAAGTTTAGCCATCCTACTAAGTGCAAGTGACGGTCATACCCGCACAATCACGAAAGAGGAAGCAAAACTTCAACCCATTATCTACCACGTTCAAAGGTTAACTTATTCTTAACACTTGGAAAATTGCTAATTTAAACTAAAGTATGCAAGTCATATAACGTTTATAAAGCAAGGAATCCAGAGAAAGTAGCGGTCTTACCCGCACAAAGATTTATATTTCACAATGATTCATTACAAGAATGGCCGGGTAACTACCAGCCTACAAGAAAATAAATCTATACAAATCTATCCTAGCAGTGGGAAGGGATCTTCAGGATCAAGCTTCAGGGCCACTTCCACTTGGACCAGCACCATCAGTAGAGCGTGACAGTTCAAGGAAAGCTTTAAGGATAGCTAGCCCATCATCAGCAGCAGCAGCTTCGTTCACCTTCTCCACCACCGGATGCGGGAAGGCGGCATACTGATTCACTGCTTGGTCATATACAGCTTCAGTATCCACATCAAATAAAGGGAAGTTGGAAGGCGGGATGCCTCTCAACGAACCCTAGACCAAGCAGGAAGCCGGCCTTTTCCCCATCCTCGTGAGAAGCGTTGAGGGCTGCGCTCATAGCATCGTCATAAGACGTCTCCGTGAAGACTCGATGCACAACCTACAAAAAAGAAAATACAAGTATCAGAACCTTTTCTATTTACAAAGAAAAGCGTAAAGACATGAAAAGCTTACCTGAGACAACGCTTCTCGAAGAAGCCATTCCTTGGCAACCAGAGCTTCTTGGAGGGCGGCTTGAGCTTGGGTACAGGCGCGTTCGGCTTCACTTTTATTAAGGTTGGCAAGCAACACTTCCTTTGCAGCAGCCTCTTCGACGCCCTTTAGCTTCCGCTCAGTGTGGTCAAGCACGCCCCTCTGGTCAAGGATCTCTTGGAGCTTCTTCGCGTCCTCCATCGCCAAGGCATCATGAGCCTGCTGGAGAGCCTCTAATTTGGCTTTAAGCTCTTCATTCTCCAGGCGTAGAGGCTCAACAACAGCTTCAGCCTTGGTGGCCCTCTTGGTTGCGTTCCTTGCAGTTTCCTTAGCCAGCCGAAGCTGTTCATTAACAGCTTGGGCAGCCTTGGAACGGGCCTCGAGCCGGGCCTGAACTTCAACCTCGAGAGCCTTGAAGGCCTTCTCTTTTTCCGCAGCCACTGCGGTAAGCCTTTGGTTCTCCTCCCGGACAGCCCGCGCCTGAGCTACTTCTTTAATGCGAGCTGCTTTTAACTTGTCGTTTTCACGACAAAGCAGCTCGACGCGCGGCTGCATCCGGGCCAGGAGAACCCGAAGCTCATTGGTTAGCCTACCCTCCTGGTAGCTAGCCATGGCTTCCCCCAACGCACCACTAGGAGCAGCGTGACGAGCCCACTCCACGCACTCCACAGGGGTGCGAAGGGTTGTTCCTCGGCGAATGTTCCATCGTGGAACATACACTTCATTGGAATCCGACACTGCAAAAAACAAAAAGCAGTAAGGAAAAGATGATAAAAAAATATATATAAAATAGGCCAAAAGAACCCTACGCACCTGTAGGGTCAATAACAGGCCGATAGCCGCCAAACCCATCACCTGAACCCAAGGGAAATCCATCCAAGAGGTCAGGCAGATGGGAAGGAGGCAGAGTTTGGCGATAAGCCCCATGCATACCTGAAGGATCGGCCGTCGTTGCCGATGACGGAGGAGGCATGGTAAAGGCCGCCGCGGTCGCCGCTGTGGAATCCGCAGCAAAAGTAACCGCCGGCTCGGTGAAAGATGCGGTAAAAATGGCACTCACAGCCGGCGGTGACGTCATCACAGCTGGAACAGTCGGCTCAAAGGAGTGAGCAACTGAACCAGCGGAAGCAGGCGCAGGCGCCTGGGTCGTCGCCTCAGGTAGGCTGACCAAGCCTACCGTCATGGGCGGAGGGGTACTCCCCTGCGCTCCACCCTGGAATGCGTCAACATCCACGCCTGCACAAAGAAGATAAGTATTAATGATGGAAAACTATGAAGTTAAAGGAAGTTTGTACTTACGGGTTTTCTTGAGCCTGAAAGTGCGGACGGGCGGGGATGAACCCGATGGAGCCGGCCTCTTCACGCCGGTCACCGTTGTCATCCTGGGCTCTCCGGAGGTGACAATCGTCGCAGCCTCCGGAGCGGTGGTCTTATCACCACCGGGATTCCCCGCCACCTCTTCGCTCTCGGTCTCCGAATCAGACCGAGGCACCGGATCGGCAGTGGAGGCCACCTTCTCCTTCCCCTTCCCGCCGGCAGCCTTCTTCTTCCGCACCAACGGAGGACCATCTGCGGATTCCTCATCAGAACATACGATTAGAGGAATTCCAGCAGAGGTTTCAACATTGAGGGATCGAGGGTTGAATAGCGCCTTACCTGGCCGCCTGGCGCTCAGGATCTCGTGGCCTAGCGGGTAGACCTCCACGAACCGATCCGCCGTTTGTTCTAGGATGGGCAACTCGTTCTCGTCTAGAGCGCGAGTACCCATCCGAGCGGGACCGTCAGCCTCCCGCGGGTACATGAGCGACTGCAAGTCGTTCCCCTCTGAAATAAACAGGAAAGAAGTTAGAAGAGATTCTAAATCAACAAAGAGAAACAAAGCATACCGTAAGGAACAGAGTTCGAACCGTATTCGAGGACGATCGGGATCTTTCGCGCATCCGCATCCTTCCACACCCGGCTCATCCCGAGCATCACCATCCCGGACTCCGCAAACTGGTAAACCGGAGATTGGACTCGGGATATCTTCGAGAACCATTCCGCCTCCTGGTAGTTGGAGGCGTGAAGGCTGGGAAGTGCTTGCCCATTCTTGAATTTCATGGCAAGGGGGATGGCGCGAGCGGAGATGTAGAAGAACTCCCGCTTCCACGAACGAAGACTGCGCTCGGTTTCGCAAATCTTCAAACCCTTGATCCGGGTTATCATGGTATACCACCCCTGGATGCACCTCCAAGAGTAGAAGGTCATCAGGCGGTCAACATAGGGCTCAATGCCCAGAATCTGGCACACCCACTCGAAGTGCCGAATCTTGGCAATCGCCATCGGGTGCACCTCGGTCAGGTGCACACCGTGCCTCTCCAGGACACGGTACACAAACTTTGTCAATGGGAACCTAAGATTCCCATAAACAAAGAATGCAGCATATACCCCGATCTTGCCTCTGGGGGCATCGTACACCGTCTGATGGGGTTCAGGAAACTCAGGCTCGAGAGACTCGAGCATGAACTTCCTGACGACGTACTGATACAGATCGACAGGCAGAGCACACTGGCACTCGCCAGCAGTACTCTTGTCATCGGCTGTAGATTCGAGATCACGAGACGACATATTGCAGATATGAAAGAAAACGATTTCAAGGGAATGCTCGACTGAAAAGATGAGTATTCGCCGGAAATCGTTTTGAAGATGAAGAGAAGTGAAAGTGTGGATTACAAAGAACCCTCTCCCCCTTTATATACTAATCGCAATTAATGCGATGCATTTAATGCGGAAGAGAGAGAAATCAAAGGTGCAATGAAACTATGACACGTGGCAAAAAGCAAGCTGGCAACAGCTGTTGACAGGACGCGTACCATTAATTTCGCGGCCACGCGCCCGAAAAATCGCGCCCACGCGCCTGAAAAAGCGTCTGGAATGACCATGTATTGTCACGTCACCATAACTTCCTGCACGTCCTGACACAGTCAGAAGAAACCGTCGCACGACGTTTCAGAGGTTTGGACTGTTCTTATCCTCTCACCAACTCTTCGAATTTCAAAATTCAAAAAGATTCAAAAGTAAGCGGGAAAATACCCCTTACCTTGGCAACCAAGTAACTATAAGACGGGTGCGGGTACAGTGTTAAGGAAAAACCCTTCACATACCTAGCACCCGCAGGGAATTGAAGCCAAGAATACCTTGGCAACCAAGTAACCATAAGACGGATGCGGGTACAGTGTTAAGGCAAAACCCTTCACATACCTAGCACCCGCAGGGAATTGAAGCCAAGAATACCTTGGCAACCAAGTAACCATAAGACGGATGCGGGTACAGTGTTAAGGCAAAACCCTTCACATACCTAGCACCCACAGGGAATTGACGCCAGGAATACCTTGGAAGTAAAGTAACCGTAAGACGAGCGCGGGTACAGTGTTAAGGCAAAACCCTTCACATACTTAGCGCTCCGCAGGGAATTGAAACCAAGAAGGATCTTCTGGGCAATGCTTGCGGAAACGGAAATAACATCCCCGCATAGCGGGAACGTCGAGAACTACATTGTTTGAAGCTCCAGGATGGAATTGGTGGTTTTAACATAATTGATCACTATGTTCAAAACTACCAAAACCTCATGGAGAATCCACACAAGTGGGACTTAACGCTCCTGACTTGCGAGGAGGTTACAGACCTACCCGCATCATACCCAAAGATCAAGCAGGAAACTCGGGAATTTCTGCAAGTGACAAGGACTTCCGCGGGATGAATCCCCATGGAAAACCTTAAAAAACCCTTTTCAAAACCCTTTGCTTAAGTCCAAAAGTTCACCTCACTTTATTAAACACTCATGAGAAGAACATTGGACTGGGGGGAGTTGAAGAGGTAGGTCCCAGCAGAGCCCAGTTGGACCCGCAAGACTCACCTTGAAGAGGGACGTCGGCGCAGAAACCAACTGGATCCGCAGGACCAACCATGCTCAGAGACGTGACGTCCTTACGCGCAGTACGCAAGCTGTTCCCGCAGGAAATGCCTCCCAATGGTGAAGGACTCTGCTTGTTCCCGCAGCTGCGGATACAAGCCATCAGGGAAGGCCACCCTCGCAGCAAGGCTACACGCACAAGGCACTTAGCTCTCAATCACTCAGTGTCACCTGAAGGAATGAGCAAAGCCGGGGACAATCCCGCACAAAGGCGGGAGGGGGAATACTCCCGCCCATAAGCCAGTCCGTACGATACGGGAAGATCTTCTGTACTGTATCTGACGAGGTATGGGCAAAAGATCTGACTAAAGATACGACAGCTTATTGACAACAGTATGGCGAGCAGCATGCTCCTGTACTGTATGTCACTATTAGCCGCTGCCTACTCACCAACTCCTGTCATACCACGTGCATAGCCGGCAGTTGGTGGAAAAGGAATAGTACACAGCAGGCCTGGTCACTATCAGCCGCTGCCTACCCACCAACTACCAGCAGGGCACGTGCGTAGGCCACAGTTGGTAGAACAGGAATACTATTCAGCAGGCCACACCTCCTTGGAAACCTACCTTCGGCTATAAATACCCCAAATGGTATGATCATCTCATCTTATCATATCTTATCACATTATCATCATATTATACCTGATATCTGCTCTAGCAATCTCTTAATATACATTTATATTTAAAGAGCAATCTAGTCTGATTCTCACGCCGGAGGGTGGTCATAAGGAGGAACCCCCCCTTCTCAGTGACAAGCTCACGGTGTCTGTTTTGCAGGTTATCAGAAGAACCATCTTTGCCGGGTCTAACCCCTCGTGGGAAACATCTATCTAACCCCCAGGTTACCCGTAATCTGCCCGGGGTCCGGTTAGTGTTTCTTCAGCCGCGTTTGGCGTTCGCCATCGAAGAAATGACCTTTTAAAGCCAACGCTCAATAAGTGTTGATGTGAAAGGTAACTTGTTTTCAAAACCTCAAAGATCTTTTCGGTATTTTTACCTATTTAGGACATGCTAGTGTCCGAATTATATTAAGACCCTATGCGGTGGAGAACACTCTTATAAGGGCGTTGTGCACCATACAGCGTCACGTCACCATAGGGGCCTTCCAATCATTACCTCATTATATTTCTTTTTATTATACATTTATTAACAGGCAAATTAGATTTTATAATCCCAACTTACTGCAATTGGCCGATAATAATCTCAACTTTAAAAATAGTTGTTACTGGTCCCAACTTTTATACTAATTGTTTTCATTGGACCTCCGCTAAAAAAAAAAACTTAACGACGTTAAGTGATTTTTAAATTTCAAATTGGTATTTTAGGGCTTTTAATCGGAATGAGGATATGAGTCGATTGATGTTAAATTTACCTCCAAACGGTGGTCCAAACGACTAGAGGATGTTTCAATTCTTGTGTTTAAACATTTAATTAACAAAATCAAGCTGTTTAAAGTGTCGTTTCGAGTTAAGTTTTACATCAATCGATTCGCATTCTGATCAAAAGCCCTAAAACATCAATTTGAAATGCAAAAAAAACTTAACGTCGTCAAAAAAAATTTAACGGGGTCCAATGAAAACAAATATTGTGAAAGTTAGGATCAGTGACAACTATTTCAAAGTTGGGATCAGTGACACTGTTTTAAATAGTGTGAAAGTTAGGCCAGTTGCGTTATATTGAGACGGTTAAAATCCCAATTTTCCTATTAACAATAAAACATAAAAACACCTCCACCAATCATTCCCCACCATTCAACAACCTTCACCACCGACACTATGTAGAGCCCCCCCCCCCCCCCCAAAAAAAATCCAGACCCTTCAAGGCGCCCCTGGGTGGGGGTGGGGGGCGGGAAGGCGTCCCACTATACATTCTTTACCGTTCAAATAATCTTTCTTTCTAGAAATATCACCAAAGAGCTTTTAGCTTGATGATATTAATGTGTAGATTTGGAAGTAACTTTAAATGATGTTTGTGTTATTTGTTCTTTAAAAAAAACTAGAAACCACCATCACCACATATCGACCAAAAATGCAACAACAAATTCAACGATTTAAGTGTAAGAAAACAACAAAGTTGAAAGGCATTATTTATAAGAACTTTGACAGAATATTATTCATTATTAAAAACTTATATATACAATTAAATATTAATAACAAATAAAACTCATGAATATAATAAAACTAGCTAGCCGAACATAAGACAATCTATTTGATCAGTTAGTAAAACTTTATCCTTATTTATTTGTTTTTGCCCTATTAGATGAGTGTTTGGCTTGTTGGTGATGTCAAGCTCACTTCACATGATCGAACACGCCGCATTCGGGTTCTCGTCACTAAACATCCCCGTATCAAGCCCACGAGAATCGTTATAGTACACTGGAGGCGGTGGTGGAGGTCCATTCGAGTATTGCATAGCATACCCATCATTAAAATGCGACACACCATAGTCTTGGTTATAATAACTTTGGTTATAAGTTGGCATTGTATATGTATAAGCATTTGTTCCATAATATTCAAGCTTGTTAACCACCTCTATGCCTCTACTTCCATAATTGCCGCCAGCCGCCTTCTCCTCGGCTTTCTTTTTATCACCATCACCACCACCGCTGCCTTTCTCTTTCTTGTCACCACCGTCTGCTTTCTCGGGCTTTTTTTCATCTTTTTTGTCGTCTTTCTTGTCATCTTTTTTCGAAGAACCATTTGTACATCTCTTTTAAGTTTGTCTTTTAAGTATGGTACAAGATTATTCACGTCCATTGTCCCTTTCACTAACACCAAATCTTTGCTAGCATCTGGTATTGCCGATTCTACCCCTGATAACCAATAACCAATATTAATTAAATAAATAAATTCATCTTTATTGTTGTTTTGAAAAGTTGTTAGCCAAAAAAGAACCTAAATCATAACTAAACTAACCAAAAAATGTTATAATCAAATAATCCAACTATTTGAGGAACTGATAGTTCGGTTATAGTCTTTTTTTAATAGTTCGTAAAGGTTATATATGTATAAATAACTGAATTAAATGAGAATAATCGCAAGTCACAACTATAATAAACTTATAAATAGCATGTTACATGATTAAAAAAATTACGTTAATATTTTATTAGTTGAAACTAAACCAAGTCATATGTTTCAATAGTCGCATTAACCAAATCATTTACAATCAAAACCCATCAGTTAAAACGAAATTAAAAAAAATAACATTTCAACAACTCACCTTTGATTTTCGATATAGTTCTTTTAATTTTGTGTATACATCCTTCACAATGAAGCGGAATCTTCAACACGACCGTGCTCGATTGAACCTATAGTTACCATTAAACTAATTAATTTACTAAACCCCATTAATCAAAACACTAAACCCATAATTAAATATTATTCATTTTGCTAACATTACCTCCTTAGACTTTTTAGCATCTGCCTTTGACTCACCGGACTTTTTAGCATCCGCTTTCGAGTCACCAGATTTTTTCTCCGACGGCTTATCGTCACCCTTCTTATCACCACCTCCGGCTTCCTTTTTCACCGGAGGAGCGGAAACTATCTCCACCTTCTTCTTCGTCTTCTTTTCGATTCGCTCCTTAACGCCTGTGGGGTCCACATTTCCGGTCACAGTAATTTTATTTCCGGCCATATCAACATTTACAGCTTCAACACCTTTGAAGTGACGAATTGAAGTTTTGACCTTTTTCACGCAGCCTTCGCAATGCAAGTCGAGCTTTAAAACAATGGGGATCGATCCACCATCGGGTTTTTTCTCGCCTGAATCCTTCTTATCATCCTTCTGTAAATCAAAACATCAAATTAATAATTGTTCAGTTTCAAATATCATGACCTCAATATCTATGAATGTAGCTTTTAAAAAGACGTAGTTTTGCTATATAAAAAGAGCTAGCTAGCAGCGCAGTTGGTTGCCCGTTTACATGTAAAAAAAGTATATTGAATTTAAAACAAGTTGAGCTGCTCGTGAGCGGCTCGAGATTGGATTGATAAAAGGGTCGAAACAAGCCGAGCTTATTTGAGCCTGAAGTTCAAATAAAGCTCATTTAGTTATTCAGCCCAAGCTCGAGCCTTGACGAACTATGTATCTTTAAGTTCACATTAGACAACCGAGCTTAAACTCAAGGTTTTCTCAAACTATACAAAAACGATTAGAAAGATATGTAAAATAACTATTAAAGTATAAAAGAATCGAGCCCGACCCAAGTCAGAGATTGAAAAACATCTGACAAGCCTAGCTCGAACTCTCAAAAGTCAATACAAGCCAAGCTTTAGCGTAGTCGAGCTCAGACTTTGCTCGGCTCGTTTGCACTCTTAGTTTTTGGAGCTATAAGAACTTACCGCGCCCATTGAATATTAAGTTATGATGACTTAGTGAACTCTATATGAAAATGTTGAATGTTGAGTTTTTTTGATGTTGGAAAACAAATTTGAAAATGGACAATTTATTGGAGGGGTTGCAACTTGCAAGTTGGGTAATTTAGTAATGGATAATGTTGAACGGCACGTTTGACCAAGTTGTTTGACTAGTTGTATTTATTTGACGGGTTGTGTTGCGTGAAGAAATTGACTACTTGACCAGATTTTTTACCGTTAAATTATTGAATTTTGATGGCTTTTACTATGGGCTTCTAGCGGGTCAAATTCGGGGCACCGGTCCGACTAATTAATAATTGTTACTAATTACATTCACTAAACTATATAAATATTAAAATAATAGGTCAATTGCTTTTAGAAAATTAAACTTTTGGTTGTTTAGAATATTGTAAAAACAAAAACTTCATGAGCTTATTATGGCTGCTAAAATATCAAGCGCCGTGTTTAAATTGTGGTTGTTCTCTTGAAAGTCGAAAACATACATCTTTTGAAAATAGTATACAACTTTGGTTTAATATTTAGTTATTTACTTTACTGTTCATAAACACTAACCAATTACTTTTATACATGTATGTAGAGGAGTTAGCTTTTCACATGTGTAGTTAAAACTTCAATTTACTTTGTATATGTAAGTCCCTTCAAAAATGTTTTTTTTACATATAAGTCATTGTTCATTGTATGTGTATTTTGTTTTTTGTACAATGTGTTTTCGTGATGGTTAGCAGCTTCTGTTATTTTATACTTCTCTTTTGTTTATTTGATTTACACGCTATAAGTAGGATGATTTCTTTAATTCAAAACCCTGGAAATATCATCTTAAGATTTCATCATTAAATAAGGTTATTCAGGTGTTTGTTACATGTTAAGCTTTCTGCGCATTCGAACATGAAATGTAAACTCGAGTATTTTCATGCTTTAACATGCCTGCCGCAACGCGCGAGTAATAATACTAATTTACTCTTAAAATTTATCTCTTTTTAGATCAAGTTTTCATTCATTCTTGGAAGTGCATGTTATCACACAATTCTCGTTAGGGAAGAACAACTATCAAGTTACCCCGCTAATAAAATTGATATAATTTATTTTATACGTTTCTTTTTATCACTATATCACATTCTTTAAAGTCAACTGTCATCATTCTAATTACTGATTATTATGGAATGTAACTATGCAATTTCAGCCGTTATGATTTATGAACCTCTCAAGCATCAAATAGTAGTATATAAATTCCATTTTAGGTCAAAATGTCTAATTGCGTCAAAATCTTGTCTTCCTGCAAAATTTACATGTCTACATAACTATCTCTAACATAGCTATTGTGGGGATAATTATTCATTGAACTTAAAATTACCACTTTGACTCAAAAGTCAAAACCATGCGGAAGTTAATGATATAATAATTATCATTATACATAAAATCGTGATAAATATAATTAAAGGATAATAAACGAGCTAGGCGAGCACTAGCTGAACTTAAGTTTGATATACTACTCACAAGTTGATATCGAGTTTTAAGGCAAGGCAAGTAACACCTAATCCAAAGGTATTTACCGCGGAATCCAAGTAACTAATAGCATGTTCACATGTTTATTTTATTAGAAAAAAACTCATAAAAATTGTGTGTCGACTTTTCCTTGGCTTGTATAACAACTTATGTGAAAGGTGAGCAAACCATGTGATACTTTCAATGGAATATTCAAAAGAAGTTGCTTGATATTAAATAGTTTCAACAAACTTAGGCTTTAAATTCGAAGAAGAGAAAATCAATATCAAACATACAACTATACAAGTCACTTACTATTTATAAATGACCTTGTGGTATGTATTAAAAATTATACATTTGATTACTAGAAATCTAAATTAGTAATAATAAAATAAAAATTGTGTCTTATTAAATATTGAAGTTCCATAATACACAATTAAGAAAACTTATAGAAAAGTGGAACCAGCCACTATTGTGTAAGACTTTCAAACGAATATGTTTATCTAAAGTCAAATGTATTTCTTATTTTGCACGAGAAATAAACAAATGAACATAAATCATGATATAATAATGTAATTCATTTGCATGTTTAAAACATCACAGTATTAAAAAAATATTATCTCACGTTTGCAAAAGAAGTTATCATTGTGTCGAGTGGAATATGGCCCTACAATGAGTGCTGTTTGACTATTACTATTTAAACATACTCGGTTTCGAGTTTTCCATGCACCTTCCTTTTAACACAATATATGCTTGTGCACGTTACGGTACATGGAGTGGTCTCTGAGGGTGGGGTTGGGGTGTGTTCGGTACTATTAGGAACATCACCCGTCTACCTCGGTGTCGCACAAAAACTTTTCCGAGCGGCTTCAATATCTTTATATCTAGGAAGAATGTAAACATTGGAAAATCGCTCGTTTAACCCTTAGAGCATTCCCTTTTCCTCCATGATATTATTTTTATAAAATGATCTTCTAGTTAAAAAATATATGTCGTATCTCGTTCTATACTTTTATATTTATCTTACTCATAAACACTTATTTTATTACATTTTTTGTTTTTTACACACATAATACGGATGATGAATAGTAGTTTTTTCATATATGAAAAGTTATTGTAGCAGTTTTTAATAGTTAATGATTGGTGTAGAGAAATAATAAATATGATTGTAGTGCATTTTTAGAAATTTTTTTCAAAAAAATTTAAAGATGAAGGAGGAGATGATGGTGGGGATGGGAATGATCTTAAAGACACACAATCTACATCCCGGTTCATTTTTTATTTTCTAAAAGAGATGGGCTCCGAATTGTTAATTTAACATTGGATATCACTAACAAATCGATGACTAAAGTTGAGAGACGGTCCATATCTTCGAAGTTAAGTGCGTGCATAAGAACTATGATATATGATTATATGTAACTTAGTTTCACAATTTCCATTCGAGTAAAGAGATGCTTTTCTACGAGAAGTTGACATATTTATTTGTATTTTTATTATTAGCCATACATAACACAAGTTAATGGCTACGATTATTTGTTAGTCTTGCTATGAAAATCCAACTTCCTTTTTAACCTAACCAATCAAAATAGTGTCCGGGAATTTAAAGTCCATGATATAATGTTTAACGGACATTGAATGGCATTACTTTCATTTAAAAATCAAGCAAAAGGTTGTTTTGTTTCTAATCAGAATCAAAAGTGAGACTATGATATGAGTTTGATTATGGTTGTGCTTATTTTCGGGTGTACAGGATTGCTTATAGCAAGATCTCATGTGCAACTAACTGATTTGAAATACTGGAATACGAATGTATCGGAATTGTGTGGTAATGTGGACTTCCAAGTTCCAACCATTAATCATTATCTGATACACAAAGTTAATGACTGTCAGGGTGATTGAATTTAATTTCTTGTTATTAAAACACTAGTAAATGTAATATAAATGTTGAACGAACTTACACACCTACAATTTAATACATGAAAGATGCTTTTGTTGAAAAATAAACGAAAAAGAAAAGTATATTCTAAGAGGACAGACATACTCGAAGCATGCCGGTTGATTATATCGTTATTTGGAAGCTTACAAAGTTTATTTTCCCTACATCACATTTAATCCATTTAAAACTACATACAAAACTATACACTCACATGGATAGTTCATTAGATGAATTGCTTATGTTCATAAAATTACATAATTAAAATTAGAGCATTTTTATCCTATCCCTCAAAATTATGTGAGGGGGTTTGCAAATTATAGGGTGAGGTTTGAGTGATTATAAGAGTAAATTATAGGGTGAAGAGAGACAATGTAGTGATTTTCTACGTCGAGTCTTCCACACAGCTACTCAGATGCACAACTACAAGCAGACAAGCAGTCAGGCACACCTTCTCTTAACATTACATCAGCCCAATGGTAGCTTCCAGGCCCAACAACAGTTACTAGTAGAAGGCCTAATAACAACAGCTCCTCATAAAAATGTAAATTTAACAAATTGAATTGTAGAAAGGAAAATATAATACTTTCAACAATTTTTTCTTCGTGTGCAGTAACATTGTCTACTCGCTCATTATCTTTGGTATGATGTCGATCATCTGTTTTTTAATTCTGCTTGAAAGGAAGTTGAATCTTGAGCTGAAATTGTCTAGGGATTCATTAGATTAGGTTTTAAGCCTAATGTGTTTATAATTAACGAGAGATAGATCGAATGATTAGGTAATTTTGAGCTAGTGGCACTTAGAGGAAACAATTACCATCCACTTATAATCATAAGAAAAATCACACAACACTATTGGTTTGATAAACTAAAAGAAACTTTCGTTGTTTCATTTTACTTCACTTAACCCATGGTAACATTTATAAGCAAAACGATTAATACATACATAACTAGCAAATGCTAAAATTTATTTAAAAAAAAAAAGCTAAATCAAAAGATAATCCAAATGGTTTATAACATAAAAACAACATGAGGAATATCAATTAAAAGATTGAAAGAGCCAAGATTTACCTAATCAAATCGTTTGTTCCTCACTTCTTGAAATCACTGGATAATTGAGGCGTTTAGGGTTAACTCACTGACTCTATTGAATAACAGGGGGATTGGTAGATGAATTGAGAAGGAGAGGAGGCCAATTAGGGTGGGTTTCTGAGAATAGATGTGAGTTGGGAATGGGGCGAGGTTGCCATCCGGTTTTGTTGTGGGTTTTAGACCCGCGAAAATGATAACCTAAACAAGTCGAAACAAGACTAAATAAATGAGAGCTCACCATTTAGAAATCAAGCAATCTGATTGCTCGATAGGGGTGGAGAGCGAACAGAGCGCCACACCTCATCTTTTTTTGTAGCCAACTACATAGATAGATTGTATTGATTCTGTAAAGGTGCAAACATTTTGAATCAAGAGACACTATAAATTCGGCCAATTTCGGGTTGGGTTAGAACATGTTTCAGATAGAACGGGTTCAAATCGGAGCCCAATGCCCTGTTACACGCGTACTAGGACAAGGTTGAGGTAAAGAATATTGGTGATGATTATTGACTAAACCAACCTAGGTTTGGGTTGGGTCGACTTAATTTATTAGTCTGTTTAACGTATCTTAATTCTTAGTTTCCACAAGAAATTTTTAACTTAAATCATCACTTCACTCTTCTTCACGAGAAAACCCCCACATACTCTAAACTCAAACCTTTTTGTTTCCTTTACTACCCATACTTCTTCTAACCTCCAACCTCGTTTCCCTTGTTTCCCATCATATATGCAAACCCCATACACAATCTTCCTAACGACACTTCATCACCCTTCACCTTCGTTTCTTTAACGTCACCCACAACTAACACTCTTTTTTTTTGCTACATCTACTCCTTTGTCCTCTCCTTCCCAACCTTCAACTCCAAAGAATTCCACCACACACACCTCTCATCCACCTCTTAAAACCTACTCCCATCACAACAAAACAACCAACACCACGTCACATTCACATTCTTCGTTCTCTTTTCCCTCATCTACTAGTTCATCATTTACTACAGACAATCCTCTCTCACCACCACCATCTTTACCAACCTAGGTACACTGAACTTCCATATTTCTTATTCACTATGGGTTTTGCAAGTCACTTGCCGACTTACTTGATAGAATGGTTCTCATTACGATTTCTCGCTGATTTCCCGAGTTTCCTTGAAGGGGGAGAAAAGAATGGAAAGTGAGGGAAACAAGAAAAATAGTTGAAGCTAGTTCAGCATGTAGGAAATAAGAAATTCAACATTTTGATTTGTGTTATCGCATAAGTTATTTTTCAATCTTTTATTTTTTAGGCATAGTCGTTATTGTATAACAAAGAAGACAAGTAAAATCACATAATACAAAGTAAACAAACGTGTTTAGTTTGGTTTTGCTGTAAAAATTATTATAGATGGGTTCGGGTTCACTACGAGAATTATCACTGATGATTAGCAAGACCTCCATCCACCCACCATGGTTATGCCCCTTAACCATGTATAGAGCGATGACCTTGAACCCCACCAAGGTGCTCCTTTGAATCCCCCAGTTCGTTAGCACAATAAATAAAAATAGTTTTAAACGAGTGTATAATTCACAATTTGTTATTATGCTTTAGAAAGAAATACATAAAGCACTTAATTTCACCAACTGTCCTTTATCTTTAAAATTAGCATATTTTATCCTTTACATTTACAAATCTAACAACGTTTGTCCTTTGTTACTAACTTAGTTAGTTTTTCTCGTTAAGTCAAGTAATGTGCTTTGCACATGAGGGCAAATTAATCATTTCACATACAAATTAAAAATATTTTAATAAATAAAAAAACAAAAAGAACATAATATCTCTCTCTCTCTCTCTCTCTCTCTCTCTCTCTCGTTTAATCTACCACCACCATCACCCCACCCATACACCACCAACACCCCCACACCATCCGACCTCCGGCAACCACCACTATGCCTGAAAGCATCATCATCTCCTCCCCCTACGTCAATAGAGCCACCACCGGACCTACCGCCACAAACCCCAACACCGCCACCGACCTAAATTTTAAAATTTAAGACTAAATTCAGCATAACAGTAGAAAACCCAAGCTTAGTCAAAATGCACGTAAAACCCTGTTTGTAACTGTCACACCCTCACTTAGGGCCTAGGCGTGTAACCAATAGTTGGTACTTGTTTGAAATTTTATCAGAGTTTTAGCGGAAGTCTTTAGTTTATAATAAAATATTAGTTTATATTTTGAAACATTAGTTTATTTGTAAAATATAATAAAATATTTGATTTAATAGAAAGCTTCTCGAATAATAAATATTCGAGGGTTTGATTTATAAACCTTGTTTGATTTTATAAAACTATTTTAAATATGTTTGCAATATGTTAATAATTTAAAATATTGAGCCATCTATCTCCATGAGTTGGCTATAATTCCATGCTACCTGTGTTTGGGGGGGGGGGGGATACGTCAGCGATATGCTGGTGAATCGTTGACTCTAAAAACATTTTATAAATCTTTCTTTGACTGACAAGATAGTTTTCGTGAAACAATCTCAGCAGAAACGTCTATTATTTCTAGGATTTGTACCACTTGCCATACACACACAATTACAGTCCTCCAGGAACTGACGCCTATTGGGAACTGGCGCCCATTGGGAACTGACGCCCATTGGGAACTGATGCCCATTGGAGAACTTTTATTATGATCTCTAGTCTGCGGCCACGTAGCCTTGATTGATAGACTCGATTGAATATGTTTGGATCCAGACACATGTGTACTCGGTCTGAGTTGCTTTTGTTTTCTATCTTGTAAAATTAGGGATCACGTAATCCCATAAATCTTTATTTGTCTGTCTTTGTTTAAGATAAACAACCTGTTTATCTTGACTGAAAAAGGTATAACGTATTCACCTGTGACTGTCTGTTGTGAATGATGTGGTGGCCTCGTTTGAAAACCTTTGTGAATGAATGAATGATTGACCTATAATAAAATAGGTTTATATAAATACCCGGATCGTCTCTTAATCCGGTTGCAGACCTTTAGTCTGGTTTTGATAGCTTAAACCTTGATTGATTGTTTGTTTGAATAAAACATTTTGGATATGAATTCCTCCTCTTTATTTGCCAATCAAGTACTATGTTTCTTCTTTAAGAAGAAATGTTAATGATATGTTTATTCTTCAAGAATAAACGTCATTTATCTATAACCTTTATATGTTAAGCCTTATGTTTCTTAATTATTAAGAAACACTATTTTTGACTATACCTCTTGTAGGTAAAACTTATATTTCTTACTCTTGAAGAATTATTATTTTAACTATATCCTCATGTTTGTGAATACTTATATTTCTTAACTATGAAGAAATTATATTTTAGTTATCACATTTGTTTATATATTTATAAAAAAATTCTTATTTAATTGTTATTTTTTGATTTTATCAAGGTCTAGGCTATACCCCTGAGTAGGGTCTAAGCCTTTGGAATAATAATATTTTATTTGGGCAGAACCCCTACCTTGTTCGGCTTATTATTTTCTAGATTCTCGGGCAGCACTTCGACGCTTGCACGTATAATGAGAATCTTGATCAACTCGACACGAAAATCGAGGAAACGTTCGGAGGTCGCCGGGTGGTGCACGTACTTCGAGGCGGAGCGTCGGGTCGTATCGGGTCGGCACGGTTTACCAGGTCATCACGCGTTACGAGGTCGGCACGCAAAACGAGGTTGTCACGTGTTGCGAGGCCGGCACGCAAAACGAGGCCGTCACGTGTTACGATGTCGGCACGCAAAACGAGGTGCGTCGGTTGTAGAGATTGTCGGTATGAACTTCGAGGTGTCATCGGTATATGGTACGGATTACGAAATTATAATTTGTCGGGTCTGGGCACGCAAACCGAGGTAGAGAGAGTATTTCTAGAGAGAGAGAGAGTGGGGTTGGGTGTGAATGAAATGAGCCGATGCCCTCCTAATTTGTCGGGTCTGGGCACGAAAACCGAGGTAGAGAGAGAAAGTATCGCGACACCGCCCTTTTAGGGTTTCTGTGACGTTCCTATCGCGTATCGCGATGATTCCTTGGCTATACCCGTCGCGTATTGCGATGGGTTAATAAATCAAAAATTTTTCCTTTTTAATCCCCTTTCTTCTATTAACTTGTCATATTTGGATTGAAATTTTGGGGATGTTACAATAACCTATTCTTACTTAATGGAAGAAAGCGAGCTGTGGCGACCGATACCGTCTATCAATCAGTTCCATCAGCGGCCTTAACGAGCCCTAATCATGGCTGTCGGAAACCTAATCAGGGCGGATTTTTCCATTGGAGTGTCGTCGCCGCCGCTAGGTATTGCACTTAAACAACGGTGGAGCAAATATGGTTTGCAATTAAAGCCCCTTACTGATAGAAACCCATCGTGGTTTTGACGACAGATCCAGAGAGAGATGATTAATGTATTAAGGTGGGGGCTTGCTGTTGAACGACGCTTTAAAGATGAAGGCAAGCCAACTATGGTGGTGGTGGTGGTTTATGGCTGTGGTGGTTCCCGGTTGTGGTGGTTCCGGTAGGAAGGTGGGTGGAGGTGAAAGACGACGGCGGTGAAGCAAGGGTAAGATGGTGGCTACCGGATTTTGGTAGATGTTGGACGATGATAATCATAGAGGTTAGCTTATATCATATATATAAACACTGGATTTATAGCCCGTGTAACACACGGGATGATGTAAATAATAAAGTTACAAATAAAGCAATACATAATGTATATAAAAAATGTATTACATTTATGCTTGTATCAGTACTATATGTATATAAATTGATTTTATTTATATCACAAAATGATTTTTTTCAAAAAAAAAATGATTTTACTAAAAGCATGCACATGCAAAAATATACCCGAGAACACTCCATCTATTGGAAATTTTATTCTCAGTATCATATATGTATAATTGAAAGAATTTTTGTTATGAACCAGTTTCGGAGTATACTTCTCACACAAAAATAGTTTTGAGCTACACCGTGAAATTTTTTTTGATGAGTTTAAGGGGGCTTCTCGAAATTACAATAATAACAACAATAAAAATAACACATTAACCCGTTCAATTTTGTGAATGTTTTGCTTCACTTGAACATAATTCTCTATGACATGCTTCACATACAACATTCTGATCACTATTCAAGAAAAAGTCAATGTTGACACATAACGGTTAGAAGCAATGATATGCCAGAAGTTGGCATGTCGGAAATGTTCATATTATTTTTAAATTTTGATAGCTGTGAGAAAAATACTCAATTTTCCAAATTCCGAATCTTTTAACTATTTCCAAAAATCCTTAAAAATAAATTTAAAACCCAATCACAATTAAAATTCTAACTTCATTTGTTTTACATTTTCAAGTCAAAACATTGAACCCATAACAAGTTTGAAAATAAATCTATTTGCATTCTCAAACTATTAAAAATACTCAGATTACCCTTTTTTACCCGTAACAAATTTTGAGCAAAATGTAGTTAATTTGTAACAAACAATCTATTTACCAACTTTTGACCATTAATAATCAAATTTAAGTTCCACAAAAAACCCGAAACAATCCTTGATAAAATTCCAAAAAACTAAATATGATAAAAATTTTTATATTTGAAAGTGATTGACATATATTATCCTTGCAATTTAACACACACACACATAGTTACTAAATTAACCAAAAAAATAAATGGATATATTTAAATCATATTGTTCTAATTTATCAATTTATATGAAAATGTAGAAAAATGATCAATAGATAAATGGATTGATTTAAAAAAAATGGATCAAGTTTTAAGAATTTATTTATAATTTAATGATTAAAAAAATTGTCTTAATGAAAGCATATTAGAGTTTTTTCTTTTATTTAATTGCATAATATGTTAATGATAACATTTAAATTATATTTTTTTCAATCTTTAATTAACACGACTTGTTGTTTTAGATTTCACCAAGTACGTGAAATATATTCTAACAACGTATAATTATATAATATGTAAATATTTATATGTATATATATATACATAAATGTATAGATATAATATAAATAGAATTTAAAAGAAAATAAATAATTTAATCATGTTTTAGATATAACATAAATTGAGTGTAAAATGAAAGTGAATAAATATTGATTTATGACATATATTAGTTTTGGAGAGAAAAAAATTGTGAGTATTAACCATAAAGTGACACATGTCCATAATTATTTTACTTTATTACAATATGTAGATTATATGTGATATTTATAAATATTTAAGTTTGTATTATCTTTTTAATCTTTTAATAATATTTAGCTTACCTATTAAAATGTATTTTTAATAAATGGATAAAATGACTGTTTGGCCCTCATGTGCAATGCATATGACTTGACTTAACAAGAAAAATAACTGGGTTGGGGCAAAGGACAAATGTTGTTGGATTTGTAAATGTAAATGATGAAATATTTCAATTTTAAAGATAAAGGATAATGAGTGAAATTTGGTTCTAACATAAAGGACAATCTTTGTAATTTGGTCTTATATTTTTTCTAGGGCTGGCATATCGTGTATACCCGTACAAAAAAAGACACGAACATGAAATGTGTATACCTGTACACGACACGGAAACTTATCGTATACCTGTAACCCAAACACGAACACGAACTTGTTACTACCTGGTATACACGATAATACACGATAATGGACAGCGACGAGAGCTGAAGATGGCCGGAAAGGGCTGAATATGGCCGGAGAGAGCTGAAGATGGCCGGAGAGTGATGAACTGATGATAAACTGATGGCCGGCGACGGGTAATGGACAGTGGCGGGAGATGTACGATAGCCGACGACGGGATGATGGTCGACGGCGGAATGATGGTCAGTGACGGGCTGAACTCCGAAAATCTAATGGCTGAGAGTGAGTGGCAGTGGACTGTGGAGGCTGAGTGAAGTGATAAACTGAGAATGGAAATTAAGGTTAGGACTTAGGATATAATATAACTATTTATATTATATATATATATATATATAATTTTGAAAATAACCAGGTATTAACATGTATCTCATAGGGTTGAAAAAATACGCCAACTATGTGCTGGTGAACACATATGACTCCAAAAATAATTAAATAACAGTTATAATACAAATATAGTTTTCTGTACAAGCTCAGCAGAAGTATTTCTACTTCCGGGATTTGTATCACTACCCTACACACACAAAAGTGTTCCCCGAGCTGCGTATCCCTTAATGGAGAACTAGTTATGACTGTTAGCCCGCGACCACGTAGCCTTTGACTGTTTAGGCTGAACAGTTATGTTTGGATCCAGACACATGTGTAATCGGTCTGAGTTTCTTTTATTTTCTACCTTGTATTATAACGTTTTAGAGATAACGTAATCTCATGTAAACATTGACTGACTTTTTAAGATAAACACCTGTTCATCTTATAAAGTATAAATATGTTTTGACTGTTTGTAAAGATTAACGCATTCCCATGTACTGTCGGTGCGTTTGAAACCTTTCTTTGATTGAGATTGATATTAACCTATACATAAATAGGTTTGTATAAATATTTGAATGGTGTTTCTTGATTAAGCTATTACCCTTAAGCTTAACCTTGATAAAGTTTACAACTTTGTTTGTGAATGAAAACACTTTGTTTTATGTGATGTTTGATATAGCATGCTTTGGCTTTAGGTTCTAACACGTTGGTGAGTTTCTCTAGATAAGTAAACGGGTCCCGTGGTTTATTGGGATTTGTACGAATTACTTTCCTTGGGCAAGAAATTCACTACTAGTGATATCCCCCTTATAGTTTACCACATGCCCATCAAAATATAACTTTCGTTAAAATTACTTCATTAAGAAGTAATTTACTAAAATTCGTTGTGAATGTTTATAAAATACTTTCAAGGTTAAAGGCCATAGCCTCGATTAATGTCTAAGATATACCTTGAATAACTTAAACTTAACTCCTACCTTAGCACGAACACTCGGAATGATAATATTAAGAAAATAGTGATAACTAGACGGTAGGATCTTGATCTTGACTCGCTTATATGATTGCTAACTCGTTTATAACTTCGACACTTGCACAAACTTCAAGAAAATGGAACGTCGGCTTGCCGTAACGATCGGGCACGCTTCCCTATATTAACTATGTGAAAGTGGAGGTGAATTGGGATGAGAATACCTCAATGCCCGTCACCCCTTTTTATAGGCGGATTCCGTAACCCATCGCGATACGCGATGGAGTAAACTGCTGGCCATCGCGTATAGCGACGCCGCAATTTACGCCGCCTTGCCACGTTGTGACACGTGGCCTGCCAAATCGTTCCACGTGTTGACACGTTGTTGGACACATGTACCCGGTTACTTAACATGGTCATAGCGATACGCAATGGTCCTATAGATTTAGGCCATCGCGTATAGCGAAGCCGACCAGTCTTTGACTTTTGTGCTAGTCCATAGCGCTACGCGATGGTCTTAATACTTATCCCATCGCGTATTGCAATGGATGAATATTTTCAGAATTTTCAAATTAAGCCATAACATAAATTGGTTCATAACAAAAACTATTTTTGTTTGAGAAGTATTCTCCGAAATTGGTTCATAACAAAAATTCTTTCAATTATACATATATGATACAATAAGTGTTAGGTGAAGACAATAAGTTTGGAACGGTATCCGGTATCCGCTTTTACAGAAATTTGGTATCAGTATTTTTGGTAGCGGTACATACTAGTTCATATAGAAATGAGTGTTTTTGCAACAAGCCGGTACCATATTGATATCATATTGATAGACTCAGTACGATATTTGATACCCATATTTTTAGAAACTCAGTATCAATATTTTCGGTACATAAATAGTATGGGTCCACATTTCGCTCGACAGTTTGTCTAGGCCATCAAACAGAGAATCTCGACCCCCCCCCCAAATTTCATCCATACTTTATAAAACATATATAGTTATGTGATTATAAATTTAATAAATTGTTTGTAAATATTCTTCACTCAGTTTGTAAACTTACATTTATTTGGAATTAATTGTTACGCATTTAAAATGTCAATAAGTTGTGGAATATTCAAAGGTAAAATAAATTCAAGTTATCTATATCTATATTACATATAAAACATATTAGGAGGACAAAATGGTAATTGATCACCTTTTTTTTTTGTCTTTTTCTAGTGACGCCGTTAAATTAAATGTGTATCCTTGTCTCCGCCGTTGTCATTAACTTTTCGGCGGGCTCTCCAACAACTAAGCCATCTCCGAAGAATTAAACTCATCCTCCGTTACGGGCATTAACAACATCGTCTGTTATACAATTACACTTATTATTGTATCGTTTCATGTTACAATCAGCATGTTTCATATACAATAAGAACCTTCAATCCTTCAATTCATCGTTATATTCACTTCTTCAATCCTCCGACAACACACTTTAATGCTCCTTCTAATCTTCTATCACATCTTCAATTTACATGATCATCTGTAGCAAGGTATATAACAAAATCTTCTCCCCTTCAAATCGAACCATGCTACTTTAGGGTTCTATGTGCTTGTTCATTAGCGCTGTTGTTTTACTACAATTCATATAAAGTTGTGCTTATTTATAATGAATTGAATGCATGAAAAATACATTGCATAAAGTTATTTAGGTTGAATGTTCTTATTTTATGTTAATGTTTGATTTTCAATCTTCTCATTGTGTGTTCAGAATCTACTCATCATTTGGGAGGAATCGTTGAACCTTCTTTGATGGCATTGGAAAGGAAATGCTAACCGTTGCAATTGGTTATACACCTAATTTGTATGTTATTGCTCCTAATTTTGTTGGTTCACGTTCTGTGTTTTTTTTATAGCAATTGTATAATATTGGCAACGAAATGCTGTTGCTCCTATTCATATCATCTGTTGCAAAATTCTGATTTTATGTTATTTTGATTTCATGCATTTTTAATTTTAATTTTTTTGATGAACTGTTATTTTTAGTTGGCATTATCAATTTTGGTGTATTCATAGCTCTTTGCTTTCTTAATAGCTGTTTTGTTGACCAACATAGATGATATGTTATCGATTTTTGAATTACATAAATCAAACTGTTGGATTTTGTTTATTGATTGTGGTTATGTGGCTTAATTGATTGGAATTACATACTTTTATTTTTATATTTACTTCATTCTATCATGCCACCACATGTTTGATTAAATTCTTAATTCAGATGTTGGTCAATTGTTGTCTAGACTCAAGAGGCCTGCAAAATGGTCAGCTGACAAATCCAATACCAACTTTACATACATTTGAATGATGCTGAAGATCAGTTTCTTGTTGATGTTAAGTTGGGCGGTGTTGTCACCTTGGTATATTCAAAGCATGCTAATATTCATTTGGATGATGCTAAGCCCAAAGGAGTTGTCAATGAGGCTGTAGAACAAATTGCTTATGCTGACCGTATAATAAATACAGTATTTGTTAGCAACACCTTTGGTTTCTGTTATTAAATATTTTATGTTGTTTGGTTCAAATGAATAACCGAATGTTTGAGGTTGGATTTAGATTGATCTTGTTGGAGATAGAGAGATCACTTCTTTGATTTAGCGGATAAAGGTACAATGTTGCTTATTTAGTTAATATTTCATGTTAACTTTTTACCCCTAATGACACTTAAATACATGTTATAAACCGGATGGCTAAACTAACACGTATTTGAATTTGGGAAAGTGGATTTGGATTATATTCTTGAGAAAAAATCGAGCAGATCATGGTGTATATTCCGCTAATTCCGTCACAGTAAGTTGTCTTTCTGAGTTTCAGTCGAAGTTGAATTGACCATTACGCCCCTCAAAGACATGGATGCAAATGATCCAAGCCCAAGCTTGGCTCTTTTGATTAACCTGAGCTTGAGGTTGGGGATTGTTTTGAGCTTTATTTTAAAAGCTCGTGATCGCCCCTTTCCGATCTGAACCAAAAAAACCATTTTTTAATTCGGCCTGTCTTGACCCAAACCTGTTCCGACCTGAAGCCATTATGACCCGTTACCCCATTTTACCCAGTGGGAATTACAAGTAGGAAATGGTTAAAACTTGGTTGTTGAGTCTGATGATCAAAATATGTATTACTAAACAGAAAAAGGTATAATTGGAATTACAAAATGTTGCACAGAAACTATAGTCATATTATATACTAGGGTATAGCCCGTGTTACACATGGGTGAAAAAACATGTCAACAACCATAATAAATTTAAACAACAAATTCAAGCAATACAAAACTTTTTCAAACTTTCGGACCAAAACATTAACCATTTACATTGTCTAGATATTAAAAGTTACAATAAGTTAATGTACATCTATGTAAGGCCCCGTTCCCGGTAGCCCTACTTTAGCGTCGGATTTACTCATAAACACAGTTCTACAAATCAGAGTTTATTAAAACCTTTTGCGGAATATGAAACATCAATCATTCGTTACAAAACATTTAACCTTTCCTTTAAAACCATAACATAAAACATCATATTTAAAACATCATTTCTTCTATCTTTAGATGCCAGCCGTTCAATCCATGCCATGTGCCATCCTCATGCTAGTTCTTTAATCTACTCACCTGCATGCATACTAAAAGTCAGCTACGCTGAGTGAGTTCTAGTTAATCAAGCAACTTACCATACAACCACTACATGCGTTTATATACGTGTCCGAAGACACCTGGCCATCTATCTATCTTGCTCACCTTACCACTTAACCACTTGACTGTCCCCTACGTCTTAGCCACTTGTTTATGAAAGCACATAGAGGCTTGCCCTCTCACATGCTCACGTTATGCCACTTAATAACAGAGGCACGTATAGGCTTTCCCTACCACGCACTCACGTTATGCCACTTTAATAACGATGGTACGCATAGGCTTACCCTACCACGCACTCACGTTATGCCACTTTAATAACGAAGGCACGTATAGGCTTACCCTACCACGTACTATCGTCATGCCACTAACACCCTTACTCGACCCTTGCCATTTCTATCACACTCTACTTCTACTTGCATATCACACCCTTCATATCGGTACATCATTGTCATAATAACAAGTTACATCATAACATTTACACACACTAATAACCACTTAGATATCATTCCCTTTGGTGGTACGTGCAATATCCGAAGATCGTTCACACACCGACAAACATTCATTCATAACATAATACTTACTATCACATCAATCATTATAACTGATGTACATAGAAATATACATCTTTTCGGCATCAAATAATCTCTAAAAACTGCAATTTCTATCTAATAACATAGCATAAAAGGCTACTTATCATAATAAAACATAATTTCAGGTGAAACCAAGCCTCAAACGAAGAAACAAGCAAAAAGACAAAGAAAAACTGAAGAAAACACAATAAAAACAAAGAAACACGCCCCCCATGCCTCAAGAAACACGCCCCCATGCTTCTGATACAAGAAAAGACAAAACCTGGAAGCAAAAGCACAGGGCCGTTCCCAACATGCACGGGGCCGTGGACGGGAACACAGAAAAGACAAAGAAGAATTTAGCATATGTCATTAAAAAGCACGGGGCCGTTCCCAACATACACGGGGCCGTGGACGGGAACACAGAAAAGACAAAGAAGAATTTAGCACACGTCACTAAAAACCACGAGGCCGTGCCTACCAACCACGGGGCCGTTTCCACCTCACACAAAAGACAAAACAAATCTGGCACATGTCATAAAAATGCACGGGGGCGTGCTCATCAAGCACGGGGCCATGCCTCACCATCCAGATTGCCTATAAATACTGGCTCATGTTGCACTCATTTGGTGTGCCTTGAAAAGAATTCTCTCCAGTTTTCACTTATAAAAACACACACTAACACTCGCTTTGAAGATCCAGTGAAGAGTTTGAAGGTTTGGAGGTCATCACCACTAATCATCATCATCAACCATCATCATCATCATTAAGAAGAAAGATTCATCTACATTTGGTTAGATTGTTCCAAGTTTAATCATGTATTTGTTACTTTCAATCATCTTAATGTTTATCACTATGCTCATTATGAGCTACACTCCTTTTACCATCTAAAATCTATGAAGAAGCTTTGTTTTACTTGATAATTAATCAAGACATGTGATGTAGTCTAGTAAAGTACATGGTTATATTACAATTATCTTTTGATGAGAAATGTTTCACCATCTTAAATTACTAATTCAAAGTTGGTGGTTGTCAATTTCATTGGCAATCGTTCATGATCGATTCATGTCTTGAAAGATAGAAATACTTTGATACATTATCGAAACATGGATCCTTATATTGTACTTAGAAATAATGAGATATAAGTTATGGTGTATTTTTCTAAACCTTGGTAATCCGAAAATGGCTTTGCTTAGGATATCAAATTAGTTAAAGAAACCATATGTTAACGGAATGTGTAATTATAACCTACTTAAATAAACCAAGGGGAGGTTGTGTGATGAACTATAACCACCCGAAGTTGTTAGAATTGGTATTTGAGAAATCGAAGTCAATCCTAATCTTTCTACTACTTGCCAACTTAAATTGACATCATTGAGATGGTATGACGTTAGGAAAGGGTGGACTTTAAAATGCGCATACCATCTCCTTAGTGCCAAAGATGCTCACTTAAGGCTTAAAGAGCTATATATCATATATTGCTACGGTAAGTTTATCACATGTCCAAATATTAATTATCAATGTTAAAATGGAGTGGATTCTTGATCTTAGATGGTAACCTTCGCATAATTGAACAACTCGTTTAGAATCTCTTGTCTTGGTCACCTATATATATTATATATAAGTATTTATATTTTATAAAAAGTTAAAAATTAACCCCAAAATGATTAAAACCTCCGATTAAAGTAAAACAACGATTTATCATTAGAAACATTTGTGTCAACTGATCGATACTTGGTTCTTACCAATACTATTCTACATATACG
This sequence comes from Bidens hawaiensis, assembly GCF_021521415.1. NCBI lineage: Eukaryota > Viridiplantae > Streptophyta > Magnoliopsida > Asterales > Asteraceae > Bidens > Bidens hawaiensis. Next base: position 478,744 of record NW_027492311.1, on the reverse strand, counting down.
ATAGGTACACTTGCCTATTTTGTGTGTGTTTAGTCTTTGTAGAAATCACTTTTATAAATTTAAAAAACGATCTTGTGCAAAAGCTAAATATCCAATCTATCATATTTATACAAGCTACACACACGCACATCAAAGTTTTTGGCGCCGTTGCCGGGAACACGGTACGTTTCTAAGAACAATCCAAGTTTTAATTTAATCATTGTCTATAATTGTACAAATTTTTTAACTTCTATTTTATTTTATATTTATTTTTTTTTCTACTAAATACTAAAATACATAATTTTACGGCTAACCTACTTTCTTTTTACCTTTAGTTACCTTACTTTACTTTAGCTTAATTAACTTAGACCTTAGTATAAATTAAAATAGCTTAGCCTAACTCGTATTTTAACTTAGAATAACCTTTAGATTAACTTTAGCTAACTTTTAATTTAGTTTTATTTTGATTTAGCCTTATGTATGTCTTCTACTTTTGAGCCCGAGCTTGTTTCTCCACTTTCTGAACCCGAACGACTCTTTCGTCGACGAACTCGTAAACGGACTACAGAAACCGCAGAAGTAATCAAAGACGAATCAGTAGATGCCACCACATCAGGAGAAAATCAAACCGAAGAAATGATGGCGGCCCAGAATAATGTGCCGAACATGAGCCAGTATGCCAAGCCATCTCTCGAAGGCTATGGCAATGGAGTGGCTTCACCCGAAATTACCAAAAATTTCGAAATCAAATCTAGCACCATTCATATGGTGGAAAATTCAGTTCAATTTCATGGTATCCTCGACGAAGACCCTCTTTCTCACATGTCTCGATTCTTATGAATCTGCGGAACTTTTAAAATCCAAAACTGTTCAGACGATTAAATCAAACTCAAACTCTTTCTTTTCTCTCTAAGGGGCTAAGCCCTAGAATGGATAGAATCTATTTCCTCTGGTTCCATCACCACTTGGGACCAGATGGTTGAACTGTTTCTCCTCAAATATTTTCCGCCCGATAAAACTGCCAAATACCGAGCCAGCATTACCGGATTCCGAACCGATGATGATGAATCGTTACACGCAGCATGGGAAAGATACAAAAGTCTTCTAAGAAGATGCCCACATCATGGACTGAGCGTATGGTTACAAGTACAAACTTTCTTTGACGCACAATCCAGTCAAAACAAACAGGCCATCGACCAAATCACTGGTGGAGACCTGGGATCCAAATCACCTAACGAAGCATTTGAAGTCCTGGAAAAGGCTGCAAAGAAGAGTTTTGCTTACAACCCACCAAGATCCACACCAACCCATAAAGGAATACACCACGTTGACTCCAACACTCTTGTCACCGCACAGCTTGAAGCTTTTTCTAAAAAATTCGAACAATTTCAAGCCGAACTGTCAAAAACCAGACCCACCTGTGACACTTGTGGAGGACATCATAAGACAAGTGACTGTAAACAAGTCATTATGGACATGGAAGAGGTTGATTTCATCGCTCGATAGAACAACGCTTTCAGCAATAACTACAATCCAGGATGGAGAAACCACCCGAATTTCAGCTGGAAAGACGGAGGTAACACTGTAACATCCCCAAAATTTGGATCCAAATTTGACAACTTAGGAAAGTTGAGGGATCAAAAATAATATCAAGACAAGACATGAGAAAATATTTAATAAGGAATTATAATTAAAATAAGGAAATAAAAATATTTCCTAAGTTAAGTTTACTTACATAAAGGAAAATAATAAAACTCCATCCCACATTGGAAGATGTAAGAAAGTGGAAGCATTCCACTAAGGTATAAATAAGGGAAATGGAATCCATCCCACATTGAAAGTGGTAAAGAAATGGAAGCTTTTTATAAGAGATAGAATTTCCATAGTTATATTCTTTTATGAATATCATGCACCAAGTGGTCCTAGCAAAGGGTGCGTAGCACCCGACGCGCACGGGCTCGGGCGAGGACGAGGACGAGGACGAGGACGATGGCGATGTCGATGGCGATGGCGAGGGAGAAGGCGATAACGACGGCGAAGGGCGTTGGGCGCAATGTGGCGCTTTGATGGCGCACTTTGCAAAAGTCAGACGTGACAAGCTACCAAAAGTCAAGGGACTAAAACTGAAAAATATTATCTAAGGACCCATCGCGCTATGCGATGAGTCCAAGAGGACGGCCATCGCGGTACGCGATGGGCTATGTAACTCATAGACACGTGTCACACTCTGGTGACACGTGGCAGCATACTAGGACACGTGGCAGAATGTGTCAGGCCACGTGGCGACACACGTTAGAATGGTACCTGTCGCGGTACACGACGGAGTTGAAAGAGGTGCCCATCGCGGTACGCGATGGGACACAAATTGGCTATAAATAGAAGGGGGTCGGCTCATTTGCATGCACACCACATCCACTCTCTCTCTCTAAGTTACTTTCTCTCTCTACCTCGGTTTGCGTGCCGAACACCGTTTTGCGTGCCACCGATCCGAAAAATATTATCTCGTAATCCGTGCCAAATACCCAGTGTTTTCCTCGAAGTGCGTGCCACTCAAGAAACCCGACATTCTGTCTCGAAGTACGTGCGCGACCCGACGACCGAACATTGCCTTGATTTGCGTGCCAAGAAGAGTTGATCAAGAACGTCTCGATAAACGTGAATAGAGTAGAAGTGCTGCCCGGATAAATTTAGGAATATCTAACTCCGAATACCGTGCGAGGTAAGGGGTTCTGCCTAAGTTATTATTATATTATAAATGGCTTAGACCATAGTCAAAGTTATAGCCAAACCTTGATTACGATTAAGAATTAAATAACTTTTCTTTAGCAAAGGTTATAGTTAAAATATAGTTTCTTCTTGAATAAGAAACGTAAGCAAGTTTATTCAAGGGATATAATTAAATAGCATTTCTTTATTGTTAAGAAATATAATATTATAAAGTAATGTTTCTTCTTGAAGAAGAAACATCGTGTGTAAATGATAAACAAACAAAGGGACTAAAGGTCTAAATGTTTATATAAACAAAAGATTTTATCAAGGTTAAAAGCTATACGAAATAGACTAAAGGTCTAAAGCTAGATCGTTGATCTAGTTATTTATACAAAAATGTTATTCTCGTACTATAGGTCCGAGGTAACAGTACAAGAAGAAGAAAACAGAAAACAGGAATCAGTATCAGAAATTGATTATAAACAGACAAGGTGAATACGGCCCAAACCTTTTATAATGAGTCTGAATGTTTAAAAAACTTTGTGTACAATAATAAGAAACAGACACTCTGATTAGGAGTATACATGTGTCTGGATCCATACATACATGGTGACTCGGCATTTCCCCGAGGGCATGCATATCATCAACATGCCTCTGAAGGTCTACGGGACTGTTCAGAGAAATGATATTGTGTATATAATTAATTGTACATGGTACTTAGGGTAATTTGATCCCAATTTAGTTGGGTGCCTAATGAGTAGTCACAAAGGTATTATTGTTGGTTTCACAAAGGTATTGAAAAGAGATTTTAGAGTCAGTGTTATTCACCAGCTTTGTGCTGACGTATTTTCCCACCCATGTTACAGGGAAACAAGAAAGGTTAGAACAGACAAGCAAGAAGGAATAGAAGATTGGAGTTATAGTCATTAGATGCTATCTGATGGCTCAGATATTTGATTTAAAAATATTATAAAGGAGTTATGTTTTTATAAAAGAATGTATTTGAAATATCAAGCGGGTATTTAAACCCGACTTTTTAATAAGTTTTCAAAGTAATAATATTTTATTAAAGACTTCCGCTGAAATTATTTACAAAACAGGTACCAAATTGTGGTCACACGCCTAGGCCCTAAAAGTGGGGTGTGACAAACACTCAGCCCTTACTCGGATTCGAGAAAAGACCAATGAATCAACCCTTCCAGCCTAAACCTCAATTTCAAGATCAAAGTTCTAGTAGCCATCAAATCCCAAGCTACTCAAAGATCGAAGAAATACTAATCCAACTAATGACCAAAACGAATGAAGCAGAAAAGAAAGCCGACTCAAGAGCTGTTGATATCAGCGGAGTATTATTAAAACATGAAGCCGATCTCAAAAGTCAACAAGCATCACTTCAGAACCTAGAAACCCAAATCGGACAAATTGCCCGACAATTATCCGAAAGACCACCTGGCACTCTTCCAAGCAATACAATCACCAACCCGAATGCAACAGCTAACGCCTTTACACTCAGGAGTGGTACAACCACTGTTGTCTCACCAACTTCAGGACCGGTTATGGAGAAAAAATCTCCTGATGAAGCGCAGGAAAGGCTGACCCCAACAAGCACAGTACAGCCTAAGGAGCCAGTCCGAACCTATGTTCCGCCTATTCCATGCCCTGGAAGACTAAAGCAGGAGCGATTGGAAGCCTAGTATGGGAAGTTTCTAGAACTCTTTAAGCAACTCCATATCAACATCCCTTTTGTCGAAGCTATCGCTCAGATGCCAAAATATGCCAAGTTTCTCAAAGAAGTGTTGACAAACAAAAGAAAGCTGGAGGAGCTCTCACATGTTACCCTAAGTAAAGAATGTTCAGCTATCCTCCAAAGCAAGCTACTGACAAAGATGATCGATCCAGGGAGCTTTACTATCCCTTGTCTCATAGGAAATTTATCTGTTAGCAATGCCCTGGCTGACCTAGGAGCTAGTATTAATTTAATGCCTTATGCGGTTTTTGCAAAACTAGGGACAGGAGAACCAAAACCCACCCGCATGAGCATTCAGTTAGCTGACCTATTCGTTAAATATCCTCGGGGCATTGTAGAAAACATGCTTGTCAAAATTGACAAGATTTTTTTCCCAGTAGATTTTGTGATTCTAGACATGGAGGAAGACAAAAGCGTACCTCTAATTTTAGGAAGAACCTTTTTAGCCACCGCAAAGGCTATCATTGACGTTTGCACTGGAAAACTCACTCTCAGGGTCAATGACGAGGCAATCACTTTTGACATAGGAAAATCTATGTAATATCTGCAACAACACGATGACACGTTATATTGTGTTGACATCATAGACTCCATCGTAAGTTGCTATATGCGAGATTCCTCCATCAATACTCCCTTAGAAACACAAGTTTTAGACAAAACACTCAACAAACCCATTTTAGAGAACGAAAATTTCAATAACAACTACCACGAAGAATCAGAAACGATATACGAAATCATTAAAAACAATGAAAAATCGAAACCATCAATCGAAGAACCACCAGCCTTAGAGTTAAAAGAACTACCAAAACATCTCGAATACGCCTTTCTAGAAAAAGATTCTCAACTCCCAATAATTATTTCATCTCACCTTTCTAAAGAAGAGAAAGACGAACTTCTTAAGGTTCTCAAAAACCATTAGAAAGCTATCCCATGGAAGATCATGGATATCAAGGGAATCAGTCCTTATTTTTGTACTCACAAAATTCTCATGGAGGAAGAGTACAAACCCGTGGTCCAACATCAGAGACGTCTCAATCCCAACGTGCAAGACGTGGTGAAGAAGGAAGTAATCAAACTGCTTGATGCCGGATTAATCTACCCGATCTCGGATTAACCTTGGGTTAGTCCCGTTCAAGTAGTACCCAAGAAGGGAGGAATGATGGTCGTAATGAACGAGAAGGACGAACTAATACCAATGAGAACCATCACAGGCTGGCGAGTTTGCATTGACTACCAGAAGCTTAATGATGCCACAAGAAAAGATCATTTTCCACTTCCTTTCATAGATCAAATGCTCGAATGATTATCTGGAAAAATGTTCTACTGTTTTCTTGACGGATTTTCCAGATACTTTCAGATTCCCATTGCTCCTGAGGATCAGGAGAAAACTACTTTTACATGTCCATACGGAACCTTCGCTTACCGAAGTATGCCATTTGGATTATGTAATGCTCCTGCCACCTTCCAACGCTGTATGGTGGCCATCTTTCATGAAATGATCGAAAACTCTATGGAAGTCTTCATGGACGACTACTCAGTCTTTGGAGACTCATTCGATCATTGTCTGAAGAACCTAGACAAAATGCTAGTTAGGTGTGAAGAAGTAAATCTAGTGCTTAACTGGGAAAAATGCCACTTTATGGTGAAGGAAGGCATTGTTCTAGGTCACAAGATTTCTCAAAACGGACTAGAAGTTGATAGGGCCAAAATAGAAACCATATCCAAACTTCCGCCACCAACTTCAGTAAAAGCCATTAGAAGTTTTCTAGGTCACGCAGGTTTCTACCGCCGCTTCATAAAAGACTTCTCAAAAATCTCAAGACCTACGACCAAACTTCTAGAAAAAGACGCACCATTCATCTTCTCTAAGGAGTGTGTTGAGTCATTCAATACATTAAAAGACAAACTCGTCAACGCACCAATCATGACCACACCCGACTGGACCCTTCCATTCGAAATAATGTGCGATGCAAGTGATTTTGCAGTTGGAGCCGTACTCGGACAACGCAAAGAAAAACACTTCCACCCAATTTACTATGCCAGTAAAACTCTTAACGATGCACATGAGAATTACACCACAACTGAAAAAGAGTTACTAGCAGTAGTATTTGCCTTTGAAAAATTTAGATCATACCTAGTTCTTTCCAAAACCATAGTTTACACCGATCATGCCGCAATTCGGTACCTATTCAACAAACAAGATGCCAAACCTAGACTCATCCGGTGGATCCTACTACTCCAAGAATTTGACATCGAAGTTAAAGACAAGAAGGGAGTAGCAAATGTAGCCGTAGACCATCTTTCACGATTAGAATATCCAACTCCCGAAGAACTTCACGAAGAAACTATCAACGATAATTTCCCACATGAGGTTCTCATGCACATTCAAGGAGTCATAGAAGAAAAAGACGAAAGTCCTTGGTATGCCGACTTCGCAAATTACTTAGCTTGTAGGATCCTCATAAAAGGACTTACCCATCAACAGCGGAAGAAATTCTTCTTCGATCTTAATTTTTACTTCTGGGAAGATCCATACGTGTTTAGGATAGGTGCGGATCAATTCATTCGTAGGTGCGTAGCAGGCAAGGAGGCCTTAGACATTCTCAAACATTGCCATGAAGGACCAACTGGCGGACACCACGGTACTGCCACCACGGTCAGGAAAGTGTTTGATGCAGGATTTTTCTGGCCCACTATATACAAAGATACACATACTTTGATCCAAGCATGCGATGCTTGTCAAAGAGCCGGGAACATCTCATCAAAAAATGAGATGGCTCAAAAAGGCATTCAAATTTATGAAATCTTTGATGTTTGGGGGATAGATTTCATGGGCCCATTTCCTAACTCATTCGGAAATAAATACATTCTTGTGGCAGTCGACTACGTGTCTAAATGGGTAGAAGCACAAGCTCTTCCCACCAACGATGCTCGAGTAGTTGTACGATTTCTGAAAAAGTTATTCTCAATATTTGGTACTCCGAAAGCCCTAATCAGCGATAGAGGTACTCACTTCTGTAACACCCTGATGAACAAGGTCTTAGCACGATATGGGGTTCACCACCAACTAGCAACACCATATCACCCGCAGACCAGTGGGCAGGCAGAGGTCTCAAATCGAGGAATTAAGAGAATTTTGGAAAGAAGTGTGGGGATAAATCGCAAAAATTGGGCAGAAAAGTTAGATGACGCATTGTGGACCCTTAGGACGGCCTACAAAACTCCCATAGGAACGACACCCTTCAAGCTCGTTTACGGGAAGGCATGTCATCTACCAGTAGAATTAAAACATAAAGCCTACTGGGCCCTAAGAGCAGTGAATTTTGATCTAACGTCCGCCGGAGTAAACCGGGAAGATCAAATTCGTGAGCTCGAGGAACTGAGAACATTGGCCTATGAAAATTCCTGGTCCTACAAAGAGAAGACTAAACGTATACACGGCGCTTATTTAAAAGGAAACAAAAAATTCAAGCTGGTGATCGTGTACTGTTATACAACGCTCGTTTACGTCTTTTCCCAGGAAAACTGAAATCCCGATGGACGGGTCCATACGTTGTTGAAACAATTTTTGACTATGGAACCATCGAAATTTCAAATTCAAACGGCCAGAAGTTCAAAGTAAATGGACATCGATTAAAACCATACATCGACGGTCCACTTAAAGAAGTTTTGGAGGTACTAACCCTCCAAACTTTTTAAATAAGAGATTAAGGAAACAAGGTCTGGCCAAGACCTTCACAAAAGTAGGCCTTGTAAATATTTATAGATTTTAAAAAAAATTTTGAAAAACCATGGGGGCGTGCTCTCAGACGCATGGCCCCGTGCCTAAAAATGGGGGCCGGCATCTACGCTGCAAAAATCTCAGTCAGACTGGTTTGTAACAGAATTGTCAGAGTAAAAACACGGGGGCGTGCTTCCAGAAGCACGGTACCGTGCTCGTTATCCTGTTTGGTTATAAAAGGCACTTTGTGTCATTGCATTTCTTGCACATACCAAAACCAAAAATCCTCTGAAAATTCAGCATGCCAACTGAGATGAATGAAGCAATTCCCGTTTCCCGACATCCGAGAAATGATGCCCGCCATGTTTCCAAAACCGAGCTTCTCTTGAAACGCCAAGAACTCGTGAGAGAACTCACCGAAATGAATCTCCTTGCTGAGATGCGTCTCGTGTAACTCACCGAATCAGTGGAAAACATGAAAATGGAACTCCGAGACATCAACGAACAACTCCGGTTTCAAGTTCTCGGTTTCACGTATTTCCCACCAACAGGACCATTCGGAGGAGGAGAGCCTTTCGGGGAACTCTAGGAAACTTAATTTTATGCTTTTATGTGTAAACAAGTACATTAAGTACAATGTGTTAGCACTTCGGGCTTAACCCGATTATTTTCTTTTTCTTAGGAAACCCGGGCTTATCCCGTAATTGTTCTAGGACCTTTATTCTAATGAAATGTAATTTTTAGATGACCAAACTTCCAAATTATAAAAATAAACGTCATTCTAAAAATTCCGGATCTTGAATCATATTGAAAATTAAAAAAAATTTCACTGTGACAAAAAGCACGGGCCCTGCTTTCCTAAGCACGAGGCCGTGGTCACCCCAGAATCTTCAGCATGATACGCGCTGACTCCGTACAATTCTCTAACTCAGAAACATTTATTCTTCTAGCAGCACGGGGCCGTGTTTCTCAAAGCACGGTGCTGTGTTCAACTTTCCAGTCTCTATATAATGCATGCATAAATTCACTATTCCATTCACACCAAACACAAATTACCTAAATGGAAGGAAAACGGGTTGAATGGAAGCCAGTGAAAAAGGGGAAACAACATGAATCCTCTTTCCTTGAGGAGCAAATCATGAGACTCCAATGCATCGTAAGAGATCAAGTTGAGAGCAATATACAAACCGAGGCTCGAGTGGTCGAGTTGATTAACAAAGTCGACCTGCTTAGGTTCGAGAACTTCCATGTTGTGGATGGCCACCAAAAAGATGTGACTTCCAAACTTAACTTTCTCAACCGAGAAATCGTCACGCTCAACAAAAAGCTTGACGAACTTTTGGAAGCCAAACGAGCACCACCACACATCCAGGACTTGTTCGGGGGTGGTGGCCGTTGAAGTTCTGACTTCGTTTTGTGTTTAAGTTGTTCCCGCTAGTAATATGTGTTAGGATCCGAGAGTTGTTGTTGTACGTTTAATTTCATCTATCTTTAATTATGTCTTTAATTTTATGTTTTAATGAAATCTAGGATTTTTAATTACCATGTTGAAATAACCAGAAAATAAAAACCCAGTAAAAACAAATCAAGCTCGACAAACAAAATAAACAAAACAGTATTGTCTGCACTAAGCAGCACGGTGCCATGCTTCCAAAAACACGGGGTCGTGTTTTTGGTGTCAGGGCAGTTACGAGTTTTAACTTGACAAAATAACTTTCTCCAACCACCAACCCTATTTTTCACTGTGTTCTGAACCAAGAAACCGCCGACCTTCAATTATTTTGCTAATTTCTTCATCTAATCTTCGATTCTAAACCTAAGGTATGTTAATTTAACAATTGCATTATCAAATTCGTAATTCTAGGTTTAGATTAACCCTAAAATTGTTCAAATCGACCAAATCGGGTCAAAACCCGAAAAGGATATGGGTTATTATGCTTGATTATTATGAATAGATTGTTGAAAGTTTGATGGTTAGGGTTTAATTGAAAGAAACAATTCGGGTTTTGGGTATTAGCATAAATAACCGACACACCATTAAACCCAATTGATATAACCGGTTAGAAACGAGGGTTCGAGTCTGAGTAAGTTAGAAATCAATATTAAAAACACGATCAGTGCCCAAAACAACACGAGTCGTGGTCAACCAAAAGTCAAACATCAAAGGAACTGAACCAGAAGCAGCAGCACGGGGCCGTGCTTCTAAAAGCACACCACCGTTCTTTGCTCTCTATTTCAGTAAATTGGAAATTTTTCATGAGTTTTGACTAATTTAAGTTTAAATTGTATATGGCCGAGTATGGGGAAGAGTTTCATGCATTCCTAGTCTTCGGAAACCGGAAGACTAAGGACCGATTGGCAAACGAAAGATTAACTTATCTCAATAACAGATATCCTGAAGCTCACTTCCATGCATACGAAGAAACCCGATCTTTGGTTGTCATCTTAAGGGATCTTCGGGCATTGTACTGCATGAAAAACGAAATACCATGCAATATCACTATGCTATTTTGCAAGCTTTTCATGACAAATGCCACTGCCCGAGGAAATTCCCCGATCTTTGGTGGTCCCTGGATCTACAACCTCTATAAGGCCTATGGTGCAGACACAGAAGGAACTCCAAGCCCAGACTCGATAGCTCTCAACCTTGATTACTGTGAGAGCATGCAGATGGTTCAGCAAATCAACCCGGGTGTGTGGAGATTTTGTGATAAGAACAACCAGGTTTTGGACCCAGAAGACCCGTCAGAGATGATGATACAGGACGTGCATGAGAGACGACAGTCACCACCCAGACAACACCGCCGCCGTACTTACCATCAGAGTGGAGGCCCATCTTCATCCCCAGTTCATCACATGATAGCCGATAATCTTTGGAGGGTATATATGGACTGATCGATCAATTCTCAACTAACACTACCGCCTCATTTAACATGATCAACGAACAAATGGCTGCCTCCGATGCACAATGAGCAGCCGAGTATGAAGCAACGAGGCGAGAGATTGAACGATTGGGCTATCGCATGGACAAGCAGCGGGGACTGTTTGACCCGGACACGGGTAACTGATGCTTGGTTGTTTGTGGATGTTTGCAGTTTTATATTATACAGGTACAAAAACAGGAAAACGGACGCTCTGTCGAAATTTCGTTAACCCTTAGGGAAGTAACTCTCCATTTTTACCCATAATCCTCAATTAGAATTTTTATATTTGCAGGAATCTTGTCACATTGATGACAATTGGTAGAACCCCTGATAAAGGAAAGAGATGCTGTGTATGAATCACTCACATATTCTTCTGAATTATATGTATCGGCGAGACTCATTTGGAAAAACGATAGGCGTAAGTATATCCAAGAACAAACAATTTTGATAGGAAAGATCCCTCTAATGACTTCTCTGGGAGCTTTTATAGTAAATGGAATCTATAGAATTGTGATCAATCAAATATTGCAAAGTCCCGGTATTTATTACCAGTCAGAATTAAACGATAACGGAATTTCGGTCTATACTGGCACCATAATATCAGATTGGGGAGGAAGATTAGAATTAGAAATTGATAGAAAAGCAAGGATATGGGTTCGCGTGAGTAGGCAACAAAAACTATCTATTCTAGTTCTATTATCAGCAATGGGGTTGAATATAAGAGAAATTCTAGAGAATGTAGAGATTCAAGTGTTGGGAGGGGAATTACTTGACCAATTGTTTGTCCAACTAATTATAAAAATTCTCTAAAATAAATATTTTTGTGGCAGACAAAGATTATTCTAAACCTAAAAAGAAAACCAAGAAAATTTTTTGCAAATAACCAGTCATTACATAAAAGTGAAAAAGTAAGAAAAAAAAGTTTTGTAATACTGAGTATAAATTTATGCAAAATTGGCGTTAATACCCAATTCCTCCGTTACTGTGAGATAAACCTCATGCCATATAAATATTTTTTTGGATGCTTTGAGTGAGTCATATGTTTCGTGTGATTTAGAACTTGTCGCAATTATTCATTTTAAGACCGCACGAAGAGTTGTTTAAGGAAGAAGGTAATACCTACACAATTCCATCAAACCCATTACAAAACCCAAAAACCCGATCACTTTATCCATTTTCACCGGTAAAATACAACACTGGTCTTTTACCGGCAGACCCTAAAGAACTGGAAATGCATTCTTTCGATTTCAATTTCCTTTGCTGCATACACTTCACAAAACCTAGGTTGCCTCCAGAACTTAGGGAGATAATATTTCTCTTTAGCAATGAGGTGAGGAAAAAGTGGCGCCAAGACGAACAAAGGCCACCATTATGTGGAATTTCCAAAAATGCAATGAAGAGAAAAGCGAAAAGATATGAACGATGCTTAGGTTGCGGAAACTGGTCCCACGAAGGAAGATGTAGAAAAAGTCAAACTCAGTCTCAGCATGAATATACCGAACTAATGAGGGTGGAGGCTATTAGGCTCAAAGCCGAACGATCCATTAGAGTTGGAAGTTATATTCAGAACAGGATTGAGGAAGAATTGATCCACATCTCGATAAAACTGGTCTTGACAATCTGACCTTAAAAGAGCCACTAGGTATATAAAAAAAATCTCGGAGAAAAGGAGCTAACCATTGAAGACATCTCAAAACTCCAGACAAACAGTAGAAGTTGTATTTACCATTAACCCTTGAACCACCACAAAATACCAATTCCTACTCACACTAAACCGAAACCCCTTTTTACCTTCAGATCTATGCAACCCTTCAAAAGGTGGAGATTTGAACTTGTTACAAGCTTATTATCACAAGTTGCATTTTGGCTAAGAGTGTTCACATACATACATCACAGGTATGATCAGATATAAAACCGAGTGTGAGTGAACATTGTGAGAACGTGACGTTTTGCATAAACGGAAGCTCATAAAAACAAAAGTTCTCTCTTATTTATCACTAACATAAAGATTGGATATCTTGTTTCGTCTTCTTGGAGCTCACTTAAGGGATAGTTATAATCTAAATTTGCTGTTTTTAGAGGATATTTATAAGAAGATTGATTGAGGACAAGCAATGTTCAAGTGTGGGGATGTTTGATGTACATAGAAATATACATCTTTTCGGCATCAAATAATCTCTAAAAACTGCAATTTCTATCTAATAACATTGCATAAAAGGCTACTTATCATAATAAAACATAATTTCAGGTGAAACCAAGCCTCAAACGAAGAAACAAGCAAAAAGACGAAGAAAAACAGAAGAAAACACAAGAAAACAAATAAACACGCCCCCATGCCTCAAGAAACACGCCCCCATGCTTCTGATACAAGAAAAGACAAAACCTGGAAGCAAAAGCACGGGGCCGTTCCCAACATACACGGGTCCGTGGACGGGTACACAGAAAAGACAAAGAAGAATTTAGCACATGTCACTAAAAAGCACGGGGCCGTTCCCAACATGAACGGGGCCTTGGACGGGAACACAGAAAAGACAAAGAAGAATTTAGCACATGTCACTAAAAACCACGGGGCCGTGCCTACCAACCACGGGGCCGTTGCCACCTCACACAAAAGACAAAACAAATCTGGCACATGTCATAAAAATGCACGGGGGCGTGCTCATCAAGCACGGGGCCGTGCCTCACCATCCAGATTGCCTATAAATAGTGGCTCATGTTGCACTCATTTGGTGTGCCTTGAAAAGAATTCTCTCCAGTTTTCACTTATAAAAACACACACTAACACTCGCTTTGAAGATCTAGTGAAGAGTTTGAAGGTTTGGATGTCATCACCACTAATCATCATCATCAACCATCATCATCATCATTAAGAAGAAAGATTCATCTACATTTGGTTAGATTGTTCCAAGTTTAATCATGTATTTGTTACTTTCAATCATCTTAATGTTTATCACTATGCTCATTATGAGCTACACTCCTTTTACCATCTAAAATCTATGAAGAAGCTTTGTTTTACTTGATAATTAATCAAGACATGTGATGTAGTCTAGTAAAGTACATGGTTATATTACAATTATCTTTTGATGAGAAATGTTTCACCATCTTAAATTACTAATTCAAAGTTGGTGGTTGTCAATTTCATTGGCAATCGTTCATGATCGATTCATGTTTTTGAAAGATAGAAATACTTTGATACATTATCAAAATATGGATCCTTATATTGTACTTAGAAATGATGAGATATAAGTTATGGTGTATTTTTCTAAACCTTGGTAATCCGAAAATGGCTTTGCTTAAAATATCAAATTAGTTAAAGAAACCATATGTTAACGGAATGTGTAATTATAACCTACTTAAATCAACCAAGGGGAGGTTGTGTGATGAACTATAACCACCCGAAGTTGTTAGAATTGGTATTTGAGAAATCGAAGTCAATCTTAATCTTTCTACTTTACGAAACTACTTGCCAACTTAAATTGACATCGTTGAGATGGTATGACGTTAGGAAAGGGTGGACTTTAAAATGCGCATACCATCTCCTTAGTGCCAAAGATGCTCACTTAAGGCTTAAGGAGCTATCTATCATATATTGCTTCGGTAAGTTTATCACATGTCCAAATATTAATTATCAATGTTAAAATGGAGTGGATTCTTGATCTTAGATGGTAACCTTCGCATAATTGAATAACTCGTTTAGAATCTCTTGTCTTGGTCACATATATATATATATATATATATATATTATATATAAGTATTTATATTTTATAAAAAGTTAAAAATTAACCCCAAAATGATTAAACCTCCGATTAAAGTAAAACAACGATTTATCATTAGAAACATTTGTGTCCACGGATCGATACTTGGTTCTTACCAATACTATTCTACATATATGATAGGTACAACTTGCTTATTTTGTGTGTGTTTAGTCTTTGTAGAAATAACTTTTATAAATTTAAAACACGATCTTGTGCAAAAGCTAAATATCCAATCTATCATATTTATACAAGCTACGCGCACGCACATCAATAGCTTACACTTACCACTTAAGGTAAGTGTATTCACAATTCACATCGAGTATTCACACATCCCTGAAAGCATAACAAGGAAATTGGGCTAGAAACTCACCTGGATCCTGTTGCGTTCGCCGTTAACGGTTAATTCCTTCTTTAACTGAGCTTGGCTAACTATTAAATATATATAATAGTTAATTAACCGTATAATTAATTAAGTTGGTATTTTAATTAACCATCGTATTGCATAGTTTGGGCGCGTTTGTTTTAAGTAGGATATGGGTTGAGCAACTTGTAAACTTACCAAGCCAGGCCCAATCTTGTTCTATGGGCCCAACTGTCTATTACATGGGCTCAATTGGGCTCAGGCCCAAAGCCAAATAGAACACTGGGGTGGCCGAGAACTCTTGGCAGAGAACCCTGTTGACTGAGAACCATGTTTGACCGGAAAC
This sequence comes from Bidens hawaiensis, assembly GCF_021521415.1. NCBI lineage: Eukaryota > Viridiplantae > Streptophyta > Magnoliopsida > Asterales > Asteraceae > Bidens > Bidens hawaiensis. The sequence continues at coordinate 463,202 of NW_027492311.1, read as the reverse complement.
GCTTGTGCTGACGAAAAACCTTTAGTGACCGAGAAACCTGGTCGCCGAGAACTCCAGTCACCGAGAACCCAGGTCACCGAGAACCCTCGTTGACCGAGAACTCTTTTTGACCGAGAACTCAGGCCTGATCGTTTTTATCCATCTGCTCACTCTAATCACCGTTAAGGTACCCATTTCGTTACATTTAAACCACATTTTCTATTAATCTAAGTTGTCTTGCACCCGTTATTATTACATCTTCTAAATCTAGTTCGTTTCTTGTCACACCCCGACAAAAGACGGCGGAACATGCCGGGGTGCAACTGATTACCCAAAACACAAGACACTATTAAAGTGACAATATTTAATCAACTCATTTTAATTCATAAATCAATAAACAACACATCTCGTTTATACAAACAAATTAAATACAAGTAAATAATTATATTGTTCGTTTTACTAATATCCTAATGGTCTTGGTAACGTTTTTCGTCAATTCCTCGAGTCAACAAAAGTCAAACCTGTAACATTTCATAAAATAAAGTTTGTCAACACAAAGGTTGGTGAGCAATTCATAAGTTTGAGCATATAAGTATATAATAATAAAAGAAAGCCACAAAACTTGTATACAAAACGATAAATAAAAGCAATAATATGGATAATATAACGTCGCTAATAAGAATACATTAGCGGCACCGTCTATAAGGGAATACCAAATAGATTCGGATTTCATGAAGTCGTTAATAAGAATACATTAACGGCACCGTGCTATAAGAGAATACCAAATAGTTTACGGATTTATGAATCAACCTTCCAAAAGCGGTAAACACATAAGCATATATAAACACGTAAGCATAGAACACCAAATCGAGCAATTATTTATGTAAAGTATACAATCACGTTTGTGGGTTTAAAGATTCAAGTAAATAAGGCATATAGTTTGATAAGTATGAAATGTCACCCCAAAAGGAAAGATGGAAAAAGGGGTATGAAAGTACTCACATTCAAGTGATAAACTTGATTTGGTAAAATGACGAGTAACCGGAAGGATGAGGTTTAACGGGCAAGTCTAGATGAAAGGAAGTCTTGTATTAGGAAGGTTGTCTTAGGAAGTCTTAAATAAAATAAATGATAGGAAATGTAAACAATTCAAAGTTTAAGGTTTAAAAGGTAAATATTTAAGAAAAGCGTAATAATAGTCCTTTAAAAATGTAAGTTTGCTCGAAACCGGGTTAAAGTATCTAACCTTAATATTTACTTAACCAATGGTAAGTAATAAGTTGGGAAAAATGCAAAAAGCAAGTTCCTTCGGAATATAGATACTAAAACGGGTTTTTTAACGAGTGTCTTGGGTTGTTGGTTCGGGTCTTGATAATTGGTCAAAACCCAAAGTCAACTTTCCAAAATAATGAATGTTATGAGATAACTCAATAAAACTTAATAAGACTTAACCAAGTATGTAGTTCTATTGTTTTAGAACTTACATCGTCCGTTAAGCGAGTGTTCGGTTTTTGTCAGTCCAAACTTTGTTATGAGATCAAGTTGGATCCAACATTCCCAAGTAATTAAGAAAATGATTAAAATCAGTTTGTTAACTATTTTTAAAGAAATATACAAGTCTTGATAGCTAAAAACACCCTTGTGTGTCTTAAGCGGGTAAAAATCGGATTGGTTCGGTTTGCATCTCACAATAGGTTCCTTGATGGTCTCCACATGACCAAATAACCAAGAACTTGTACAAATGAATTTAGAAACTTAAATCTAACATAAGGCATGTTTAAAACAATCATTTAACAAACTAGTAACAAGTTCGGTTCACGGTTTGGACTATTTACGGTTAAACCGAGGTTAGTCTCTACAAACCCCCACCATGGAACTTCATAAATATGACAAAGAAAAATAAAAAGATCATAAGTTAAACATGATTAATATGGGAAACAATTTGTATAAGTGTATATATATCAAGGACCACGAAAGTCCTACATGAAGCCTTGCCTTACGAAGTCCGAAGCTTAACCAACCGAAGTCGGAGAAGCAACTACCAAAGGTAACAAGGGGTGTGTTTTATATATATGTTGTACCACCATAAACAAGTATTAATAAGACTACATAAGCTAAATAGAATGAAAGATTAAACTTAGTTCGACTCTTGGAAGTCAAAACTTCAAGAACACTAAGAAATAACAACCTTGAATCTATGGAGTTTTGAGAGAGAATTTGGAGTAAGAGCAAGTGTAAAAATGAGTGAAATACACTTGTATTTATAGGCCAAGAGTGTAGAGAAAGACTTGGGAGGGTGGCAAGGCTCCACCAATAGAATCTCATGCAAAAATGTCCATTGGTTGCTTTTGAATTAAAGTAAGGATATTAATTAAAATAAAATAATTAAAATAATAAAAAATGCCCATTGGTTACTCTTGAATTAAAGTAAAACCATTAATTAAAATAAAATAATTAAAATACTTAAGAGAAATCTAGAAATTATAGTTGGTAAAATATTTATGGGATTAATTTTTGGCAACTTTGGTCTTTGAAGTTCGTTTTCGATGTAATTTGAGCGTTTTAAAAGCGTTTTCGAATTCGTAAAAAGGGGTATTTTCAAACTGAACAAGCGGGAATGATTTACTAACATAAAATCCAATATTTTATGTATTTGAAATGTTCGGGATATTAATTGGGTCGCTTTACAACATAAAAAAAAGAAATACAAGATAACCCGAAATTGACGAATGTCACAGTATCCCCAACTTTTTGGAAATTTCGTCCCGAAATTAAAATAAACTTAAGGAAAAAGTAATTACTGACGAAAGTTGCTTTTAGTACAGCAATGCAAGAAAAATCTTAAGAAAAATAATAACGTCAAATCCTTGCGTGAATCGAAAAAAAAAACGCCACAAATGAGCAACATAATAAAGGCACTTATATATAGGATGTACCAGCGTCGTATCCACCATGCCCTTATCATAACTCGTTTTTCTACCGTTTTTTCCACTATCACTCTCGGGTCTGAGTTATCGCACACAACCGCACTTACTATGGCTTCCATACGGGGATTTTGATAATTAAGTGTGCACCCATAATTATTTAGATCGTCGTATGGTCCACATGGTTCGTCCCATTGTGTGGTTTAAAATGCATATTTATTTTGAAATCTTAAACATTAGAAACGTACTTAAAATCTATTGAATTTTATTTTCTTTTTTCTTTTTTACCAATATTAACAAACCAATACCAGCGATTGAAAAATTTTGATGTTGGCTTTTAAATAGGAAGGACGAATGGGGTAAATAATTGAAGCAAGTAAATTCTTAAGATATAAACAAAGGTGAAAATGACAATTCGATTTAAAATGAGTAAAGACGATCGAATAAATAAAATAAAATTTAAGGTAAACGATATGAGATGAGATTTGAAGTCAAGTCATCGAGATAAAAGTCAATGTTTATAAACTGAAATACTAAATAAAATCGATAAATGAAACCCGATGTAACATCCGGCCCCTCGCACCACCAATATTGTCCGCTCTGCCCACGAAGAGCTCACAGATTTTTTTTTGGTTGCCCAAAACGCGTTGGTGACTGAAGAGGCAAGACATTACTTATGAACCAAGGATCTCTCTTGTCCACGGTCGATGTGGGATAACCTAAGAGTGGGACGATGTTGTGTTTGCCAAGGGTGTTACACCTGTAACATTCGTTACTTTTCAAACCCGAAAACTCGACCCATTTTAAATTTTTGGTTTTGTTTCTATTTAAATTTATATATTTTTATAATATTATTAATTAATCTCAGTTTTCATTAATGTATTTTATGTGATCATTTCTATGTAATTATACATTTCACCACCTTTGTAGTATTACATACTCATTTAAAACATTCATAATTAAGATTAAATATTTAAGTACATGTCCTATGCAATTTACTATAATTATTATTTAACTACTACCACTACTTTTATTATTATTATTATTATTATTATTATTATTATTATTATTATCATCATTATCATCATATTTTCATATTATGTTACTTAACTAATAAAAAAAAACTAATATATGTTTTAATTACATAAAGTTTATTAAAATAGTTAAACCTTTTGAATGACCCATTAAACTATTTTTAATTTGTGTTTTAATTATATTAAACATGATTTAATTTCCTTAATTCCATAAGACATAACAACTCTATATTTTCACAATAAAAGGAGGACAAATCTTCCGTTATTTTCACACCTCAATACATTATTTTCTTAAGCTTAAGAGCACTAACAACTAAGTTCTTACCATTTCATCCATTTTATAGCTATTGTTTTGATATTTATCTTGAATGTTCATACTTGTTCATAAGTTGTTCTTCATGATCATGTTACTTTTATAATAAAAATCTTATATTTTGGTTTTAAGAATCAATATGATCATGGATATCCAAGATAAACACTATGATTTTTCTAAATCTTGGATCAAACCTAGTTATTATGCAAGAACAAGCATGAATATATATTTATCTAAATCTTATGATTTGTTCATCATAAACTTATAATCTTTCTTTTAAATAAGATGAGTTATTAAAATTTCTTTTATTTAAAATATTTCACAATAGATATAACATACTTCATATCTTTAAATTAATAATTGAGTAAATTATTTATTGTTTATTTTATTCCAACATAAACTAATATTTATAATTTCTTTAAAAGAATTCATGAAAAACATTTAAGTTAATTAATTAGTAAATTAATTAATTATGTTACTTGGAAAAAAAAGTTTAGTCATAAATTATTATTAATATTGTTATTTAATCTTATATTAATAAGTTATAATTTAAGTATCTACAACTCATTTTTAAATTAATAAACATCAAATGACTTTTATAAACTTTATTCATTGTTGTTAAACTAATTAAAAATTCTCAAGTCCCCATTTGCCATAATTTAATGAAATAGATATTTAAATAACGCATAATTTCTAAAACTAATATTAATTAACTTTTATAATCCCAATAGTTAGTCTTTAAATTTTGTATTTCCTTTTTAATTATAGTTTGTGAGGTTCGATCATTTATTTCCTTAAACGCGCTTTCGGTTATTTATTTCAAGTTGTCTCCAATTGCAAAGGTGAGTTTCTCACACCCCCTTTTCATTCTTTTACTACTTTTGTGGGTAGCATATATATCCTATCAACATTACAATTTCGTTATTCATTATTTACAAACTACAATTCGTTACATGGACTTGTGTGTTTATTTGCTTACTTGCTCAAAGATTACGTGCTCATGGTTTCCTCATTAAGTATGATCATACGCCCCCCTATGCACTCAAGACCTCGATGTTATGAGTGGAATAGAGACCCCCGATCCGAGTACGTTGGTTATTACCAGCGGAAAAGACACTTACTTGCGCTATTATCCGAGTACGTTGGTGCACAATCCCAATTGGAAAGGACCTTACTTGCTCATTTACGCTTGTTCATGGAATTGTAGATTTTTATGTATTTATATCAAAACTTGTGTGAACTCACCAACTATTCATTTAATTGACATTATTTTATATATATGCTATAGGTACCTTATTTAGAGAACGCTGAAATGATGAATACATTAGTACTTAGGATATTCAACTTAAATGGATGAATTGCTTAAATGTGTATTTATTTGTATTTCTTTTACTTCCAAAATTGTGTACTTGTCGTTAAAATAAATTAATGATAATATTGTCCCTTAATAGTGTCACATGTGTTTTGAGCAATCTGTACGTCACACTCGGGCGTATTCTGCTTTAGCCGGGGTGTTACAGATTGGTATCAGAGCCGTGACTATAAGATATGACATTAGACGTAGTGTTTTAGTTGGTTATAGTTTATTTGCTTAATTGTTTAGGTTGCATGATTAGAAATTATGTGAGCCTTATTTGATTGTTCAATGCACATTATTTGGTTATTATTAATTTGTTTATGCCTCATGTACGCAAATATTATTATACTGATGATTCAATTACTTCAATTACACAAGCACACACAAGTCCAAGGCATATGCCTAAAAACAAAGAGTTTTCTAACATTTTCAATTATTGATTTTTATTGTGGTGTTCCGATATTTATTCTTCTTAAAGATGGTTCTATATGGCGGGTATGTAGTAAACTGTAAGGGGGACATGCCTGTTTTCCGAAACTCTTGACACCAAGGTTATTGAAACCTAAGGATAAGCAATGCGTATAAATCCCAATCATACGCGGGACCCGGTTGCTTACCTGGAGAGTTAGGAAAGAGCATGAACTCTATTAAGCCAAAGCATACCACTTTCAACGCCATATGAATCACAACTTTAAGTTTTCAAACGCGACCATGTTCTCTTTATGAAAAGAATATGGTTGCACTCCTCTATGTTTTACAATGTGTTTTAATTGCAAGTCTGTACACGAATACCCAACTTTCGGTTTGATTTAATTACGCATTTTTATACGAGAATAGTTAAGTTTTAAATAAATTTTATGACACATTTCTTTATTTATATGCTCATTTACGTCTTAAACTTTTAAAAGTTTGCAAAGTAATAACAGAATTTCAAACGATTCCTTTGTTATTTTACTATTATGTTTTAGAATTGAAAATTCAAAAAGTTAGGGTAATACATGAATGATCAAATTTCAATTCGATTACCTTATTTTCATATATATTTACCCTTATGTTTTAGAAGTGAAAATTTAAAAAATTCATGATGGTTTATGAACATTCGATTTTCAATTCGATTTCATTATTTATTGTAAGTTTAATATTTTTTCCATATGATTATTCAATAATTTATGAGGTTTTCGTTTATTGAAAGGTGAAAATTCATGACGTTTCATAGGAATTCCAATTTCGATTTCAAATTTGTTTCATGCGATTTCTTTTCTTTACTTGTATCTATTAGTCGTTTTCATACTTACGTCTCAAGTCACGCGAATTCTTCATGTTTCGTATCATGCTTCCTTGTTTTCCTAGTTTTCACACTCAACTCACGAAATGACAATCGAAGTTATCAAGTAAATGGCCTCCGCGATCCCGATCACCCCACGTTTGACCGCACCCACCTTCATCGCTATAGTAAATTAAAATTCAAACCCATCTCCATTCTTGGAAACGCAAACCAAACCCAACCAAAGAGCCTCGCACAGAAACACGTCCTTTGTATAGTATGTGTAAATCCACCGCTTTACTTCCTTGAAACGTTGATATACTTCAATTTGTGATAAATTCAATTACCACTTATTGCTAAAACCTATCCAAACTCAACACCACTCACCCATCTGCAAGACATGTACCTAACCATTTGTCTCAATCACATGTTTAACCTCATGCTTCAAGCCTACTAACATTGTGGTGACCTTAGCACACTCGTCATACTTTGGAAGGCCTAACTTGTTTCCGCATGCAATACCCTAACCCCGCATCCTTTGTCGACCTTATACGATTTTTCGGTTTCAATACTTAGACTTTTACAAAACTCATCAAACTCGTCTACACTTTCTTTTGCATATTTTTCTACATTTTATTTCTTTTACTAACACCTCGTACCAAATCCCAAATCCTTAGTTATTTTAATCTTCAGTCAAATTGATTTTCTTTAAAAAGAATTTATTACCTCTATTATAATTATTAAAGTTATTAATATTACCACTACTATTGTTATTAGTACCATCACCGTCACCATCATTATTATTATTATGGTAATTATCAATATGATTATTGTTAGAATTGTTATTATCATTGTTAATATTTTTTTATTATTATTGATATTAGTAATACTATTATTACTAGTATCGTCGTCACTACTATTATATAATAATATTTAAAGTAAAATATTTGCTTCAAACAAGTTTGAGCCTTTTGAAACTATTTTTTTATTCATTCAATAATATTATGATTAGTAATATTATTATTACTAGTATTATCGTCACCTCTAATAATAATGTAATTATTATTTCAAACCGTAATTAAAGTAAACTTTTTCTTAAGCCCTTTTGAGGCTATATTTCATTCAACAAGTCAGGTTTATCTGACAATCTCTTTCCTAGGCAGCTAGCCAAAAGAAAACATTTATTTTTACGTTAAGGATTTCATAAAATTCTCAAGTTTTAGCGCTAGTTAAAAACGTTTTGCCTAACTAAAATAGAATAATCTTATTTCACCATGAGATATAAAAACACCACGATTTACAACCGATGTGATATATCCCTTCCCTTCTTTCCCCTTCGTTAACGCTAATGAGAGTTTCGACTAAGAAATCATGGCCACCATCTCTTACATCAACCTTCGTGCCACAAACAAACCTATATTCGAGAATACAAGCGTCGCAAGCTACATTTACTTTTCTTTATTTTTCTCTTTCACGTATGTTTCGAACTTACCCAAAGTGACCTTTACATCCACTTCTTTAGAATATTGTTTACGTAGTTTATTTTGATTATCCATTGATTTTGGATCCATATTTTTCGTTTGTATTTTTTTCGAAACGTAAATCCGTACATCATACTTATTCGCTTTGCTAAATTCGGTTACGTTGTTATTTCAAATCTCGTGGTCTATGACCCAATTTTTTCTTAAAAATACTCGTTAAGTAAAAATTGAGACTATGAACATTTATGTGTACATAGCTACCTAATAGAAACCGTGTTTTCATGATATTTTTACATTTGAATGTTTGTGACTGACTCGCTGTTAATAAATTCGTTTACTTTGAACCGGAATTGTGTCCCATGTACATGCTGAGTTTATGTTATGTTATTTATTATACAAATTGTTTTGGATTATTCGTTTACTTCTCTTCCACGCAATGTTTTATTTGAACCATTTGTTTGTTCGTGATTTCATCAATCTGAGACAAATGCGTTATTTTGCTTTAAAAAAAAAATTCAATTGTTTACTTTGATAAACTCAAGGTTATTATTGGAAAATTTCTTTTTATAGACCTATGTGATTTTGATATTAAAATTTTGTTCACCCATTTCACTTTATTATAAATTTACATGTTTGTATGATGTAATTGTTAATTCATCTCGATGTTGCCGCTAGTTACGTTGAATATTATTAAGAGATTTACATTCATTAAACTTTTTGATATTTTGATATATAACAGTTTCGTTTATCTAATCTATTCTCGAACCCAATGCGTTATCAAATTTACATGTTCATATTTCGTTGGTTAAATGCTACATTTACCACCACGTTATTCTCGATCCAAGTATTTCAATTACATGTTACGATGGTTATAATTTTAAATGTTTCGTTCTTTAATTTCATTACCTCGTTTATTTCGTTTTCAACATCGTTCACTTGGTTTAGACACAATGATTCTATTTACTTGATTTAGTGTTTTAACGTTGTTCTTGGCCAGAACGGTCTATTAATGTGTTTTGTAATGTTTTTACCCTTTTTAATTCATTATTTTTTTGAAGTTCTATATGAGAATATATTTTTTCTTTATCTAAGGTCTATGTCTTAAAACCACACAATAAAACAAGTTATATGGACCATCCGACGATAGAGGTAATTACGGGTCGACACGTAATTATCAATGTAAGGCCCCGAACCCGGTGACCCTACTTTAGCGTCGGATTTACCCATAAACACAGTTCTTCAAATCAGAGTTTTTTTTTAAAACTTTTCGCGGAATATAAAACATCAATAATTTGTTACAAAACATTAAATCTTTTCTTTGATACCATAACACAAAACTTTATTTTTAAAACATCTTTACTTCTTTCTTCAGATGCCAGCCGTTCAATCCATGCCGTGTGTCATTCTCATGCTAACTCTATAATCAGCTCACCTGCGTGCATACTAAAAGTCAGCTACGCTGAGTGAGTTCTAGTTAATCAGGCAACATACAATTTATTCCCATATATTTCTTCCCGTATCCGAAGACACATATTACTACCTTACCCTCGTATAAATATCCATAGGAGGATCGTCACGTAATATCTATTAAAAGAACCATTACCATTACCATACTATATATAATTTCCATAGGAGGAACACTCTGTATACTTTCCATAGAAGGAACACTTTACTTTCCATAGAAGGAACACTATACTTTCCATAGAAGGAACACTATACTTTCCATAGAAGGAACACTATCTATAAGTTATTATTTAATATCCATGTAAGGAGCCATTCACTTCCCTTGACGATACGTGCAATATCCGAAGATCGTTCACGTACCGACAAGCTTTCATTCATAATGTTCATACATCATCCTTACATTACATACAATATTAATATCTTTATTTATATCCCGACAGTACGTGCAATATCGAATATTAGTAGGGTTCGGTTCCCTAGTTCTCGAATATTAGTAGGGTTCGATTCCCTCTTCGTTACCATACAACCATACATCATACCTCGAGTATTAGTAGGGCTCGGTACCCTTTTCGTAACCATACAGCCATACATCATACCTCGAGTATTATTAGGGCTCGGTACCCTTTTCGTAACCATACAACCATACATTATCATTTCTTTCTTCTATTATCTCTATCATGTTCATACACATAAACATACATAACATACTTACCTTATACATAGCGTTACAACCTGACAGTACGTGCAATATCCGAAGATCGTTCACGTACCATCAAGCAATCATTCATACATTTCACATTATCCACATAAGGCATACACTTATCTCTTAGGATAAGTGTATTAACAAACATATTGAGTATGCACACAGCCCCGAAAACATAACAAGGAATGGGGCTAGAAACTCACCTGAACTCTGCTTCTTTTTCTGATAGCTGTAAATCCCTTCTTTAACTGAGCTCGGCTGACTGTACAAGTTACACGTATCAATACTCGCCTGATCTAATCTGGTGGCCTAGTATTAGCTTACTTTAACTTATCGCTTTTAATTTATTTTCTAATCGAACTTGGCTTTAGGCGAAGTTAAACCTCAGGCGAACTTGGATTTAGGCGAAGTTAAACCTTAGGCAAACTTGGCTTTAGGCGAAGTTAAACCTCAGGCGAACTTGGCTTTAGGCGAAGTTAAACCTTAGGCGAACTTAGCTTTACAGCGAAGTTGTCATCAGGCGAACTTGGCTTCAGGCGAAGTTGTCATCTGGCGAACTTGGCCTCAGGCGAAGTTACCAGTTAGGCGAACTTAACTTTACAGCGAAGTTGCCATCAGGCGAACTTAGCTTGCAGGCGAAGTTCATCAGGCGAACTTAGCTTGCAGGCGAAGTTCATCGCTTTGAAGGCGAAGTTGCCCAGATGCAGGCGAAGTTGCCCAGACAGCCGCTGTTCGGTTTCTTTCCAGCATTTCGAGCGATTTTAACACCCTTTCTATGGTTCAATATCACCCACTACGCTTCCCGACCATTTTCGGTCGCTTATACACTAAAAAGCTTGGATCTTTAAACTTCAAAGATCAAGAATCATACCTTTTTGAGCTTTGTTTGGATCTTATTTACTTGTTAATCACAACCAACCGCTCTCTCTCTCTCTCTCTCTCTCGGATCTGCCCGATTCTTCCCTTGGCCCGGCTGGCGAAGTTGTGGTGTGTGTGTTTTGGGGTGTTAGAAAACAAATGGAATGAAAGATATTTTGGGTTTAGGGGATATTTATATCCCTTAAATCCCATGGACCTAAGGCCCATTCTCATTTAACCCGTCTCCATTAATCCAACACTAGCCCGACTCATACCAACTCCTACTCTATTATTTATTTCCTGACAACCCGAGTAAACTTTCCCTCTATTAGTAAGTAATATAATTAATATCACTTTGAAATTTCGGGATGTTACAAGTCTACCCTCCTTATAAGAGGTTTCGTCCTCGAAACCTGCTTAATCCTTGTAAAAGGAATACTTCCTGTATTCACATTCTTTCTTGAACCGACTTAGCTCCCTAACTTACCGGTTTATCCTTTGCCTTACAATCAACGAGTGATGTTAATTAATTTTAGCTTCCTAGGTAGCCTGTCCATGAAGTCCTTGGTGATACACTTTCTTATCCAGACTTTGCAAGTGCATATCGCTTCCACAAGCATACTCTTCTTTCTTGTCCTTTAAATAGAAACATTGCACTTACTATCATTACACTTAGCACTGAATGATCATTCCGTCCCATTACAACCTTTAGCAAATATACTGCTTTGCAATACGTTCAAAACATATTAATTCCAAAAAAAAAAAAAAGGAAACCTCTTCAGTTTCTTCTTAATGGTTACTTCTTAGAAATCCCTTTGTCTATTCCTTGAGAGAGAACACTTCTTGCAATTCTTAAGCGCATCCATTGCATAACTTGTCGGAGAACTCCTTAAGTCACCACTTATACCTTCTTTCATTTTCAGCTCTGCATCAACATGTAAGGTTCATGAGTTATAGCTGTCCAAGGTAGCTTGATCATGAAGTCCATGATGATACATCTCCCTCTTTCTTGACTAATCAAGCCTCGCGTTGTCCTATGAATCCATTGTTGTTTGCCGTTGCATATCAGGCTGCCTGACCTATCGTAACCAATTACCTTAACCGACTTCCTTTCTGGCATGTCTTGACTTTCTTTTATAATACCATTCTATCCTTTCCGTTCCAGAGGACTTCCTTCCATGATCACATGATTATCAATTACTCACTAATCATTTGTGCCAAGACTCGTCTAAACCATATCTACGCTTTCCTTGCATGTCTTTCCACCTTTTGTCCCTGGTTTCTAGCATCCTCTTGCGGTGTGACCGTCGGCTCCATATTCGTAACACATGGGGTTGTTCTTATCTGTGTATGCAAAGTATCAAGTATATCCATAGCTGTCACATACCATGGACTCATCTTCATTTGACTTCTACTTAAGCATGTGACTTCCATTAGTATACGCCTTCATTATAACCGACATCTAGACTTATGACCTTCATCTAGGATTTGGCCTCGAGGATACCCATGACGTGGAATCCTCAGGTGACCGAATCTGATTTTTCACATCATAAGTATTATCTTTCAACTCTCGGTGTAACTAGGGAATTCATTTATTTATTTTTTTATCTTGCTCTCATCCTTTATAACTTTTAAAGGTACCTTGTGGATCTTGCTAATGCAATCCGGAGTACTAATTAATTTATACTACTTAAATGTCATGATATCTTCTCCACATTCTGGCCGTCAGCAACCATATTAGCCTCACCAGGATAATACTTGATTCCACAGTCATAATCCTTTATCAGCCTCACTCATCTTCTTGCCTCGTATTCCGTTCCTTCTGCTTCTTATGAAATGTGTCAATGGTACCCCTTGAAAACTTAGCCAACGATTACTCTTTCTTCAACGTTTCCAACTCTTCTCTCAAGTGTTCAGCATGGTCGGACTTATCCCTTGAATAATCAAAACTATCTTCTGTGAAGGCAACGACATATTTGTCCTAATATCGGATGACATACCTAATTCATCATAACCATAAATGTTGCTTGAGCATTCGTCTATCTAAACGGTATCACGAGAAACTCGTAGTATTCATATTGCGTTTGAAATGTTGTCTTAGGGATGTCTGCCTCTTTCACTTTCAACTGATGATAGCCTGCTCTGAGGTCTATTTGCGAGGACCAACTCGCACCTTGCATTTGATCAAACAAATTATCCATTTGTGGCAATATATATTCTTCACAGTAAGCTTGTTCAACTCATAGAAATCTATACACATCCTCATACTTTCATCTTTTTTTTTTTTTTTTTTTTTTTTTTTTTTTTTATCGGAATGACGTTAAGCCTTGAACTTTCCTTAATATCATAAACCGTCACTGTACCGTCACCCAAAGACTTAAACATTATCAACTCATTCTTACCTTCTATACGAGCTTGAAGCTCAAACGTCAAATCCAGTCCCAAACGACATCGAACTCTCTTAAGGTCAATCATAAAGAGTAGCAAGGAACTCACATCCTTCTAATTCTACCTTACAATTCTTAACCATCCTCATATTTTAACGAAAGTATCGCTAGTGGTCTCTTCCATATGGTCTCAGGTACACAACTAGATTCTTCTTAGCGTCTTCTTTCATATTCACTACACTATGTAGCCTCATCCTTTCATGCATGTTTACTCAGGATATCTTGACAATCACCGTCCTTCTCAATCACCTCCGCTTCCTCATCATTCGCTTCGTTACTCCCGATCCCAGCAAGTTCCTTTATGGAGTTAACCATTGCAGACATACTACATTTCTTGACTCATTCTAGTTGGCTTATCTCCGTTTCTTTCATGTTGCCTCCACTTGGACTTCCCAGTTCGAGCTGCATTTGATGCTTCAGAGAACATTTTTGGCATTGTAGTGCGATACAATTTTAGCAACTCCATTAATATTTTACTACAAGCTCCAAGTGTGGTCCTTCTTCAATACTTCCTAAAGTTGAAGTCCTGCTGCTTTCGTACATCGCTTTGTCACCCTCTTCAAAAAGGGTGTCTGGTTGGAACGTATTTTACCACAGCGTCCAGTACGACCTCCTTTGTATCGGTCATCTATCTTATCTCTAAGGAAACACAAACGTTATCTCTCTAGGAATTATTTAGCACATGATTCGTAAGGTAAATAGTTAATGACAGTGGCCAAGTGTAATTAACTCTTAACATTACTCCTCAGGTTCTACATATTTCCCGTTGTGATTTCACTTGTGCTAGTTTTTACTTCACACACAACCATAATCATACATATAACCTACATTCTTATCCTTAGCAATTAAGCTAGCATACACACATTCCTTTTTTTTTAGCAATTTAGCTAACATTCAAACATTCTTTCTATAGCAATTAAGCTAACTTCCTTACACATTCTTACGTTATACATGAAATTAATCATATACTTTTACCTTTACCGAGCTTGCTTGTGTGACACATGGCTATCTTGAACTGGCATCTTCTTTCATTTCTTACTTTAATCCCATTCTCTGTTCGAGTCTAAGCATGTAGAATGCTTAAATCTCTCGAACTTTGCTCTGATACCAACTTGTAAGGCCCCGAACCCGGTGACCCTACTTTAGCGTCGGATTTACTCATAAACACAGTTCTTCAAATCAGAGTTTTTTTTTAAAACTTTTCGCGGAATATAAAACATCAATCATTTGTTACAAAACATTAAATCTTTTCTTTGATACCATAACACAAAACTTTATTTTTAAAACATCTTTACTTCTTTCTTCAGATGCCAGCCGTTCAATCCATGCCGTGTGTCATTCTCATGCTAACTCTATAATCAGCTCACCTGCGTGCATACTAAAAGTCAGCTACGCTGAGTGAGTTCTAGTTAATCAGGCAACATACAATTTATTCCCATATATTTCTTCCCGTATCCGAAGACACATATTACTACCTTACCCTCGTATAAATATCCATAGGAGGATCGTCACGTAATATCTATTAAAAGAACCATTACCATTACCATACTATATATAATTTCCATAGGAGGAACACTCTGTATACTTTCCATAGAAGGAACACTTTACTATCCATAGAAGGAACACTATACTTTCCATAGAAGGAACACTAAACTTTCCATAGAAGGAACACTATACTTTCCATAGAAGGAACACTATACTTTCCATAGAAGGAACACTATCTATAAGTTATTATTTAATATCCATGTAAGGAGCTATTCACTTCCCTTGACGATACGTGCAATATCCGAAGATCGTTCACGTACCGACAAGCTTTCATTCATAATGTTCATACATCATCCTTACATTACATACAATATTAATATCTTTATTTATATCCCGACAGTACGTGCAATATCGAATATTAGTAGGGTTCGGTTCCCTAGTTCTAGAATATTAGTAGGGTTCGATTCCCTCTTCGTTACCATACAACCATACATCATACCTCGAGTATTAGTAGGGCTCGGTACCCTTTTCGTAACCATACAGCCATACATCATACCTCGAGTATTATTAGGGCTCGGTACCCTTTTCGTAACCATACAACCATACATTATCATTTCTTTCTTCTATTATCTCTATCATGTTCATACACATAAACATAAATAACATACTTACCTTATACATAGCGTTACAACCTGACAGTACGTGCAATATCCGAAGATCGTTCACATACCATCAAGCAATCATTCATACATTTCACATTATCCACATAAGGCATACACTTATCTCTTAGGATAACTGTATTAACAAACATATTGAGTATGCACACAGCCCCGAAAACATAACAAGGAATGGGGCTAGAAACTCACCTGAACTCTGCTTCTTTTTCTTATAGCTGTAATCCCTTCTTTAACTGAGCTCGGCTGACTGTACAAGTTACACGTATCAATACTCGCCTGATCTAATCTGGTGGCCTAGTATTAGCTTACTTTAACTTATCGCTTTTAATTTATTTTCCAATCGAACTTGGCTTTAGGCGAAGTTAAACCTCAGGCGAACTTGGCTTTAGGCGAAGTTAAACCTTAGGCGAACTTGGCTTTAGGCGAAGTTAAACCTCAGGCGAACTTGGCTTTAGGCGAAGTTAAACCTTAGGCGAACTTAGCTTTACAGCGAAGTTGTCATCAGGCGAACTTGGCTTCAGGCGAAGTTGTCATCAGGCGAACTTGGCCTCAGGCGAAGTTACCAGTTAAGCGAACTTAACTTTACAGCGAAGTTGCCATCAGGCGAACTTAGCTTGCAGGCGAAGTTCATCAGGCGAACTTAGCTTGCAGGCGAAGTTCATCGCTTTGAAGGCGAAGTTGCCCAGATGCAGGCGAAGTTGCCCAGACAGCCGCTGTTCGGTTTCTTTCCAGCATTTCGAGCGATTTTAACACCCTTTCTATGGTTCAATATCACCCACTACGCTTCCCGACCATTTTCGGTCGCTTATACACTAAAAAGCTTGGATCTTTAAACTTCAAAGATCAATAATCATACCTTTTTGAGCTTTGTTTGGATCTTGTTTACTTGTTAATCACAACCAACCGCTCTCTCTCTCTCTCTCGGATCTGCCCGATTCTTCCCTTGGCCCGGCCGGCGAAGTTGTGGTGTGTGGTGTGTGTGTTTTGGGGTGTTAGAAAACAAATGGAATGAAAGATATTTTGGGTTTAGGGGATATTTATATCCCTTAAATCCCATGGACCTAAGGCCCATTCTCATTTAACCCGTCTCAATTAATCCAACACTAGCCCGACTCATACCAACTCCTACTCTATTATTTATTTCCTGACAACCCGAGTAAACTTTCCCTCTATTAGTAAGTAATATAATTAATATCACTTTGAAATTTCGGGATGTTACAATCAAAGTCCTCGCATGGAAAATATAATAAGTACGGTTGTGTGAAATAACTCGGAACTTGGAATGATTTTTGGAGAACGGGGCAAATACAATATGATAAGGGCATGATGGATACGCCGCTGGTACATCCTATGTATAAGTGTCCTTGTCATATTTCCTATTTGTGGCGTTCTTTCGGGTCATTCAAAGATCTACACTATTTTATTTTAATTGTGCATGTATAAAATTGCTAAAATTTCCAACAACTCCGTTTATTAGTTGTTCTCTTCTAATTTTTTTTTATTTTTATTTTAACTTCGGGACGGAATTTCTAAAAGTTGTAAGTCCTGTAACATTCGTTACTTTTCAAACCCGAAAACTCGACCCATTTTAAATTTTTGGTTTTGTTTCTATTTAAATTTATATATTTTTATAATATTATTAATTAATCTCAATTTTCATTAATGTATTTTATGTGATCATTTCTATGCAATTATACATGTCACCACCTTTGTAGTATTACATACTCATTTAAAACATACATAATTAAGATCAAATATTTAAGTACATGTCCCATGAAATTTACTATAATTATTATTTAACTACCACTACTTTTATTATTATTATTATCATTATCATCATCTTTTCATATTATGTTACTTAACTAATAAAAAAAACTAATATAAGTTTTAATTACATAAAGTTTATTAAAATAGTTAAACCTTTTGAATGACCCATTAAACTATTTTTAATTTGTGTTTTAATTATATTAAACATGATTTAATTTCCTTAATTCCATAAGACATAACAACTCTATATTTTCACTATAAAAGGAGGACAAATCTTCCATTATTTTCACACCTCAATACATTATTTTCTTAAGCTTAAGAGCACTAACAACTAAGTTCTTACCATTTCATCCATTTTATAGCTATTGTTTTGATATTTATCTTGAATGTTCATACTTGTTCATAAGTTGTTCTTCATGATCATGTTACTTTTATAATAAAAATCTTATATTTTGGTTTTAAGAATCAATATGATCATGGATATCCAAGATAAACACTATGATTTTTCTAAATCTTGGATCAAACCTAGTTATTATGCAAGAACAAGCATGAATATATATTTATCTAAATCTTATGATTTGTTCATCATAAACTTATAATCTTTCTTTTAAATAAGATGAGTTATTAAAATTTCCTATATTTAAAATATTTCACAATAGATATAATATACTTCATATCTTTAAATTAATAATTGAGTAAATTATTTATTATTTATTTTATTTCAACATAAACTAATATTTATACTTTCTTTAAAAGAATTCCTGCAAAACATTTAAGTTAATTAATTAGTAAATTAATTAATTATGTTACTTGAAAAAAAAAACGGTTAATCATAAATTATTATTAATATTTTTATTTAATCTTATATTAATAAGTTATAATTATGTATCTACAACTCATTTTTAAACTAATAAACATCAAATGACTTTTATAAACTTTATTTATTGTTGTTAAACTAATTAAAAATTCTCAAGTCCCCATTTGCCATAATTTAATGAAATATATATTTAAATAACGCATATTTCCTAAAACTAATATTAATTAACTTTTATAATCCCGATAGTTAGTCTTTAAATTTTGTATTTCCTTTTTAATTATAGTTTGTGTGGTTCGATCATTTATTTCCTTAAACGCGCTTTCGGTTATTTATTTCAAGTTGTCACCAATTGCAAATGTGAGTTTCTCACACCCCCTTTTTATTCTTTTACTTCTTTTGGGGGTAGCATATATATATCCTATCAACATTACAATTTCGTTATTCATTATTTACAAACTACAATTCGTTACATGGACTTTTGTGTTTATTTGCTTACTTGCTCAAAGATTACGTGCTCATGGTTTCCTCATTAAGTATGATCATACGCCCCCCTATGCACTCAGGACCTCGATGTTATGAGTGGAATAGGGACCCCCGATCCGAGTACGTTGGTTATTACCAACGGAAAAGACTCTTACTTGCGCTATTATCCGAGTACGTTGGTGCACAATCCCAATTGGAAAGAACCTTACTTGCTCATTTACGCTTGTTCATGGAATTGTAGATTTTTATGTATTTATATCAAAACTTGTGTGAACTCACCAACTATTCATTTAGTTGATATTATTTTATATATATATGCTACAGGTACCTTATTTAGAGAAAGCTGAAATGACGAATACATTAGTACTTTGGATATTCAACTTAAATGGACGAATTGCTTAAATATGTATTTATTTGTATTTCTCTTATTTCCAAAATTGTGTACTTGTTGTTAAAATATATTAATGATAATATTGTCACTTAATAGTGTCACATGTGTTTTGAGCAATCTGTACGTCACACTCGGGCGTATTCCGCTTTAGCCGGGGTGTTACACCCGATAATGAGGACTCCGATAATCGTAAACAAGGAAAAATCCAATAAGTGAGTTCATGAGGTTGGGATAAACAATGATACAATTAATAATAGCGTGCGACATGTTTCATTTGCGAACAAACTTGAGGTTATAAGCAATTGAAAATATGATTGCGTGAAATAACATGAGAAATGAGGTAAGTTCCTTGGGGTGACGCATACATGTATAAAACATAAATAAGATTTGATTAACTTGACAAAACAATCGATGAATTGCGTTAAAGCGTCTATACGACCACTATTGTGAAACCATTTATATAATCGTCATTATAGTAACGGTTTCTAATAGTGCCAAAACATGCGGACAGCCACACATAGGCTGTTGATAGATTAATTGAAATGATGTAGAATAACGCATAGAATTTGTGTCTTGCTTAAAAACATAAATGCTTAACATGAACAACATAGTTATGAAAATATCGTTTAATATGTAAACGAGATTTTTAGCGAATATACGGTTTTAAAAGTAGTACCCAAATTGTTATTAAATAACTTGAATTCGTCCATGAATAATCAAAACACAAAACGAAATCTCATGTGCATAAAATTTTCATCGAAAATATCTCATCAATTGGAAAGGAAACCATAATTATTGTGAGACTCAAATTAATGACGAAATATGTAAATCGCGTATCACATACTCTTGAAAATATAAGAATAAAATCGAAAATGACGTCTCAAGTAAAGCCGTTTTATCGTCTCTAAGAATATGTATATAATAACAAAGCTTCGCGGTAACGCGTAGCTAGAGAAATATTTAAATCATTATCGAATGGAAATCTTAAAGAAAACTTTGCATACGTAAAGCTTGTCGTGATGA
Organism: Bidens hawaiensis; assembly: GCF_021521415.1. NCBI lineage: Eukaryota > Viridiplantae > Streptophyta > Magnoliopsida > Asterales > Asteraceae > Bidens > Bidens hawaiensis. Next base: position 442,735 of record NW_027492311.1, on the reverse strand, counting down.
TAATAAATCATGAAAGAAATGATGCTTTTGATAATAAGGAGTAAAAATTCGCATAAAAATTTATGTTACAATATTTAATGTATGAAGCATTTATGAGTGTGTCCAAAAAAAAATTGTAAATTCATGATCGTTGAGTTTATGCAAAAATGATGAAAGTTGAAATTTGTTATTGAATGAATCTCGAATTCGTCATTCAAAATGAAACCTCGTATTTATGAAGTTGTTAGGGATTATTACATTAGATGACAATATTTATAATCTTGAAAAAACGTATATAATTGTTTAATAATCTCTGAAAACAATCCTCATATTCGATTTTTTTGTTTGTCATGACAATATTATATTCTACAAAGATGAGTTATAAAATTTGAGCAAAATACGAAAATCGTTAAAAAATGAATATTTGGGTACATAAGGTCGTTATAAATACACTAGTTGTATATATATATATAATAAAAATTTTAAGGGAAAATGAAGCTTGTGTGTGTATAGAGTGGTTTTAGGCTTCGAATAGTTAATGGTTTGGAAATTTGGTGAAGAGTGATTGTGTTTCGGGTGTCTTGCGAAATTGGGTTTTCTTGAGTTGGGTTGGTGGGGTTTGTTGAGTTTAGGTCGTTAGAGTGGTCTAGGTTTAGATGACTTGTGTGAGTAGTGGTTAGGCCATTTGGATGAGGTTTGCTTATTTGTTCGAGTCAAGTTAATGGGTTGGATAATTCGACCTTGACTAGTTTGGGTTGAGATTCGGTTTATACATGTATTTTGCAAGGAGTTTTTGGGTTACTATTTTGATATCGAACTCTATGGTTGGATGGGAAACGGTGCGGTGACATGGTTTGTGATTTGACATAGCATGGCTCGAAGGGTTGAGCCATATTTGGGTAAACTTTGGTTTGTATATGTTCAAGGCATTTGTGGGTGTGTTTGTCGGTGTCTTTAAAGTATTAGGATAGTAAGTTTGGTAGGTTTTCATGGTGTAAAAGTGTTGGTATTTAGGGCTTGTTGTTGGGTTGATGTTGGATTTGCATGGGGTTGAGTTAGTGAGGGTTAGGTTTCGTTCATTTTGAGGGAAGATTTGATTGTGTGGGAAAACTTTTGAAGTGTGAGGATGGTTGGGTTAAGGTGGTAGGTTGAGTTGGAATACGAGTGTTTGGAAACTTGGGGTTTTGTTTAGAATTTTTTTTAATAATGTTAAGTATTAAATTGAAAATATCATAATTTATAATGAATGATGGAAACATTCATGAAATTTTTGATAATAAAGTTACAAGTTAACATATATTTTACAAATACAATATCGAGATTCAAGCTTGTGAATCACAAAAAAAAAAAAAAAATTCTTTGCTAAAAATTTTCCACTAAAATGAGAGTTGTTACGATACGTCGAGTCGGCCTAGGTTGTAAAATAATTTATGAGAAAATTTGGAGTAACCAACCCGCATGATGTAAATCGTTTCTTGAAATACTTAAAATTAAGTTGCGGAAATATCATGGGAAATTAAGAAAATAAGGTTTGCTTAATTTAAAGTATCACAGAAATAAAAATCGATTGTCATGAGGAAGCAAAATTTTATAAGGGTCAAAATAAAATCTTCTTGCTTATGAGGGAGTTTAAAATAAGTGAATTGAATGTCGAAATCCGTTATGAGGTTTCAATACGAATGATGAATGTCGTTTTGGAAATACAAATTTGCGTAAAAATAAATTTTACCAAGTTCATTATTTAATATCGTGATTGTGAAAATTCATAATGATCAAAAAATGCATAATGAAGGTTGTTATGAGAATAAATTTAAGTAATGAAAATTCTACCACGTGTATTATGTAATGTAGTATAATTAAAAAAATGCCGTGAGAAGTTTAAATAATTAATATTTGAAATGATCGTTCAAAATAAACGGGACAGTTATAAAAATAAAATTTTATAAAACTTTTTGTACAAGGCCTTTAAGGACAATTTAAAGTTTATACAATAGGAAATTTACTTGAAAATTTGAGGTGAAATTTATCATGAAACTTTCTTAATATGATGAAATTCATATAATAAGAAATTTGTTTGTAGATAGTCTTAATGAAAATAAATGGCATATATTAAAAAAATCTTTATGAATAGATCAAACTATGTATATACATATATTTTTAACTTATATTGAAGAGATCATAATGAACGAAATTTGTAATAAAAATCATTGTGAAATCAAAATGAGAAAATCGGTGTAAAACTCTACCATATAAAACCGAGATATAAAAGAATTATTAACAATAAAAATATAACATTTATAAATGAAGACTTGTGATAAGAATTTAAAATAAAAGGGAAAATGGTTTAAATTCTTGAAATGTAATAATAGTGTTTTAAGATTTTAAGGCGGAAAATCATGCATGAACCACCATGACTTGATATTCCAACACTAAAAACCTTTATTACAAAAAAATACCATGTTGGAGTCTAAACATGTGCACGTACCACCGTGTTTTTTTTTCATGTCTTCGACTCAAATAACGATTGTAACAAAAATAATAAATTAGAATACAACGTCATGTCAAAACGCTAGTCCACGTACCACCGCAGTTCTATTGTTTCAACACTGAAAATTAGGACGGCGACCGGAACGCTCGCATTCAACAACTTAAAGTGGTCATCTCATATGAGAAAATCTTTAAGGAGATTTGAAACAACGGGACCCAACTTAAGCTCGTGATCCATAAAACACAATAAAAAAAACTAATGTTTTTGCGGTAAGGTAAGGATACCTTTCATTATTATGAAAGTACATGTATGTGTATATATAAAATTAAACAAAAGTAAGGTAAGGATACCTTAGGATGTTTCGAGTCTTTGTGTATATTTATGAATTAATGAGATAAATGAGCTTATAAATAAATAAGTGTATTGAACAATCAAGTAGGGTAAACACGTATAGGCAACACGTATAAGGACTCTAAAGCATAAACTATACTAGGTCGTTACGTCTAACCACCTATCCTATAGTCTTGTGGCTCTGATACCAATCTGTCACACCCCGACCAAAGGCGGCGGAACATGCCGGGGTGCAACTGATTGCCCAAAACGCAAGACACTATTAAAGTGACAATATTTAATCAACTCATTTTAATTCATAAATCAATAAACAACACATCTCGTTCATACAAACAAATTAAATACAAGTAAATAATTATATTGTTCATTTTACTAATATCAATGGTCTTGGTAACGTTTTTCGTCAAGTCCTCGAGTCAACAAAAGTCAAACCTGTAACATTTCATAAAATAAAGTTTGTCAACACAAAGGTTGGTGAGCAATTCATAAGTTTGATCATATAAGTATATAATAATAAAAGAAAGCCACAAAACTTGTATAGAAAACGATAAATAAAAGCAACAATATGGATAATATGAAGTCTCTAATAAGAATACATTAGCAGCACTGTAACATCCTACTTTCAGTTATTATAATAAAAATAAATTTCGTTATTTCATAGTGGGTCGTTATCGGTTTAGATAAATAGAATACGAGTTGGGCCAGTGCTGGGTAAATGAATATGGGTTATGGACTTGGGTTAGGAAAGAAAGAAGGAAAGACCACGGGCTTAAGCCCATGATCCATAAATATATAAACCCTTGATATCCATTTAATCCTTATTCACACATATTCCATACACCACCCAAAACACACACTTAAGATTTCTCTCTAGTTCTTCCTTATCTCTAGCCGAAATCAAGAAGGAAACCGAGCACCGGTCCGAGGTAACGATAGTTTAATATTGTATGAGCTTAACCCGTTAGATAAAGTTGCGGAACAACGAGCCGACACCGTTAAACCGTTTAAATCACGAGATCCGGGTGGAATCGGGTATAAACCGAACCTATGATGAGCTTAGGGATCACCCTAGCTCAGATCTGGATCGAACGGGGCGAAAAACGGTGAAAAACGAGTTAAGAATCGTTTTTCCGGTGAGTTCGCGTTTTTCCGGCGGCTTTTCGGCAATGACGGCGCCAGAAAGGCGGCGCCGGAAAAGTAATACGAGGTTAAGGGTATGTCAGGGAATGTTCTGACATTCCCTGACCTAACCCTAGTTCGCTAACGGGAATTTAGCGAATTAAGGGTGATTCGTTAAGTAGATTCGCTGAGGAAAAATAACGAACTAGCCTTAGTTCGTGTCCTGATTCGTTAAGGAAAAGATAACGAATTAACCCCCCATTTCGTTATAGCCATTCGTTAAAGGAGATAACGAATTAGAAGGTCCAATTCGTTACTTGAACTGATTCGCTATGTGGACTGGTTCGTACAAGGACGGATTCGTCAGAGGTCCAGTTCGTTAGAGGGTTCAGTTCGTAACAAATGACCAGTTCGCTAAGATAAGTCAATTCGTTAAAGATTGAATAACGAACTAGAAAGTTTAATAAAATGACAGAACAGTCCCTGGACTTAGAAAAAGAATGAATTAATTACAATTCACCCCTTGAACTTTTGAGTTAGCAAACCAATTAATGATTCGAAATTATAATGAAAAATGTGTTATGACAGTTAATGGAAATAAAATTTTTCCAAGCTCGACCCCAGCTAGGGGCTCTGCCCATTGGACCCTGCTAGGGGCTGTCGCCCCTAGACCCTGCTGCCAGGGGCGCTGCCCCCGGACCCCCGTTCGTTGTGGGTAGTAGCTAAGACTAGAAAGATGACATGAGTAGTAGTAGTTAATTGATACATGTAAATATTATACAGTTAGCCGTGCACAGCTCAAGAAGGGAATAACGATTAACGGAGAGCGTAACAGGATTCAGGTGAGTTTCTAGCCCCATTTATGTGTTATGTTTTCGGGGCTGTGTGCATACTCAATATGTTTGTTAATACGCTTATCCTAAGAGATAAGTGTTGGTGCATGATGTCAGTAGTTCAGTGTCGAGTGTCTGTAATCGTGTTAGTTAGATTTGAGTTTTGTATGTAAGCAAAGTTATCACAAGTTCGCTAGTTATAGGCGAACTTGTGGAAAAAGCGAAGTTAGGAACAACTTCGCCTGAACTTACCAGGCGAAGTTGTCGCCTATATATTCAGCTAGGTTACGGCTGAGAAGTTAAGAGAGAAGAGAGAGTCTTATTCGTGTATTCGAATCAGAGAGTTTGTATTCAGTGATCATAGTATCACGTGCTTACGGTTGGAATACAACGTGTGTTTGATTATCGTATCGTGTGTTAGCTCGTATCGTTTTCTATACTCGAAACATCTTACGTAGGGATTCCGCACCTACGTAGAACGCGATATCTCGTGTAGATCCGGCTGGGAACCTACAATTGGTATCAGAGCTTTTGCTCGATTGTGTGGTTCGGGATTATCACGCGGGTGTAGAAATCGTTCCGTTCGACTATTCGCGGGACGAGTTTTCTGAGTTTTTGTGTCATACTCATCTCCTACAATCATAAACAACCCATAACACCTTAACAAACCTCGTAAAATCCAGAAATCAAACCTGCATATACATCGTGTTCATCAGGCGAAGTTGCCGTCACTGTTCGTAGGGTTTCAGCGAAGATATAAGGTTAAGCGAAGTTATCCACAACTTCGCCTACCTTCTCAAGTTCGCTTATCTCAAGCGAAGTTACCCATAACTTCGCCTACCTCTCAAGTTCACTTACCTCAAGCGAAGTTATTCACAACTTCGCCGAATCAGGCGAATTTAAAAAGGAAGCGAAGTTCATAATCAGCGAAGTTCAGACTTAAGCGAAGTTATCCACAACTTCGCCTACAGTACTGTTTAAAATAAAATTTTTTATTTTTCGAGTTTCTTTGGGTTTCGTGAAAGATGTCTTCAATAAACATTACGGAACTAGTTAAGATGGAAGTGGAAGCGGGTTCGGCTACAAAGGCACCGAAGATGCTTAAGAAAACCGATTATGTAGCGTGGAAAGATCGTTTTGAACAATATGTCAAGTACCAAGATGCTAAGATGTGGGTGTGCATACAAGATGGTTACATTCCACCTACTGCTGAGTATGAGGGTCGTGATCAGATCAAGAAATACAAAGAGATGGAAGAAGAAGAGAAGAAAATGTATGAGGCAGAAAGCAAAGCTCATGCAGCAATTACAATGGCTCTTCCACAAGAGATTTTGCACACTTTCAGAAAGTATAAAACTGCCAGAGAGCTTTGGGAAGCGCTTGAAAACCGGTTTGAGGGCAATGTGGGAATTCGTGCATCGAAGATTAAACTTCTAAAAACCCAATTCTCGGTCTTCAAGTATCTGAAGAATGAATCACTTGATGATATCATCACTAGATATTATCATCTGATGACTGAACTCAGCAACTATTCAATTGTTTACAAAGAAGATGAGATTGTTGAAAAGCTTCTTGATGCTCTCCCACCGAAATGGGAGATGTATACTGTGTTGATGAGAGAAGACAAAGACTTTGCTGACTATGACCTGGAGACAGCAGTTAACAAGCTAAGAACGTTTGAACTGAACATGGTACGAAAGGAGACACCTACCGATCAGGTTCAAGATCCGGGTATGTATGGTGCAAAGGTTAACTCAGGATCAAGTTCGAAAACTGAATCATCTGCTTATTACTCTAAGGGAGAGTCAGGCGCTAGCTCAACACATGAAGGACATGTATCTCTCAACATGAACGGTGATGTGTGCTTTGTAGCTGGAGGATCAAATGCTTCTCAACCTCAAGCGACCAAGAGTAGTTTTTCCCCAAGTGTTTCAAACAACAACTACTCAAAGATGCCCATGAGTGTTAAATCTGCTGAACAGCAGTTTGCTCTCTATGCATCTTTTATTGCTTCGTATGAGAATTACATTCAGGGTAAGATTGTTGATCCTGCAATTTTGGATGAAGACTATGATCAGATCGATGCTGATGATCTGGAGGAGATGGATCTGCAGTGGCAGATGGCTATGATTGTGAGAAGGGTTAAGAGGTTCATGAAGAAGACTGGCAAGAAGTTTGTCGGTGAAAGGCCAGGGTTTGATAAGTCGAAGGTTCGCTGTTACAACTGTCAGCAGAATGGCCACTTTGCAAAAGAGTGCAAAAATGAACGTGTAGAACGCAGTCAAAACAGATCTACACAGCAGAGTGGTAGTGGTAATGACTATAGAGCCATGATTTCCAGACAGAATGAGGAGTACAACTGGAATCTGCATGTTGAAGAATTATTTGAACAGGCCAATTTGGCAAACATCGAAACTGCAGATAGTGAGAAGGGAACTGGCGAAAATGAAGCTTACATGGCAGATGTGGCAGACCAGCTCTCCGAGGTAAGTACTGAACTCCCTTGTACTAAGTGTGAACATCTGTCTGAACAACTGACAACTATAACTGATCAGTTTGTTAGTTTGGATGTGCAATTTAAAACATTAAAAGAAGATCATCATTTCACTAAAGCTAGAGAAAATAGTTACAAAGTAAAAATTAAAGCTAGTGAGAAAGATATTAAAAGTCTTAAAGCAAAGCTTGCTGAAAAAATTCAAGTGATTGATCTTAGCTATGAAGTTCTAGAAGAGAAAACCAAACTAATAGCTGAAAGGGATAAACAGATAGCTGATCACCAGGTGAAAGTGGTGGAACTTAACAGGAAACTTGAGCAATTCAGAAATTCCTCCGCTATACTTGAACACCTCGTTAGTGATCAAGGTTCCCCAAAAAGGGGAGGAATTGGTTATCATGAAGTTCCACCACCTTTCAATCATAATTACACTTATGACCCTAGTAATCAGAAATCTGTCGATGTTGACTATGGTCAGACAGTTCCGGTTAAAGTAACGATTAAAGAACCAGAAGTTAGTAAAGGCGAAACAAGTAAGCCTGTTACTAGTGTTAAGATTTCTGCTCCGAGTCCTGTCTCATCAAACTCGGACAAGTCATCTGAGTCGAGTGAGACAAAACAAGAGGAAGTGTTACCAAAAAGTGGAGAGAAAAATAAAACACCTGAAAAGAAGTCTCCACTAAACCCGTATGTCCCACCATATGTGAGACAAACGGGAAGTAATACAGCCTCAACATCTAAGACAACTTTTGATAAGAAAGTTGAACACAGGAGTTGTTTCAGATGTAATCAATTGGGACACCTAGTTGCTGATTGCCCTCTGAAGCAGAGATTCAGAGATGTGAGGCCTTCGAGAACTGAGAATAGAACTAACGGAAATGTTAAAACTGAAAACCCATCAAAATTCAGAAATTGGTCTAATTCAGGTTTTCAAAGAAAAAGATCTCAGTTTTTCACTGCTAACAACCAAACCAAATGTAATAATTCTTTTAATTCACGAAGGTTTGAATGGCCTCATAGACAATCCACAAGAAGGTATCCTGTTAGGACTCACAGAAATTATTATGATACTAACTTTGGACAGCCAAGGTACGGGATGTATCGACCCAAGACCAATCGGTCTTGGGTCCCCAGATTTTAATCATCTGCTTTAATCGTGTAGGAACAGTTGAACAGGGCTGCCAACAATCAATGGGTTGTGGATAGCGGCTGTTCCCGGCACATGACAGGTAACAAGAAATTGTTACACGACTGGAAACCTGTTCAAGGAGGAAGAGTGAGTTTCGCAGGAGAGAGCGGTGGAAGGATTACAGGAATAGGGACGGTGTCGAATGGAAAGATGACTTTGGAGAAAGTAAATTTTGTTAAAGAACTGAAGCACAATCTGCTGAGTGTTTCGCAGATCTGTGACAAAGAGTACACCGTACATTTTACAAAGAATGAGGCGATCGTGCTATATCCTGGTTTCAAGATACCAGAGAATTGGATTGTTATGAAGGCTCCAAGAGTGAAGAATACGTATATCATGGATATGAGGTCGACTGAGATGGCCACAGAAGAATCGTGTCTTCTGTCAAAAGCAACTGAATCGATGTCCGAGTTGTGGCATAGGAGAATGGGGCATATTCATCTTCGGAAAATGAACTACCTTGTCAAAAATGGGCTTGTGCTGGGTGTTCCCTTGAAGAATTTCAACTTTGAAGACAAATGCTTATCATGCAAAAAGGGAAAGCAACACAAGAAATCCCATCTCACCAAGAAGGTCAATTCAATTGTCAGTACCCTAGAATTACTTCACATGGATCTCTTCGGTCCCGTGAATGTAAAAAGTCTAGGAGGAACATCTTACTGCTTTGTGATCACTAATGATTTCTCTCGATATTCATGGGTATATTTCCTGAAGTCAAAGGATGAAACAGTGCAGATGGTAAAGAATTTGATTACCAAGGTTGAAAATATCATGGGGAAACGGGTTAAATTCATCAGGAGTGACAATGGAACTGAGTTCAAGAACTATGAGATGGAGATCTTCTGCTTACAGAAGGGGATAGAACACCAATACAGCGCACCGTATACACCACAACAAAATGGAGTGGCTGAGAGGAAGAACAGAACCTTAATTGAAGGAGCCAGAACCATGCTGGCTGATTTGAAACTTCCCGTGGTGTTCTGGGCTGAAGCTGTTGCAACAGCCTGTTATATCCTTAATAGAGTGTTAACTGTTAAAAGATTAAATAAAACCTGTTATGAACTTATGCATGGGAGAAAGCCCAACTTGAGTGGTCTTGAACCATTCGGGTCCCCGTGTTCGATATTAAAGACCAATTCTAAATTTGGTGAAGTAGCCGACGAAGGAATCTTAGTCGGATACGTTGTTGGGACTCCCAACAGACGGGTCTTTAATACATCGACCAGCAAGGTTGAGGTGGTGTGTAACACTGATATCACAAGTTACAAATCACCAAAACCAAGCACGGGACCCGCTGGGGTTTTTGACTATGATAGACTTTTTAAATCTTTTAACATACCTTATCTGGATTTTGCAGAAGTTGAGGAAAGAATTGCTACGAAGATGATATGCGATGAGGAAGACACTTTGGTGCAACGACCACAGTATGATGAATGTCAGCCTTCCTCGTCAAATGCTGTCAATACCTCTGCTGCCTCTACTGAAGAGGAATTCATCAATCCGTTTCACTCTCAACATCAATCACCCATTGATGAGCTATCTTCGAACTTGGAAGATAATCTGAATGTCAGTTCGGTTCTGACTACGAGAATTCACAAAGATCATCCTTTAGAGAACGTGATAGGTGATCTGTCCGTCGGTGTACAAACAAGAAAAAGCTTGAATGAGCACACCTGTGTTTTCACATGCATTAAAGACACGGGCATTATCAACGAATGCTTGTACACCTGCTTCATCAGCCAGATTGAACCAAAGAACTATCAAATGGCTCTTAAGGACAGCTCGTGGGTCGAAGCCATGCAAGAAGTGTTAGCTCAGTTTAAGAAAATGGAAGTATGGAATTTGGTTGAAAAACCGAAGAATGTGCATACGATAGGCACGAAATGGGTCTTCAAATGTAAGAGAGATGAGAAAGGGATTGTTATCAGGAACAAGGCGAGGCTGGTAGTTAAAGGCTTTAATCAGCAAGAGGGGATTGATTACAATGAGGTGTTTGCTCCTGTGGCAAGATTGGAAGCCATTCGGCTGTTTTTGGCATTTGCTGCTCATAAGGAGATGAAGGTTTTTCAGTTAGATGTGAAGAGTGCTTTCCTTAACGGTAAAGTCGACGAGGTTGTGTATGTTGAGCAACCTCCGGGTTTTCCTGACCCTGACTTTCCCGATCACGTGTACAAGCTAAGTAAAGCGCTGTATAGACTACATCAGGCACCTCGTGCCTGGTACTCAACGTTATCCGATTACTTGCTTGAGAATGAGTTTGAAAGAGGTAAGATTGATAGCACATTGTTCTTCAAGAGAAAAGGGAGCGACTTTCTATTGGTGCAAGTCTACGTGGACGACATTATCTTTGCTGCATCAAAGGTCGCCATGTGTCAGGAGTTTGAGGCCGTCATGAAGAAGAGATTTGAAATGAGTGCTATGGGTGAACTAACCTTCTTTTTAGGATTGCAGGTTGATCAGAAGAAAGATGGGATGTTCATTCATCAGACGAAGTATGTCCATGATGTTCTCAAACGTTTCAAGATGGAGGACAGCACTCCATATGATACTCCAGTCTGCGTCAATCACAAATTGGGTGCTGATTCAGACAACGATGCAGACGTGGACCCAACCCAATATCGGGCAATTATAGGTTCTTTAATGTACTTTACTGCTTCTAGGCCTGATATAATGTTTGCTGTTTGTCTTTGTGCACGCTTTCAGGCAAACCCAAAAGAATCTCATTTGAAGGGTGCGAAGAGGATACTGCGGTATCTCAAAGGCAAGCCGAAGCTGGGGTTGTGGTACTCGAGAGGAGGAGACATGGAGCTAGTCGCGTACACAGATTCTGATTATGGAGGGTGCAATCAGAGTCGGAAGTCAACGACAGGTGGATGTCAGTTTCTTGGTGGCAGATTAGTGTCATGGCAATGCAAGAAGCAGACCTCAGTCGCCATTTCAACCTGTGAAGTAGAATACATGGCAGCATCCAACTGCTGCTCCCAGGTTCTTTGGATTCAACAACAGTTGCGCGATTATGGTCTGAATTTCTCACTTACTCCTATTTGCATTGATAACACTGTTGCTATCTCAGTAACTAACAATCCCGTAAAGCACAGTAAAACTAAACATATTGACATTCGTTATCATTTTATACGGGATTGTGCTGAGAAGAAACTGATTGTGCTCGAAAAGGTTGACACGTTAGATAATTTCGCTGACTTGTTCACGAAAGCATTTGACAAAACTAGATTTCAAAACCTTGTTGAGCTGAATGGGATGATCTATCCCGAGTAACCATGTCGTGTGTTTTTGTTTAAAAAAAAAAAAAAAACGTCACTATCGCTTAGAATAATGTTGGTTGCCTCAGTTTGAAGGACATGTCTTCGGATATGTTTGGTCCTCATTTCTACTTGTAGAATATGAGGATAGCCATTAACCAGATGACTGAAAGTGACCGGGGCGGTTTATGATGTGTTTTCATTCTTTCGCTGAAAATTAGTCGATCATACTTAGTTAGAAGGACACATACTAGTATGTGGTCGGTCCAGCTGATCCATTGGATCTTCGGGATAGCAGTTTCCCTGAATACTTTGATTTGGTCGGGGCGATTGAAGTTAAATTTTTTTCTTTACGGGAGATGAAATTATTTTTCAAGTCTACTACTTCGTAAGAAGTTTCTTTACTATGTTAACAGAAAAATGATCCAACCTTGGAAAGTGATAGATATACTGATTCTGTGTGCTTAACTAGTGAAGTTATTAGGCCTAAAAGACTTTAGAACAGTCACTGTATGTCATGGTAGCTTTTTATGGTGCGTAAAAGTAGAAGTGATACTAACTAAATCTACTCGATTTTATGTGGAAACTCCTTAAGAGTTGTGCATGTCTTCATACATATCTTTCCGAATGATAGGCAGAAAAGCGATTACCCAGTCATACACGAGCCCGTGAGTGTTCTGATTCCCGTGAAGATAACGTGTCAAGACACTGTAGTGATCCAGATTCGGGACTTGCAGTTGTTTTCTACTTGAAGTTGTGTATATACATGTTAAAAAAAATGTATTCTAGAGTTCATAATGTTAATGATTCTCAATCAAGACGCAAGAAGGTGAACGGGAAGCAGAGTCTAAGATCGAAGAGTAATTACTACTTAATCAGACACTACGGGTCGAGGTCAATTCGGGGTGACTTGGGGAAAGCCGAATACGCTTTGAGAATAGATAGGAGACATCATAATCTCTGAGTTGTTGCCCACTTAAGTTTTGAGCTTAATTGAACCTAACTCGTATCACAGAAACGATGAAAACCATTTTAAGTATAGTACCTGCTTACAACCTGTTTCTTTATGTCATAATACAGCTGAACACGGATCTGTGTGACAGTCACATAATTAGTATGATTCCTGTTCGGATCTTTTATAAAACATGGTAGTCCCTGTCAAGACTGAAATTTGATCCCGTGTACTTTATTTTAAAAGTTTTTCTACTTATGTAGTTGTATTATTTTATACGTGGTTACTTGGTCTTGATCGTATCATTTAACGCTTTAAAGGAAGTTTAAAACTTTATTGAAAATTGCTCAAAGTATAGGGGTTTGTTTTGTAAATACCGGCAAACTTGTTCATAACTTCGCCTGGAATAGGCGAAGTTATCGATAACTTCGCCTGTACTAACTTTGACCCTATATAAAGAAGTTTTAAGGTCAGACGATTCATTATTTTCCAAATCTCAACGAACTTATCTCCGTATAACCTAAGCGAACTTATCGTTCTTCAATCTGTGTTAACTTTCTTTCGATTCAATCCGATTTCAAGGTGTGTAGGGTTATTTTATCGTATAATCTCTGTCTATTGAGGTTGATCATCGGTCGTTTCGACTCGATTAACGACCTCGTTCTTTCGAACCTTAAACACCCGATTTTCAAACTTGTTATTACGTGATAGTAATTTACCTGAACGCCTAAAACTTCATAAAATCATGTATTCCGGAGTCCTCGATCTCCAAAATCATCATCTACACGTCGTTCGACAAACCTAACTGTTGCCGATTCGAATTCGGCGAAGTTACAGTTTAGGCGAAGTTATCCGTAACTTCGCCTGAGGTCTAACATCGCCTGATAATTAATTTTGAAACAGTTTAGGAGGCGATGTTGTGGTTAGGCGAAGTTCTCTTTAACTTCGCCTGGACCATTTTACTTAACGGTTATCAGACGAAGTTCAAGTTGAAGCGAAGTTGTTTCCCAACTTCGCCCCACCTTTAACTTCGCCTATTCAGAATAGATCACAACTTCGCTCATGGTAACAGGCGAACTTGTGATTTGCTTTGACGTTTATCTAACTTAACCTGTTTGTTGCAGATATGGATGCTGTTGCTGGAGCAGGTGGTGCAGGCGGTGATGACGGAGGTGATAACCAAAGACAGTTCTTCCCGGGTCACAACATGTATATAACATTAGACCCGGAGGCGAGCGGAGTTGATGATTTCCGTGAAATCATCACATTTCTTTTACGCTCGCGGATATTCCACGCGATTACAACAACTCTGCCGATATCCTTGCCCAACATTGAGGATTTTTGGCAGACCGTGGAATATGACTGTAGAGTCGAACCCCCGGTGATGCGCGCAACAGTAAACAATCAGATTGTTCAATTCTCTTCTGAACAAATTCGGGCGGCTTTACGGTTTGGAAATGAGACAAGGGATGACCCGACAGAGTTTGTAGCTCCTTTCCGTGATGGAGCGTTTTTGAGGATGGGATACTCTGGTCCCTTGGGGGATACGCAGAGAAGGAAAGGGTTTTTGCTTGACCAGTGGCGCTTTCTCATGCATGTCATGATTGTATGCATGTCAGGGAGAAAGGCGGGCACTGATGGCATGGGTGCGACCATGCAGTCGGCGATGACTGCTCTGACTTACAACAAGCGATACAGCTTTAGTCAGATGGTCTTCTATGAGATTGATCGTCAGAGAAGGGCGATGGCGCGTGAGAGATTCATCATGTATCCAAGATTCCTACAAATGATCTTGAATCATGTTGCTCCTACGCTACCTCAGCGCTGTCCAATCAGATATGTAGAGAGTGTGAACAAAAGAATCTTCGCCCAATGCAGATCTTCGAGTGCGAGGAGCAAACCTGAGCTCCGTCCTCGGCATACTTCACTTTTTGGGTACTTGATCAACTCGGGGTATGTGCCTGCTCGTGGGGACGAGTTTAAGGACCCGGCACCACAACAGGCAGGGGCACCTCAAGCTATACCTGCTGCTCCTGTTGTGTCACCGGAGGAGACCGTTGACCTGGACGCAGCGTTTGGCGGTCAAGGATTTTTTGACATGGAAAGGGTTGATCCAGAGGAGAATGTACAGGTCCCGGTTGAACGTGCTTCGGGTGTGAATGTTACTAGGGTAGCTACAACGGTGGCTGGCTCAGATTCTGATGATGAAGTGGCCGAAGCGAGACAGATTTTGGTAACACATGAACGGACTCATGGGAAGAGAAAGAGAACTGATGATGACAGCGAGTCAAACTATGAGGAAGAGGTACAACAGTTGATCCGGAGGTCAAGAAGGGAACGGATAGGTGCAGGATCGGGAGCCGGTGAGGGCTCTAGGGTGGTACGTTTCACTCCACCAGCACTATCCGGTATGACAATGGTTCCCTCATCATTACAGGTTACAAGGCCAAGCGCTACGGTTGTTCCCGTGGTGGCTACCTCATCTACATTTGGCCTCCCACCGACTACTTTCCAACTTTCGACTCCTGAGATCGTTTCGTTGCCGCCTCCGACTGTTACTCCAACGGAGGTCGTGGCACAATTTATCGAGTCGACTGTTGTGGCCACTGCAGGGTTATCGGTGACAATACCACCTGCGGTTACGTCTATTTCTACTTCTGAGGTCCCGGTGACATCGGAAATCCCTCCTCAGTACACTCAAGATATATCACATATGAGGTTCGATTTCGATGCAACCCTATCAGACTCTGAACGAATAGCAGCACTTGAACGGGTCGTGGCAGAGCAGTCAAGGATTAATCTTATCCAGACCCAGGCTATTCAACGCCTAGTTGCAGAGAATCAGATGCAGTCGTCCCTGCTGGTAGAACATGGAAAAACCATAGATGCTTTCAAGGAGTTCTTGGCATCTCAGGGGGAGACGAGCTGTAAAGGCGATGAGTTGAGGACCAAGAGACGAAATGATAGAGACGATGATCCCAATGCATCGAAAGGTGCAGGTGGTGAGTTGCCAAGAACTGATCAAGCTCTTGGAACTTCCACAACTCAGGGGGAGTCGACAACTGCAGCTGGTGGTGATGATGTGGTGGTAGTGGAAGTTGAGGAGATGGATGATGAGTTGGTTGGTGATGATGATGTATTACCGAGTGAAGAGATAGAGAAGATTGGTGAAGAGATTGTGATTGATACAGAGATAGAAGAGGGAGAGATAGTTGAGGAAAATATTGAGCATGACATTCCAGATGTTGAGAAAGCAGATATGAGTAAAGAGATGGCAAGTGATGAATCTGAATGGGAAGAGCAGCCTAGATGGAAAGAAGGCTATGCTCAGTGGTTCGTCAAAACGAAGAAACCAGCGGTTCCTACAATGTTTAAGAAGAGTTACAACATTAAAGGTTATGCTGAAGCGAAGAAAGGGATTATTTTGCTGGATATATGATGAGCAGTTGAGGCTCTTCGTGATTAAGAGATATGACGGTGTTCAGTATTTCAAAAGACTGTTAAGATCGTTGAATACACTGCCAGAATGTGAAGTGAAAGACTTAGCCAGACTGGGGTTGATTAACCGAAGTGATGATAATATGGCTAGAGTTATTGGGAAAATTGTGTGGAAAGAGAGTATAAAAGAGAAGAAATTTGAGCTGTTGAAACCACAAAAGGGAAAACTTGTTGAAGACAAGGATAGAGGTTTGAGAGCAGATGGAAAACCTTGGATGATTATGAAGTATAAGCCGATCCGGTGCCTTAAAGAAGTGCCGATGAAACAGATGCCCAAGGATGTGCTCAAAGATCTAAAGTGGTGGTATGTTGATTGTGAAACAGCTGAAGCAGTGATGGAAGACGAAGATGAACAAGAGCTGCTAAGAGTTTATGATCCGATGCATCTAGTGAACTTGTCACAAGCTGATTTGCAGGTGTTGCATGAGAAGAAAATATTTTATATTCCTGCTTGGAAAGACGAAGCGAAGAAATATCAAAGAATTGTATCAGTTTGTGTAAACGAAGGAGTTCATGCTTAAAGATGAAGATGCAGGATTGTTGAAGATTACAAGACACGTGTTTGAAGCTAAAGAGATGAAGCTACTGCCAAGGGGGAGTCTGTTGGTGCATGATGTCAGTAGTTCAGTGTCGAGTGTCTGTAATCGTGTTAGTTAGATTTGAGTTTTGTATGTAAGCGAAGTTATCACAAGTTCGCTAGTTATAGGCGAACTTGTGGAACAAGCGAAGTTAGGAACAACTTCGCCTGAACTTACCAGGCAAAGTTGTCGCCTATATATTCAGCTAGGTTACGGCTGAGAAGTTAAGAGAGAGGAGAGAGTCTTATTCGTGTATTCGAATCAGAGAGTTTGTATTCAGTGATCATAGTATCACGTGCTTACGGTTGGAATACAACGTGTGTTTGATTATCGTATCGTGTGTTAGCTCGTATCGTTTTCTATACTCGTAACGTCTTACGTAGGGATTCCGCACCTACGTAGAACGCGATATCTCGTGTAGATCCGGCTGGGAACCTACAATAAGTGTATGTCTTATGTGAATAATGTGAAATGTATGAATGATTGCTTGATGGTACGTGAACGATCTTCGGATATTGCACGTACTGTCGGGTTGTAACGCTATGTATGAGGTAAGTATGATATGTATGCTTATATGTATGAACGTGATAAAGTTAATAAAAGAAGGAAATGATGGCTGTATGGTTGTATGGTTACGAAAAGGGTACCGAGCCCTAATAATGCTCGAGGTATGATGTATGGTTGTATGGTAACGAAGAGGGAATCGAACCCTACTAATATTCGAGAACTAGGGAACCGAACCCTACTAATATTCGAGGAAAGAGGGTACCGAGCCCTAATAATACTCGAGGAAGGAGGGTACCGAGCCCTAATAATACTCGAGGAAGGAGGGTACCGAGCCCTAATAATACTCGAGGAATGTAGGGCGTAATGCTCTTTATAACGTAAGATATGAAAGTAAGTTAATACAAAAGAAAGTATGAAAGTATGAAAGTATGAATGAAAGAATATAAGTTTATGTGTATTGTATAATGTATGATTAACTAGAACTCACTCAGCGTAGCTGACTTTTAGTATGCACGCAGGTGAGTAGGATGAGGCAGCTCGCTTGAGGAGACACGTGGCATTGAATAAGAGGCTGGCATCGGAGGACTCAAGACGTTTAAGTTTAATGTTTTGTTTATCTTGAAAGACAAGATGACGTTTTAAGACAAGATGTGTTTTGTTATGAAATGTTTTATGAAAGCTTTTATATTCCGCGAATGTTTTAATTAACTCTGATATTTAGAACTGCGTTTATGAGTAAATCCAACACGAAAGTAGGGCTACCGGCAACGGGGCCTTACAGGCACCGTCTATAAGGGAATACCAAATAGATTCGGATTTCATGAAGTCGTTAATAAGAATACATTAACGGCACCGTGCTATAAGAGAATACCAAATAGTTCACGGATTTATGAATCAACCTTCCAAAAGCGGTAAACACATAAGCATATAAACACGTAAGAATAGAACACCAGATCGAGCAATTATTTAAGTAAAGTATACAATCACGTTTGTGGGTTTAAAGATTCAAGTAAATAAGGTATTTAGTTTGATAAGTATGGAATGTCACCCCAAAACGAAAGATGGAAAAAGAGGTATGAAAGTACTCACATTCAAGTGATAAACTTGATTTGGTAAAATGACGAGTAACCGGAAGGATGAGGTTTAACGGGCAAGTCTAGATGAAAGGAAGTCTTGTATTAGGAAGGTTGTCTTAGGAAGTCTTAAATAAAATAAATGATAGGAAATGTAAACAATTTAAAGTTTAAGGTTTAAAAGGTAAATATTTAAGAAAAGCATAATAATAGTCCTTTAAAAAATAAGTTTGCTCGAAACCGAGTTAAAGTATCTAATCTTAATATTTACTTAACCAATGGTAAGTAATAAGGTGGGAAAAATGCAAAAAGCAAGTTCCTTTGGAATATAGATACTAAAACGGGTTTTTTAACGAGTGTCTCGGGTTGTTGGTTCGGGTCTTGATAATTGGTCAAAACCCAAAGTCAACTTTCCAAAATAAAGAATGTTATGAGATAACTCAATAAAACTTAATAAGACTTAACCAAATATGTAGTTCTATTGTTTTAGAACTAACATCGTCCGTTAAGCGAGTGTTCGGTTTTTGTCGGTCTAAACTTTTTTATGAGATCAAGTTGGATCCAATATTCCCAAGTAATTAATAAAATGATTAAAATCAATTTGTTAACTATTTTTAAAGAAATATACAAGTCTTGATAGCTAAAAACACACTTGTGTGTCTTAAGCGGGTAAAAATCGGATTGGTTCGGTTTTCATCTCACAATACGTTCCTTGATGGTCTCCACATGCCCAAATAACCAAACTTGTACAAATGAATTTAGAAACTTAAATCTAACATAAGGCATGTTTAAAACAATCAATTAACAAACTAGTAACAAGTTCGGTTCACGGTTTGGACTATTTACGGTTAAACCGAGGTTAGCTACAAACCCCCACCATGGAACTTCATAAATATGACAAAGAAAAGTAAAAAGAGCATAAGTCAAACATGATTAATATGTGCAACAATTTGTATAAGTGTATATATATCAAGGACCACGAAAGTCCTACATGAAGCCTTGCCTTACGAAGTCCAAAACTTTACCAACCGAAGTCGGAGAAGCAACTACCAAAGGTTACAAGGGGTGTGTATTGTATATATGTTGTACCACCATAAACAAGTATTAATAAGACTACATAAGCTAAATAGAATGAAAGATTAAACTTAGTTCGACTCTTGGAAGTCAAAACTTCAAGAACACTAAGAAATAACAACCTTGAATCTATGGTGTTTTGAGAGAGAATTTGGAGTAAGAGCAAGTGTAAAAATGAGTAAAATACATTTGTATTTATAGGCCAAGAGTGTAGAGAAAGACTTGGGAGGGTGGCAAGGCTCCACCAATAGAATCTCATGCAAAAATGTCCATTGGTTGCTTTTGAATTAAAGTAAGGATAGTAATTAAAATAAAATAATTAAAATAATCAAAAATGCCCATTGGTTGCTTTTGAATTAAAGTAAGGACATTAATTAAAATAAAATAATTAAAATAATCAAAAATGCCCATTGGTTACTTTTGAATTAAAGTAAAACCATTAATTAAAATAAAATAATTAAAATGCTTAAGAGAAATCTAGAAATTATAGTTGGTAAAATATTTATGGGATTAATTTTTGGCAACTTTGGTCTTTGAAGTTCGTTTTCGATGTAATTTGAGCGTTTTAAAAGCGTTTCAGAATCCGTAAAAAGGGGTTTTTTCAAACTGAACAAGCGGGAATGATTTACTAACATAAAATCCAATATTTTATATATTTGAAATGTTCAGGATATAAATCGGGTCGGTTTACAACATAAAAAAAACAAATAAAGATAACCCGAAATTGAAGAATGTCACTGTTTCTAGCATAAAGCTTGGACCTTTATCACTTTCAAAACCCGTTTAAGGTATAAAGTTTACATCTTTAGGTTTAAAACGCTCTAGGCTAGATCTAGGGTTTCCTTTATGAACCGTATCTAACCGTGGGTCCATTAAATCCATTTTAATCATCATGTTTGTAACTTTATGGTTCGTTTAGACCCGATCTACTATAGGTTTAAGTTTCAAGGCCAACTGTTCATAATAAACTTTAAGATCAATAACATACCTTTACGTTTTCGTTAGGTCACACGGTTATCTTGGTTATGAACTTATCTTGTATCTTGCTTGAATATCCAAGCTTTACAAGAATCTAGGCTTGGATTTTGGTCTTTGATCTTCCTCTTACTCACGGCCGTATATGGTGGTGTTTATGTGTGTGTTTTATGGTGTGTAGGGAATATTATGGGTAAGATGGATGGAAATGGAAACAATTAGGGTTTAAGGGGGTATTTATACTCCCTTAAGCCTATGGACCTAAGACCTATCTTTCATTTTTTAGTCCATAACTAATTCCACCTAAAAAGCCTACTTCCCCTTTCCATCCTTAATTATTTATCTACTTAATCCAAGTAAACTTTCCTGCCGTAAATAAATAATATATTTACTATTATTTTTATACATTTTGGGATGTTACAATCGAACAACCAAAAAACATCAACAAAAGACATAAACATGTTCTTTCATATTAAACCACCATCAACTCCTTCAAACATTCTAACAAAAGAAACTCAATTTGCTTCACCATCTGAAAATATAATAAAACAATAGCATCCAAATTAAATATACAATTAACATAATAACATGTTTAATAATGAGTAACATTTTAACATTAATAAAGTTGTTAAATACAAGTAACAAATCTAAAAGTTACAAAATAAACTAATCAGAAACTTTAAACAGTTTGACCATGTACTACTTGTGTTAACCTTAACAAAATAATCAAAAGTCAGTTATATAAAAGATTTTTTTATATAAGATAGACTATAGACTATATTAATTAGTTTGAACATGTATTGCTAAATCAACTTTTAAATTACTTTGTTGAATGTTTAACATAGGTTAGTGAATGTTTAACATGTATTACAAAATCTAAATTTACAAAGACTAAGGTTTGGTTGTAAAATAAAATAAATAAAAACAAATTAACTTTTAAAATTACGTTGTTGAATGTTTAACATAGGTTATTGAATTGAAGAACCGTTTACCACATGGAAAAAAATTACAGACAAATGCAAATACTAAATGAAAATTTTTACGTGATATCAAAATATCATTTTGAAAAAATCTTATGTTTTTTTAATGAAATTTGATTATGATTATCTTAATATTTCATATTAACTTTCAGATCATGAATAAACACCTTAACAATCTTGTATCTTGCTTGAATATCCAAGCTTTACAAGAATCTAGGCTCGGATTTCGGTCTTTGATCTTCCTCTTACTCACGGCCGCATATGGTGGTGTTTATGTGTGTGTTTTATGGTGTATAGGGAATATTATGGGTAAGATGGATGGAAATGGAAACAATTAGGGTTTAAGGGGGTATTTATACTCCCTTAAGCCCATGGACCTAAGACCTATCTTTCCTTTTTAGTCCATAACTAATTCCACCGAAAAAGCCTACTTACCCTTTCCATCTTTAATTATTTATCTACTTAATCCAAGTAAACTTTCCTACCGTAAATAAATAATATATTTACTATTATTTTTATAAATTTTGGGATGTTACAATCGAACAACCAAAAAACATCAACAAAAGACATAAACATGTTCTTTCATATTAAACCACCATCAACTCCTTCAAACATTCTAACAAAAGAAACTCAATTTGCTTCACCATCTGAAAATATAATAAAACAATAGCATCCAAATTAAATATACAATTAACATAATAACATGTTTAATAATGAGTAACATTTTAACATTAATAAAGTTGTTAAATACAAGTAACAAATCTAAAAGTTACAAAATAAACTAATCAGAAACTTTAAACAGTTTGACCATGTACTACTTGTGTTAACCTTAACAAAATAATCAAAAGTCAGTTATATAAAAGATTTTTTATATAAGATAGACTATAGACTATATTAATTAGTTTGAACATGTATTGCTAAATCAACTTTTAAATTACTTTGTTGAATGTTTACCATAGGTTAGTGAATGTTTAACATGTATTACAAAACCTAAATTTACAAAGACTAAGGTTTGGTTGTAAAATAAAATAAATAAAAACAAATTAACTTTTAAAATTACGTTGTTGAATGTTTAACATAGGTTAGTGAATTGGAGAACCGTTTACCACACGGACAAAAATTACAGAAAAATGCAAATACTAAATGAAAATTTTTACGTGATATCAAAATATCATTTTGAAAAAATCTTATGTTTTGTAATGAAATTTGATTATGATTATCTTAATATTTCATATTAACTTTCAGATCACAAATAAACACCTTAACAATCTTTTCTCATATAACAATATCTAGATAATTAGAGACTGTTAATAATATAATCGTAAGAAATTCATAATTAGTTTAATTGAGATAAATAACAAATAATAAAATATATTGATTTTGAAAACGAAAAGGTGGCCCGATACGTTTACCAGTTATGGGCAAACCGGTCAGTTTTAAACAATTAGAAATCCAATGCTAGCTGTTTAGATTTACCAATGTCAGACTTTAAAAACTTTGAAATCAAAAGGCTTATGCATCATTCCAAGCGGTACCATTTAAGCCACACAAAGTTGCCTATATTTCTAAAATAATAGATATAACAAAAACATGTAATAAAAAACCATGTTTCTAATTAGTACCTGCAGCTGACGTTGAATTGTTGCACATATTTTAAGTTTGAAGTTGCTCATTGCCTAGTAATAGAAAACTGTAAATGAGTTCAACCAAATTCTCAAAATTAATGATATCATCATATAACATATCCAAAGATGTGAGCAAAGATTTTGGTTGATATGAAAACTTTGCTTTATGAGACTTGCTAGACAAATATAAGAATAAACCAAATAAAGTGTATATAATATAGTACAGATATATATAGACTTACTTGAAGATTATTCATAAAGAATTCAATTACAGCATTTGTTTCACAAGGTCCATTCTGCACGAGAAACCAAAAAGAACATAAAGATAATAAAAATTTTGAAATGCAATTAAGTTCCAAACAGAAAATATAAATCAAGATGGAACTGTTTTTGTTATTATAATCGAATGATACAGCACAACAAGAATAATAGATATACAGGGTTATGCGCACCATAACCTTTGCTATGAACTAAAGGAGATATTTGTGGCATCCCATCCAAATGGGTCATCTTCATTAACTCCGCGTGCCTACTACATAACAAAAATGAAAATGGGTCATTTGGTTATTTACATTACTTATCATGTATGTTATATATTGATTGGACAATAGTTTATTTTTGTTAAAGTTCGTAACATAGATATTGTTATAAATGAAATTTAATATTAGACGTAACAACATGCATAAATCAAGGCAATATATTTATAGATATAAACTGAATATAGATTAGAAATAATTTAGGTATAATTGTAAATTTGAAATGATATCAATTAGCATATAGTAGGTAACTGAATATTTGACTAAACAATAAGTTTGAATAATATTAAAGCGGTTTATTGTAAATCTTTTTCTTTTTCCTAAAATAAACGATTGATTATATTCAAAATGTATATTTAGAATGTATTATTATATAATAAATTTAATATTTCAATATTTAAGGTTAATCAAAATCATTTAATATTTAATAATAATACATTGCTTAATTTAGGAATGGAATAATAATACCAATAATAAAAAACACAATAGTTTTATTAATTATCGTTATTATAGTCAAATCTTTAAATATATTTGAATTTCAAATTTTTGTAAAAATGTCAATTATTATTATTATTGTTATTATTATTAAATTATAAAATTCTGGAATAATAACGGATCAAATTAATGTAGATTAATATTTTAGAAACTTCTAGAATAGATTATATTTGGAAAATCAATATTATATTTTTTTGTTTAATTTTAAAAATCACCATTATGATTTAGTAAATTTACTAAATTTATAATTCAGTAAATATTAATAAAAATTTAGAAACTTTATGATTATATACGGTTATATAATTTTATTTAATATTATATAAAAACATAAATTATTTCCTTAATTATAGTTAATTTAGTCAAACCTTTAAATATAGTCAGTAATAATTTGAATTTGAATTTCAAATTATAGTTAAAAGGTCAACTAATAATGGAATCAGTTATGTACATTAATATTTTTATTAAATTCTAGAATAAATTATATGTGGAAGATGAATATTATAATTTAATATGTATTTTAATTTTAAAGATCAATATTATATTTAGTTTAGTAAATTTAGTATATTTATAATTAGTAAATATTAATAAAAAATTAGTAATTTTATAATTAATATTTCAGGAATATTAAATTAAATATTAAAGATCATAACCCAATAAAACCTTAAAGAGTACTGAATCAAAATTGGTTGGAAAAATATTAAAAATTGGACGGAAATTATGTTTCTTAATATTTAGTAAAGAAAAAAAATAAAAAACTGGACAGAAAAAAAAAACTTAAAGTAGACAGAATTTTAGAACTGCACAAACAAAACAATAAAAAACTGGCCGGAAAATTTTAGAATTGGACAAACAAAACAATAAAAAATTGGCCGGAAAACAATTAAGAATTTGGACGGAAATTCAATTCTGAATATTCACTAAACAAAAAAATAACAAATTCACCGGAAAATCTTATTAAACATAAAAATATGCTTATAACAAAGTGACCGGAATATACTCATCGGATATTATAACAAAACAAAGTGGCCGGAATATTCATCGGATCTTATTAAACCAATATGCGCAAGAATGGATTGTTAATTACCTTTAATATATTCATCGGAGAATAGATCTGTTATAAGAATCATCAATTGAGGAAAAAAACCATGTAGCATCTCCTCTGACAAACGATGAATTGAACGGAACCAAAACGGTTGGAAATCTGTCCACCTATGGAAGTGAAGAATAACATGGTAGATTAAAAAATTGAAGGTGAATAATGTAGAAGTTGGAATATGACCGCCGTAATTAGAGTTGAATATGAGTGGCGGAATTAGGGTTAGTATGTTCGTGAAGAGGTTAGAGAGAAAAATGACTGGTTGCATTGGTTGTGGGTTATGGAAAATGGAGCGGGTTATGTATTTTGGGTTTGTGGTTAATATGACACGTGACATCATTAGAGAGACTTTTATAATGGAAATATAATGAGTTGGAGGCCTAGGTGGACAATCTAGTAGAATGCCATGTGAAAGAAGTGTATTACTTTAATAGTATTTAAAGATTTTTGGTGAGTTTGACTTTTATTGAAGGGTTGACTTTTTAGTTAACCTTGACCAAAACTAAACATAAGGCAAAAGTAATTAATTGTTTGGCTTCATTTTTAGCTGCATATTTGTGTGTGAGTTTCCAACTCTTAATATATATTCGGCGTGATTATACGATAGGAAAAAAAACTTTGTTGCATGGAATTTATGCTAATTAATAAATAAAGGTTTCTTACGCCATATGTCCTCTGTTTAGCCCATCATTCCTCTCAAATTCCCGCCTTCCATCACATTCCTTTTACAAACACCGTAAGGAAACATCTATTTATAGATGGTATAGATTTTGGATTTGAAATTTGAAACCAATTATTATAATTGTTTTTTATTGATAGATGTATTAGTAAAATAAACTGTAAAAATAATTAAAATAGGTTATAAATTTACATATTAAATATAGTTGTTAATTGTCATATGTAATTAGTAGGAGCATGTAGTGTAACTTAAATTGTTTATTATTATTATTATTATTATTATTATTATTATATGTCATAGAATATGGTAGTAGCAGGTAGCGTAACTCATTTTTTATTTATTAAGTGTAAAACTATGTATAGCTAAAGATATGGTATCTAACTTCACCTATTTAAATCTATACTTTTATGCAAACAATTATCACAGAGTATTTTTATCATCAACATAAACGATTAAAATCACTCTTAAATCAATAAATTCATAAATATTACTAGACGGGTGTCCGGGCAATGTGGCGGGGGAACAAAAAATATAGTAATCATGTAAAAATTGTGGATGTTTAAAGTTCGTTTGAACCTTGAAAACGTTTGAACCAATCATCACTTTCGGTCAACCGTTTTTGAATGTTCAACCCATAGCAAACGGTTTGGTTTATGGTAAATTAGCCATATAAAACCCGACCGAGCGGTAAACTTATTATTGAAGCTCATTGCATGTAACCAAACCATTGGTAAGGATTCCGTTTAAAATTTTAATGGTTCAGTTTCCGTTCTTAATAACAACAAATCAAACCACCGGTTTGGCTCACGGTATAACTTAGGATCCGTTAAAAACGAATTGTGAACACCATACGTAAGATGTTAATTTTTTTTATTTGAAATATATAGCAATACCATATCCAAATTAAAGACAATAATAATACTCTTTTTTATATTGCCATTTTTTTATAAAAAATATTTATACATAAATTAGCCATATAAAACCCGACCGAGCGGTAAACTTATTATTGAAGCTTATTGCATGCAACCAAACCATTGGTAAGGATTCCGTTTAAAGTTTCAATGGTTCAATTTCCGTTCTTAATAACAACAAATCAAACCACCGGTTTGGCTCACGGTATAACTTAGGATCCATTAAAACCGAATTGTGAACACCATACCCAAATTTTCTTATCATGAGTTTTTATTATTGATATTTCGAATAATCTAACTTATAAAATAAAATTTGTTAAACCCGTGTTATACACGGGTAGCTAACCTAGTTTTTTTTATATAAACGACCATACTAGTGTGTTATAACATTTGTGCAGAAAAATGCATTCTCTTCAAGGGCCATGGTGGGGTTTTTAGGAGGTGAAGTCAAGTCTTTCATAGATATAAATACGATACATTTACTTGCTCTATTTATAGAATTAGTAATGATATTCACTTCATTTCGGTTCCAACAAACTATAATATTTTTCTAAACTAATGTCTTAATTGTGATTTAGTTATTAAAATAATAATTCATAAAATTAGTTAACTTATATTTTGGGATTGAGTTTGAAAAGACCTTATTGGCTTTTTCAAAAAGCCAATAAGTTAAATAGTGTTCGGCAATCACAAAAATTCCTTTTATTTTAGTATTTTGAAATGATTAAAAAACAGTTTCTAAAAGCCCAAAATTCTGACTTTTTAAAATGACTTTTTGAAAAAGCCAATAAGGTGTTTTCAAACTCAATCACACACATGCTCTAAAACGCTGTTGACTTTTGGAAAAGATGTAAAATGAGTCAAAGTGGAGATTTGAATAAATCTGATGAGTGGTTGATGAGATATTCGTGGTTGAGCAGGGGTTATTGATCATTTCACAACATTTATTACAAGAGGTGGCACCAAGTGCGTTTTCTCATTGTCTCGTTATAAATATAAACAGGCCAGCTTGTGAACCTGTGAACCCGTTAGCTAGGTTGACTTAAGATGAACAGCTTAGCTAAACTTGTTTACGGGTTATGCCAAACAGACCAGAATCCATTCACACTAAAACGGTTAGATGTCATTAAGCTAAAAAAGTAGTTAATTACTTTCCATTATTCAAAGCACATACATATATAGCATCCGCACAAGACATTAGGGCAATTATATATGCTCCGGACTAACTATAATGCCATAACATGAGGCATAAATGCGTAATAAGTTAATAACTTAATCAACTACACTACTTGTTTGCTTACAAAGTTCTTGCCTTGAGGGAGTCGTTTAAGCATTTCATCAATCATGCGGTGAAACTCAACAGCGGATGATTCGTTAATGTGTGTAACGTTATTTGTAAATCAACATCGAGTGAAGCTCGATACATTAGAAAATACGGGCAAGATTGGAGGTGAGGAGGTAAAGGAAAAGGACGGTGAGTATGATGACTGGAATCTGGGAGATGACGAGGATGAAGATGACGATTATGAGGTGAAAGAAGAAGGGGAAACTTTGAGCATCATCTTCTGGTGCATGGCTGTACGACATATTTTATGAAGAAGATAAATAAGTTCATAACATGTGCTGTTGTATTTATTGAACATGAAGAGTGAAGACAGACATCTACCTTTAATCAAATTCATAAATATGGGATATTGTCGTCATACAGAAAAAAAAAAATCGTCATACGCCAAAAAGTAATCTCATAGAATGCTAAAATAAACTTATTGGGCGCCAAAGTAAATTCGCTGAATGGCAAAATGATATTGTCGTTTTTACAAATTGGTTAGCTAAAATTCCATCGATGATGATTAATAGGTCCAAGATCTGACGAGATTTTGTGTGGACATATATGGAAAAAATTAGTCAAATGAACATTCTATTAATTTGGAACAGTCAAATGAATATTTTTAACCATTATTATCATTGCTTTCGTCTTTTGCGCAAATTCTCTTAATAAGTATTCTCTCTTCTATTCCTCCTATTAGAACTAACAAGCAAATATGGTCAAATTTGTGTTCATTTTCAGAAGAATCTTTGAGTGATGTTATAAGTTATAACCACGATATATATGATACACCACAGTTGAACATAGTTATGGTTGTGGTCCATATGTAGGGGCTACATTGAAATAACGATGACGTTTGGGATTTATTATTATGGTAAACTATCACTATTTCCTGTATCGTGTTGTGGCTAAAAAAACGAGTAACTCCAAAACCACTTTTTCTATGCATCTAACATAATCTTATTATCTTATTGTATTCTGATTCTCTTGTAAATTTGTTGAAATGAACCTAAGAGAGTAATATATATTATCATCACTATCTAACACACTCATTTATATTAGTGTTACATTAACTTTTTTAAAAAATCATCTTTAATGAATTGTATTTACATTGCATTTGAATCATTAGGTGACGTGAAGGATGACGTGAAAAAGAGAAGGTAATAAACGAAGAAAAATAAGGAGAAAAAGTTTGCCAACCAAAAAAAATTACCAAGGATTTTTTTTCTCTTTTAATAGATATATATAGTCTTAAAATCTCTTAATCATACAAAAAATTCTATCTTGTGCATCTTAAGCAATTAAACTATCTATCCTTCTTCTTTTTTACTTTAAATTTAAGACATTTAAAATAAATAAAATTTATCATTATAAGGTAAATAAAAAACTAAATCCAAAACGAGCCACTTTTTTTGCTTATGCAAAACCCTCCTTTGTATTCAGACATTGAATGGGCCTCCATTTAATGGGCTGCTCATCCAAATGCCCAACTAGAGGTGCACAACAAACCTGAATCCGGAACCGGACCCGAAATAAAAACCCGGAACCAATTATTTTAATACCCGGGCTTTTAATACACGAACCCGTAACCGACCCTACCCGTAAGATACGGATAGAGTATGCATTTCGGTACTAAACCCCGAACCCGAACCCGAACCAGACCCGATTTGTACTCGGTAATACCCGAAAACCCGAACCAATTTCATACCCGGAACCGAGTTTTTCCAATACCCGAAACTGGGTATTTCAAATACCCTATATATAGCCAAAAAATATCCGAAAAATACCTTAAAAATACCCAAAAAAGATCCCTAAAAAGTGCAACCTTTTAAAAATCCAATCTATATCTTGATAACTACCCGGAAAAAAGCCCGAAAAAACCCACAAATAGGGTTTTTTCTATACCCGAAATTGGGTATTCAAATACCCGGTTTTAGAATACTTGGTTCTATACCCGAACCGAACCCTATGTATAGGGTATGGTTTTTAGAGGCAATACCCGGACCCGAACCCTACCCGGTTATTACCAATACCCGATTTTCCAATACCCTGTCGTACCCGATCCCGGTTCTATACCCGACCCGAGTATTTAAAAAATCCGATTTGTGCACCTCTATGCCCAACCAAGAACCACCTACGTTAATTTCCCTGGCCACGGTTAATCGACCGGAGAAACTTTATCAACCAAGTTATTTAATAGACTAGTAGTAAACCCGCTCTATGCTGTGAAAACGACAAAACGTTTAAACATATTTTTAGTAGTTACAACCTTTTAAACATATGATGAGATGTAGTTTCTTCAAAAAAAGTGAATGTTGCTATTTGTACATTACAATTATTATATGAATCCTAAAAACATAGTTTTATACCCGTGTTTCGGTAATTTAACGTCATAACGACAAATCTACCTTTTTAACCATAAATTTCTTGCTGATAACAAACATTACACGATTGGTTTAATTAATTTGATGTCATTTCACTCCAAAACCATGCCTTTTAGATCTTAAAGATAACGGATAGCAAACCAATATTAACAAATGATTTTAAAAAACATGTTCTTTTTTCAACAAATAATCAAATGTACCTTTTATTTCAATACCAATTAAGTGAGGTTTTAGTCATTGTGTCGACATCTCGCAATAAATATAAAAATAAATTAAACTCTCAAAAACTTTTTAAATGAGATAACATAAAATACAATAATACTATATGGTTAAACAACACATATCTCTCAGAAGAACATAGTAGACAATAAAACTGGAAAAAATTGTTTGTACTCATTGTTTGCGTAAGTGAAACATCAACCAGTGATGGGTCCAGATTTTTTTCATGGGGTTCACTATTCGGGGGAGTTCCCGTGACACCCCCCTACTTACATCTTAGATTCAGGTCATCCCCTGAAATCAACTTTACTAAGACTCGTGTTTGCGAAAAGTTTGTCTAGTGTGTGCACCATAGCCGTAGAAATTGATAAAAATTGCATGTTACCTACTAATTACTATAAAAAGTATATATTAAAAAAACATATTATCTATAACATGTACGTATCTGTGCACCAATTTTCTTTGGTTATTTATGAAGATTTAATGTCCATATCAAATACACAATGACACTATGAACAACAAGCTACTATGGTAGTCACAATTATTTGGGAAGCGTTTTGAAACCTTCATAAATGACCAAAGCTTTAATTTGCACCCCGAGCCAAAATAGATATTTTTTAAATGACCCAAATTCATTTTGCATATAACTGTTTTGACGCAAACCAAAACCAAAAGTATTTTTAAAGATGACTCGAATTTGATATGCTCATAACATGTTTTAACCATAACCAAAATTGACAGTTTTGACCTGAACAAAATTTTAAACTTTTTTTATAATGACTTAAACTCATTTGGCCTACAACCCGTTATAATTCGAACACGTTTTGACCTGCCAAAGTTCTCAATCGTTGACCTAAAACAACAAAAAGTATTTTTTAAAAATGATCAAAAGTTCGAAACTCATCATGTAAGGCCGCGAACCCGGTAGCCCTACTTTAGCGTCGGATTTAGTCATAAACACAGTTCTTACAATCACAGTTAATTAAAACTTTAGCGGAAATGTTAACTTAAAGCATTCGTTACAAAACATTAAATATTTTCTTTGATACCATAACACAAAACCATATATTTAAAACATCATTTCTTCCATCTTCAGATGCCAGCCGTTCCATCCATGTCATGCATCGACCTCAGGCTAGCATACTAAAAGTCAGCTACGCTGAGTTAGTTCTAGTTAACCAGGAGACATACCATACATGCACATATTATGCATACACCCATATCTTAACCTTGTATAAATATCCATAAGAGGAACGCCACGAATACCTATTAAAAGAACAATTATTATTACTATGCTATCCATTAAAGTAACACTATGCTTTCCATTTTAGGAACACTATGCTTTACATTTGAGGAACACTAGGTTTTCCATTAGAGGAACGTTATACTTCCCATTAGAGGAACACAATATATATATTATCCATAAAGGGAACTCTATAATTTATTTTTTAATATCAATATAAGGAGACAATCACTATTCTTGGCAATACGTGCAGTAT
This sequence comes from Bidens hawaiensis, assembly GCF_021521415.1. NCBI lineage: Eukaryota > Viridiplantae > Streptophyta > Magnoliopsida > Asterales > Asteraceae > Bidens > Bidens hawaiensis. Next base: position 410,614 of record NW_027492311.1, on the reverse strand, counting down.
CCGAAGATCGTTCACGTACTATCAATCCTTTATATATCATATAACATACATACATCATTCGTACATCATATATATAGCAATCTTATCTTTAAACTACCACCTGGCGGTACAAGCAATATCCGAATATCGTTCACGTATCGTCAAGCAATCATTCATATCTATCACATATATTATACGTGGCATACACTTACCACTTAAGGTAAGTGTACTAACTGATCACATCGAGTATGCACACAGCCCCGAAAACATAACAAGGAAGTGGGGATAGAAACTCACCTGAACTCGGTTCCGATCACTGTTAATGGTTATTCCGTCTTGGGCTGTGCACGACAAACTGTTTAATAAATGCAATATTAAATATCGCTCTAGTTATTCTCATTGCTACTTAATTAGTCTTACGCGTCTAAGCCGGTTTTACTTCATTGGATCATTACCCGGTTAGTTAATCGTTACTTGTTAACCTTTAAAGGTGTCTTTCATAAATTATCAAAGTCCAAGGGCTAATATATAACTATATCATTCTTGTCTAAGTCCAGGGACCATTCTGTCGTTTTATTGAACGTCTGGTTCGTTACTTGGTCCTTAACGAATTGGGGTTCGTTCGTTACTTCAGTCTCTCATAACGAATTGGCTAATTCGTTACTTTATAACAAATCGTACTTTATAGCGAACTGAACCCTCTAACGAATTGGACCTAGTAGAGAATTGAACCTTTATAACGAACTGGTCCCCTTAACGAACTGGACCCTTCTGTAATGAATTGAACCATAACGAACTGAGGGTTCATTCGTCAGTTCTCCCTTAACGAACTACTTAACGAATTGGTTTTAATTTGTTATTCATTCCTTAACGAATCAGAGTTAGTTCGTCATTCCTTCATTAACGAATCAGTTCACGAATTAAGGCTAGTTCGTCAAACCTTCGTTAACGAATTACCTTTAATTCGTTAGTTTCACATTGCGAATTAGGGTTAGGTCAGGATGTCAGAACATTCCCTAACATCCTCATACCCACATCTCCGGTGCCGCCATTGCCGGAATAACGGGGTCTCGCCGGAAAAGCGAGTTCGCTTATTTCACCACCGTTTTCACCATTTCTCGTTTCGTTTGATCCTGAAATGAGCTAGGGTGACCCCTAAGCTCATCTTAGGTTCGGTTTATACACGATTCCGTCCGAATCTTATAAGTTTAACGGTTTAAGGTGTCGGCTCGTCGTTTCGCGAAACGATCTAACGGGTTTGGATCTCTATAATATCACACTATCATTACCTCGGGTCGTAAATCGATTCTTCTTCTTCTTGGTTTCGGCTAGAGAGAGGGTAGGATGAGAGAGAGCTAGGTGTGTGTTTTGGGTGGTGTATGGAATGGAAATGAATGAATTAGTTGGTAATTAAGGTTTATACATTATGGATCATGGGCTTGAGCCCATGGTCCATCCTCCTTCCTTTCTAATCCAAGTCCATTACTCATATTACTTAACCCAACACAAGCCCGACTCATAATAACTCCTACTTTATTTATTATTTTTCCACTAACCCGAATAAATTTTCCAACCAATATTAAATAATATAATTAACATTATTTTTGAAATTTTGGGATGTTATGTCACACCCCAACCTATGACGGAAATGCCGGGGCATGAACTGATTGTCACAGCTCTCAAGGTTACTATCATGCAACATCATAAGTTTCAATATCTATTTAAAAATTTCAAATAAAACAATTACAGTTAAGTACATCAAGTATAACGAAATTACAACAATAATTAATTAAGTTTGTATCCTAAAATGCATCTTTACGTGTTCTTCATCTTGCTAAACATCCAAGCTGATAACCTGCAAATGCGTATAAAATATATTTTTGTCAACAACACATGTTGAGTGAGTAAAACACTAGTTTAAGACACAACAGTAATAGTATATATAATATATAAAGAAAGATGCAAACTGATCCTGTGAGATAAACAGTTAAACCATAGCACATACACAAACAATCAAACATAAAGAAAGGGCTAAACCGTTGCCATGAGAATGGGCATTGGTTACCAAAATATGAGGTGTCGGTGAAGCCATTGTCAATGCGTCGGACGCCGGCCACTACGGCGGTCGTATGATCATACGAGACTGAGAATGTGTTGGACCTCTCCGAATGTGGTTCAAATAAAGCAAGTAAGCAAATAGCAAGTTAGGCATCAACTAATATACACACAAGGATTAAATAGTTGCGATTTTGAATACTAGATAATAGATAAATATGATACGATACGCACAAGTCCCCAAAAAGGTTAAAAATAAGTAAAAAGGGGAGTGATTACTCACCTGATTAAATGAAAATACACAAATGATTATGTGAGGATGTGAGTAGTTAAACCCCTTCGGGATTCACCGATAAGGATTCCTAGTTAAATAATATAATATGAATTAGTTGTAAATTACATAATATGTACAATAGTTTCGGGTTTCGACAGGATTTGAGCATGTTTGTGATTTAATACATTATTAATTGAACAATTGATCTTTAAGGATTATTTGTTATGATCATTAGCTTTATTAAAACTTGAAATTAATTACTCTGAATAATATATATATATATAATTAAATATTTAAATAATTTAAACAAATAAGATATAAGACCTTCTTATAATGATAATACTTAAATAAATGAATATTTAATTAATTAATTATACGAATTAGATAAAATAGTTTGATTAAATATAACTTGATATATAATTAAGTATTCGAATAGATAAAATACAAATCTATATACACGTTTAAATAGAAAAATGTTTAAGTACTTAACTAAAATATGTAATAATAACGTTTAAATAAATACATAAATGTAGTATGTAATATTCTAAACGAATAAGTATTTCGAATCCTTAACAAAAATCGTTTACGTGAAATTATAGTTAACGGACTATTATTATTATACCATTTATTTAATAACAAAACCCATATATATATATATATATATATATACATACATATATATATATATATATATATATATATATATAGAGAGAGAGAGAGAGGGAGAGAAAATGGTTCAAATAAAAAGAAAGAGTTTCCTATGAATGATAGGAACCAATAGATTTTTAGCATGTGGCATTACAACATATGGTGAAAGAACAAATCTAGGAAACTATGTCGGTTATAATTGTAAAAGGGTAATTTCAGGAAACTATGACGGTTTTAGATAATTTTAAATCTCAACCATTGACTAACATGATCTAATGACTATGATTTATTCATAGTCTTCCTAGAAAACTACTTGTTTTTAGGATAACCCTCCTATATATATATAATAGTTAAAAAATACAAGACGAGTAGCATCAAGAAAACGTCAATATAAGTTGTCTATTACTAAAAATATTAATTAAGAATCATTATTATATTACTTATGTTGAAAATTATGAATAAAAAATGATTAAAATCAAATAAATAAATAAACTCCTACAAAAACGGGCTGTCGGGATTCGAACCTGCGCCGGTAGCCGTTCCCAAGAAACAAACACCCCAACCCAAGCCAACTATAATAGGCTACCAGTTTATTAACAACTCAGGAACTAAAGAAACTATAAACAGACAGTCTGGGCAACATATTAAAATAAGAACCCTAACAACTCAATTCATTTAATCTCGTTATTATTTGATTAATTATTGTTAAGGTTATTGAAGAGGAGATCAAGGCAAATCTAACCATATAAACAATTACTGATCACGTTGATGATTGACGGTGCATTGCAAACAAACCCGACGGCCCAAAACAAGACCACGAATAGATATGTAGAAGTTGCTATAATCCAGTTAATCATGGAGTTTCGATAGGCGATGGGGAGAGGGTGCTATATGCACAATTAATTGAGTTATGGTGTACGTTATAGGGTTTTCCATGAAACAGGTGGAGACGGTTGTATATTATGTGCATACGTATCACGAGAGATCGCAGTTTCCTAATTGTAGCGTCCGTGAAGCCGGAAATGGTAAGATATATAAAGATCACAAATCAATTCCAAACAAAACGCGAAGATTGTGGTCCAAGGGTATTAATCGGGTCACGAGTCGCAATATGGGTAAACAGGTTTGGGTCTTGGATCCTGGTTATAATATAAGTTTTATAAGATTTGCAATCCAGTCCTTGAAGTTATAGGGTGGAGACAAAGTTGGGTAAAAGTTTAGTTTATAGTGGAAAATGTACAAAGTTCAAAATTAAAGGAATATAAATAATATATATATTTAAATAATATAATATTTTAATGATTGATTTACTGAAAACGACAACGGTTCGAGTATTTTTGACTTGATCAGAGCCATTCACTCCCCCTATTTATGGTATCTGAGCCATAACGAGGCTCCTTTTCCACCTTTGCTAGATCTATAACGTATGCTCCTTCTATAGGCTAAGGAAGGGTGTCCATAACATCATTGCTTACATCACACTAGCAAATTACATCATGGCTTACATCACACATTACTAGATATTTTAATACATAACCTACTTGCTAAAACCACTTTAAGAGTGATTAAGTTTTATTCTTAAGCACACATTAAGCAAACCAAAAGCACACAAATAAAAACACACAAAAAGGCACACAAATAAAAATAACCAGATTAATGGAATTCTTTTGGCACGTGATTCTTCATCTCGGTCATGTCACAGAATTCGATGGTGAAATCCGGTGGACTTGGGTCTTCGTTTGGTGGAGCAGCATCCCCATAGTAATGGTCTCCGTTTGGTTCTTTCACTCGCGAATACATGTCTTCATCTGGTGAAAAGTCTATTTCAAAAGTTTCTTTGAACGGGCACTTGTTGTTCCAGTAATCCAGAATGACTTGATGCCATTCTTTTGTCTGGGGGTCTTCAGTTGTCCAGGCGTCCTCATTTGTCAAGATTTCAGTGGGAATCTCTTCAAAACTTACTTTATTTACCATTTCCATGAAACGCCGGATTTCTTGCCATGGCTGAAGATAGTTAATTTTGAAGTAATAGCTTGCCGGGTTCATCTCAAACCATCCGTAGACAAATTTGGACGGGTCATTGATCTTCATTGTCGGACCATTCCGTATGTAACTATCTGGGTTTTCTAACAACACTAGGCAGTGTCTGCCTTGTCTGGATGACAGCATCTTTACCCATCATTTTATTGGGCATAACCAACCAAGGAGTTTAACCACGTTTGATCTTTCTGGAGCCATAATTCCGGTTTCATGGGTAATTAGGTAAGTGATGAGTTTTTCAGATTTGAATGAAATGACTATTTTATAATTTTGAAACAAGTACTAGAAAAATGCTAAGGCTTCTGTTGGTAGTTGGTACAGGTTGCCAATTTGTAAGATGTTAAGAAAGGGGTAGTCTGGGTGAAACCTGCAATTTTTCATGAAAGGGCCATTTTTTTAAGAGTGATGGTCAGGAAGGTTTTGTAGTTTAAATCAGAAACATCAATGTTGTTTATGTTGATCACTTTGAAAACTTCTTCTGGGATTCGTCGGGATGTTTTGGGCTGCTTGGGAATGGAATTCCCCTCCATTTTCTTAGAGGCTTTCAGATGATTGTTTTCAGTGGTGGGGTGATGTTGGATCATGGAGTTGTTCATGCTTTTATAGACCGTCGGACCTTTCTCGGGTTCATGAGGAACAGTAGAGATTCTTTGTTATAGGGGCTTCCACATCAGTTTATTTTTCGAGATGGCACTCGAATCTTTACTTTTGAGTGTTTCTGTTTAAAGTTGTGGTTAATACTGCTCTTCTGGATACTTCCCTTATCTTTCAAGATTTCTTTGCATGTGGTCTTCTGACAGTGTACTTTTGCTTTTTCAGGTGGGACTTCTTTTTTCTGAGAGATTCGTTTGTCCGTTTCTTCAGGAATCTTTACCGACGGTGTGCAAACAGTGGTTAACTGTTCTTGATTGTTTTTCCAGGTCGGCAGATTATCTTCCACAAGAAGCCTCTCTTTTTCTTCTTTGGGAAGGAAAACTTCGTTATGAGATGACGTTAGCATGTACATTGCCCTGACGTCATCATCGGAGTCATTCGAGTCTGATTACTAGAATCACTACTCGAATTACCATACCTGATGGAGAGAATCGTCTGTTCCTTTGGTTCATCATCGAGAGAATATAGGGACTCTAGATCAAATACATCTATTGGTTCCAGCATGTTGATCTGCTGCATTAAGGCTTGGGTTTTCTTCTTGTCTTTGCAGTCTCTTGCGAAGTGTCCTTTTTGGTTACAGACATAGCATCTGTCTGTGTTTCTTCCTCTGTTTGATTTTTTGCTCAAGAATTTCCATTTTCTTTCTGACTTATCTCTTCTCTTGTGGGACTTCTTTCTTCTTGATGAGTAGTCTTCATTAAATTCATAGTTTTTGGAAGGTCGTGAGCAGTTGCAGGAGGATTTATCTTTGCATTTTATCTTGAGATGCTTATCATCACATGCTGATCCAAGGCTCTTTCCAGTTATTTCAAATTCTGCCAAAAATTTTCTTTGGTTACAAAGTCTTGAAAGAGCGTTTAGAATAAGCTGGTATTGTTCTCCAAGCGACATATGGGCGATTTGGATGCTTTTTGTTTCAAGGTATCTGCATACATCGTTTGACAGTGATTCAGGGAACGAGTTTAGAAAGACCTGTTTGAGATTTACGTCATCTACACCGTTTAGTATGTAGAAGCGTTCGGACATTCTGTTATAATGTCTTTCAAGGTCCTTTTGTTTAAAGGAGCAACACTTCATTTTCAGGAATTCATCCCGCACTTTCACAGTGAATTCTATAGGGTTTTCCAGAAATTCATTGTGAATTATGTTCATGAAGTCTTCTGCCGTTGGTCGTTGCTGAATTTGTATTTGCCGATAAGCTCCCAAACTTAAGTACCAATCTCTTAGTCTTCCTTGACATCTTGTCAGGAAACGCTTGATGACCATATCAATGTCATAATACTGCAATTCTGCAGAGCACCATGTTTACATCTCAACATATCTCTCATGCCATTGTGATGGCGGAATGTCATCGAAGGTGAACTGTTTCTTTGAATCTGTGTTGGAGAACACATTTTTACTTGTTTGTGGTTCTGTACGTGACTCCACCTCTTCTATATCAGAGTCAATATGATTTGGCTCTGTGGTTTCTGGCTGTGTCATGAATAAGTGCTCAAATTCATAATTTGGCGGTATGTCAGAATATTCTGACCGTTCTTCTGAGCCGGCACGCGATTCATTATCAGAATGACTGCTGATTGGGGTATCTGTTGGTGGACGTTGGTGGTCATGCCAAGTCTTCTTGTAGGCCATCATCATGATTTCATATCTGACCTGCTTGTCTTTCTTAGAACTGCTTGACGCTTTCTGGTCTGTGCTACTTGACGAAGCACTACGGTTTGAGGATGACTTTCTTGCTCTAGCTCTGATATGAGCTTGTTCATTTGCCCATAGGTTCATTGATGGTGACGTTTCTGACCACGTGTGCATCGGTAGCGGCTGTGGCTCAAAGGCTGTTCGGACGAATGGAGCACTTGGTAGCCTCCATAGATCATTTGCCAAGGTTGAAGTTATTTGTTGCTTGTGCTGTCTTTCAAGGTCTGCAAGCTGAGCTTTGAGGAACTTCACCTCTACTTCTTTCTGGACTAGACTGTTTTGAGTATGTGGGCCAGGAGTTGATTTGACCAACTGGAGTAATTCATTATGAAGGCCAAGCATCTTGGTCCGTAGCTCATAAATGATACTCTCCAGGGCTTGCAATCTGCCAACCAAGCTTTCTTGGGTTTGGCTGAATCTGTTCTGCTGAGCTAAGATGGCTTTGAGAGCGTTGTTCTGCGCAACAACATTCTCACTTTGCCAGTTGAGTGTAGCTTCTGCAGCAGTAATCTAGCTTGAGGATCTTGTGGGGTTCATAGTACCGGAAGGCTGAACTTTCCAACAATGTTTTGTTTTCTGTATCGGATCTTCAAACGAGGTGAGGGCTGGGAACTCAGTCTGGAGATCTGGATACGAGATATGCGTCATGTCAAACATTCCTTTCTGCTTAGGAGGAGGTTTAGGTGATGAAGGACTAGCTGGTCTTGGTGTTGGTTGTGGTGCTGAGACACCATAACGGACATAGTAGTCAAACTTGCCCGATGGTTCGCCAAGAAGGCCAACTATTGGATCTCCTGCTTCATATCTCTTCTTCAAAGACTTTTGGGATCCTTTTCTCTTTTTTGGAGCGCCTTCATCGTATTCAACCTTGTCTGCTTCGTCTAAGCATGACTTGCAGTTGCCCACGTCATAAGGGAAATGTTATGTCGAGGCTTGGGTGGTCTTTACAGGCTGCATCATGTACATCGTTGAGAAGACATTTCAATTGTCTACTTTTTTGAACTTTAGTTCAACAAGACCGTCCTGGAGTCGGACGTAGTCTGGAGCTGTCGTTGTCTGGACAGGAGCCTGGTGGATCTGTTCGTAATTAGTTATCCACTTTTCTGGGAGGAGCTCTTATCTGGATAGCTGTTTAGGAACATGTGTTATCATTGGCACTGCGTTGGAATCGATGTCGATGAACAACGCGTCACCTGAATTGTTTTGACTGGGAACCATGATGTCCAAATAGTGGTTTTGGACTATGTACGCCATCTGATAATGGAAGGTTGCTTGAAAGGTGTAAACCTGTTGGGCACCTCTAATCTGAATCTGGGCTTTCAAAGCGGTTAACAGTGATGGATCATTGAGAGGCATGTTGAAGTTCGGGTAGAAGGTGACAAACACTGTGACGGCGTTCAGTGTGGTCTGGATAGTACCAATACAGGCGTGCTGGTATTCCACAAACCTGGAATCGACTAGGGCGATTCGAGAGAACGTTGGTAGACTTTTTCTACCATGGAAGGTCAATGCTAACCTTACATCACCGAAGTGGATATGGGTGATGCCTTGTGCTTGGAAGATCCTTGGAAGATCTGGGGGAAGGGATAGGTTTAAAAGGTGTTCGGAGTTTGTGGCTGGAAGCTGGTGTGAATCAAACTTGGAGGTTTGAACATACTCCTTGACACCTGGGTTGGGGTTTGGATGTATTATTTTTTTGACTGTTTTAGAAAGGGAATTTTGGGGGTTTGTAAAGACACTATAAGGATTAACTAAGGGCATACTAGTAATAGGGATTTTAGAATCATCAGATAGATAGGATATATCATATAACTGATCGATCCTAGATGCTGACGACCGACGACTGGACATGGAACTGGAACGGGACAGACTCGACTCTTGGTTCATATCTGAGCTTTGACGTAACCCGACACTCTTCATTGTGCTTTCCCAACTCGTACTAAACTAGAGACTTACATCGACTTCTTCTCCTCTTTAACGTCGACTAACCACTCACGAACAAATTGCCTACCGGCACATGGAAAGTGTTTGCACGTCGTATCAGACTGTTTGAGTCCTTAACAAGATCTGTAGTTTCTGATGTGAGAGATCCGATCAACGACGGCAGTCACAGAGCTTACGTTACAGATCTAGCAAAGGCGGAACAAATTGTTCGTCGGCAGTCACAGAGCATACGTTACATCAACCACTCACGATCAACGTCGGCAGTCACGAACAAATTGTCTTCTTCCTTTGCTAGATCTGTAACGTATGCTCTGTGACTGCCGACGTTGATCGGATCTCTCACATCAGAAACTACTGATCTTGAGTAGTTGATGTAACGTATGCTCTGTGACTGCCGACGAACAATTTATCCGCCTTATGCTCTGTGACTGCCGACGTTGATCGGATCTCTCACATCAGAAACTACTGATCTTGTTAAGGACTCGAACAGTCTGATACGACATGCAAACACTTTCCCTGTGCTGGTAGACAATTTGTTCGTGAGTGGTTAGTCGACGTTAAAGAGGAGAAGAAGTCGCTGTAAGTCTCTAGTTTAGTACGAGTTGGGAAAGCACAACGAAGAGTGTCGGGTTACGTCAAAGCTCAGATATGAACCAAGAGTCGAGTCTGTACCGTTCCAGTTCCATGTCCAGTCGTCGGTCGTCAGCATCTAGGATCGATCAGTTATATGATATATCCTATCTATCTGATGATTCTAAAATCCCTATTACTAGTATTCCCTTAGTTAATCCTAATAGTGTCTTTACAAAACCCCCAAAATTCTCTTTCTAAAAGAGTCAAAAAAATAATACATCCAAACCCCAACCCAGGTGTCAAGGAGTATGTTCAAACCTCCAAGTTTGATTCACACCAGCTTCCAGCTACAAACTCCGAACACCTTTTAAACCTATCCCTTCCCCAAGGTCTTCCAAGGATCTTCCAAGCACAAGGCTTCACCTACATCCACTTCGGTGCTGTAAGGTTAGCCCTGACCTTCCATGGTAGAAAAGGTCTACCAGCGTTCTCTCGAATCGTGTTTGATCTCGGATTACCAATCAATAACATTAACAGATCTCAGATCTGTGAATATCCAATTAATACTATTAAAGATCTAGCTCATAATTAACCTTGATTCAGTGTTATATATGTATATATTATCAATATATTAGATGAATAATGTTAAGGTGAAGCTTGAGAGAGCGCAATTGGTTAATTAACACTAAAAAAACTCTTTTCAAAAACTTACATTAAAGTGAACAGTAGTTCACTATATATAGAAGGTGATCTGGTTCGCTAACATCCCCTAGCGAACCAGCTTCCCCTTCGTTACATAAATTAACATAACGAACCATCCCCTGATTCGTTAACATCCCCTAACGAATCTGGATGGAATACATTATAATTTCTTAGTTCGCTAACATCCCTAGCGAACTAGACTTAACTGTGAGTCCCGAGCCCCGGTGCGGAAGCATGAAAATAGTCATTACCAATCACGGTGTGGAGCTCGGGTATAGGGTTAGGATCGAATCTTAGTCAGATTCACTCTTGATTGATGATATCAGTTGGACGGATGAGGTGTATTGGGAGAGAGCCTGATTTGATTAACAATCAACAATAAAGTAGGATGAACAATTGTAATCAAAACACAAACAAGATAGAAATGGTAGTATGAAATATTAGCCGAATGATTCTCATTACGATGAAACACTCATACATACATTTATACATACAATCAATTAAGAAATATCTCAGCCGCCACCAGGTGAGCTCATCCTGGCGGCAGAGACTCTCTCAAAGGGATAAAACCCTAAATCTCACACATACACAATACAGTCACTCATACTAGACAAATGAATAAAAACATCTATTTATACTAGCCTAGCATGACTTGGTCTTCAAGCCATCCGCCCTTGGTTGAGACCAAAATAATATATTTTTCACCCAAAGATTAATTTGATGCGTCGGTCTAAAATATAAGTCCCAACAATCTCCCCCTTAGACCGATGCCATCGAATTTCTTCCATGATCACCTCATAACTCGTTGTCTTTCATTGAAATTCTCCCCCTCACGTTAAGCTTCTCTCATTGTCCATTTCAAATCATCACTTTTATATCACTTTTGGATATCGTTGTAAGGGCATACGAACGAGGCTTTGAACTTCAAAGATCAACTTCAAGTAACAAGGTTATCACAAAAAGAAATAAACTCATTGTGATCATCAAATAATCTTTAATTCTTCAATTTTGTGTCTTCCCTTGTAAATCCAGTGTGATGTACATATTGTGCCCCGGAAAGAATTGACGGTTGTTATCACCACCTTCGTCACCACCGGCACCACCGGCTCCTGCTACAGCTGCCATATCTGCATAACAAACGGTCTAAGTTAGAAAATCGTCAAAGCAAATCATAACTTCGCCTATTACCATGAGCGAAGTTAAGATAAAATTTAGTGTGCAGGCGAAGTTAGACATAGGGCGAAGTTGAGGATAACTTCTCCTAACCAATAACTTCGCCTGACAACATATTAACTTTTAAATAATATTTAAAGCACCAGGCGAAGTTAGAGATAAGGCGAAGTTAAGGATAACTTCGCTTAACCATAACTTCGCCCCTTGAACAACTTTTCCCCTGATTAGTAAAAAATTAAAGTAGCAGGCGAAGTTAAGCCTAAGGCGAAGTTGAGAACAACTTCGCCTAAACTATAACTTCGCCTGAACTGAAACGGCGACAGTTTAGTAAGCCACTCGATGCTTGTTTGGTGAATTTGGTGATTGTGAACAATAAGAACATGTAACTAAAGAGATCTCGACGACCACATTAGTTACGAACACGTTAAAAAGGGTTTGAAAAGTGGGTGTTTAAAGGTTTGCATGAACGAGATCTCGAATCGGACCGAAACGACATCTAATTAACGTGATCGACATGAATTATAAGTCATCCGGACCCTACACACCTTTAACAAGGATTGAAACTGAGATTAACAACACGAATTGATTCGAGAGGTAACTTCGCCGAGGGTTAGTGTGATAACTTCGCTGGGTTTTGAAAAATTATGTAAAAGGTTTGACTAAGTTGACCCTTATATAGGGCTGAACATTACACAGGCGAAGTTAGGGTTAACTTCGCTTACCCTTAACTTCGCCCTGTAACAAGTTCGCCCTTTCACAACTTCGCTTAGTATTAAACTTACAAAACAGACCCTTATAAATTTGAACAAAGTGCAACTGTCTTTCAAAAACTTCCGTTAAAGATTTAATGTTACGTTCAACTACCAAGTAACCAAGTTTTATACCATAAAACGACATGTGCAGTGAAAATTTTCGAAATAAAGTACACGGGATCAAATTTCAGTCTTGACAGGGACTAGCACGTTTTAGAAAAGATCCGAACAGGAATCATACTAGTTAAGTGACTGTCACATAGATCCATGTTCAGCGGTATTATGACTTAAAGAAACAGGTTGTAAGCAGGTAAATGACTTAGTATGGTTTTCATCGCTTATGTGATACGGATTAGGTTCAATTAAGCTCAAAATTTAAATGGACAACACATCAAAGATTGTGATGCCTCCCATCTATTCTCAAAGCTTATTTGACTTTCCCCGAGTCACCCCGAGTTGACCTCGACCCGTAGTGTCTGATTAAACAGTAAGTACATCTTGATCTTTAGAGTCTTTTTCCCGTTCTCTTTCTTGCCTCTTGATTGATAAGTTTAACATAATAGGCTTCAGAAGGCTTAACATCATCTTTTTTTTTTTAAATAATAAAGATTTACATAGCTTCAAACAGTAGACTACTGCAAGTCTCGAATCTGGATCACTGCAGGTACTTGACACACTATCTTCTTGGGAATCAGAACACTCACGGGCTCGTGTATGACTGGGTAATCGCTTTTCTGCCTATCATTCAGAAAGATGTATGTGGAGACATACACAACTCTTAATGAGTCTTCCCTTTAAATCGAGAAGATTTAGTTAGTATCACTTTAACTTTTACGCACCATAAAAAGCTACCATAACATACAATGACTGTTCTAGAGTCTTTTAGGCATAATAATTTCACTAGTTAAGCACACAGAAATAGTTTGTGTATCACTTTCCAAGGTTGGATCAATTTTCTTAGAAACATTGTATTGAGACTTCTTTCGAAGTTGTAGACTTGAAAAATTATATCATCTCCCAAAAAACAATTTAAATTCTATCGCCCCGATCAAGTCAAAGTCTTTAGGTAAACGTCTATCCTGAAGATCCAATGGATCAGCTGGACCGACCACATACGAATATGTGTCCTTCTAACTAAGTATGAACGACTATTTTTCAGCGAAAGAATTAAACCACATCATAAACCGCCCCGGTCACTTTCAGTCATCCGGTTAATGGCTATCCTCATAATCTATTGGTAGAAGTGAGGACCAAACACATCCGAAGATAGGTCCTTCAAACTGAAGCAACCGACATAATTCGAAGCGATAGTGATGTTTTTTTTAAGTAAAAACGAAAAATACGGTTACTCGGGATTGATCATCCCATTAAGCTCAACGAGATTTTGAAAACGAGTTCTGTCAAACGCTTTAGTAAAAAGATCAGCGAAATTATCTAACGAATCAACCTTTTCGAGCACTATTAATTTCTTCTCAGCACAATCCCGTATAAAATGATGACGAATGTCAATGTGTTTAGTTTTGCTATGTTTTACGGGATTGTTAGTTACTGAGATTGCAGCAGTGTTATCAATACAAATAAGAGTTTGAGTAAAATTTAGACCGTAATCGCGCAATTGCTGTTGTATCCAAAGAACCTGGGAGCAGCAGTTTGATGTTGCCATGTATTCTTCTTCACAGGTAGAAATGGCTACTGAGGTCTGCTTCTTGCACTGCAATGACACCAATCTTCCTCTCAGAAACTGACATCCGCCGGTTGTCGACTTCCTGTTCTGATTGCACCCTCCATAGTCAGAGTCTGTGTAAGCAACCAAGTCCAGGTCTCCCCCTTTCGTGTACCACAATCCCAGCTTAAGCTTGCCTTTGAGATACCGCAGTATTCTCTTCACAGCCTTCATGTGAGATTCCTTTGGGTTTGCCTGAAAACGAGCACAGAGACAAACTGCAAACATAATGTCAGGTCTAGATGCAGTTAAATACATTAAAGAACCTATGATTGCTCGATATTGGGTGGGGTCCACATCTGCATTACTGTCTGAATCAGCACCCAGTTTGTGGTTGACGCAAACTGGAGTATCAAATGGAGTGCTATCCTCCATCTTGAAGCGTTTGAGAACGTCTTGGACATATTAAGTTTGATGGATGAACATCCCATCTTTCTTCTGATCAACCTGCAATCCTAAAAAGAAAGTTAACTCACCCATTGCACTCATTTCAAACCTCTTTTTCATGACTTCTTCAAACTCCTGACACATGACGACTTTTGATGCAGCAAATATGATGTCGTCTACGTAGACTTGAACTAGTCGAAAATCTCGCCCTTTTCTCTTGACAAACAGCGTGCTGTCAATCTTTCCTCTTTCGAACCCATTCTCAAGGAAGTAATCAGATAAGGTGGCGTACCAGGCTCGAGGGGCCTGATGTAGTCCATATAGCGCTTTACTCAGCTTGTACACATGATCAGGAAAGTCAGGGTCAGGAAAACTCGGAGGCTGTTCAACGTATCCTACCTCATCGACTTTACCATTAAGAAAAGAACTTTTCATGTCTAATTGGAATACCTTCATCTCATTGTGTGCAGCAAATGCCAAAAATAGTCGAATCGCTTCCAATCTTGCCACAGGAGCAAACACTTCATTGTAGTCGATTCCTTCCTACTGATTAAACCCTTTAACTACCAGCCTCGCCTTGTTTCTTATGATTATTCCTTTCTCATCTCTCTTACACTTAAAGACCCACTTTGTGCCAATAGCATGTACATTCTTCGGTTTTGCTACCAACTTCCAGACTTCCATCTTCTCGAACTGAGCTAACTCTTCTTGCATGGCTTCGACCCACGAGCTATCCTTGAGAGCCATTTGATAATTCTTTGGTTCAATCTGGCTGATGAAGCAGGTGTACAAGCATTCATTTAAGATACCCGTTTCTTTAATGCTTGCGAAAACACAAGTGTGCTCATTCAAGCTTCGTCTTGTTTGTACACCATCAGACAGATCACCTATCACATTCTCCAAAGGATGATTTTTGTGAAATCCAGTAGTCGGAACTGTACTGACTTCCAGATTGTTTTCCAAGTTCGAAGAGAGTTCATCAATGGGTGATTGATGTAGAGAGTGAAAAGGATTGTAGAATTCTTCCTCAGTAGAGGCAGCAGGAATATCAACGGTTCTTGACGAGGAGGGATAACACTCATCGTATCGCGGACGTTGCACAATATTTTCTTCCTCATCATACAGAATCTGTGAAGCAATTTTCTCATCAACTTCTGCAAAATCCAAGTAAGGCATATTAAAGGATTTGAACAGTTTATCATAGTCAAAAGCTTCAGCGGGTCCCGTGCTGGGCATTGGTGATTTGTAACTCGTGATTTCGGTGTTACATACCACTTCAACCTTGTTGTTCGATAAATTAAAGACTCTTCTGTTGGGTGTCCCAACAACATATCCGACTAAAATACCTTCGTCGGCTTTCTCACCAAATTTAGAGTTTGTCTTTAAAATCGTACATGGGGACCCGAATGGTTCGAGACCATTCAAGTTTGGCTTTCAACCATGCATAAGTTCATAACAAGTTTTATTTAGCCTTTTAACAGTTAAAACACGATTAAGGATATAACAGGCTGTGGCAACTGCTTCAGCCCAGAACACCACGAGAAGTTTAGCATCAGCCAGCATGGTTCTGGCTCCTTCAATTAGCGTCCTGTTCTTCCTCTCAGCCACCCCATTTTGTTGCGGAGTATATGGGGCGCTGTACTGGTGGTCTATCCCTTTATGTAAGCAGAACAGTTCCATCTGGTAGTTTTTGAACTCTGTCCTATTATCACTCCTGATGTACTTAACCTTTCTCCCCACAATATTCTCAACCTTAGTAATCAAGTTAATTACCAACTGAACCGTCTCATCTTTTGTCTTCAGAAAGTATACCCACGAGTATCGAGAGTAATCATCGGCTATTACCAAGCAGTATGTCGTTCCACCTAGACTCTTTACATTCACGGGACCGAAAAGATCCATGTGAAGTAGATCTAGGGTACTGACAATTGAATTAACCTTCTTGGTGAGATGAGGTTTCTTGTGTTGCTTTCCCTTCTTGCACGATAAGCATTGGTCTTCAAAGTTGAAATTCTTTAAGGGAACACCAAGCACCAGCCCATTCTTGACAATGTAGTTCATTTTTCGAAGATGTATATGCCCCATTCTTCGATGCCATAACTCGGACTCCGATTCAGTTGCTTTTGACAGAAGACATGATTCTTCTGTTGCCATCTCAGTTGACCTCATATCCATGACGTATGTGTTCTTTTCTCTTGGAGCTTTCATCAACACCCATGCCTCTGGTATCTTGAAACCAGGATACAGAACAATTGCTTCATCTTTGGTAAAGTGCACTGTGTACTCTTTGTCACAAATCTGAGATACACTCAACAAATTATGCTTCAACTCTTCTACAAAATTCACCTTTTCTAACTTCATTTTACCATTTGTCACAGTTCCAATACCAGTAATTCTACCACCGCTATCTCCAGCGAAACTGACTCTTCCTCCTTGAACAGGTTTCCATTCGTGTAACAAATTCTTGTTACCAGTCATGTGCCGGGAACAGCCACTGTCCACAACCCACAGATTGTTTGCAGTCCTGTTCAACTGTTCTTGCACGATTAAAGAAAAGGATTAAAATCTGGGGACCCAAGACCTACTGGTCTTGGGTCGATTAAATCTGTTAAACGGCATCCCGTATTGAGAATGATTTCTGTAAGTTCTATAAGGATACCTTCTTGAGAATTGACTATGAGGCCATCCAAACCTTAGTGGATTAACTGAATTATAATTGTTGGTTCGGTTGTTAACTGGGAAAAACTGAGATCGATTTCTTTGAAATCTTGGATTAGTCCAATGTCTGAATTTTGGAGAGTTAGCATTCTTACCATTATAGTAATTACTGTTAGTTTTATTCTCAGTTTTCGGAGGCCTCATACCTCTGAATCTCTGATTTAGAGGACAATCAGCAATCAGGTGTCCTATTTGATTGCATCTGAAACAGCTCCTGTGTTCAACTTTCGTCTCAACAGTTGTTTCAGATGTTGAGGTTGCATTACTATTCGTTTGTCTAACATATGGTGGGACAAACGGGTTTAGGGGAGAGTTCTTTTCAGTTGGCTTATATTCCTCCCCACGTTTTAGTAACACTACCTCTTCTTTTATCTCACTAGATTCGGATGTCTTGTCCGAATTTGATGAGACAGAACTAGGAACAGAAATCTTAACATTTGAAACAGGCTTACATGTTTCTCTTTTACTAACTTGAGGTTCTTTAATCGAAACTTTGACAGGAACTGTCTGACTAATTTCAACATCAACAGATTTCTGATTACTAGGATCATACGTATAGTTATGGTTATATGGTGGTGGAACCTCAGAAAATCCAATTCCCCCTTTGTTAACTGGGGAACGTTGAACACTTACGATGTGATCAAGCATTGCTGAGGAATTTCTAAATTGTTCAATTTTCTGTTTAATTCCACCACTTTTACCTGGTAATCAGCTATCTGTTTATCCCTGTCAGCAATTAGTTTAGTTTTTTCCTCTAACACTTCATAACTAAGATCAATTACTTGTATTTTTTCAGCTAGACTGGCTTTAAGACTTCTGATATCTTTTTCACTAGCTTTTATTTTTACCGAGTAACTGTTTTCTCTAGTTTTAGTGTAATGATGATCTTCTTTTAACGTTTTAAATTGAGCATCCAAACTAATAAACTGATCAGTTACTGTTTTCAATTGTTCAGACAGATTTTCATATTGCATACAATGAAGTTCAGAACTTACCTCAGAGAGCTGATCGTTCACTTCTGCCATGTAAGCTTGATTTTCTCCCGTCACTTTCTCACTTCCTGCAGTTTCGATGTTCACCAAATTGGCCTGTTCGAAGACTTCCTCAACCTGTAGGTTCC
Source organism: Bidens hawaiensis (assembly GCF_021521415.1). NCBI lineage: Eukaryota > Viridiplantae > Streptophyta > Magnoliopsida > Asterales > Asteraceae > Bidens > Bidens hawaiensis. Next base: position 392,177 of record NW_027492311.1, on the reverse strand, counting down.
AGTTATACCCACTATTGTGTCTAGATACCATAGCCTTATTCTCACTATCTCCCCCATTCTATTGTGCAGGCCTGTTCTGACTACGTTCGACTCTCATTAGTACATTCCTTGGTAAAGTGACCATTTTGTTGACAGTTGTAGCATCTAACCTTTGATTTGTCAAACCCTGGTCTTTCTCCAACAAACTTTCTACCTGTTTTCTTCATGAATCTCTTAACCCTTCTTACTATCATAGCCATCTGCCATTGCAGGTCCATCTCTTCTAGATCATCAGCATCGATCTGATCATAGTCTTCATCTAAAGTTGCAGGGTCGACTATTTTACCTTTGATGTAGTTTTCGTAAGATGCAATGAAGGATGCATAGAGAGCAAACTGCTGTTCAGCTGATTTAACACTCATGGGCATCTGCGAGTAGTTGTTGGTCGGAACATTTGAGGAACTACTACCAGTTGTGGCTTGAGGTTTTGAAGAATTACTTCCTCCAGCTACAAAACATACATCACCATCCATGTTGAGAGTCACATGACCATCATAAGTTGAGTTTGAGCTTGAGTCTCCCTTTGAGTAGTAAGCAGATGATTCTGACCTTGAACTTGAACTTGAACTAACTTTTGCACCGTACATTCCCGGATCCTGAATCTGATCAGTTGGTGTCTCTTTCCGAACCATGTTTAGTTCAAAAGTTCGTAATTTATTGACTACTGTTTCCAAATCAATATCGGCAAACTCTTTATCTTCTCTCATCAAAACCGTGTACATTTCCCATTTCGGTGGAAGAGCATCAGGAAGTTTCTCTACTATCTCCTCTTCTTTGTATACAATGGAGTAATTGCTGAGTTCGGTCATCAGGTGATAATATCTTGTGATGATATCATCAAGTGATTCATTTTTCAAATATTTGAACACCGAGAATTGGGTTTTTAGTAGCTTAATTTTGGATGCACGTATCCCGACATTCCCTTCATATCGATTTTCTAGCGCTTCCCATAGCTCTCTAGCGGTTTTGTATTTCCTGAAGGTGTGTAGAATCTCTTGTGGAAGAGCCATGGTGATAGCCGCATGAGCTTTACTCTCTGCCTCATACATTTTCCTCTCCTCCTCATCCATCTTACTGTACTTCTTTATTTGATCACGACCCTCAAACAAGGCCGTTGGTGGAATGTATCCATCTTGCATGCACACCCACATCTTAGCATCTTGATATTTAACATACTGTTCAAATCGATCTTTCCAAGCAACGAAATCGGTACCCTTAAGCATTTTCGGAGCCTTAGTTGCTGAACCGGATTCAACTTCCATTTTCACTAGTTCTGTGATGTTTATCGAAGTCATCGTTGAAAGAAACACAACTCAAAACACGAGGAAAGTATAAAATATTTTTTTATTATTTTGAACAGTGACCAGTAGGCGAAGTTATGCTTAACTTCGCTTAAGCTTAACTTCGCTGATACACAACTTCTCTAAACCTTAACTTCGTTTGATGTTTAACTTCGCTTCTTGACAACTTCGCTTAATTCAAGCGAACTTGTGAGACAAACGAAGTTAATGATAACTTCGCTTAAACTTTTATCTTCGCCTAAACCCTACGAACAGTGACGGCAACTTCTCCTGATGAACACAAGGATTTTGCAGGTTTTAATTTGTCGTATTGCGAGGTATGCGAAGGTGTAATGGGTTATATTTGATAGTGGTAGATGAGTAGGACATAAAAACTCGGTATTTCAACGTAAACTCGTCCCGCGAATAGTCGAACGGAACGATTTCTACACTCGTGTGATAATCCCGAACCACACAATCATGAGCAAAAGCTCTGATACCAATTGTAGGTTCCCAGCCGGATCTACACGGAAGTATCTCTAACTACGTAGGTGCGGAATCCCTACGTAAGACGATACGAGTGTTCGATGCGATATACGTTAAAACCAAGCACAAATACACGTTACAATACTCAAAAGCACGTTGTATTGCAACTCCTTTAACACGTGATATGCAAATCACAATTACACGTTCTGAAAACTTATTTAACAAAAGCCGTAGCTAAGGCATATATAGTTATCGACAACTTCGCCTAACAGACAAGGCGAAGTTGTCTATAACTTCGCTTGTCCACAAGTTCGCCTATATTAGGCGAACTTGTGAGACAACCTATACAAATCAAAACAAAACAAACTAACATGATTACAGACACTAGATACTGAACTACTGACATAATGCACCAACAATCCTAAGTGATAAGTGTATGCCATATGTGATATATGTGATAGATATGAATGATTGCTTGTCGGTACGCGAACGATCTTTGGATATTGCGCGTACTGTCAGGTTAAAAATAAAGGTACGAATATTATATATCGAAGATGTATGAACATTACAAATGAACACTAGTCGGGGCGTGAACGATCTTCGGATATTGCACGTATCGACAAGGGGTATGGTTGTTAAATGAATGATGTAAAGAACGCCTAGAGTGTTCTTATGCTATAATGTAATTATTGTATATGTGAAGTATGTGTATACAGGTACACTAATGGTATGTGAGTCCTACGTTCGACATAGTAAGTTAGGATGGCGAATCCCTCTAACCTCTGTTGAACATAGACTTGGCAGGTGATGGCATAGTTAAGGACTGCGGGCCCTATACGTGATGTAGATGATAGATGTAAACGTAGATAGGGACGGTGGGCCTTATACGTGTTATAGGAGATAGACGCCAACGTAGATGAGGACTGCGGACCTTATACGTATTACAGATAGGCGTCAGCACAGGAAAGGACCGTGGACCTTATACGTGCTATACTTGTGTTCTGGTAGCATAGGGGAAGACTTCGGACTTCGCACGTGCTATGGGTTAGGTTGCAACATAGGGAAGGACTGAGGACCTTGTACGTGTTGTCAGTACAGGGAAGGACTGCGGACCTTGCACGTACCATAACTGGTGAACATAGTTAAGGACTGCGGACCTTTTACGTGTTCACGATCTTGAGTACAGGTATAGACGGCGGACTATGAACGTACTCTCGGTAGACTGAGGTTAGTGATTGTAGATATGTACGCATGTATGGTAGTAGGGTAACGGATTAAGTATGGATATGTATGTATGTGTATGTATTATATGGCGTCCGATTAACTAGAACTCACTCAGCGTAGCTGACTTTTAGTATGCACGCAGGTGAGTAGATTGAGACAGCTAGCTTGAGCTGGCACATGGTGGGCAAATAGGAGACTGGCATCTGAAGACCAAGATGTTTTAAATGTTAATTGATGTTTATTTTGAAAGACAAGAATGTTTAATTAAGGAAAGTTTTGGATTGCTGTAATGTTTTATGAAAGTTTTTATATTCCGCGAAGGTTTTAATTAACTCTGATTTGTAAGCTGTGTTTATAGTAAATCCGACGCTAAAGTAGGGCAACCGGGTTCAGGGCCTTACAAGTTGGTATCAGAGCATAAGTTCGAGAGATTTAAGCATCCTACATGCTTAGACTCGAACAGAGAATGGGATTTAAAATGAGAAGAAAGAAGATGCCAGTTCAAGATAGCCATGTGTCACTCAAGCAAGCTCAGTAAAGGTAAAGTGTATGGTAAATGGTGTATGTTAATGTTGGCTTTTTTGTTAAAGGAAGGATACATGCAGGTTAGGGGTAGGATTTCTTGATTGTTTAATTGATTAACTGTTTAAAAGTAGAAACTAGCACAAGTGAAATCACAAAGGGAAGTATGTAGAACGTGAGGAGTAATGCAAATAGTTAATTACACTTGATCAATGTCATTAACTACTTACCTTATGAATCATGTGCTAAATAATTCCTAGAATGATAACATTTGTGTTTCCTTATAGAATACGAATGGCGGGAGCAAGAAGGTTTGTTGGAAAGGGAGGTCACACTGGACGTCCTTGTGGGCCACGTGTTGTCCGAGAACCTTCTGAAGAACCAGTTACTACCACGAGGAAGAGGGAAGGTGAAACTCTGCAGGGACCAAGCAGCGATGAAGGGTACCAACTGGATCCCGTTGTTCAAGCCGCCATTTCTCTAGCTGTAGCTGCTACAGTGAAGACATTGCGTCCGGAGAAGTATACCAAAGGACATGCAAGGACCACCGAGAGGACAGGAGAGACCGGTGAGAAAGGTGATGGCAGTGAAGGAGGAGCGAAAGGAACCAAACGATCTGCGAATTTCGGGGAGCATGCAGGTAGAAAAACACAGAAGAGGGCAAACAAGGAAACATGCAAAGTGTGCGGAAAGATGCACGGTGGTGAGTACAGATGGGGTAAGGGTACCAACGTTTGTCCTAAGTGTGGTAAAGCTCATGGTGGATAGTGTAGGTTTGGATCGAATGCCTGTTACAAGTGTGGAGAGGTGGGGCATTATGCTCCAGAATGCACTGCAAGGCATGCGTGTTACAAATGCGGTAAAACTGGTCACACGGCAAGGAGTGCAAGGAAACGAAGGCGAGATGCGCGAAAGGGATATGAGCATAGGCCAAGGGAAAACTGCGGAGGGGAGAGCTTGATGATGGAATAATTGTTTAGACAATAGATTAATTTTGTTTTAAGTATGATTACCTAAGAACTTGTTATGTGTTAAGGTTTAAAACTTATGCTTATTTATGACGTGTAATATATTGAGTTTGGCTATGAACGATTAATTATGTTATGATAAACTGTCGTACTAGACAATGGTGTTGAATGATAAGATGGGTATCGTACTAGATACTGTTTATGTTTTTCCTTTTAGAATACGATGGCTGGAGCTGGAGAAATTGCTGGAACTGGAGGTCGCACTGGACGTCGTGGCAGGCCTCGTCTTGTCCAGCAACCCTCGGTAGAAGCAGCTTCCAACACCGGAGACGAAGGAAGCGCAGCTGGAGGAAACCCTAGCAACAACGAAGGGGTTCAACTTGACCCTGCGATTCAGGCAGCCATTGTGCAGGCGGTAGCCGCTGCTGTGAAGAACCACAATCCAGAGAGATCTGCTGGAAGCCATGGGAGGACTGCTGGAGGGTTAGGGGGAAACGGTAGGAAAGATGGTGAGGGAGAGAATGGTGACTCGGGTGAAGATGGATCTGTGAAATCTGATGATGGAAAGAAAGGCCGAGGTGGGTGTAACTACAAGTCCTTCAAGGGCTGTGACCCGCCGAAGCTAACTGGTTTGGGAGACACGATCGCTACTATCCAATGGATAACCGCAATGGACAAGATTATCCTAATTAGCGAGTGCCGTCCCGACCAAGCAATGGGTTATGCCACTCAATCATTTGAAGATGAGGCTATGTACTGGTGGGAAACGGTGGAACAAAGGAAGACCCGAGAGGATATTGAGGCAATGAGGTGGAAGGACCTGAAGGAGTTGGTGATGAAAAGGTTCTGTGCTGATGCTGAGGCTGAGAGGACCGAGATGAAATTTCTGAATCTGAAGGCGGGAAAGATGACACACCGCGAGTATACTATTGAATTTAACCGACTATCTAGGTTGGTGCCTGACATGGTCGACACTGAGGCTAAGAGAATCAAATGTTATGTGAGAGGATTGTCACAAAAAGTCCGCATGTTAGTCAGGGCAAATAAACCTGCTACTTTTAACTCGACTGTCGAGCTTGCAGAAGTGGTTTTTACTGACCTGGATGAGGACGATGTGGTGATGGGGGAGAAGGAGAAGAAATGGGCTACCTCTGCAAAGCGGTTTGGCAATATGGTGACAACAACTAGTGAGAGGAAGGCTAAGGTTGGAAACAAGGATGCATGTAAGACGTGTGGGAAAGTGCACCAGGGAGAATGCAAGACTGGGACAGATAGGTGCTATCGGTGTGGAAAAAGTGGACATTACTCTCGAGAATGCCCTGATCGTCCGAAGTGCTTCAAATGCGGAAGAGCTGACCACATGGCTAGGGATTGCAAGGAATCTGAGACGGGAGGTGCAAAGGGAGTAAGGACTTAGGACAACTGCATGGAGGAGCACTCGACGAAGAAATAATTGCTTATGTAATAGCCTTGTTAAGTTTAACTTATGTTTGATCTATGAATGACTGGGCGCGTGTTTCTTTTTATGTACTTAATTCAAGGTTTAGACCGGTGTTTATGGATTATGTTACAAATTGTCTTGGATGCGTCTTGGTTATGGTAAATAGTTGTGTTGTGTTAGAGCGTCATCTTAGGAGTTAGCGTTATAGTATAAAACAAGATTCCTTGGAAAGACGAGACGAGACTTGATACGTCGAGGGCCTCATGGACAAGCTACCTTAATAGCTAAAACACATGATCACCGCTCGATGACTGCAAGTCAGAGGTAAGAAGGATGACCCATAAAGCGGAAGAGATTCAATAAAGTGTGTAAATATAAGAAGTGTTCCTTACTCAAGGAATAAGTTAGGTTTCGGGGACGAAACCTTTTTAAGGGGGGAAGACTTGTAACATCCCGAAATTTCTCAAATAATATTATATATATTATTTGCGTCGGGTGAAATAATTGAGTTAGTGGATAATAAGAATAATAAATATAAAGGATAAGTAGGCTAATTAAGGGGAATTAATTATGGACCAAAGAAAGAAAGATGGGCTTTGAGCCCATGGGCTTAAGGGAGTATAAATACCCCCTTAAACCCTAATCATTTCCATTCCATCCATCTTATCCATCCTAATCTCTACACACTCAAAAACACACACATACTTCCTACACCATATATGGCCGCGAGCTAAGGAGCAATCCGAGACCATACTGAGCCTATAACTTAATGGATCTTGAGCATGAAAGCAAGATACAAGATTTTAGTTCATCACCAAGCTAACCGTAACCTTAAAAACACGTAAAGGTATGTCCTTTATCCTTAAAGTTTACATTTTTATGAACGGTTATCTGTGAAACTCGAACCTAGCAAAGATCGGGTATAAACGAGTATTAAAGTAGCAAACTTGACGTTAAAACAAACCTAACGAACCTATAAACATGTACGGTTCGTTTAAAGAAAACCTTAGATCTTGTGTTGAACGTTTTTAGCTTAAAGGTCCAAACTATATACTTTTCCGGGCCGATTTTTCCACGATATCGATCATGGAAATGTTCACGGGGATGGTTAATATCATTTCAAGGGGTTACACGTTAAAATGAAGATGATTATGGGGGTTAAGGACGAACAGTAGCCGCTGCTGGGCAACTTCGCCTGCAGCCAAGTTCGCAAAGATAACTTCGCCTTAACCAAATTTAAGTTCGCTTGCAGCCAAGTTCGCCAAGGTAACTTCGCCTGCAACTAACTTACCCTGGTGATAAGTTCGCTTAATGTTAAGTTCGCTTAACACTAAGTTCGCTTACAGTAAGTTCGCTTAATGTTAAGTTCGCTTAATGTTAAGTTCGCTTAACACTAAGTTCGCTTACAGTAAGTTCGCTTAACACTAAGTTCGCTTACAGTAAGTTCGCTTAATGTTAAGTTTGCTTAACACAAAGTTCGCTTACAGTAAGTTCGCTTAATGTTAAGTTCGCTTAATGTTAAGTTCGCTTAACACTAAGTTCGCTTACAGTAAGTTCGCTTAATGTTAAGTTCGCTTATTGTTAAGTTTGCTTAATGATAAGTTCATTGGAGTTAGAAAATTGGAAAATAACTTAAAAACCTAATGAAAAATGTGTTAAGACAGTTAATGGAAAATGTGTTAAGTTCGCTTAATGGCTGGCAGCTCGACCCCAGCCAGGGGCTCTGCCCCTTGGACCCTGCTAGGGGCTGCCGCCCCTAGAACCCTGCTGCCAGGGGCGCTGCCCCCGGACCCCCGTTCGTTGTGGGTTATATAAAGATAGAAATACAACATGAGTGAGTAGTTAATTGATACATGTAAATATTATACAGTTAGCCGTGCACAACTCAAGAAGGGAATAACGATTAACGGAGAGCGTAACAGGATTCAGGTGAGTTTCTAGCCCCATTCCTTGTTATGTTTTCGGGGCTGTGTGCATACTCGATGTGTTGTTAATACATTTATCCTAAGTGATAAGTGTATGCCATACGTGATATATGTGATAGATATGAATGATTGCTTGTCGGTATGCGAACGATCTTCGGATATTGCGCGTACTGTCAGGTTAAAAATAAAGGTACGAATATTATATATCGACGATGTATGAACATTACAAATGAACACTTGTCGGGGCGTGAACGATCTTCGGATATTGCACGTATCGACAAGGGGTATGGTTGTTAAATGAATGATGTAAAGAACGCCTAGAGTGTTCTTATGCTATAATGTAATTATTGTATATGTGAAGTATGTGTATACAGGTACACTAATGGTATGTGAGTCCTACGTTCGACATAGTAAGTTAGGATGGCGAATCCCTCTAACTTCAGTTGGACACAGACTTGGCAGGTGATGGCGTAGTTAAGGACTGCGGGCCTTATACGTGATGTAGATGATAGATGTAAACGTAGATAGGGACGGTGGGCCTTATACGTGTTATAGGAGATAGACGCCAACGTAGATGAGGACTGCGGACCTTATACGTATTATAGATAGGCGTCAGCACAGGAAAGGACTGTGGACCTTATACGTGCTATACTTGTGTTCTGGTAGCATAGGGGAAGACTGCGGACTTCGCACGTGCTATGGGTTAGGTTGCAACATAGGGAAGGACTGAGGACCTTGTACGTGTTGTCAATATAGGATGGTACAGGGAAGGACTGCGGACCTTGCACGTACCATAACTGGTGAACATAGTTAAGGACTGCGGACCTTTTACGTGTTCACGATCTTGAGTACAGGTATAGACGGCGGACTATGAACGTACTCTCGGTAGACTGAGGTTAGTGATTGTAGATATGTACGCATGTATGGTAGTAGGGTAACGGATTAAGTATGGATATGTATGTATTGTTGGTGCATAATGTCAGTAGTTCATAGTCTAGTGTCTGTAATCGAGTCTGTAATGTTAATTGTGTTTTGTTTATGTTTAAGCGAAGTTACTGACAAGTTCGCTTATCAGGCGAACTTGTTAGTCAAGCGAAGTTAGCAACAACTTCGCCTGAACATATCAGGCGAAGTTGTCGTGTATATATACCTAGGTTACGGCTTAGGTTAAGGGGTTGATCTAGTTCGTTCAGTTCGTGAATTGTAAGTCGTCAGACGTGTATTCAAGAGTTCTCTGTAATCAGTGATATTACATCACGTGTTTCGGTTATTATATAACGTGTGTTCGTTTATTCATATCGTGTGTTTGGTTTGATTCGTGTTCTACGCTCGTAACGACCTACGCAGGGATTCCGCACCTGTGTAGATCGAGATATCCCGTGCAGATCCATCCAGGGAACCTACAATTGGTATCAGAGCTCTTGCTCGATTGTGTGGTTCGGGATATTCACGTGGGTGTAGAAATCGTCCCGTTTCGACTATTCACGGGACGTGTTTTCTGTGTTTTTGTGTCATTCTTACCTCCTACCATCGTATTCAACCCTTTACACCGTCAAAAACCTCGAAAAACCCAGAAATCAGATCTGCAGAAACTTCGTGTTCATCAGGCGAAGTTGCCGTCACTGTTCGTAGGGTTTCGGCGAAGATATAAGGTTAAGCGAAGTTATCCACAACTTCGCCTACCTTCTCAAGTTCGCCTAACTCAAGCGAAGTTCTCTACAACTCCGCCTACCTCCTAAGTTCGCTTACCTCAAGCGAAGTTAAGAATCAGCGAAGTTCTTCAGGTAAGTTAAGACTTAAGCGAAGTTATCCGTAACTTCGCCTACAGTAGTTTTCAGAAGAAATTTTTTTTTGTTTTTCGGGTTTCTTAGTTTTTGAGAAAGATATCGTCAATTAACATCTCAGAGTTAGTTAAGATGGAAGTAGAAGCAGGGTCAGCTACTAAGGCCCCAAAGTTGCTTAAAGGAACCGACTTCGTTGCTTGGAAGGATCGGTTCGAACAATATGTCAAGTACCAGGATGCGAAAATGTGGGTATGCATCCAGGATGGTTATATTCCACCAACTATGGAGTACGAAGGTCGTGATCAGATCAAGAAGTACAGCAAAATGGAAGATGAAGAAAAGAAAATGTATGAGGCCGAGAGCAAGGCTCATGCTGCTATCACTATGGCTCTTCCACAAGAGATCCTTCATACTTTTAGAAAGTACAAGACAGCAAGAGAGCTTTGGGAAGCTCTTGAGAACCGGTTTGAAGGAAATGTGGGAATCCGTGCTTCGAAGATCAAATTGCTCAAAACTCAATTCTCGGTCTTCAAGTATCTGAAAAACGAATCACTTGATGATATCATCACCAGATATTATCATCTGATGACTGAACTCAGCAACTATTCAATTGCATACAAAGAAGATGAGATTGTTGAGAAGCTTCTTGATGCTCTCCCACCAAAATGGGAGATGTATACTGTGTTGATGAGAGAAGATAAAGACTTTGCTGACTATGACCTTGAGACAGCAGTTAACAAGCTCCGAACCTTTGAGCTTAACATGGTTAGAAAAGAGACAACTACGGATCAGGTTCAAGATCCAGGTATGTATGGTGCTAAAGTCAACTCTAGTTCAGGTTCGGAGACTGAATCAGCTGCCTACTACTCGAAGGGAGAGTCGGGCGCCAACTCATCACATGAGGGGCATGTGTCAGTCAACACGAATGGTGATGTTTGCTTTGTAGCAGGTGGATCTAGTGCATCTAAACCGCAAGCAAGCAAGAGTAGTTGCTCTCCAAGTATTCCTAGCAACAACTACTCTAAGATGCCTATGAGTGTCAAATCTGCTGAAGAGCAGTTTGCTCTCTATGCTTCTTTTATTGCTTCCTATGAGAACTACATTCAGGGGAAGATTGTTGATCCAGCTATGTTGGATGAAGATTATGACCAGATTGATGCTGATGATCTGGAAGAAATGGATCTGCAATGGCAGATGGCTATGATCGTGAGAAGAGTGAAACGGATTATGAAAAAGATCGGAAGAAAGTTTGTCGGTGGAAGGCCAGGGTTTGACAAGACGAAGGTAAGATGTTACAACTGTCAGCAAAACGGCCACTTTGCTAAGGAGTGCAGAAATGAGCGTGTAGAACGTGGTCAAGGCAAGTCTACACAGCATAATGGGGGTAGTAAAGATTATAGTGCCATGATTTCCAGAGAAGATGGTGAATATAACTGGAACCTGCATTCTGAAGAAATCTTTGAACAGGCAAATTTGGCGAATGTTGAAAATGAAGAAAGTAAGAAAGCTACTGGAGAAGAAAAAGCTTTCATGGCTGATGCTAAAGACCAGCTCTCCGAGGTATGTTCTAAACCTACTTGTTCTAAATGTGAAAACTTGTCTGAGCAATTAGCAACTATAACTGATCAGTATGTTAGTTTGGATGCTGAGTTTAAAACTCTAAAAGAAGATCATCATTTTACAAAAGCAAGAGAAAATAGCTATAAAGTTAAAATAAAAGCTTGTGAAAAAGATATTAAAAGTCTAAAAGCAAAACTTGCTGAAAAAATTCAAGTGATTGATCTAAGCTATGAAGTTTTGGAAGAAAAAACCAAACTAATAGCTGAAAGAGAAAAACAGATTGCTGATCACCAGGTGAAAGTGGTGGAACTGAATAGAAAACTTGAGCAGTTCAGAAATTCCTCTGCTATTCTTGATCACCTTGTTAGTGATCAAGGTTCCTCTGTTAAGAGGGGAGGAATTGGTTATCATGAGGTTCAACCACCTTATAATCACAATTACACTTTTAATCCTAGTAATCAGAAATCTGTTGACTTTGAGGTTGTTCAGACAGTTCCAATTAAGGTAACTAGTAAAGAACCAGATGTTAGTAGAGGCGAAACAAGTCCGCCTGTGTCAAGTGTTAAAATTTCTGTTCCGAGTCCGGTCTCATCAGATTCGGATAAGTCATTCGAGTCGGGTAAGACAAAGGAGGAGGTTGTATTACCAAATAGTGGAGAGAAAGATAAAACAACTAAAAAGAGTTCTCCGCTAAACCCGTATGTCCCACCATATGTGAGACGAACGGGCGGTAGTACAGCCTCGACATCCAAAACAACTGTTGAAAAGAAAGTTGAGCATAGATGTTGTTTTAGGTGTAATCAATTAGGGCACCTAGTTGCAGATTGCCCTCTGAAGCAGCGATTCAAGGGTGTGAGGCATACCAAAACTGAGACTAAGCCTAATGGTAATTATAATACTGGTAAAAGTGAAAACCATTCAAAATTCAGAAATCAGACTAATTCAGGTTTTCAAAGAAACCAATCTCAGTTTCACACTGCTGATAATCAAACAGTAAGTTATAATTCTTTCAATTCACAAAGGTATGGAAGGCCTCACAATCAATCTACAAGGAGGTATACTAATAGGACTTACAGGAATTATATAGAGACTAACTTTGGAAAGCCAAAGTTCGGGATGTATAGATCAAAGACCAATTGGTCTTGGGTCCCTAGATTCTAATCTTTTGCTTTAATCGTGCAAGAACAGTTGAACAGTGCTGCCAATAATCTTTAGGTTGTGGATAGCGGCTGTTCCCGGCACATGACGGGTAACAAAATCTTGTTACACGATTTGAAACCTGTTTAAGGAGGGAAAGTAAGCTTTGCTGGAGAAAGTGGAGGCAAGATTACAGGAATGGGAACGGTGTCTAATGGAGAGATGACTCTAGAGAAAGTAAACTTTGTCGAAGAATTGAAGCACAATCTGCTGAGTGTGTCGCAGATCTGTGATAAGGAGTACACCGTACATTTTACAAAGAATGAGGCGATTGTGTTGCATCCTGGTTTTCAGATACCAGAGGAGTGGATTGTGATGAAGGCTCCACGTGAGAGGAATACGTATATTATGGATATGAGGTCGACTGAAATGGCCACGGAAGAATCATGCCTTATGACAAAAGCGAGCGAATCGGAGTCCGAATTGTGGCATAGGAGAATGGGGCACATTCATCTTCGGAAGATGAATCACATTGTCAAGAATGGACTTGTGCTGGGCGTTCCCTTGAAAAGTTTCAACTTTGAAGACAAATGTCTAGCGTGCAAGAAGGGAAAGCAGCACAAGAAATCCCATCACACCAAGAAGGTCAATTCTATTGTCAGTACTCTAGAATTGCTTCACATGGATCTCTCCGGTCCCGTGAATGCAAAAAGTCTAGGAGGTACTTCTTATTGCTTGGTGATCACTGATGATTACTCACGATATTCTTGGGTATATTTCCTGAAATCAAAAGATGAAACGGCTCAGATGGTGAAGAATTTGATTACCAAAGTTGAGAACGTTATGGATAAAAGGGTTAAGTTCATCAGGAGTGACAATGGAACAGAGTTCAAGAATTTTGAAATGGAGATCTTCTGCCTTCAGAAAGGGATTGAGCACCAGTACAGCGCTCCGTATACTCCACAACAGAATGGAGTGGCTGAGAGGAAGAATAGAACGTTAATTGAAGGAGCCAGAACTATGCTGGCTGATTCAAAGCTTCCTGTGGTGTTCTGGGCTGAAGCTGTTGCTACAGCCTGTTATATCCTGAATAGAGTCTTGACTGTTAAAAGACTTAATAAAACGTGTTATGAGCTTATGCATGGGAGGAAGCCCAATTTGAGTGGTCTTGAACCATTCGGGTCCCCTTGTTCGATTTTAAAGACAAATTCTAAATTTGGTGAAGTAGCCGATGAAGGAATCTTAGTCGGTTATGTTGTTGGGACTCCCAACAGACGTGTCTTTAATACATCGACCGGCAAGATTGAGGTGGTGTGTAACACCGATATCACAAATTACAAACCGCCAAAACCAAGCAACGGACCTGCTGAGTTTTTCGACTATGATAGACCTTTTAAGTCTTTTAACATACCTTATTTGGATAGTGCAGAAGTAGAAGAAAGAGTTGCTACGAAGATGATCCTTGATGAGGAAGAAAATCTAGTGCAAAGACAGCTGTTTGATAAATGTCAACCTTCCTCATCAAATGCTATCGATACCCCTGCTGCCTCTCCTGAAGAAGAATTTTTCAATCCGTTTCACTCTCAGCAAGGAACAATCATTGACGAGCTCTCTTCTAACTTGGAAGACAATTTGCATGTCGGTTCGGTTCCGACCACGAGAATTCATAAAGATCACCCTTTGGAGAATGTGATTGGTGATGTGTCCTCCGGTGTACAAACAAGACGTAGCTTGAATGAGCACACCTGTGTTTACACAAGCATTAAGGAGACAGGCATAATCAACGAATGCTTGTACACCTGCTTTATCAGCCAGATTGAACCAAAGAATTATCAAATGGCTCTAAAGGACAGCTCGTGGGTGGAAGCCATGCAAGAAGAGCTGGCTCAATTCAAGAAAATGGAAGTTTGGACTTTGGTTGAAAAACCAAAGAATGTGCATGCGATAGGCACAAAATGGGTTTTTAAGTGCAAGAGAGATGAGAAAGGGATTATTATAAGAAACAAGGCGAGGCTAGTCGTTAAAGGTTTTAATCAACAAGAGGGGATTGATTATAATGAAGTGTTCGCTCCTGTGGCAAGATTGGAAGCCATTAGATTGTTTTTGGCATTTGCTGCTTATAAGAAGATGAAGGTATTTCAGTTAGACGTGAAAAGTGCGTTCCTAAATGGGAAAGTTGATGAGGTTGTGTACGTTGAGCAACCTCCGGGTTTTCCTGACCCAGACTTTCCAGACCACGTGTACAAGTTAAGCAAGGCGTTGTATGGACTACATCAGGCACCTCGTGCCTGGTACTCAACTTTCTCAGATTACTTGCTTGAAAATGGTTTTGAAAGAGGGAAGATAGATAGCACGTTGTTCTTCAAGAGAGAAGGAAGCGACTTCCTGCTGGTGCAAGTCTACGTGGATGACATTATCTTTGCTGCATCAAAAGTCTCCATGTGTCAGGAGTTTGAGGCCGTCATGAAGAAAAGGTTTGAAATGAGTGCTATAGGTGAACTAACTTTCTTTTTAGGATTGCAGGTTGATCAGAAGAAGGATGGGATGTTCATTCATCAGACCAAGTATGTCCATGATGTGCTCAAACGCTTCAAGATGGAGGACAGCACTCCATTCGATACGCCAATCTGCGTCAACCATAAATTGGGTGCTGAGACAGACAATGACGCAGATGTGGACCCAACTCAGTATCGGGCTATTATAGGTTCTTTAATGTACTTAACTGCTTCTAGGCCTGATATTATGTTTGCAGTTTGTCTTTGTGCTCGTTTTCTGGCAAACCCAAAGGAATCTCACATGAAGGGTGTGAAGAGGATCTTGCGATATCTCAAAGGCAAACCTAAGCTTGGGTTGTGGTACGCAAAGGGAGGAGACTTGGAGTTGGTAGCTTACACAGATTCTGATTATGGAGGGTGCAATCAGAGTCGGAAGTCAACTACTGGAGGATGTCAGTTTCTAGGAGGCAGATTAGTGTCCTGGCAATGCAAGAAGCAGACATTAGTCGCCATTTCAACATGTGAGCCAGAATACATGGCAGCATCCAACTGCTGCTCCCAGGTTCTGTGGATTCAACAACAGTTACGCGACTATGGTCTGAATTTCTCACTTACTTCAATTTGTATTGATAACACTGCTGCGATCTCAGTAACTAATAATCCCGTAAAGCACAGTAAAACTAAACATATTGACATACGTCATCATTTTATACGGGATTGTGCTGAGAAGAAACTGATTGTGCTTGAAAAGGTGGATACGCTTGATAATTTCGCTGATTTATATACTAAAGCGTTTGACAAATCAAGATTTCAAAACCATGTTGAGTTGAATGGGATGATCAATCCCGAGTAACCATGCTTTTTGTGCATATAAAAAAAAATGTCACTATTGCTTAAAATTATGTCGGTTACCTCAGTTTGAAGGACATATCCTCGGATATGTTTGGTCCTCATTTTCTATTTGTAGAGTTTGAGGATTGCCATTAACCAGATGACTGAATGTGACCGGGGCGGTTTATGATGTGTTTTTATTCTTTCGCTGAAAATTAGTCGTTCATACTTAGTTAGAAGGACACATACTTGTATGTGGTCGGTCCAGCGGATCCATTGGATCCTCAGGATAACCGTTTACCTGAAGACTTTGAACTGATCGGGGCGATTGAAGTCAAAAATTTTTTTTAGGGAAATGAAATTATTTTTCAAGTCTACTACTTCGTAAGAAGTTCGTTTGCTATGTTTAACAGAAATTTGATCCTGTGTGCTTAACTAGTGAAGTTATTAGGCTTAAAAGGCTTTAGAACAGTCATTGTATGTCATGGTAGCTTTTTATGGTGCGTAAAAGTAGATGTGATACAAACTAAATCTACTCGATTTTATGTGGAAACTTCTTAAGAGTTCTGCATGTCTTCATATATATCTTTCCGAATGATAGGCAGAAAAGCGATTACCCAGTCATACACGAGCCTGTTAGTGTTCTGATTCCCGTGAAGAAAGCGTGTCAAGAGACTGCAGTGATCCAGATTCGGGACTTGCAGTTGTTCTCTATGTGTTTGATAAAAAAAAAAAAAAATTTATAAGTCATTGAGACATTCTTTAACTCGAAATGTCATTCATGATGTAAGAAAGAGAACGGGAAGCAGAGTCTAAAGATCGAAGAATACTTACAACTTAATCAGACACAACGGGTCGAAGTCAATTCGGGGTGACTTGGGGAAAGCCAAATACGCTTTGAGAATAGATAGGAGGCATCATAATCTCTGAGTTGTTGCCCACTTAATTTTTGAGCTTAATTGAACTTAACTCGTATCACAGAAACGATGAAAACCATCTTACGTTATTTACCTGCCTACAACCTGTTTCTTTATGTCATAATACAGCTAAACACGGATCTATGTGACAGTCACGTAGTTAGTATGATTTCTGTTCGGATCTTTCCTAAAACGTAGTAGTCCCTGTCGAGACTGAAATTTGATCCCTTGTACTTTAATTTTTAAAAGTTTTTCGTACTTAGGTAGTTTATGATTTTATAACTGGTTACTTGGACTTGATCGTGTCATTTAATTCTTAAAGGGAAGTTTTTAAAACTTAATTGCAAATTGTTCAAATTATGGGGTTTGTTTTGAAAAATTTTAATATCAGCGAAGTTCTGCATAACTTCGCCTTATAGGCGAAGTTATCCACAACTTCGTTGATACATCTGTGACCCTATATAAAGGACTTTAAAGGTCAAACTGTTCATTTATTTCAAAACAAGCGAACTTATACTCACAGAAACCTAGGCGAACTTATCGATTATTCGGTTCCATCAATCAATCTGTGTTATCTTGTCTTCGATTCTAATCCGATTCAAGGTGTGTAGGGTTCCATATTCGTATAATCATTGTCGTTAATGATTATCACAGGTCGATACGACCCGTTTCGTGACCTCGGTTATTTGAAACCTAAAAAACCGATTTCAAACATTGTCTTTATGTGGTCATGAACAAACTAATCGTCCAGAGGTTCTTAAAATCTTGCGTTTTTGAGTCCTCGATCTCCAAAATCGCCAACTGCACGTCGTTCGAATCGCCTTACTGTCGCCGATTCAGATTCA
Source organism: Bidens hawaiensis (assembly GCF_021521415.1). Classification (NCBI taxonomy): domain Eukaryota; kingdom Viridiplantae; phylum Streptophyta; class Magnoliopsida; order Asterales; family Asteraceae; genus Bidens; species Bidens hawaiensis. Next base: position 374,723 of record NW_027492311.1, on the reverse strand, counting down.
GGCGAACTTACAGTTTGGGCGAAGTTATCCGTAACTTCGCCTGAGGTTTAACTTCGCCTGAGGCGATGTTGTGGTGAGGCGAAGTTATCATTAACTTCGCCTGGACCTTTTTACTTATTAGTTATTAGACGAACTTAAAGATGAAGCGAAGTTGTTCCCAACTTCGCCCCACCTTTAACTTCGCCTATACAGATTTTATCACAACTTCGCTCATGATAACAAGCGAACTTGTGTTATGTCTTAATGTTTATCTAACTTGGTTCGTTTGTTGCAAATATGGCTGCTGTTGCTGGTGCTGGAGGTGTTGGTGGCGATGACGGAGGTGATCAACAAAGACAGTTCTTCCCGGGTCACAACATGTATATCACCTTAGACCCGGAAACGAGCGGAGTTGATGATTTCCGCGAAATCATCACATTCCTTTTACGCTCGAGGATATTCCACGCCATTACGACAACTCTGCCGATTTCCTTGCCCAACATTGAGGATTTCTGGCAGACGGTGGAATATGACTGCCGCGTCGACCCCCCGGTGATGCGTGCAACGATAAATGGTCAGGATGTTCAGTTCTCGTCTGAACAAATCCGGGTGGCTTTGCAATTCGGAGAGGAGACGAGGGACGACCCGACAGAGTTTGTTGCTCCGTTCCGTGATGGAGCATTTCTACGAATGGGATATTCTGGTCCCTTGGGGGATACACAAAGAAGGAAATGTTTCTTGCTCGATCAGTGGCGCTTCCTCATGCACGTAATGATTGTCTGCATGTCAGGGAGGAAGGCGGGCACTGACGGGATGGGCGCGACCTTGCAGTCGGCGATGACTGCTCTGACTTATAACAAGCGTTACAGCTTGAGTCAGATGGTCTTCTATGAGATTGATCGACAGCGAAGGGTGATGGGGCGTGAGAGATTCATCATGTATCCAAGATTTCTCCAAATGATCTTGAATCATGTTGCTCCCACGTTGCCTCAACGTCGCCCTATCAGCTACGTGGAGAGTGTGAACAAGCGTATTTTTGCTCAATGTAGAACTTCGAGTGCTAGAAGCAAGCCTGAACTGCGTCCTAGGCATACTCCACTGTTTGGGTATTTAATCAACCCGGAGTATGTTCCTGCTAATGGGGACGAGTTTAGAGATCCTCAAACACAACAGGCGGGAGCACCTCAAGCTGTACCTGCTGCGCCTATTGTGTCAGCTGAAGAAGAGGTAGACCTTGACGCTTCTTTTGGCGGCCAAGGATTTTTTGACATGGACCGAGTTGATCTTCAAGAAAATATACAGGTCTCGGTTCCACAGAGTACGGGAGTAAATGTTACTAGAGCAGCTACGACGGTGGATGACTCAGATTTTGATGATGTAATGGATGAGGCAAGACGTATGATGGTGACTCAAGAGAGGACGTATGGGAAGAGAAAGAGGACAGATGACGACAGTGAGTCAGAAGAAGAAGAAGACATTCATAAGTTGATCAGACGTTCAAGAAGGGACAGGACAGGTGCAGGTAGGGGAGCTGGTGAGAGCTCTAGAGTCATAAGTTTCGCTCCGCCCGCACTGTCCGGTATGTCAATTGTCCCTACACCATTACAGGTCACAAGGCCAAGCGCCACTGACGTTCCCGTGGTGGCTACATCATCATCTGTTGGCCTCCCATCCATCACACTCCAGCTGACGACTCCATATATTGTATCGTTGCCGCCTCCAACGCTTACTCCGTCGGAGGTTGTTGCACAGGTTATTGAGTCGACAGTGGTTCACACTGCAGGGTTGTCGGTCACGATACCACCTGCGGTTACGTCCACAGCTACTTCTGATGTCCCGGTTTCATTCGAAATCCCTCCTCAGTATACTCAAGACATATCTCACATGAGGTTCGATTTCGATGCAACCCTATCAGACTCGGAAAGAATAGCTGCACTAGAGCGGGTCGTGGCAGAGCAATCTAGGATAAATCTTATCCATACCCAGGCTATTCAGCGCCTAGTAGCAGAAAATCAACTACAGTCGTCCCTCCTGGTTGAACATGGAAAAATTATAGATGCTATGAAGGAGTTCTTGGCATCTCAGGGGGAGACGAGCTGTAAAGGCGACGAGCTCAGGACAAAGAAGAAGAATGACAGAGACGATGATCCCAATGCATCGAAAGGTGCAGGTGGTGAGTTGCCAAGAACTACTCAAGCTCTTGGGACAACCACAGCTCAGGGGGAGTCTGCAGTGCAGCTGGCGGTTCTGGTGGTGATGAGGTGGTGATGGTAGATGACGAGGAGATGGGAGATGATGTGATCGATGCCTTGAAGGAGTTGGATGATGATATGTTAGATGTTGATGATGTGTGTGATGATGATGTGCTGCCATTAGAAGAAATTGAGAAGGTTGGTGCACAGATAGTGATAGAAGATGATGTTGAAGAAGGTGAAATTGTAGAGGAGAATGTTGAACACGAGCTTCCAACCGTTGAGAAGTCGAATGTATGTGAAGATACAGTGGTTGATGATACAGAATGGGAGGAGCAGCCTAGATGGAAGGAAGGCTATGCTCATTGGTTTATCAAAACGAAGAAGCCAGTGGTACCTACAATGTTCAAGAAAAGTTATAATATTAAAGGGTACGCTGAGTCAAGGAAAGGCGTTATCTGTTGGTTATATGATGAACAGCTAAAAGTGTTTGTGGTGAAAAGATATGATGGGATCCAATACTTTAAGAGGACGTTGAGATCTCTAAATACCTTACCTGAGTGTGAGGTAAAGGATTTGGCCAGACGAGGGTTGATTAATAGAAGTGATGATAATATGGCCAGAGTTATTGGGAAGATAGTATGGAAAGAAAGTATTAAAGAGAAAAAGTTTGAGTTGTTAAAACCACAGAAAAAGAAATTAGTTGAAGATACTGAAAGAGGAATGAGAGCAGATGGCAAACCTTGGATGGTGATGAAATACAAGCCGATTCGGTGTTTGAAAGAGGTTCCAATGAAGACTATGCCTCAAGATGTGCTGAAAGATCTGAAATGGTGGTATGTGGATTGCCAGACTGCTGAAGCCGTGATGGAAGACGAAGACGAACAAGAAGTGCTAAGAGTGTATGATCCGATGCATCTTGTTAATTTATCTAAAGCTGATCTGCAGGTGTTAAACGAGAAGAAGATATTCTATATTCCTGCTTGGAAAGACGAAGCGAGGAAATATCAGCGAGTAGTCACGGTCTGTGTAAGAGAGGGAGTGCATGCATGAAGATTACAAGACAAGTGCTTAAAGATAAAGATATGAAGCTACTGCCAAGGGGGAGTCTGTTGGTGCATAATGTCAGTAGTTCATAGTCTAGTGTCTGTAATCGAGTCTGTAATGTTAATTGTGTTTTGTTTATGTTTAAGCGAAGTTACTGACAAGTTCGCTTATCAGGCGAACTTGTTAGTCAAGCGAAGTTAGCAACAACTTCGCCTGAACATATCAGGCGAAGTTGTCGTGTATATATACCTAGGTTACGGCTTAGGTTAAGGGGTTGATCTAGTTCGTTCAGTTCGTGAATTGTAAGTCGTCAGATGTGTATTCAAGAGTTCTCTGTAATCAGTGATATTACATCACGTGTTTCGGTTATTATATAACGTGTGTTCGTTTATTCGTATCGTGTGTTTGGTTTGATTCGTGTTATACGCTCGTAACGACCTACGCAGGGATTCCGCACCTGTGTAGATCGAGATATCCCGTGCAGATCCATCCAGGGAACCTACATGTATGTGTATGTATTATATGGCGTCCGATTAACTAGAACTCACTCAGCGTAGCTGACTTTTAGTATGCACGCAGGTGAGTAGATTGAGACAGCTAGCTTGAGCGGGCAGATGGTGGGCGAATAGGAGACTGGCATCTGAAGACTCAAGATGTTTTAAATGTTAATTGACGTTTATTTTGAAAGATAAGAATGTTTAATTAAGGCAAGTTTTGGATTGCTGTAATGTTTTATGAAAGTTTTTATATTCCGCGAAGGTTTTAATTAACTCTGATTTGTAAGAACTGTGTTTATGAGTAAATCCGACGCTAAATAGGGCTACCGGGTTCAGGGCCTTACATTTTCATCCACATTAATGCACCGCCGGGGATCTCATCTGGTTCAGTTTCCTTCTTTTTGACCTTGTAAAATATTCAAGAGATAGCAGCTGACGGTCATGTATTAGACACACAACCAACAAATCATTGAACAAGAGAGAAAGCAGCTGACGATGATTACCAGTTTCTCTCGAATGTAGGTATAACCCCCTCGTCCCATGTGATGATAAAAAACATTCTTTGCTCGAGATCCCTTTGATGAAGCCGATTTTTTCTTCAACCACACATTATAATCATTTCATTATATTTTAAAAAAAAATAAACCATATATACTCGATCAATCTACGTTTGCAGAGTAGAGGATTTATACCTGAAACTGCTCTGATTGTGTGTACTCAACGAAGCGATCCCAGTCTTCTTGCCTGATCATCGTCCTGTGTCCCTTGGGTATCTCCTTCAGCTTCAGAGGTTTACCAATGTTCGGCATAATGTATTTGGCATACATCTTTCTTCGGAAATCCCGAAGAAGGTATCCGAGCCAATTCATCACTGAAGGCCTGTGACACGCCTCAATTTCAAAATATTTCTGCATAACATAATACAGTAAAGGAATTACATCTCAAAATATAATATGCACAAATAAAAATTAAGAATAACCGTTATTTGTTCCCACAGTTTATCTCTAAGCTCCTTTGTGACCTCCCTCCAACTTAAATGTCTCAAGCTAACTATTTCCCTTACAGCATCCCCTAAAAAACTTACAAACTTTGATTTGGTTTGGCCAGTGAACCTACCCAGATTATCAAACTCCACTGCCAGTCTGACACCTCCAAAGTTTGCATAATCGGTACGTAGCTTAGGTAACCTCGTCAATCCCCTTGTAGGTTTTTTCGTAGTAGCAAAACTGTTGATGGGTTCGATAGTCATCGTCTCTATATCATCGTCTACTTGACCGTCGTCGTCGTTGGCTTCCTCGCTGGAGTAGCCTTCAGTGTCGTTTGATTGAGCGCCGTCGTCGTCGTTGGTTTCCTCATCGGAGTATAAAACATGTTCTTCTTCGATTGTTTCAAAAAATAAGCTTCATCTTCGATTGTTCTTCTTCAATTGTGTCGTCTGATTAATTTGTGGAGTGGAAAAGTTTTTTAATAATTTGGAGTGTAATTTGATTTTTGGAGTGTTAAATGTAATTTGGAGTTTTTGAATATTTGGAGCCAATATTTTGAAGCTTTTTGAGTTTTGCCTCCCTTTTAATTAAGAACCTATAGATTATTGACAGAGAACCTGTGGCTGAAAATGAGCACTTTGATAGAAGATGGTTTTTAATGTAAATTAAGGGGATAAACGTGTTACTAGCGTATTAGGATATTTATATATGTTTTTGTACATTAGCGTGTTACAAGCGTAATAGACTCATTTGAACAAATACATAACATATTTTACTTAGCGTATCACAAGCGTTTTTAACAACAGATTAAGAACCAATAGATTATTGACATAGTTTTTAATATAAATTAAAGTGGATAAGCGTGTTACTAGCGTATTAGGATATTATATATGTTTATGTACATTAGCGTGTTACAAGCGTAATAGTGTTTTTTAAAAAAGTATTTTTTGTTTTATTTTAAGATTTAACCAAGTGTTGTTTACGATTTAATAAGCGTATCAGTAGCGTTTTCAACAAAGTGCTTTTTTTGTTTTTATGATTTGTTTTAAGATACTCCATAATTACAATTCTTTAAAAGTTTTCATACAAAAGGCACCATTAAAACAATAAACTAAAATATGTAACCAACCAACATTCAAAACAATATGTTACAAGAAACTATAAAAGTAAAGCATTTAAAAGTTAACCAACCAACATTCAAAACAATAAACTAAAATATGTATCAATACAACCATCTAAACTTGAAAATAACAAATGTTACAAAAATCACAAATGTCACCAAATCACAAATGTTTCCCAAAGTCACCAAATCACAAATGTTTCAAAAATTACCAAACACAACGTGCATTCTTGCACTAATCAAATTTTGAAACTAACAAAGTACCTTCATTGATGTCATATTCAAATATGCACTTATCACCAATCTGTAAATCATTTTCCGCCTTGAAATTTTTCTATTTTGGTAAACAATATCTGAATTTCAATTCCGACAATTCACCATGAAAATTCGTTTTTTTACGACCTTCAGGATTGACCAAAGTGATTAGCATTCCATCATAGGCATCAATCTTGGTAGCAATGTGACCCGAAAGACGCTGTGAAAAGCAAATTTCAAATATATTATAAAGTTAAAATTTAAACGAATATACTTGTAAATAAAAAAGAAATTTAAAAATTCAATTTACCAATTTGTTGGTGACGTTCATGTGGAAGACGATTTTAGAGTCATCATTTTGCTCATCAAGATGAATTGGGTTTTGGGAGGAACTACCTTGATTGCTTAATTGATAGTTGAGAAACAGCTGATTTGGACAAGGAAGGATAAATTCTATGCCATCTTCATGAAATACATTAATATGAAATGTAAAATCTGATATGACTTCAAACACAACAAACGAACCACCTTTCAAGTTGGTTTGTTTAAAAACCTCATTCCATCCCAATGACATGAAACGTTAAACAACACTCTATCTGGAGCAATAAGCTCGAAAAGCAAATTCATGCAATTTTCACCAAATTATTGAATCATGTACCACTCAGGGAAATCATGTTAAACATGTTAATTAATAGACATTTGAATTTGGAAACAATAATTAAAAACAGAAATTAAAACTTACCAAGTAATGGACGTGTCGGTTTCTGGCTGGAATGCATAACATTGTACCGGATTGATCATTTACGTTTCTTTTGAAAGTAAACATGGTCAACATAGATGTTGACTTAACCTCAAAAACAACATATGTTCCAGCTTCTATATAACATTCTCTGATTAATTCAGTCCAACCGGTTCCAAAATAAAAGTCATCAAGTACTTTGATTATAACTACAGAAAGCGTTCTACCACTTTGATCATAAATCAAACAACAGCCAGTATTCGATTTCATGTCAGCAAACATTGGTTGAACAGCTTTAGGAATGAGCTATAAGTAACACAAAAAATGTTCTTAGAATGTATATGTTGCAAAACTGTAAAATGTTTCATAAAAAAAATTAACATACCATCCTACTCATGGAATCGCTGTCAATATCTACCAGGAACTTAACTCCATTATTGAGACGTGGAATTTTTATGTTAGACGAGTCTATATGTTCTTACCAGGATAATCGATGTCTACGAATTACAGTAAATGCGAATTACAAATATTCTTACAGTAAAGCGAAGTTAGAAGTCGATTTAGGGTTTTGAAGTAAAAGGGTTTTATCATTGAGAATGGTTTGAATTTTTATTTTTTCCTACACATTTAATTATATATATATATTTTGGTTTTTGTTTTATAACTTATTATATTTAACTTTTTAAAAAAAATAGTATAAAAACATAGTCTTACTTTTAGTTTTTTTTTACTAACATTCCGGTATAAATTTCGTTAAAAGTTGAGTTCGTTTAATAAATCGTATTTTCTAATAAATTTAAAATTTTATCCATTATTGAACCATTAGTAAGATTTTCTGGATAAGATTTACAACTTTGTAATAGAGAAGCTCATAGCATTCTAGTGTTATCATTATCATAATGAATAAGTATGTAGTTTTGTATCATTATCATCTTCTAGGTTATGATCATCACCATATGTGTTATGATGATGATCAACATCATAAAGTTATCATCATTATCATGTATTATAGTGGTTATCATCATCATAATCATCGATCACCGTCACCATGAAACGACATCATCATCAGACGTGCGGGTAGTCAACATGGTCATTGTATATGCTATCGTAGTCGGCATTGATAATACGGTTAACATATATCTCGTTATCAGTGTCATCATCATCGTCAACAGCATCATCATCATCATCAACATCATCATCAACCTATTGCCATGTACGGGATGTAGTCAGCATCGTATGGGTTATCGTAAACAAAACGCCCAATATTAGCGATCACTGTCGGCACCATCTTATGAATTATTGTCGTCATCAAACGACATCATCAGCCGTACAGGCTACCATCAGTATGCCCATCGTATACTTTATCATGGTCGTCGTCGATCATACAGGTTACATGTCATTAAACATCGGTGTCACCATCATCATCAACATGTATATATATATATGTCTGTGTGTGTGTGTGCGCGCGCGCATCTGTGTGGCGTATTGTCATATAGGTACATATAATTGATCCTCAATCATCATCATAGACATCATGCTCATTGTACGAGCTACACTCTCCATCGTATGGGTTGGCGTAAGCAAACCGTATCATATAGGTTAGCAGCATCATTATGATAACCACCACAACCCAGGTTGTTATATCCATGTATTCATGTGGGTGCCATTATATTAGCATCGTCGTCATCATAATTGGGCCAATCATCATGGTCATCATACGGGATAGCACCGTCATCGTCTCATGGATTACATATCCGCAATCATACTACACACCACCTACTGCCACCATCCACCGGCCACATTCGCCACAACGACCTCCAGCACCAACCACTAACCACACACCACAACCACCCACCACCACCCACCACACCTCCGCCACCACCACCACCACCCACCACACCACCACCACCACCACCGACCTCCGCCACACCACCCACTAATATTATATATATATATATATACCCACCCACCCACCCACCACCACCACCACTGACCTACGCCACCACCACCACCACCGACCTCCGCCACCACCACCCACTACCCACCACCACCACCCGCCACCACACATCCGCCACCATGAACCACCACACCTCCGCCACCGTCCACCACCATCATGACCACCTAAACCCACCACCACCCACTAATATTATATATACATATATATATTTATATATATTTATATCGTACGATAAAATTTAAAAGCACGCGCCTTCTTTTATAAGGGTCAAATAATTACCTAAAATTCAACCTCGTAAGTCAATATTTCTACTGTGAAGCACAATTATTCCCAATATTCCTTAAAACCATCGACGATTCGTTTCTACTGTGAAGCACAAGCACAAGCCCAAGTGGTTTAATAATTCTGGAACGGAACCTAAATGAAGAACCCTAACTCATCTACTTCTAGAACGGAACTAAGGACGAAGCACAAGCACGATAGGTCTCAGAATAAAGATGGAACAGGTGTTAATTTATAATTTTTTTAGCGTTTTAGGTTTAAGTAATCTTAAAATGTAAGCATTTGTTTAAATCATCTTATGTATTAAAGCATTTTATAAGCGTGTTGTTGTAATACATATCTTTGTTTTTTTAAAATCAATGTGTAATAATAAAGCATGTTATAAGCGTATGCTAAGCGTATTATGGCTTTGGTATGAGAATTATCAATTTGATGTTTAATAAGAATTTTCTGTTTCCTTGTGATTCGTGTTATTATCCCCTACCCCCATGTTTTATTGTATGTGTGTGATTCAGTTGTCGAAAAAAACAAGACTGATAAAGCTAAGCATCTAAATGAGAAGAGAGATAAAAGGAAGACTAAAAAAGTTGCTCCGGTGGTGAAAAAGGTGAAAACAAAACATGTTGTGGAAGCAGACTCTGATTCAAACCTTGACACAAAAATCGACAGGTTGTTGTCAAAGCGGAAAGAGGTGGAACACAGCACCTCTGACCCGGACTTTCAGCGTCCGAAAAAGAAAGCCATTAAAGGAAAGAAGCCAGCCGAGAGGGGAAAACCTTTTGTTGAATTTGTAGACAAAAATTGAAGAATAGGTGTGCACCTTGTAATGTTATTGATGCAGTGAAGGCAATGACCACTGCCCAAAAAACTTGTGTAGAAGAAATGGGTTTCGGGTCAATGTTAAGACTTCAAGTAAACCAAACTCCAACAACTTTGGGATATTGGTTTCTCATGAACTATAATAACCGTTTAAATGAATTGAACATTGAGAGCGGTGTTAATAAGATAACACCACAAAAAGTACATGAAGTGTTGGGGATACCAATGGGTAAGATTCATGTTTTAGACAAGAGTAGACCAAGATTGGGGGAAGATGTTACTACAGATTTGTTCAAAAAGCAATTCCCGACAAATTCAAGAATAAGTATAAAGCATGTGAAAGACAAACTGGCCGCGGATCAAGGAGTTGGTGAAATGTTTAAGATTAATTTCCTTGTGTTGTTCAACACCTGTATAGGATTTGTGACAAAATCAACAACAATCAATCAACGATTCATCGTCGCAATTGATAAAACCTCGGATATTCCAAATATGGACAGGTGCAGCTATCTTATTGATAACTTGAAAATGGCAAAGGAAGAATGGAGATATATCAACGCTCAATACAACGGTCCGATCACCTTCCTTGTGATGCTTTACACGCATGAATACCAGAAAAAATATGGTCCATTTGGGAGTTCCGTCACAACGCCTGCAGTCAACTACATAACAACAACTACTCTTAATAAGATGGAAAAATACTTGGAGAATAATGGTCCTCCCTTAGAAGAAGATGCTACTGAGGTTGCTGCTGTTGCTGTGACATTTAGTGTTGACGGGATAGGGATTGATGCGGCTGCTGCTGCTCCTGCTACTGTGACCGTAACTGCTGCCGGGAAGGGACTTGATGAGACTTCTGACGCCGCTGTTGCTGATACTGCTGCTGTGACAGTTAGTGCTGCCAGGAAGGGACTTGATGAGACTGCTGTTGCGGCTGCTACTGCTACTGAAACAGATAATGCCGATCAAACAGCTGAAAAAGATTTGGATGATTATGTAAGCGTTTATTAACCTTTAAGTTTGAAAATGCCTATTGTGCTTGTTGACTATTATTTAACTCCATTACAACTGGTTGGGATAAATTGAAAATGTTTCTGAATTAACAATAACTATATTTTCTTTTTACAGTCTTTGAATAAGGCAATGGATAAAAAGTTGAAGACATTTGATAAAATTTTCTCAAAGATCAACGAGTTGGTCCGTCAAGGAAAGGATAGACATCCATCAAATCACGATATTTTTGCTAGATGTTGTGAATGGGAAAACAGTTTCACTAATAATGTGGTCCCTAAAACACAAGATTCAGATGTTGGTGTTGGTGGTCCAGTGGCTGCTCTAAAAGGTATTTGGGTTAAATTAATTATAATTATAATTAAAATGCTCATAAAACGCTTATGTTGTTATTTTAAACTTATTACATCTGTGTGATGCAGTTGATTCAGATGTTGGTGTTGGTGGTCCAGTGGCTGCTCAAAAAGGTATTTTGGCTAAATTCATTATAAGTATAATTAAAACGCTCATAAAACGCTTATGCTGTTACTTTAAACTTATTACATCTTTGTGATGCAATTGATTCAGATGTTGGTGTTGGTGATCCAGTGGTTGTCGAAAAAATGATGCAAGTGATGCAGGTCAAGAAAACAATGTCTCATGCGCAGATATTGATAAAGTTGTTAATACAGTGGTTGAGTGGGCTAAAGAGGGTATTTAATTATTTTAATATAGTGATTAAGTAAAATGATGTTTTGTGTAAACAATTATATTAGGATAACTTAAAATAATGGAGGTTAGCATATCTAGGAAGATAAGGTTGTACCTTGCAACTAGTTATGCAAGTTGTTTTAAGATTATGCAGATTTTATGTTGTAACGTTTTAGTATAAATAGGTGGCTAAAGTGTATTGTATAAGTGTGGTGGTTTAATCCCTTTAATACAAAAGAAGTTTTGTGACTTTGATTGCCAACAATTATAAATAAAAAACAAAAGGGGTTGAAGGTATTTAATTATAGTTACAATTATTTTCAGTCAAATTTAAATTGAGTTGTTTTATGTTATACAGTTGACACTGGATTATCAACAAGTGATAACCTCATTACACTGAAATCTCCATATCTTCTGAGAGAAGTTGACGTATCCGCTAGTGTCACAGAAGATGAAGAAATAATTTCAAAGTATATATTTTTTGTCTTGAAGAAATTTGGGAAGAGGACTACAAGTCCACTCACACATATTCGTTCAAGGTGATCTTTGAAAGCTACTGTCGTGGCATTTATATAACCACCAATGCAATGGATGCATTCACTGAACTAATGAACTATGAAGAAAAGAACAAATCTGCAGCATCACCGTTCAGATTCTTTGCTTCAAGCACTCTGCTGGTACAAATTAATCTATTTTGTTTGTACTATTAGAAAACGCTCAATAAACTCTTTAATCATCTGCCTATTATACAGACAAGTGACCATTATGTTGAGTCAAGGGGTTACACATACAAAGAAAGACTGGATGTGTTTTCAGACAACATCAAAAAACAAATGGCAATTTTTGGAATCAAATCACTCAAGGAGGTTGCTATAGTGCTCGTGCCAACTCTACAACACGAACATTTCTTTGTGGTTACCTTCAATCTTCAAACAGGAGTGATAGAATTACTTGACAACAGTGCAAATCAAGAAATACCAGCTGACGCAAAGTTTGAAAGCTTAGAAGACAAATCAAATGCAATTAGAGAGAATTTTGAAGAAAGATACAGAAAGACTCCTGATATACTGGTAAAAATATATACCTTTAACCCAAAAAACATACATACATGTTATAAAAATTGTCAAAATACTTAAATTGCTTTCTATTTTGTGTAGAGAAACGTCTTTTGCATGTATCTTAAAAAATCAAACACCCCATTGCTCAGCAAATCCAAGTAGCAACAATCAGTAGATTGAAGATGACATGAAGAACAAGATATAATGGAATAGATTGTGGTATTTTTGCTATGAGACAGATGGAGACATATGATGGGAAGACACCATGGGAGTGTAATTTCAAAAAGGAAGGCCCTAAACAACAAAAACAACTAAAAAGGTTGAGGTCAAAGTATTTGTGCAAAATCCTCCTCTCATATGTAAACCAACACATAAATACTCTTATCAAAAAAGCACTTCTATTCCATGAAAATAACGACACTCGTTTAACCAGAGAAGAGTTGATTGCTGAACTTAAGAAAAGGCAACAACAAGTTTGAATGATTTCAAAACTGACTGCTACGTACTTTAATATACTTGTTATGTTATGCTATGTAAATTACCACTTTGTAATGTACTTTAAGATAATAGTTACATGTTGAATCAATGTTTTAACACAAATATAAAAAGTTTATTATTACCAAAACACACATATAAATACACCATCACAAACATACAAATTTTATTACTACTAATCTCTGAGTGACACGCATATAAACACACCACCACTACATCATAAATACTCATGAAACACCATCACATACTAATCTCTGAGTGACATAAGAAACTTCAACTTCAATTCCATTGAGCAATTCAGTTCAAGAATTGCCTTGCCCAAAATTTTTAACTGGTCAAGCTCTCTCTGTCCTACATCAACCATAAACAAAACAACAAGATCTCGGATAGTACTAGCGGGCATTCGAGTAAGAACTTTTGCAATGACATCCCTGGCATCCAAGCCGTTGCTAGTCTTTACAAATTCTTTAGTAAGATTTTCCCAGCAAGCTTTATCTATCTCGATTTGATCCTCAATTAGCCTCCTGAGGGCAGGCTTGTAGGATGTGGATGATGATGATGATGATGATGATGATGACGAGCAATCCATTATTAACTAAAAAAATAATATAAAATTATATAGGTATATAAGTTTCACAAATGTGGTGTAGGTATATATAACCAAAAGGCTCACAGACAAAACAAAAGGGTGTCCCACTCTTGGGAAGCGCTCACGGACGAATAGTAATTGTAATAAAAAAAGGGTGTCCCACGCTTGGGAAACGCACAAACTTGTCTCATGTGTTTTTGTTTAATCTAGAGATTACTTGCATTTATATCACCTGTCAGAATTAATTTGGGAAATTGATCACAGTTATACTCATCTATCAAAAATCTTGGAAATGGGGGTGGAGACTGTGGACAAGGTAGAGTGATGGTGATGTTAGCTTTGCTGGTCTTGGTTTTTTGTGATGTATTGTAATTAATGGTACTTTTTGTGATGCATATTTTGATGAATGGTAAATATGGATTATCTTAAAATGCTTTCTTAACATGTTTTATGGATCATCTAATTGCTATCTCTTTCTTTGTTAAAAACGCTTATGATACGCTTATTAATTCGTAAACAACACTTTGTTAAATCTAAATATAAAACAAAAAACACTTTTTAATCGATTAGGTTAAAATACGTTATATATTTGTTCAAACGAGTCTATTAAGCTTGCAACACGCTAATGTACATAGACATATATAAATATACTAATACGCTAGTAACACGCTTGTGTACAACAACTCCTTTCTAAACCCTCCTATATGTATATATATATATATATATATATATACTTATATATCTAGTTTTGTATTCAATAAAAACTCCTTTTTCACCATGGAAGAAATCTCATCGCGGACCACAACATCCAGTAACAATCGATCTCAGGTTTATTGTTTTTGTGGTCAAGAAGCCATTCTAAGAACATCAAGGATCACCAAAAATCTAGGTCGGAGCTTCTACAATTATGCATCTCAGGTTAGTGAAATTGCGAATAAAGTTGGAATTCATCTACAATTGTTGACCCTAAACTCTATATTTTTTAACTTAGGGCAAACAATGTGATTTCTTTACATGGTCTGATTGTGTTTCGTCCACAAGCTCTAGTGTGTGCACAAGATGTACAGACATAATTCCTATCTTGATAAGGGCAAATAAGTCATTAGAGGATCAACTTGCAAGGAGTGTAGCTTCACTGATTGAATCAGAAAAAAAAAGTGAAGATATTGTATTTTATTTGCTTCTTGTTATTTTTAGGGCTTTTAATTAGTTTTATAATTAAAAGCTAAGAAACTTTGTTATGATTTTAGACCATCTATATATATATATATATATATATATATATATATATATATATATATATATCGTTGATGACACAGTTAATAAAAAAAATTCCTGGAAGATGGATAAGTATGTACAGGTTTGGAATTGATAAGAATTATACTACTTGGATAAAACATGGAGAAGCCGACACCAACATTCCAACTAATTATGTTAATAATACTGGGTTTTCCTGCACCTGCATTCCAACTAATTATGATAATAATACTGGGCTTGCTAACACCAACATTCCGACAGATGCCTATGAAATTGTAAAAATGGTAAATACTGCAAAAGACAATTTTAAAGGCGACAAGAAGTCTCAACAGTTTCTATAACTACTTAATGACGCTGAGAAGCCCCTGTATAAAGGATATCCTGACTTCACCAAGTTGTCTGCATTAGTATAACTACTCAACTTGAAGAGCAAGCACGGGGTATCTCATAAGTTCGTTGATTAACTTCTGAAATTGTTGAAAAATATGCTACCTGCAGATAACAAAATGGTAAATAATATGTATGAGGGCAAAAGGATAATGAAGGCAATGGGCTCAGGATACGAAAAGGTACATGTGTGTATCAACGACTGCATTATTTACTATAAGGATTACAAGGATTTGGAAGCATGTCCAGTTTGTAACAAGTCAAGGTGGAAGGTGGATGAGAAGACTAATAAAACTTACATAAACACGCTCGCTACGGTACTGTGGTACTTTCCCATTATTCCACGATTCAAGCGCCTCTTTCAATCAAAGACCACAGCATAGAATTTAACATGGTACGCCACGAGTACCAATAAACCCGGTGTTTTATGCCACCCATCAGATTCACCAGCATGGAAAGCCATAGATGACAGGTACTCCGATACCATCGGAAGCTATCCAAGAAATATTCGTCTAGGGATTTGCACTGATGGGATCGACGTACATAGAGGCAACAGAAACCGCAGTGTCTGGCCTATTTTAGCAGTCATTTACAACCTTCCACCTTGGATGTGTATGAAAAGAAAGTTCATCATGCTTTCCTTATTAATATCCGGAGTGCAGGGAAACAATATTGATGTGTTTTTACAGCCTTTAAATAACGATCTAGCATCTTTATTTGAGGTCGGGGAGCCAACATATGATGCATATAAACAAGAAATGTTTACACTACGTGCAGTTGTGTTATGGACGATTAATGATTACCCTGCTCTTGGTACACTATGTGGTTGCGCTTACAGTGGATTCAAACGTTGTGTAGTGTGTCGGGGCGACACTTAGTGTGTTCGAATTTATCACACAAAGAAGCAGAGTTATGCTGCCCACAGAAGGTATTTATCACATGACTACCCTTTCAGAAAACAAGCAAAGACGTTCAACGGAAAAGAGGAGATGAGAACCGCTAAAGAGCCTATGACAGGGGAAGAGATATACGACGAGGTCAAAAACATTAACAATGAATGGGGAAAGGGATCTGAATCCCTAAGTGGGAGTAAGAGAAAAAGTGATAACACAAAGTCGCAGCCATATTGGAAGAAGTTCAACATATGGTACCAACGGCTCAGCTATCGAAAGTATTTACCTATCCAACATTGTATTGATTTGATGCATGTTGAAAAGAATGTGGCAGAAAGTATTGTCGAGACGTTGCTGAACATTCCCGATAGGACAAAAGACAGATTGGCAGCTAGAAAGGATTTGGAGTTTTTAGGGATTAAAAAGTAGTTGCAACCGAAAGCAAAAGGCAACAATACAGAACTTCCTGCAGCATGCTTCACATTATCAGCACAAGAAAAAGACATGTTTCTTGAAACATTGTATAATCTGAAGGCTCCACTAGGGTATTGTTCTAACTTCCCTAGTTTGGTGAATCTTAAAGAAAGGAAGCTACAAGGCCTTAAATCACATGATTATCACATGCTTATGCAACAGTTTCTGCCCCTTGCAATACAGTCCATCGTGCCAAAACCAATGAGAAATGCTATAATCAAGCTTTGTTTTTTTTTTCAAGTCAATTTGTAGTAAAGAAATCATTGTAGAAGAGCTTGATAAGATGCAGGAAGAGCAAATAGTTACACTATGCCTGCTGGAGAAGTACTTTCCTCTATCATTTTTTGATGTCATGGTTCACTTAACCGTGCACCTTGTCAGAGAGACAAAATTATGTGGGCCACCATGCTTTCATTGGATGTATCCGTTTGAAAGGTGTATAAAGGTTATCAAAGGGCATGTGCGAAAGAAAACTTATCCAGAAGGGTGCATTGCTGAGGAGAACATTGCGGAAGAAACAATCGAGTTTCTGAGCGAATACCAAAAAAACATCAAGAGTACTATTGGTATTCCACATGATAAGAATGATGATAATGGGGAGACATTTCCTGTCACAGGCACTAAATCAGTTGAAATTTCTCTTGATCTCTTCAAGAGAGCACATTTCTATGTGCTGCAGAATACGCCTGAAATAGCGCCATATATCGAGTAAGTATTACTAACATATATACTCTAAATTATATATATATATATATATAGGGTGCAGTTACTGTATATAGAAAACTTAAACGCTCAGCAACCGCACCCATATATTAATTTAGAATATACCGTACGTTAAGGCATTAGCGTATAGTAATTGCACCCATATATATATATATATATATATATATATATATATATATATATATATATATATATATTAATTCACAATATATTATACTCATACTTGCAGACAACACAAGACCTCTTTGAAAAACCAGATGCCTGGTAAACGACAAGCGTTGCTGGAGAAGGAGCATACTTTAAAGTTTGGTGACCGGTTACACGACAAGGTAGATCAATTTATTAAGTCTTCTATAGTTTTTAAAAATCTTTTATAGAGAGAGCTAATCCTTGTAATGAAATTCAGGTTTAAAGAGAGCTAGCGGGCTCCCCAGGTTCTATATCGGAAACCGTAAAGTGGATTGCACACGGAGGACACCGCAACGTTTACAAATACGACTCATACGACATCAACGGTTTTGAATTTCGTACAAAATCTCATGATGGTAGAGTTTACCAGAACAGCGGGGTTGGTGTAGAGGCGGATGACATGCACATCAAAATAGACGTGGTGACCTATGGACAAAACTTTTATTTTGGGGTTTTTCAAGAAAATGGGTCGTAGATTATCACACTAAAAGAATTCCGGTCTTCATGTGCCAATGGGTTGACCGTAAACATGTCAAACATGATATTCTTGGTTACACGTCGGTCGACCTAAACAAATTTGGCCACAAGGATGATCCGTTCATATTGGCCTCGCAAGCACGCCAGGTGTTTTATGTTCAAGATCAGCTGGATAGAAAAAAGCATGTTGTCCTCATGATTCCACCCAAGAATTATAGGCATTCGTATGACGAGGTCCATGAGGAATTTAGTACGGTAACTTTCCCTCATGAGGGTAATACATTTCCACTTGTACAACCAAATAAACTGCTTCTTAATGAGTCCCCGGTTGATTACTGGAGGCCCGGGAAAAAGCCTACAACTATTCGTAATGGATATTGACACCGATGTCGGGGTTGTCAACCCAGTAGTTGTGTTCGTTCGGCTAGTTAGATGTAAATATATGTTTAAATTTAGTTGTGATACATGATATCACCATTCTTTACTTTGTACTTATTAATTCAAACTAAAGAAATATTGGTTGTTTTTAATACTATTACTACTTATACAGGCCGGTTTGTTGAATTCATTTCATCTTCTGGCTATTTTGGTCAATTGGTGTCAAGTTCAAACATACATCATGTTACATCGATAAAAGTCACAATTGACTTGTAGTGTATCATAGTAAGATCAATAAAGTCATTACACTCATAACTGACTCGTTCTATATCAATGTTCATGGTTTGGTTGGAAACCACGAAACCGCCCAAACCAGCCATCGGTGACAATCATTTCTCGTCTTATGGTTTTATTTCTTGCACAACCTCTATTTGGTTATGTTTCAACATACTTTTCAACAACTGGTTTCCTGCAAAACATTATCAACTCATGTAATAAAAAAAAGACCATTATGCCCTTCTTTTCACTAACCTGCATACCAAAATTGTACCCTCCAGACTTTGAAGAAGCCTTTGAACAAATAAAATTCAGTTTTGAAAAACCGCTTCCAAACTCAATGCCATCACCAGTAACCTAATTTAAGATTTAGTGATGGCATTGAGTTCTGGAAGGGATTTTATCAAAATCTAAGATCTTTGGGAAGTTTAAGATCTGTGGTAACCTTAGATTTTTTCTGCTTGGCCAAGTTTGGTATTCACATCATATATAAAAGCGTAATAAATTTCAGTCACCAGTTTTATTGCAGTCATTAAAGTCTCTGTTGTTTTATAGTTGGTTGTTGAGCTAGCATACTAGCTACCTGTCAAAATGGTTTCCACACGCTTTGGAAACGCTCACAAGCTAATTAATTTTGGAAATTAATTACATTTATACCTACTACCTGTCAAAAAACTTGGAAATATATTTATGTAATGATAGCCTACATTCAAATATATTTATGTAATGATAGCCTACATTCAAGATAATTAAAATAAACAAATAGTATATCTCACGCTTGTATTACGCTTTAAATACCTGTCAAAAATCTTGGAAATATATTTATGTAATGATAGCCTACATTCAAGTTAATTAAAATAAAAAAAACTAGTATATCTTACTAGATAGGCTACAAATCAACTTAACTACATTAAATTACTGTCACAACTACCAAAAATTAAATTTTAAGTCTATTTTGTTATTCACTCACACTAACATCTATTTTAAAGATAATTAAAAAAACTACATCCAATATGCTTTACATACGCTTAAACCAAAATATAATAATAACATTTAGAGTTAATAATAACATTCATATAACATATTAATACCAAAATAAAATAATTACATTACATTAATATAGAAAAACTAATTACAAAAAACTAATTCCTAGCATCCGATTCCATATCTGAATCTACATCCATCGGATTCTTAGCTTCTGGAGTCCTGCCATCAGATTCCGAATCTGAATCTACATCCGGATTCTCTTCTTGAGTATGAGAGGGCATGATCCTCTCGTACATGCCATCCGAGGTGTAGGTGGAGTCCTTAAGCCTTTGGAGGCGAAGGTTCACCTGAGTATGGAATGCCCTATAAAGGGACACAGCCTTGAAGTCCTCCACGGAGGTCAACTCATGTGCTCCACCTCGATTCCCGGTTCCCAGGACTACCATATCAATGCTGAAATAGTCAGCAGTGGTGTACCCAAGCCACCTAACCATTCGGTTAAGTTGTTGGTACGTGAAGGTTTGAGGGTGGACATAGTCCACAAACCTCACCCTTTGATTCTTCCGGACGGCGCCAGAAGAAAACTGGAAAAGAATGGTAAAAAATGTGGGGTCGTAGTAGATGGGGGCATGAGTACCCGGTTTACGTTCGATCCATGTTGAAGCCATTATCGGAAATTAATCGGAAGAAGGTGATTGTGGATTGTGATTGTGGATTGTGATTGTGATTGTGATTGTGATTGTGGATTGTGACTGGTATTTAAACACCATCAGAAACCGGTGGTACATCTCCCTGACAATTTGAAATTGGCGGCACAAGAAACTGTGAAGACAATGATGACGTAGCCACTCGTCAAATCAACGTGTGGCCATTAATTACTTTTGGACACGCTTAAAATTATTTTAGTATGAGCATTTATCACTTATAGCCACACATAATAAGTGTATCTGTGACAATAAAAAACTAAGAAAAAACAAAACTAAGATACTCTTTGGTCACGTAACCTCGTATAAGTGGCCATTAATTACATTTGGACACACATTAAAATATTTAAGTGTGACCATTTATCACTTATAGCCACACATAATAAGTGTATCTGTGACAATAAAAAACTTAGAAAAAATAAAACTAAGATACTCTTTGGTCACACAACCTCGCATAAGTGGCCATTAATTACATTTGGACACACTTAAAATTATTTAAGTGTGACCATTTATCACTTATAGCCACACATAATAAGTGTATCCGTGACAATAAAAAACTTAGGAAAAATAAAAGTAAACTACTCTTCTGTCACACAACCTCGTATAAGTGGCCATATATTTTAAGGTTATAGCCACATTACTAATAA
The DNA here is from genome assembly GCF_021521415.1 of Bidens hawaiensis. Classification (NCBI taxonomy): domain Eukaryota; kingdom Viridiplantae; phylum Streptophyta; class Magnoliopsida; order Asterales; family Asteraceae; genus Bidens; species Bidens hawaiensis. The sequence goes on along the minus strand of NW_027492311.1, from coordinate 353,615 downwards.
ATACAATAGTTGTTCGTCATATTTCGCCACATTATTAAAAGTGTGGCTAACAAATGTGACATTAGGTCACACAACGTAATATAAGTGGCAATATCTTTTACCTTTTAGACACATCTCTTATCAATAAAGTAGCCGTTCGTCACATTTGGCCACACTATTAAAACATGTGGCTAGTTAAATGTCACAGTTTGTAGCTAATGCATGTGTTTTCGGTCACATGTATCAAAGATCAAACAAACTATGACTGTAGGTCACATTTCGCCACACGTTTTTATAATGTGGCTAGTTTTTGTCACAGTTTTTTTCAAAGTGTGGGGAAAAGTAACTGAGTAGGTATAGAATGGTAACATGAAGAATAATATGTGTGGCCAAAACATTCTGAAAGGTTTTCAAACATGGTCAAAGATCTTTTAGCCACACATTTAAGCCGAAGTGTGGCAAATCGCTCAGACCACATGTGTGGCTAAAAGTCGATATTCACGTAGTGGAGTTATCTCTTGACTAACATATGGCCATGAGGTGGTTAGGATGTTGAGAAAACATTCTATGATTAATAAAGATGTGATTTAAATGAGGAGATCGGATAGTAGTGTAGATTTCATATGAGTTATTGCACAAAACAAAACTTAAATGTGTTATGCGGATGCTGATGTTTATTCATAACATAAGGATAAGTTAGAATCTAGATTGAAAATCAATAAGTTAATTTGATGAGTGAATGAGTTTTATCCAAGTTTGACATGTTTTTAACAAATTAAAATTTTGAGGTTGAATACTTGAAATACGTTTAATAGTTTATGTATATGATGTCATGAGTATTAAATTATGATATTTTATTTAAATTAATTGAGGAATTGATATTAATAAAATGTGATAAGATTAATAGGAAGACCAATTTAATAATGGAGTGTATATTGTTTTGATTAACTCGTGATAAACGAGTCTTAATGAACGAAGAATTTGTATCCGATCAAGAGAACAAAAACTTTTTTAAGTGTATGAATAGATCGAATCAATAAATCTTGATTCAAAAATGATTAATAAGTAAGAAATTGACTAATTGCATAATTGAATAATAGAATAATTGAGTAATTAAATCGAATCATAGAGTTTTTTGTATAAAATCAAGTATACAAACAAATAAACAATAACGAATGTTCTTCGATGTGTTAGGTTTCCCATGAGCTTTCCATGACATTTTGTTTTCCCAATTTATTAGCATACCAAAACCAAAACAATTTTGTGAGTTGACCTCCCATGAGCATTACATGGCAATTTGAATGGCCCAACTCAATTAACGAATTTAACGAATCAATTAAGTTTGTCGGCCCGTGAGCGTTACATGGCGATTTGACCGACCAAACTAAATAACGAATAAGCGAACTCAAGCATAAGTAGTTGAAACATCTCGTGTATCACCACAGATGATAATGTTCCAACAAAATATCACAAATATAACGAATTGTGCAAATGTACAGTTGGCGTGTCCATGGCGTCCCATGGGTTTTACACCCGACTAGACATTTTAAAAACAATAAAACACAATAAAGGGTGTAACTGTTTAGCCGATTACGTTAAACGCTTAAAGTGTCGGTCACATAACAATTTCCACTATAGCGGGGAATCTTGTCATACTCCCTAACTTTAAATGGAAAAGAGCAAAAACCAAACTAGGAAATGCTCAAGGAAATTTTCCGACAATAAAAGATAATTTAACAAAATTAAATAGTAATATTTTGAGGTTGAGGCGTTGCCTCAGAGTTATAAAAGTATTTTGAGAATGAGACATAGTCTCGGAGTAATAAAATATTTTGAGAGTGAAGCATAGCTTCGGAGTTGTGTGTGTTGCCAGACGAATAAAATAAACAATTAATTAAACAGTTAAATAAGTACTTAATATAACGAGTAATTACGTATGTCACACCCTCACTTAGGGCCTAGGCGTGTGACCAATAGTTGGTACCTGTTTTGAAAATATATCAGAGTTACGGTTATTTAGCGGAAGTCTTTATTTTAAAATTTTATCTTTTTGAAAAATTTAGTTTATTTATAAACCATTAAATAAAATCTTAACTAATTTGAAAGATTTCTCGGATAATAATTACCCGAGACTTTGATTTATAAACTTTAGTTGAATTTGACAAATAAATATTGTTTGCAATATTTTAATGATTTAAAACTGAGCCATCTCTACCTTGCGAGCATCTATCTTCTTGGATGGCTATAATTCCTTGCTACCTGTGCTAACTTTAATTCCTGAAACGTTGGGGGGAAATACGTCAGCGATATGCTAGTGAATCGTTGACTCTAAAAACAAAATTATAAATCTTTTCTTTGACTGACAAGATAGTTTTCATGAAACACCCTCAGCAGAAACGTTTATTATTTCTGGGATTGTGCCACTGCCATACACACACAATTACGGTTCTCCGGGAACTGACACCCATTGGAGAACTTTTATTATGACCTCTAGTCTGCGGCCACGTAGCCTTGACTGATAGACTAGATTGGTTATGTTTGGATCCAGACACATGTGTACTCGGTCTGAGTTGTTTTTATTTTCTATCTTGTATTTTAATAGGGAACACGTAATCCCATAAATCTTTATTTGACTGTCTTTGTTTAAGATAAACAACCCATTTATCTTGACTGAAAAAGGTTTAAATATATTTAAGCATTTAGCACATTTGACCCCTCACTCTTTCTCTTGTTTACATAAAGGGTAAAATCATTTTGTGTATTATAACAATAAACCCTCTTATCTTCACTACTTTACATTTTGATCCTTAAATTAATAAAATTATACACAAATAGTATAAAATGAACATTATATGCATATAAAATATATATACTTATGAATTTATACATTATATTAAAACTACCGATATCTCACCGCTATCTCACCGTGAAAAACGATATCTCATATATCGGTCCTTAACCGATATCCGATATTTTTCCGCATTAACTGCATAGTTTGCTAACCATGTGCTATGTTTCTTCTTCAAGAATAAATGTTTATGATATGTTTCTTCTTCAAGAAGAAACTTCATTTATCTAAAACCTTGTATGTTAAGTCTTAAGTTTCTTAATAATAAAGAAACAATATCTTAACTATAACCTTTGTTCATAAACTTTTACTTTTCATAATATTTCAACTATACCAATTTGGAGTAAAAGCTTAGGTTTCTTAATTATAGATAAACTATATTGTTGCTATAACCTTTATTTATATTATATTGTATTTCTTTAATCATAAAGAAATCTTATTTAATTATACCCTTTTATTTTGATCGAGGTCTAGGTTATACCCCCGACTAGGGTCTAAGACTTTATTATTTAATTAATATTTTATTCGGACATTATGTCTACCTTGTTTGACTTATTATTTTCTAGATTCTCGAGCAGCAGTTCGACGCTTGCACGTATATTGAGAATCTTGATCAACAACTCCTCGGAACGCAATTCGAGGCACGCCGGTCTTCAAAACTCGTCGGTACGCACTTCGAGGCGGGACGTCGGGTCGCCTCGGGTCGGCACGGTTTACGAGGTCGTTACAGGTTACAAGGTCGGCACGCAAAACGAGATGCGCAGGTCGTCGGGATTGTCGGCACAAACTTCGAGGTGTCGTCGGTATATGGTACGGATTACGAGGTTATGATTGTCGGGTCGGTGGCACGGAAACCGAGGTAGAGAGAGAAAGTTTTTAGAGAGAGGGATTTGGGTGTGAAAATGAAGGTGCCATGACCTTCCTATTTATAGCCTGAACTGGGTCCCATCGCGATACGCGGTGGTCCCTTGATCATGCCATCGCGTATCGCGATGTAGGCATGATGAGTCAACCATAGGTCTGCCATGTGGCGGACGCAGTGCCACGTGATGACACGTGGCGGATCATGATGCAACCGTGTGACACGTGGCGGACACGTGTCATGCTATCAAACACGTCATCGCGTATCGCGATGACGTTGGGTTTTGATCCGTCGCGTATCGTCGTCTACCCATTTCTTGGGTTTTGAAAACATACCCATCGCGATACGCGATGGGCTTGCTTCTGATCCGTCGCGTATCGCGATCGGACAGGAAGACAGAATTTTCTCTTTTAGTCCTTGGACTTTTAAATTTGGCATTTTGGTCCGAAATTTTCGTGATGTTACATCCTCCCCACCTTTGAATGAATCTCGTTCTCGAGATTCGTTGTGAGTGGTTCCTTGCTTAACGGTTTATTTATCAGACTTTTTCTAATCCGCTGCTTGGGCTTAACTTGAACTATTTGAATGGTTGCAATCTATGATTTGTTGTTTAACTCATATCTTTGGATGACATATTCAATCAATAGTTCAGAATATCATAAGTAATTGTAAATTGCTAAGCACAGTGGCCAGTTGTGTTTAACTATTTACCTTACCTTTTGTATTCTAAACATTTACTGATGTTAACAAGATTGCTTCTTGGATTCAGTCTATCGAATCCTTTTAACTTACTCATCTTGATACCTTTCAAGATATTCATACTTGAGTAATAATATTCCTTTAATTCTTGATCTTGACGGATTCCTTCTGTTTATTTCTATCAATTATACTCTTGAACTTTAAATGTTCGGATAACTGATTTTCCTTAGTAGACATGTTCTGATGTCTTAGTTTAATTCATTCGTTTCATCTTTAGTTCATCTTTCTGTAGATGAAGAAGTATAATATAGTCTAAATTTAACTATCTCTTTTCATAGGTATTAGCATTCTTATGTAAAGACACGATCTGTATGCTAATATTTTTCTTTATATACATTAGGGATTTAAATACCCTTATATGATTACAAAATTTCTCGTTTAAAACGAGATTACAAACACTTTACAAGAGCTAACTAAACTATTAGTTATTTCTAATGCCTTTAAATCTTGACTTTCGTTGGCATACTCTTGTCTACTTCTATTCTTGGTTGGATGCATCTTGTATGTTTAACATATTAGCCTTTCCTTTCTTAGCACCACTTCCAATAACGTTGTTTGTCTTATTCGGACATTCTGAGCTGAAGTGTCCGTTTTCTCCACAGCTAAAACATACAATTGTTTTCCTTTTGCAATCGTCTTCCGAATGACCAAGTTTATCACAAAAGTTGCATGTGATTAATGGAATATTTTTGGGGAAGTTTGTTGGTTTTAAACATTTCCCGTGATGTCTCTTGCCACAGTTTTGGCAGATTGGTCTTGTATATTTAAAAGACCATTCCCCCTTTTCTTTGCCTTTCTTTGTTTTCTTTTCCTCGATTTCTTCTCTCTTTCCTTTGTCATTTTAATCTTCTTCTTGATTTCTAATAAGACCATTCATAAGATAACCGGCTAATTACATGGCTAAATCAGCGGTTTGAGGCAAATGAGATCTTACCATATCTCTAATTTCCCGAGGTAAACCCCAAATGTTGCGGGTTACTTTGTGGATTCGGGTATTACCAAGTGTGGTACCAATCTACAATACTCATGAAACCTAGTATTGTATTCTCTGATATTAGTGCCTTCTACCTTGAGGTTCAAAAATTTAGTTTGAATAAGATCGATTTCATGCATGGGAGAGAACTTTCGTAACACCAGTTCTTTAAATTCTTCCCACTTCAGTTGGTACATAGTTTCTATACCCTTTGACATGATCAGGGTATTCCACCATTCCAAAGCTTCACCTCTAAAGTATTGAGAGGAGTATTGAATCTTTTGAATCTCAGTACATTTGCTTATGATAACAATGGACTCGATTTCTTCAAGCCATCGTACAGCTGATATGGCACCTTTATCGCCATAGAATTCTTTTGGTTCAAATTCCTTGAAGTTCTTAAAACTACTGCCTTGAATTACTAGTTATTTCTTGAATTTGCAATTTAATTTGCTCTCCGCGTTTGAGCTATGAACACTTTCTTCATGATGAGAAGGTTTCTTATACAGATGAGTTATCTCAATGATTTATTTGAATGTTCTATTTTATGTTTGTGTGACCCTTCTTTCATTGCATCGATGAAGGGAGTCATTGCATTATGAATCATGTCTTGGATTTGAACAAGATACTGTGCAGGAATCTCCTGTGCATGTTTCGTTATATCCTTGTTGCTTCTATGAGTTGAAGCTTCATCGTTATTCCCTTGATTGTTTGGGTTCGACATTCTGTAAACATAATAGATTTTAGTATGAACAAAATTCTTTATTTGTATACTAATGATTGAATGTTTACAACGAATGTGCAAAAGATTGATTTATTTATGAAATGTTTGATTAAGTTCTTCGCATTTCGAGGAAATTTCTTTCTATTCTTTCTTAATATTGTTCGTCTCGTAATGACACAATTTAATTTTTTTTATTCTTTGATTTGAGAATTTTGAGATAGTCGTATGAAATGATGATTATATATTATTTTCCAAGTATTTTAATGGCGATAGTCGATGGGGTTCTTGAGGGGCATCGATATTTTCTTGTTTCATATTCTTGAAATAGTTAGTACATACCTTGTGTACAAATAGACCCCAAGAATTTCTATAATTCTTTTTCTAGGTTATGTTTCATTTAATCCTTGCTTATTATTTCTTGTAGCATTGACTTGATGTTAGTCATCTCTTTAAACTTTGTCCACCCGGACCTTTCCTTTATTTTCTAGCTATTACTCTCTTACTTCCATAGGTACTTGGAAGAATTATCTTGAGAGTTTGTGCAATCTTTTCTTGACATAATTCTTTAAAAGATACATTAGTAATTTCGAGGAAATTTAAATATATCTTTTATTTATGTTATTACAAGATTACACGACGTTTATTACTCTTGCATTTGTTTACAACTACTAAGATTCTTATTTCTTTCATAGAATAATTAATTTCTTGATCTTATTGTCTTTGTTGGTGGTTTCTTCTTTCTCCTTTTCTTTTCGCATTTCCTCAGCATCCATTTCTTCTTTGAGCATTGCTTCAGCTTTAGTGTGAACAAAATAAGGATCTTGAATTGTTGGATAATTAAAGTATTCATGCCCCTGAGGATTTTCTTCTTGATAAGTCATTACTTCCTTTCCTTTTGATACTATTGGTTTATTGGATCCACTTGATATGTCTCCATACGTGTTCCTATTTGGAATAATCTGAACTAGTGGAATGTTAGAATCAAATGAATTTGAATCTTCTTCCATTGCTGTTTGGTATGAGCTTTCATCACTAGATATAGGAATTGGGAGAAAATATGTTCCCATATAGCCTTTCCCTTTACCGGATCGAAACTTAACGGATTCTTCGCTAAATTGACGATCGTACATCTGTACGAGGTTATAATAAGGATAGGAGTGTGTTTTCGTATCTTATCCGTACTTGTTTTATATCTTGTTCGTATTAATTTTATTATTCAATGATTATTTCCTTGATATATTTATTTAAAAACTAATGATTATTATAATCTTATTCCTGATTGAAGCCTAGGTATGATTTAAATACCTAATTCGCTAAGATCGATGGCTCTGATACCAACCTGTCACACCCTCACTTAGGGCCTAGGCGTGTGACCAATAGTTGGTACATGTTTTGAAAATATATCAGAGTTACGGTTATTTAGCGGAAGTCTTTATTTTAATTTTACCTTTTTGAAACATTTAGTTTATTTATAAACCTTTAAATAAAATCTTAACTAATTTGAAATATTTCTCGGATAATAATTACCCGAGACTTTGATTTATAAACTTTAGTTGAATTTTACAAATAAATATTGTTTGCAATATTTTAATAATTTAAAACTGAGTCATCTCTACCTTACGAGCATCTATCTTCTTGGATGGCTATAATTCCTTGCTACATGTGCTAACTTTAATTCCTGAAACGTTGGGGGGAAATACGTTAGCGATACGATGGTGAATCGTTGACTCTAAAAACAAAATTATAAATCTTTTCTTTAACTGACAAGATAGTTTTCATGAAACACCCTCAGCAGAAACGTCTATTATTTCTGGGATTGTGCCACTGCCATACACACACAATTACGGTTCTCCGGGAACTGACACCCATGGGAGAAATTTTATTATGACCTGTAACACCCCGCAACCGCAGCGGAAATGTAAACGGGATGCAACAGACACCTCTGATATCAACCACATTGTTTATAAAGAAAACTGAATACATTAATATACTCCAAATTACATTATCTTGTATTTCATTACCGTCTAGGTGATACACACATCATACAATACGATACACAATTTTATTTGTTATAATGTATCCTAACATCCTGCACGCAAATCTTACACACATCAGGCACTTAGCACGTAAGCAATCACTTCATCTTAATTGTACCTGAAAAGCATGTGAGAAAACGGGTCAACTACGAATAGTTGGTGAGTTTCACAATTTGAGTAAACCATGATAAATCCATATCAAAATATAATATTATCTGGGGACACTGTTAACCCAGTACTGTACTCATTCCGGGGGCAATGTTAACCCAGAATTACGATGTAATTATACTGAGCCCACAAGTGAAACCTCTGACTATCACACACAACCCCCGTGGCATATCCCCCGCCCACGGAACTGCCCCAAACCGCTATGTCTAACATTACATAGCAAAATAAATAACAACAAAATAGACATGTGCAACTGGCTGGGAAACATCAGCAAATCCATGCCGGACCAGTTGGGTTTGTCAAACCAATAGTACTATCCACACTCTACCGGCTTTCAGTTAATCACTCGTGTTCCGGAGCCTTAGAATGTTAGCAACTCAGACAATTACCATCTTAGTACATTTCCGTACGATTCCCGTACAATAAAATATATATAAATCCACGCAAGTCCATGCGTTCAGTATGTATTTAAACATTTCAGTAAAAACATGCTTCCGCCCCGAGAAAATATTCGAAAACAGTTCAGAAAAAGGGGCTCGTGAAACTCACCTTAGCACATGCAAGCAGGTAACAACAATCATTATCAATTAACACGTCCAATCTGTAATATGATCCCTACGATCGTTATTATACACTTATTGTTTATATAATCTTTTAACCGTATCAACCGGTACATCTGGGGACACTGTTAACCCAGTACTGTACCCGAAATACTTCTCCGGACTCAGATTGTGATATCGTTTAGAGTTCCATGGTCACAATTACTATTAGTCGTTTTTCTCGTTTTGCGTTCCTAGCACGGTTATCCGTTTTTATGTTTCAAAAATGAGTTTGGTCACACACGACCCGAAAATAGTGGTTGACTGATAATTTAATTAAAGATATGAAATTATAGCTCGGTTTAGACGTCCCGATTGGCCGCGGGACCCGTTTCCGTATTTGGCGTACCGGAAACTGTTAAATCGGTTAAAAATACCCAAATCATCCGAATTATTTTCGGATGATTCATTTTTACTTGTTTAACTCAATTATATGAAAATAGTTCATTTTTAGGGTTTTTATACACCAGTCAGCTCGCTTATGAGAACTTTACCGGTTTACGCGTTTTAAACTTTAAAAGTTTGTTTTTGCACAAATAATTATCCGTTTGATCTCGGATCTTGAAATTTTGCACAAATCACTTTTTGACAGTGGGGAATTTTATAAAAATATTTCCAGAATTAATTTCTATATTTAAAATTTGTTTATCTATTTTTAAACACTAAATATGTCGTAAATACCAAATGACCTTAGAAAAATCCCAAATTTTTCCTGGATGTCCCCTGCCATCCACATAGTCCCCTGTAATTTTTCCAGAACCAAAATCTTCTTTTACATGCCATTTTCACTAAAACCGAGCTAGAAATCCCTAGAACTCGTTTAACCAAAAAACCTACTTACACTTCTCCAACGGACCTCAAATTTTGTGTGTGACTTATAAATGATATAAAAACCTTATCTGAAATTTTCCAGAATTTTTCATGATATTTAACTATTTTTCACCATTTTTGGCCAAAACCGAGCATTAAATTCACCAAATATTCATCCTTTATCCAAAAATTACCAAAACTTCACGGAACTCATATTTTCATGTATCTAACACCTCTGTAAAATTTCATGACCTAACTCTACACGTATCACAATCTGTCCATATATCCCAAAACCGAACATAACCGAATATACCTTTCGTTTTCCGCCACTACAAGCTACAAACTCGTCTTTCCGCCTTATCTACCACTAACTACAGAACCTACAAACAACATACCACAATACCAAGTAAGTTACACTCACGACCAAGCCTCTTACACTATAGTTTCGGTTATGATTCAAAAACAAAGATTTAAACCGTAAAAATTCGTTCTTGGTTCGTTTAACCCCTTTCTTGGACCAAGATCCCTTGTATAACCCGTATACATCACTTGATCTTGCAAGAATCGGTTTTCATCTTTGAAACCTCATTTTCTTGCAATTAAACTCAAGAAACGAAGATGGAAACGTGATTAACTCGATTCTTTACCTTGTTTTCTTGCTAAAAATTCTCGGTTTTGGATCATGATCATGAGAGGAAGTTAGGATTGTTGGATTGTTGGGTGAAAAAAAGAAATAAGGACTAGGGGATAACACCCCATGTCCGATCGGAAACATAAGGAGGGTGGGGTGGGACCCACCTCTCCATTCTTGGCCATTCATTTGGATTCTCGCAATCCGGATAATGTTTTGGATAATCTGGCTCAGTTCGTTTTTCGGTTAAATGTTTAATTTGGCTAAAAACGAGGCTAAAACGGTCGTTTTTCGGCTTAAAAATGAAATTTATATAAAACCGATTTAAGAACTTTAAAAACTTAAACCATGACATTTATTAACTTAAAACATCATATCATTAATTATTGCGCATCTTTTTCGGCTTGATCGATCGTCTCTTGCTCGGTTTGGTATTAAAGGTTTCGTTTAACGTACCGACGTACATTAAATCGAAATTCTTTTTCTGTGCCGTACTTTACTTATCCCGAAGCATTAATGCTTCGTAAAATCACTACATATCATATATCTCGTCTATAATTGAACCCTAGATTCGTTCGGGTTTCAATAACTATCGATCGATTGATCGCATATTCAATACGGTGAATTATATATTCACGTACAATCAATACAATGAACCATGTATTCTCGTATAATTACTATGGTAATTCATGTACCCGACATTAAATACGACGTAACTATTGTCTACCGGTTAGGGTATACTTGGTTTCGTCGGAATCGTTACATTCTCCCCCCGTTAAGAAATTTTGTCCTCGAAATTTTACACGCTCGCTATCCCTTTCCGAGGGAAAGGTGGGGGTTTTTCCTTCGGAATACACCCTCGCGTTACCAGGTATAATCTGGTCCTCGCTGTGAATTCCACTTAATCTTAATCAATAAAGCTTGGTGTGTCCAAACTGTTTAGTTTTCCCGTCTACTATCTCTACGGAATTATTTATCATATCAAGCATGTCTTCTATGAGTCCTTCCATTACTAGTACTTTCGTTGCCTCATCGCTTAGGTACTTTTCAATCCGTATACATGGCAAAACATCATGTATAATACTTAGCCCCTGGAGTACTTTAATCAATAAACTAAATGACCAATCATGGAGATAGTCTCATGAGGTCCAATATATTAAAGAGCTATTTTTCGGTTTTGCCAAACCTCATATCACCTCTCTAAGGTGATGCCTTAAAAATGCCTTGTCACCTCCTTCCAGTGACAATGGTTTCCTTTGAAGGCTGGCATAAATCCTTTGCCAATCACGCGTTACTTTCAACTTATCTTAAATATTATAAATCCGATTGGTTGATTCTCGAATCAATTCAAATCTTATGGCTTGATTGACGCCCATTTTCAATTTAACAAATTGGTGATAAATACTTCACCCATAGAAAGCTTCAAGCTCTCAATGCTTCCTTCCCCGCTTTCCAATAATGGAAATAATATGACTATTTCGATCTGAGATCATTGAAAATGGTACTCCACGACAAGATCCATTTTCACCATCGTGAATTTGGGCGAGGATTCATTGTGGTAATCGTCATAGCTTGGAATGAAATGCGAGGATTTGTTAATCGATCCGCGATTACCCAATTTACATCATGCCTTTGATATACCTTGGGAATTTGCGTCCCGAAATCCATTGTAATTTATTCCCACTATCATTGGCGAATTTTCTGTCGTTGTGGCGTTCCCTAGGGTTTTCGGTGTGCAGCCTTATCTCTTGCATAACTTACATATTCACCAACATACATAATCGTATCTCTCTCCAAACTCGGCCATTAATAAAATCCTTTCAGATATTCGTATCATCAATAGTCTAATCCGATCCCGGATGTATGGAATATTTCGATCTATGCGCTTCGTCCATGATTAATTCACGAAGGTCGCGGAGGGTCGGGATCCAAACCCAATTTTTGAAGTAGAGAATTTCGTCCACGCGTTGTTCGAAATTCTTCTCATTGCCGTAACGTTCCTCCTTTTCCAATTGTTCCTCTTTCAACGCCTCACGTTGAGCGACTCGAATCAGCTCCGAAATGTTCGACTGGACTATCATCCCCAGCGCTCACACTCGCAATGGCTTAACCCGATCTTTCCTACTCAAGGCATCGGCTACGACGTTAACCTTGCCGGGGTGATAACGGATGTCACAGTCATAATCGCTTAACAACTCGACCCATCTTCGATGCCTCATATTCAGTTCTTTCTGATCGAATATGTGCTGCAAACTTTTATGATCGGTGAAGATGGTGCACTTCGTACCGTAGAGATAATGTCTCCAGATTTTAAGTGCGAAGATAACCGCTCCCAGTTCTAAGTCGTGAGTAGTGTAATTTTTTTTCTCGTGTACTTTTAACTGTCGGGAAGCATAGGCTATAACCTTATTATACTGCGTCAACACGCATCCTAACCCTTTACGCGATGCGTCACAACACGCGACAAAACCATCGTCTCCATCGGGGAGACTTAAAATCGGCGCTTGGCACAATTTTAATGGTTTCTATCTTATTTGGATCTTTGTGAAATCCTTGTTGCTTTACAACATGACCAAGGGATTATGCCTTCTTTATTCAAAATCACATTTCGAAAACTTCGCGTATAGCTCCTCTTGCTTTAACACTTCCACAATTTTCCTTAACCGTTGTTCGTGCTCTTCTTTACGTTGCGAATATATCAAAATATCATCAATGAATGCCATGACACGTTTGTCAAAATAAAGTTTACAGACTCGGTTCATGAGGTCCATGAATACTGCCGGCGCATTTGTTAGCCCGAAAGGCATAACTAAGAATTCATAATGGCCGTAACGAGTTCGAAACGCTGTTGTTGCAACGTCCTCCTCTTGGATTTTTCATTTGGTGATAACTATTTCTAAGATCAATTTTTCTAAAATAAATCGCCCCTTGCAGTTGGTTAAACAGATCATTCACTTCGAAGAAGTGAATACCTATTCTTGATCGTCACTTTATGCAATTCTCTCTAACCAATACATATCCTAACACTTCAGTCCTTCATTTCCCAAATAACACTGGTGCACCCCATGGTGACTAACTAGTTCGTATGAAACCTTATCCAATAATTCTTGCATTTCAGTTGGTGCAAGTCGGTAAGATGCTTTAGCAACAGGGCCAGCTTGAGGTATTAAATCGATTCTAAATTCGACCTGTCGGGTTGGCGGTAATCCAGGAAGTTCTTCTGGGAAAACTTGTGGAAATTCGCGTACCATCGGGATATCTTCTATATGTTTTCTTTTAAATACTTTGGCAATCGCGTTTGTTAAATACACCACGTCTTCTTGTCGTAAATATTATAACATCTCAAGATGAGATTAGAGTGGTAACATAATACCGTACACTTTTCTCTGTATCAAATCGCTTCATCGTCCGAAGGAGATCTTCTAATCATCTTCTTTTCATATTTGATTTCAGCTTCATGTTGAGTTAGCCAATCCATGCTAATTATTACGTCAAAACTTCTTTACTTTACTGGTCGTAGGTCAATAAGGAAAGGTTAATCGTTCAGAATAATAGGACAATTCCGAACAATTTAGTTAACCATTAGGGATTTACCGTTAGCGATTCTACAGTATAGGGTTCTATAGTTTCACTAATCGGTATCTTTCCAAAGGGTAGGAGATTAACAGGAATTAACTACTATCGACGACCGTAAAAATATCACTGGTGCCTATTGATTTAAAACCACAACATATTTAATACCACCTTTGGATCATGACGTGCTTTATCCAAATTACTCACAAAAGCACGGCTCCTTGCTTGATCAGAGGTTGATGCTTGTCATGTGATTCGTCTTCCAACGACACTTTGGTTCAACTTTGGGCAATTTCTCTTGAAACGTTCTGTACTGCCACATTCATAGCAAGTAAAACTGTTTGGCATAATTTGATTTCTTTGGATGGATGGTTATTGAAGCTGTTGGGTTCGGAGTGGTTGAACACGGATGGGTTGGGGTTGCCGGTTCATATGGCTTCAATTGGTTCTACAATTGGGCATTACGTCCATCTTTACCACTCTTGTGGTCTACTATCACTCGACATTCTTCTTCCTGCCGATAACCACATTTTCCACATTTAGAGAATGACCCTTTATGCGGTTCATGTTTTCACACCAGAACTAGTCTTAGTATAATTCTGGGTTGTAAGACATACCTACTTATTCAAAAGCCTATCTTGCACTATACCTTTATCACTTCTCTTCTTTAACACTCGACGTCTCACCTAACGTCCTTCCAGTCCGCTTCCCATAGAGTCAAATATATCAATGCTGGCTTGTGACACAACCCTTCCAACGGTTGTATATCTTACAGGATTGACTATACTCCTTATCGATGGAGTTAGTCCCCAATATAGTGCTCACTTCGCTTAGTTTCAGGAGTAATTAGCCATGTTACCAGACATGACAATTCCTTCAAACGGTTAGCGTGTTCTAAGTGATCAGCACACAACATTTCTATCTTTCATAGCTCAGTTTCCAATCTCTGAGTTTAATTACTCGAAATAAAGTGCTCTAGCACAAGAATTTTTAAATCCTGACCATATCATCTGAGCAATAATTTTCTAACTATAATTTTGTACCATTGTGTTTCATCACGATACAACATAATCTACCAACATATCTGTAGCATATTTCACTACACAATGTTCTAGACTCTTACCAATATCCTTAACCATTTCGATCTTTTCTATCCACTCGCTAATCCATTCCTCCCTTTACCATTAGTAAACTATTAATAATTTCCTTACCACAAACAACAAACATATCCTTAATACCGGATCTAATTCATTACGACTACTATTCATGTTAAGTTTATAACTAATACTTGTAGTCACAATAGTATTCGGTGGGACAATATCACTCTTAGTAATAACACTAAGAATTGAAATATTCATAATCATGTGATTGCTCGATCTATAATTCTGCGATCACATTTGCATCAACACTAGCAGTGATCTGTGATACGACATTCGGTATCATCATCTGCTATCTTTGAGCAACCAACAGAATCATATCAATCTCCATCATTGGAGTTACTCTTTTTATGTCATTCTGCCGTACTCATCCCGTACGCAGTAATCAATACTAATCTCACCGTATAACTCGTTACCAGTTCAATCATAACAGCAGGTATACATACACACCAAATATTATCATACATATTACACACACCAGTATCTAGTATATATGTCCCACAAGTATAATAACATATGGACTTAACTTGACGTCAGTTAACGTTTAAACATTTTTCATACTCTTGTCACCAACTGACATATAGTTCTTTCTCAACAAAGATTAACGTTTACTATGCTTGATTTCAATATCCTTCTGCATGTCAGCATAACCGATACATGCTCACCGTGAGCACCAAACGATTACGTACCACGGAGTTATAATATACGTGTCTATTTGTATATCCGGCATACACGGTATACCACCTACGAACGAACAACCCACTAGGCTATAATGATTCTAACACCTCTTTGTGTATGGGTAATCATTCTATTCGAGTATACATGGGTATGGGCATCTAACGGATGTAAGGATAGCATAGGGAATTGCAAGGTTCAAGGTAATCGCGCAACATGGGTTGCCTTCAAATATTATCAATTACTATTATAGGGAACTCTATCACTTGCTCAGTCAATGTCCTCAGGCGTTCTAGGTTCGCTAAAATCGGTAATTCTCGATCTGGAGGTGGTATGTCTCATATGTTTGAAAGTAAGCAATACATATATATATTTCTATAAATTATTTTTTTTTACCATAATGGAATAAGAATGGGTTCAGGTACAGGTCCGTCCGTACGTGAGGGTTGACGGCTCGGGTGAACATAGGGGGTTATTAGGATATACGGTACCGGTGTTGGTAGGGTAAGGGATTTATTAATTTCGGTTGGGAGTGACGGTTACTCGATATTTCTGGTTAATGTCAAACAGGAGATCTAACTTGATACTATCATAACTATAGCCCGATAAGTCAGACTTATCATCAACCGATGCTCTAGAAATTTCAGCATCCTCGGTACTTTTATTATTTTATCTCCCGGTTCCTTATCCGGGTCCCATTTCTCAATACATGTACCCACAAGATATGTACATACATATATATATACACATTAGAACGTATAAATAATATCATATAATTTACACATATGTTGCCATTTTTACCTATTAATGTCCCCAGTGACTTCCCCTAAATTCCGTCGTGCGGACAAGTCTGTTATTATGTTCCGGACCATAATAACTCACTTGTCCATCCAAGTTCATCCAGATCCCGTCACCATATATTATTAGTTGATATTCAGATCCTATAATACTTGAGCTACTGGTTATATTTTAGGTATCTTTTAAAGACATCCTAATTCCTTATAACCAATGGCTCTGATACCAACTTCTGTAACACCCCGCAACCGCAGCGGAAACGTAAACGGGATGCAACAGACACCTCTGATATCAACCACATTGTTTATAAAGAAAACTGAATACATTAATATACTTCAAATTACATTATCTTGTATTTCATTACCGTCTAGGTGATACACACATCATACAATACGATACACAATTTTATTTGTTATAATGTATCCTAACATCCTGCACGCAAATCTTACACACATCAGGCACTTAGCACGTAAGCAATCACTTCATCTTAATTGTACCTGAAAAGCATGTGAGAAAACGGGTCAACTACGAATAGTTGGTGAGTTTCACAATTTGAGTAAACCATGATAAATCCATATCAAAATATAATATTATCTGGGGACACTGTTAACCCAGTACTTTACTCATTCCGGGGGCAATTTTAACCCAGAATTACGATGTAATTATGCTGAGCCCACAAGTGAAACCTCTGACTATCACACACAACCCCCGTGGCATATCCACCGCCCACGGGCCCGTGGCATATCCCCCGCCCACGGAACTGCCCCAAACCGCTATGTCTAACATTACATAGCAAAATAAATAACAACAAAATAGACATGTGCAACTGGCTGGGAAACATCAGCAAATCCATGCCGGACCAGTTGGGTTTGTCAAACCAATAGTACTATCCACACTCTACCGGCTTTCAGTTAATCACTCGTGTTCCGAGGCCTTAGAATGTTAGCAACTCAGACAATTACCATCTTAGTACATTTCCGTACGATTCCCGTACAATAAAATATATATAAATCCACGCAAGTCCATGCGTTCAGTATGTATTTAAACATTTCAGTAAAAACATGCTTCCGCCCCGAGAAAATATTCGAAAACAGTTCAGAAAAAGGGGCTCGTGAAACTCACCTTAGCACATGCAAGCAGGTAACAACAATCATTATCAATTAACACGTCCAATCTGTAATATGATCCCTACGATCGTTATTATACACTTATTGTTTATATAATCTTTTAACCTTATCAACCGGTACATCTGGGGACACTGTTAACCCAGTACTGTACCCGAAATACTTCTCCGGACTCAGATTGTGATATCGTTTAGAGTTCCATGGTCACAATTACTATTAGTCGTTTTTCTCGTTTTGCGTGCCTAGCACGGTTATCCGTTTTTATGTTTCAAAAATGAGTTTGGTCACACACGACCCGAAAATAGTGGTTGACTGATAATTTAATTAAAGATATGAAATTATAGCTCGGTTTAGACGTCCCGATTGGCCGCGGGACCCGTTTCCGTATTTGGCGTACCGGAAACTGTTAAATCGGTTAAAAATACCCAAATCATCCGAATTATTTTCGGATGATTCATTTTTACTTGTTTAACTCAATTATATGAAAATAGTTCATTTTTAGGGTTTATATACACCAGTCAGCTCGCTTATGCGAACTTTACCGGTTTACGCGTTTTAAACTTTAAAAGTTTGTTTTTGCACAAATAATTATCCGTTTGATCTCGGATATTGAAATTTTGCACAAATCACTTTTTGACAGTGGGGAATTTTATAAAAATATTTCCAGAATTAATTTCTATATTTAAAATTTGTTTATCTATTTTTTAACACCATTTAAACACTAAATATGTCGTAAATACCAAATGATCTTAGAAAAATCCCAAATTTTTCCTGGATGTCCCCTGCCATTCACATAGTCCCCTGTAATTTTTCCAGAACCAAAATCTTCTTTTACATGCCATTTTCACTAAAACCGAGCTAGAAATCCCTAGAACTCGTTTAACCAAAAAACCTACTTACACTTCTCCAACGGACCTCAAATTTTGTGTGTGACTTATAAATGATATAAAAAGCTTATCTGAAATTTTCCAGAATTTTTCATGATATTTAACTATTTTTCACCATTTTTGGCCAAAACCGAGCATTAAATTCACCAAATATTCATCCTTTATCCAAAAATTACCAAAACTTCACGGAACTCATATTTTCATGTATCTAACACCTCTGTAAAATTTCATGACCTAACTCTACACGTATCACAATCTGTCCATATATCCCAAAACCGAACATAACCGAATATACCTTTCGTTTTCCGCCACTACAAGCTACAAACTCGTCTTTCCGCCTTATCTACCACTAACTACAGAACCTACAAACAACATACCACAATACCAAGCAAGTTACACTCACGACCAAGCCTCTTACACTATAGTTTCGGTTATGATTCAAAAACAAAGATTTAAACCGTAAAAATTCGTTCTTGGTTCGTTTAACCCCTTTCTTGGACCAAGATCCCTTGTATAACCCGTATACATCACTTGATCATGCAAGAATCGGTTTTCATCTTTGAAACCTCATTTTCTTGCAATTAAACTCAAGAAACGAAGATGGAAACGTGATTAACTCGATTCTTTACCTTGTTTTCTTGCTAAAAATTCTCGGTTTTGGTTCATGATCTTGAGAGGAAGTTAGGATTGTTGGATTGTTGGGTGAAAAAAAGAAATAAGGACTAGGGGATAACACCCCATGTCCAATCGGAAACATAAGGAGGGTGGGGTGGGACCCACCTCTCCATTCTTGGCCATTCATTTGGATTCTCGCAATCCGGATAATGTTTTGGATAATCTGGCTCAGTTCGTTTTTCGGTTAAATGTTTAATTTGGCTTAAAACGAGGCTAAAACGGTCGTTTTTCGGCTTAAAAATGAAATTTATATAAAACCGATTTAAGAACTTTAAAAACTTAAACCATGACATTTATTAACTTAAAACATCATATCATTAATTATTGCGCATCTTTTTCGGCTTGATCTATCGTCTCTTGCTCGGTTTGGTATTAAAGGTTTCGTTTAACGTACCGACGTACATTAAATCGAAATTCTTTTTCTGTGCCGTACTTTACTTATCCCGAAGCATTAATGCTTCGTAAAATCACTACATATCATATATCTCGTCTATAATTGAACCCTAGATTCGTTCGGGTTTCAATAACTATCGATCGATTGATCGCATATTCAATACGGTGAATTATATATTCACGTACAATCAATACAATGAACCATGTATTCTCGTATAATTACTATGGTAATTCATGTACCCGACATTAAATACGACGTAACTATTGTCTACCGGTTAGGGTATACTTGGTTTCGTCGGAATCGTTACATGACCTCTAGTCTGCGGCCACGTAGCCTTGACTGATAATCTAGATTGATTATGTTTGGATCCAGACACATTGTACTCGGTCTGAGTTGTTTTTATTTTCTATCTTTTATTTTAATAGGGAACACGTAATCCCATAAATCTTTATTTGACTGTCTTTGTTTAAGATAAACAACCCGTTTATCTTGACTGTAAAAGGTTTAACGTATTCACATGTGACTGTCTGTTCTGAATGATGGGGTGATCTCGTTTGAAAACCTTTGTGAATGAATGAATGATTGATTGAATGATTGACCTATAATAAATAGGTTTATATAAATACCTGGATCGTCTTTTAATCCGGCTACAGACCTTTAGCCTGGTTTTGATAGCTTAAACCTTGATTGATCTTTTGTTCGAATGAAATATTTTTGATATGAAATCTTTCTCTTTATTTGCTAACCATGTGCTATGTTTCTTCTTCAAGAAGAAATGTTTATGATATGTTTCTTCTTCAAGAAGAAACTTCATTTATCTTAAACCTTGTATGTTAAGTCTTATGTTTTTTAATAATACAGAAACACTATCTTAACTATAACCTTTGTTCTTAAACTTTTACTTTTCATAATATTTCAACTATACCAATTTGTAGTAAAAGCTTAGGTTTCTTAATTATGAATAAACTATATTTTTGCTATAACCTTTGTTTATATTATATTGTATTTCTTTAATCATAAATAAATCTTATTTAATTATACCCTTTTTATTTTGATCAAGGTCTAGGCTATACCCCCGACTAGGGTCTAAGCCTTTATTATTTAATTAATATTTTATTCGGACATTATGCCTACCTTGTTTAGCTTATTATTTTCTATATTCTCGAGCAGCACTTCGACGCTTGCACGTATATTGAGAATCTTGATCAACAACTCCTCGGCACGCAAATCGAGACACGCCGGTCTCAAAATTCGTCGGTACGCACTTCGTGGAGGGACGTCGGGTCGGCACGGTTTACGAGGTTGTTACGCGTTACAAGGTCGGCACGCAAAACGAGATGCGCCGATCGTCGGGATTGTCGGCACGAACTTCGAGGTGTCGTCGGTATATGGTACGGATAACAAGGTTATGATTGTCGGGTCGGTGGCACGGAAACCGAGGTAGAGATGGCTCTATATTTTGCAAACATTATTCAAACAAGTTTTAAAAATTAAACAAAGGTTTAAAATCAAAATCTCGAATATTTATTATTCGAGAAGCTTTCTATTAAATCAAATATTTTATTTTATTTTTCAAATAAACTAATGTTTCAAAACATAAATTAATATTTTATTATAAACTAAAGACTTCCGCTAAAACTCTGATATATTTTCAAAACATGTACCAACTATTGGTCACACGCCTAGGCTCTAAGTGAGGGTGTGACAACGGAAGCTGTAAACAATTAAATAGAACACATCAGATAAACAAATAAGCACGTATGAGGCTCTTAAGCATGTTACTAAGGCACCACTAACGACCTATCTTAAACCTTCGGCTCTGATACCAATCTGTCACAATCCAACCTACGGCGGAAATTTCGGGGCGTGAACTGATTGTCACAGCTCTCAAGGTTACTATCATGCAACATTATAAGTTTCAGTATCTATTTAATAATTTCAAATAAAACAATCACAGTTAAGTACATCAAGTATAACGAAATTACAACAATGATTAAATAAGTTTGTATCCTAAAAAGCATCTCTACGTGATCTTCATCTTGCTAAACAACCAAGCTGATAACCTGCAAATGCGTATAAAATATATTTTTGTCAACAACACATGTTGAGTGAGTAAGACACCAGTTTAAGACACAACAGTAATAGTATATATATTATATAAAGAAAGATGCAAACTGTTCCTGTGAGATAAACAGTTAAACCATAGCACATACACAAACAATCAAACATAAAGAAAGGGTTAAACCGTTGCCATGCAAATGGGCATTGGTTACCAAAAAATGAGGTGTCGGTGAAACCATTGTCAATGCATCGGACGTCGGCCACTACGAAGGTCGTATGATCATACTAGACTGAGAATGTGTTGACCTCTTCGAATGCGGTTCAAATAAAGCAAGTAAGCAAATAGCAAGTTAGGCATTAACTAATATACACACAAGGATTAAACAATTGCGATTTTGAATACTAGATAACAGATAAATATGACACGATAAGCACATGTCCCCAAAAAGGTTAAAAATAAGTAAAAATGGGAGTGATTACTCACCTGATTAAATGCACAATACACAAATGATGATGTGAGGATGTGAGCAGTTAAACCCCTTCGGGATTCACCGATAAGGATTCCTAGTTAAATAATATAATATGAATTAGTTGTAAATTACATAATATGTACAATGGATTCGGGTTTCCACCGGATTTGAGCATGTTTGTGATTTAATAAATTATTGATTGAACGATTGATCTTTAAGGATTATTTGTTATGATCATTAGCTTTATTAAAAATTGAAATTAATTACTCTGAATAATATATATATATATATATATAATTAAATATTTAAATAATCTAAACAAATAAGATATAAGACATTCTTATAATGATAATACTTAAATAAATGAATAATTAATTAATTATACGAATTAAATAAAATAGTTTGATTAAATATAACTTGATATATAATTATATGTATTCAAATAGATAAAATACAAATCTATATACACGTTTAAATAGAAAAATGTTTAAGTACTTAACTAAAATATGTAATAATAACGTTTATATAAATATATACATGTAGTATGTAATATTCTAAATGAATAAGTATTTCGAATCCTTAACGAAAATCGTTTACGTGAAATTATAGTTAACGGACTATTATTATACCATTTATTTAATAACAAAAACGGATATATATATAATGGTTCAAATAAAAAGAAAGAGTTTCCTATGAATGGTAGGAACCAATAGATTTTTAACATGTGGCATTACAACATATGGTGAAAGAACAAATCTATGAAACTATGTTGGTTATAATTGTAAAAGAGTAATTCCAGGAAACTATGACGGTTTTAGATAATTTTAAATCTCAACCATTGACTAACATGATCTAATGACTATGATTTAATTATAGTCTTCCTAGGAAACTACTTGTTTTTAGGATAACCCTCCCCTATATATATATATATATATATATATATATATATTTATATATATATACATATATACACATATATAATATATACATATATACACATATATATATATGTACATATATATATATATATGTATATATATATATGTATATAATAGTTAAAAAAAACATGACGAGTAGCGTCGAGAAAACGTCAATATAAGGTGTTTATTACTAAAAATATTACTTAAGTATCATTATTATATTACTTATGTTGAAAATTATGGATAAAAAATGATTAAAATTAAATAAATAAACTCCTACAAAAACGGGCTGCCGGGATTCGAACCTGCGCCGGCAGCCGTTCCCAAGAAACAAACACCCCAACCAAAGCCAACTATAATAAGCTACAAGTTTATTAACAACTCAGGAACTAAAGAAACTATAAACAGACAGTCTGGGCAACATATTCAAATAAGAACCCTAACAACTCAATTCGTTTAATCTCGTTATTGTTTGATTAATTATTGTTAGGGTTATTAAAGAGGAGATCAAGGTGAATCTAACCATATAAACAATTACCGATCACGTTGATGATTGATGGTGCACTGCAAACAAACCCGACGGCCCAAAACAAGACCACGAATAGATATGTAGAAGTTTCTATAATCCAGTTAATCATGGGGTTTCGATAGGCGACGGGGAGAGGGTGCTATATGCACAATTAATTGAGTTATGGTGTACGTTATAGGGTTTTCGATGAAATGGGTGAAGGCGGTTGTATATTATGTGCATACGTATCGCGAGAGATCGTAGTTTCCTAATTGTAGCGTCGGTGAAGCCGGAAATAGTAAGATATATAAAGATCACAAATCAATTCCAAACAAAACACGAAGATTGTGGTCCAAGGGTATTAATCGGGTCACGAGTCCCAATATGGGTAAACAGGTTTGGGTCTTGGATCCTGGTTATAATATAAGTTTTATAAGATTTTCAATCCAGTCCCTGAATTTATAGGGTGAAGACAAAGTTGGGTAAAAGTTTAGTTTAGAGTGGAAAATGTACAAAGTTCAAAATTAAAGGAATATAAATAATATATATATTTAAATAATATAATATTTTAATGATTGATTTACCGAAAACGACAACGGTTCGAGTATTAGACATTAATAATTTAAACGAAAAGATCCGAGTTGTTACATGTTACACACCATAATTGATATGTAAGGCCCCGTTACCGGTAGCCCTACTTTCGTGTTGGATTTACTCATAAACGCAGTTCTAAATATCAGAGTTAATTAAATCATTTACGCGGAATATAAAACTTTCATAAAACATTACATAATTCATAACTTGTCTCAAAACATCCTTTGTCTTTCCACATTAAAGCATTAAAATTAAAACATCATAAGTCTTCAGATGCCAGACTCTTGTTCAATGCCACGTGTCTCCTCAAGCAAGCCGCCTCATCCTACTCACCTGTGTGCATACTAAAAGTCAGCTACGCTGAGTGAGTTCTAGTTAATCATACACTATACAATACACATAAACTTATATTCTTTCATTCATACTTTCATACTTCCATTCTTTCATACTTTCATTCTTTCTTTTGTATTAACTTACCTTCATATCTCACGTTATAAAGAGCATTACGCCCTACATTCCTCGAGTATTATTAGGGCTCGGTACCCTCCTTCCTCGAGTATTATTAGGGCTCGGTACCCTCCTTCCTCGAGTATTATTAGGGCTCGGTACCCTCCTTCCTCGAGTATTATTAGGGCTCGGTACCCTCCTTCCTCGAGTATTATTAGGGCTCGGTACCCTCTTTCCGCGAGTATTATTAGGGCTCGGTTTCCCTCTTTCCACGAGTATTATTAGGGCTCGGTTTCCCTCTTTCCTCGAATATTAGTAGGGTTCGGTTCCCTAGTTCTCGAATATTAGTAGGGTTCGATTCCCTTTTCGTTACCATACAACCATACATCATACCTCGAGTATTATTAGGGCTCGGTACCCTTTTCGTAACCATACAACCATGCAACCGTCATTTCCTTCTTTTATTAACTTTATCACGTTCATACACATAAGCATACATATCGTACTTACCTTACACATAGCGTTACAACCTGACAGTACGTGCAATATCCGAAGATCGTTCACGTACCATCAAGCAATCATTCATACATATCATATCATTCACATAAGGCATACACTTACCTCTTAGGATAAGCGTATTAACAAACATATTGAGTATGCACACAGCCCCGAAAACATAACACATAAATGGGGCTAGAAACTCACCTGAACACGGTTACGTTCACCGTTAATCGTAATCCCTTTCTTCAGTTGTGCACGGCTGACTGTATAACAAGTATACGTATCAATTAACTATCACTTCTCATAACGTATTTCTATCTTTATATGACCCACAACGAACGGGGGTCTGGGGGCAGCGCCCCTGGCAGCAGGGTCTAGGGGCGGCAGCCCCTAGCAGGGTCCAAGGGGCAGAGCCCCTGGCTGGGGTCGAGCTGCCAGGTCAGCTTGGAAAAATTTTATTTACATTAACTGTCTTAACACATTTTTCATTAGATTTTTAATTTATTTTCTAAACGAACTTGACTTTAAGCGAAGTTAAACCTTAGGCGAACTTAGCTTTAGGCGAAGTTATCAGGCGAACTTGGCTTTAGGCGAAGTTAAACCTCAGGCGAACTTAGCTCTAGGCGAAGTTATCAGGCGAACTTGGCTTTAGGCGAAGTTACCAGTTAGGCGAACTTGGCCTCAGGCGAAGTTACCAGTTAAGCGAACTTGGCCGTAAGCGAAGTTATCAATTAGGCGAACTTGGCCTCAGGCGAAGTTATCGCTTTGAATGCGAAGTTATCGCTTTGAAGGCGAAGTTATCGCTTTGAAGGCGAAGTTATCGCTTTGAAGGCGAAGTTGCCCAGATCAGCCACGGCTTTGATTTCTGTCCAGCATTTTGGGCGATTTTAACACCCTTGTTATGGTTCGACATCACCCACTACGTTTCCCAACCATTTTCGGTCGTATATACGCTATAAAGCTCGGATCTTTAAACTTCAAAGATCAAGAATCATACCTTTTTGAGCTTGTTCGGATCTCGTTTACTTGTTAATCACAACTGATCGCTCTCTCTCTCTCTCTCGGATCTGCCCGGTTCTTCCCTCGGCCGGCGGAGAAGTTGTGTGGTGTGTGTGTATTTTGGAGTGTGTTAGAAAAGTGATAGAATGAAAGATATTTTTGGGTTTAGGGGGTATTTATATCTCTTAAATCCCATGGACCTAAGGCCCATTCTCATTTAACCCATCTCAATTAATCCAAGTCCATGATCCGCTCCTTACTCGATATTAAATAATTAACGCGAAATCACTAAACATAACTTTCTTTATTCAACCTTAAAATTTTAGGATGTTACATGATACCTTTATTTATATAGCACGAAATCATTTTGCTTTATAACATGCACATCGATATTCGGTAAATCTTACATCGAAACGTCGACAAAAGCAAACACGTCGTGATTGTATGTTTGAAATTCATTAATGTCAATTATATTCAAATATATAAAATAAAAACAAGTAAAAGAGAAAATATAAATAAATATATGGGTAAACTTAAGGGGGGTGGAAGGGTAACTATTAATTAAATTTCCAAAAGTTAAGTATAATTAGGGTTAAATTTGTAAATATATTTTAGGTTAATAAATTGCATATTTGAGTTGTATTCTTATGCTTAATTGACTTGTATATTATAATAAACGCATCATAATAAAATAAAATTTATTGAAACGTCGACAAAATTAAGCATGTTGCATTGGAAAATTCGGGTTTTTTTTAAAACATAATATATTGAAAGTTATAGAAGAAATAAAATTTTTAAATGATTTGTCAAATAAATGGGTATAGATAAGGGTTTATATGTAACTACTTGTTAAATTAACAAAGTTTTGTTGAAGTTGAAGAATCATAATTGTAATTATTTTCTAAACTACATATGCTTAACCTTACAAGATGTCTAAAATACTATATTACCCCTAAATTTTCAAATTTGCAAGCATTAAAGATTATAATTTATGCAATAACGATTGTACCTCTTAAAATTTAAGAGGTGCCTAACTCATGCATTATATATAGTATAGATATAGATATAGATAATGTTTGTTTGAGCGGCCCACGTTTTATTAGAATTTAGCCACTTTAGCATTTACTATTTATCTAAATACTAGACATATGTCCATGCGATGCAGCAGGTATTCGAACGCATGCCTTTGTAATCATGTAACAATTATGGCTTATGTGTGTTCATGGTTTGGTTAAAAATCTTAAAACTGTTTAAATTGGTCGTCATTTTAGTTTCACGGTTGTTTTTTTTCCATTTACTTTTATTCGGTTGGTCGGCTCCAAAAGTTTCAAACTATAGTGAATGGTTTGGTTTGCGGTTTAAAACGGAAATCATCCATATGAAACAGGACCAGACTGCAAATGTTTAATGCATTTTAATCTTTTTAATTGTTTAGGTTTTGTTATATATATTATTTATAGTTAAAATATACATAAACAAATTCTTTTGTAACACAAGTAAACTTGACTATTAAAGCTTTAAATTACCTCAAGCTTTAAATTACCACAATTCCAGTATGATCTTTTTGGAATATGTGTTCTTGTTACGTCTTCCATTATAGTTTAACTTCTATTAAAGTTTACCATTTATGTGGTTAAAATTTTTGATATTCCTATTGTGATCCTATTAGGTATCATATTTTATCGGTGCTTAGTTATAATTGATGGTACAATTAAATTATAACTACTTTAAACTAAATTTATTATTGAAACTTAAATCGTGAAACCAAATCTTTAGTAACGGTTCAGTTTCAATTATCAATGGTTCAATTTTGTCTTTTGACAATAAAAATTTGTTACTAACGGTTGGCTAACATGTTTAACTTAAAAACATCAAAACCGACCGTGAACACCCCTGCGTAACATATTATTATTTTTTATTGAAAAAACTATAATAATATTATACTCAAATCAAAGAAAATAAAAATCTCAATGATGGAACCAAGCCAACAGAAGGTCATTAGAGAAATCATGATGAATAAAAATATTTTAGGTGGTGTTTGTTTTTTCCCAAAAGAGCTTCATGGCCTCTTCTATCTGCGTCGCGCGGACATTGCTCTCTGTAGAGTGTTTGTTTTTCCAAAGACGTTTCATTACAAAATGTTTGCGCACCCACTTCCTAGTGCAGACATGGTCCAACCACTTCTGACCTCTTTTAAAACCTTTTCTAACACATTCTCATCAGACTTTTCTCTCAAACCCTAATCTCCTCTACTATTCTCTTTCAAACCCAGCCATCTCCACCACCATACCAACCCTCCACCACCATACCTGCACCTCCACCACCATACCAGCCGCATCCACCACCATACCAGCCGCCGCCATCCCCTGAGCCGTCGTCACCCCTGCTCCGCCACCACCCCCTGCTGCCGCCGGTATACCTGCTGCCACCACCATACCATCTTTGTCTATATTGGTATGTTTATTTCTTCACCATTAATGTAATTGTTATGTTATTACTAGTTTGGAGTTTTTTGTTAATTATTAAAGTTTTTTGTTAATTTTGTTAGACTGTTATTAGTTTGTAGAAAATTTATGTTTGAGGAATATTGTTATTAGTTTGTTGTTGAATAAAGTTTGTAGGTTTTTTGTTAATTGTTAAATTTTTTGTTAGATTGTTTTTAGTTTGTAGAAAGTTTAGGTTTGATTAATATTGTTATTTGTTTGTTGTTGAATAAAGTTTATAGTTATTTTTAATTGTTAAAGTTTTTGTTAGATTGTTATTAGTTTGTAGAAAGTTTGGGTTTGATGAATATTGTTATTAGTTTGTTGTTGAATAAAGTTTGTAGAAAGTTTAGGTTTGATGAATATTGTTATTAGTTTGTCGTTGAATAAAGTTTGTAGTTTTTTATTAATTGTTAAAGTTTTTTGTTAATTTCTTTAGATTGTTATTAGTTTGTAGAAAGTTTAGGTTTGATGAATATTGTTATGAGTTTGTTGTTGAATAAAGTTTGTAGCTTTTTGTTAATTGTTAAAGTTTTTTGTTAATTTCGTTAGATTGTTATTAGTTTGTAGAAAGTTTAGGTTTGATGAATATTGTTATTAGTTTGTAGTTGAAAAAAGTTTGTAGAAAGTTTAGGTTTGAAGAATATTGTTATTAATTGGTTGTATTCATTTGTTAGAAGGTGTTATATGGGTTTTAAATACTAGCAAATGGGTTACGCAAGAAATTTGCACTAACTGGCCAAAACGGGTTGCTTAATAGGATATTGATCATGTTGGATTTTGTTAATGCGTATAATAGTGTGTGTTGAATTATTTTTTGTTTCATGGCTTTTCTGTTTATTGAAAATTTGATTTAATATGATGTTATACATGAGTACTAAAATTTTGCTTTATATGTCCTAGGTAAAGCTTGTGCATAAATGAAGACTGATTATCAAGTGCTTGGGACGGAACACAAACAACTCATGTTGGAAATGATTTATATTAGTGAAGTTTTCAATAGTTGGTTTTGTGTAGACATGAATTTTAAATAGCATGTTCGATTATATATATATATATATGGTTTGGATCAAATACAAATGAAATTAACGTGCTAAATGTGAGAATCAAGTAGTATACAAGTAGAGTAATTATGTAATTACTCTATGATGTAATCACATAATTACTTTACTGGTATATATAATTACTCTACTTGATTCTCACGATTAGCACGTTAATTTCATTTGTACGTTAACATTCCCCTATATATATATATATATATATATATATATATATGAGATCTAAATGATGAAATTAAGTTGTTTGTAGAAACTGATTTGAATGTTTGTTGAAATTGATTAGTTTGCATAATAATTCAATTGTTATTAGTGCAATTGTTAGCAGCTTGCAGACGTTAAAAAACAAACAGTCTTCTTCTTGCAGATTGCAGAGGTTTGGTCCACCTCTTCTGTTGCAGATGCCTGCAGATGTGGTCCGCAGACTGCAGACATTTTATCTTTGAAAAAATGAAACACCATATTATTTTATCTATTACATTCTTGAAGAGTGGTTTTCTTGAATCAATCATATAAATTGGTGCTTTCATTCCCGAACCCATATCCTTCACCTACTAAGCTACTATCATGTCTTCACTTAAGATATATCCTTCTCAACGGTTTTGTAGCAAAAGAAGCGTGTTTTGACAAACCTTATCAAACGATTCAAGTGGCCAAATGGGGTTTTCAAATCCTCGCATAAAGTTACGATAGGACCAAAGAAAAAGAAAATTCATTACTTGTGTGCACAATGAAACATGACCAAATGTTGCAACATGTTTCTAATAAAGACAAATTTCTAGACCATTTCATAACTTTTTTACTTGCTGGATAATCTTGTAGAACTCTTATTTCAACTATTTAATGCTAATTTAAGTCATGTGCTCTCATTAACCTAACTATCTAAATAAGGCAAATTCCACTAAATGAGTGTATCCAAACTACACTTAATTATACACAAAATAGGGTGCTGCTAAACATACCCCCCGCCCTACTTCATTTTTACTAAACATACTCCCCCCTAAACTTATTACATAAATTACAATTAGCTCTTAACATTATTTATATACATATTAGTCCCTGCAACATTACATTCATTTGATAACCTCCACTAAATATATCAAATTAAAAACTATCAAGTATTACTATTAATTTATTTTTTAATATTAATATTATAAATATTTATAATATCTTTTTTTAATTTTAATAGTATATATATTTATAATATCCTTATTTTACCATTTTATCTTTTACAAAATAAACTAAAAACCCAAAACCCGAAACCCTAAGCCAAAAACCCTAAACCCTAACCAAAAACCCTAAACCCTAAACCCGAAACCCTAAACCTGAAACCGAACCCTAAACTCGAAACCGAACCCTAAACCCTAAACCCGAAACCGAACCCTAAACCCGAAACCGAACCCTATACCCGAAACCGAACCCTAAACCCTAAAACCAAAACCCTAAACCCTAAACCTGAAACCGAACCCGAAACCGAACCCTAGACCCTAAACCCTAAACCCGAAACCGAACCCTAAACCCGAACCCTAAACCCTAAAACTGAAACCCAAAACCCTAAACTCGAAATCATAAAAAGAAAACGCAAATTGTAAAAAAAATATATATATTAAATCCTTACTTTTGTGCTAATTTGGTAATTATATGATTTTAAGGGTTAATATGAAAGTTGTTTTTTTCCAAGGGGGAGGGGGTATGACAAGCAACCAGGAGGGTACAGCTTCATATTTGAATTTTAGTACGTAGTAGTTTCACTATGAATATTCGAATCTAGATCACCCATGCGTACCGGCCGCGCACACATATATACCAATAAATCCATACATATCATATTATTATATAAATATATTTTAATTCTCTTTTTTTCGTCTATCTTTTTATTTGTGTTATTTTATAATCCACTTTACTTGAATTAAGCCGAACTCAATTCAAATCCACTCTCAAAAACTTTAAACTCAATAACCATTAAAAAACCCATGGATATATATATATATATATATATATATATATATATGTATATATATATATATATATATATAGGGGAGGGATATTTTGAGAACTTGATGAGTTGTAAGAACTTTAAGAACTCAATTTTGGACCACACATTTAATAAAATGAGTTTGTATATGTGGCTGAGATTAAATTTGATTAAAAAATAAATCATGAGAGAGAATAAGTATTTTTGATAATTACACAAGTTTAAATGTTCATTACACGTGTGTAATAAGTCGATTCGGTGTGTAAAAAATTACGGTAATTTTTTGTACATTACTTACACTTACGTATTACACATGTGTAAAAAAAATTCAAAAATAAAATTTGTTACGTTGAGTTCTTTCGAGTTCTTAAAACTCAAAGCGGTTTTCAAAAGAAATCAAATATATATATATATAGGATTAGGTTCATTTCAGAAGTATTCTTAGTGCGAGAAGTGCGAGAAGTAGTTACAACCAATCATATTTTTTCTTATTATTTTTTCTTTAAATTATGTATAAGGGTATATTGGTAATCAATCATAATCTTATATTTGGTAAGCTTTAATTGTAGGAGGTTTCAAATATTTTTTATTTCTTAAGTAACTATTATTTGTTTTACGACATTAACCATTTAACAACACAAACATAGTCCTTGTTCAAGATCTCAGATTTCAGGCTCCACTATCATTATTTTTATATTCAGTAGAAGTTTAGTTTTGAAGAAAAATATCAATTCAATACTACTATTCAACAATATTCGTTTTAGCCTCATTTTATTCGACCCTATATCGATTTCGATTTTGCCTAATTCTGTGTGCCCTAATATTCATAGCAGGATGATACATCGAATCAGCATGCCCTAAATCGATTTCGATTTTGCCTATTTCTATATGCCCATGTTTTAAATGATACCTTGTTTGTTCTTTTGCTTATTCTAGTTGATTTCTTCAGCTTTCGTAGGCAGATCAAATATAGGTATTAATATAACAGCTGTGTATTAGTTTTGATTATTTATATGAGCTATGTGTATGTTGTATAACACATAACAGATTGGGTGGTTTAATTTTTATTATATTATTATTTATGTGCAGATGTAATGTTAATTTGTTTAATGTGGTTTATGCGTTGTAGTTTGTGTAGACAGATTAAAAACAAGTGTAAGTATTATTGTGTATGCATTTTAGTTATGTGTATGATGTATATCATCTGTGCGTATGTGATGCTTGTTGGGTAAGAGATTATGTGTAGGATATTCTGTTGGTATATTGTTTGTTGAGGAAATGATTTTTCATGTGTTGGGTGTTTAGAAGATTATGTGACTGTGTTTGGTTGTGTAGGAAGTGTTGTTTTGTGGGTTGGATGGCTATGATAGTATGCTCGTATGTCGAAATTTGTGCAAAAAGTGGTTTTGTGTTGAGCAAGGTGTGATTTTTATGTGTAGGATATTATGTTAGTTTTGTAGAAAATGCTTATTGCGTGTTGGGTGTGTATAATAGATATTATGTTTAAATATTAATTGTAAAAGAAGTGATGTAGGTATGTTTGGATGTGTAGGATATATTGTTGGTATTTTTGTGAAAACATGTGTGGGCTGTAATGTTTATGTTTATCACGTTTTGATTTTGAGTGGCGTATGAAGTTCGGTACTATTGTGTATGATTTAATGTTCAATAAGTTTTTTTTTATTGTAAACAGAATGAACGACATATGGGGCAGAGGTTTCACAGCCTACAGAAGCTTATCTATGGTGAAAAACTAAATTAAGTGGACCCTAAATAACGGTGAGACTAAGATGGTATCAAAACCGTTCGATATTTTTTCTCCGATTCTGTTGGTTGATCTCTATTATTTAGCGTGTTTAAATAAAAAAATTCAATTGTTGTTATTGAGAATGTCATTTTTGTAACTAGTGTGTACATATTTTGTTGTTTGGAATTACACAGCATGCAGACTTGAGTTAAGTTAGTAAAGAGATCTATGCATTTTTTTATTATGTTAGTGGGTTATTGGTTTTATGTACAAAATGCACAAGTAAGCAGCATTCTAAAATGCACATTGTATCCAACATGTAATCCACTACAGCCTACATAGACTACTAAGATCTGTGTAGGTATGTATGAATATGATTGGTGAATGTTTATTTGAATTAAGATAATGGTAAACACCAAAAACAAGGGACCAAACATATTGAAACGTATTTTAAATTGCACAAAATGAAATGCCGGGATGAAAATTACAATACACCAAACATTGTAACACATTTTAAATATAATAAACACTTAAATATGTGACCTAAACACTATAAACTATTTTAAATAAGAACAATTTAATTACTTGGCGATTGATTCTTTTTCTTCGTTATCTTCTTCTCTTTTATTTTTCTTGCATGTGCGAGAATCAAGATTGTTAACATACTTAAACCACATGTGCTACAATCTTTTTGGGAACTTGCTTCTAATTGCAGCTTTTTTTCCCGGGTTGATCATGCAACTACAAGTACTAGATCCTTTATTTTATATTCGTTTTGGTGCAGTGATTAAGATGGTGCCCGGATTAGCATACCCACACAAATCTTCAATTATAGATAACTTCTTGTTATACCATACACATAATTACATAATCTCCAACACACCCACCACACAAAAAAAAATCATTTCCTCCACAAAAACTCCAATACACCCAACAAGCAAAACATTCTTTTCCTCCACAAGTCCTACACATAATCTCCTACACATCCAACAAACAAAAAACTCACTTACTCGACGAATTCTACATATAATCCTACAAATCAAACTTAAGCTAATTACCTCCGGAATTCTTTCTGGCGGGATCGAGACTAGTCTGCATTCTTCACATTTCCATTGGCAAACATATAACAAAAAATCTGTAATTTACAACCAAAAAATACTTTAAAATATAAATATATGAATTGTATTATATACGAGTTACGTGCATGATCAATTAACTTCTAATGCAAAAGTTTTGGAAACACAATTATATTACCCAACAATACTACTATTTATTCAACTGAAACTACATGTATAATGTAGCATGTGTTTTACCATACATCAATCAAAATTGAAAATGTAACTCATTAGGTATAGAACCTATCTAATGTTTATGCTACTGCAAATGATAAAAAAATTTAGTATATGCTATTAAGTTATTAATTTATTATGCATAGAATGATTTTGCAGCTGCTACATATTAACTTTTGTATATTAAGTATAGTTTGTCAATCTGAAAATGTTTTGCAATCATGGAAGATGTGTAGGAATCTATGTTAGTTCACCAATGAAACTAAATATTACATTCAATATAAAAAATAAAAATATGAATATATGTCAGAGAGGAAGATGCATGGCGTTATATGAGTCTTTGATTGAAAAAACAAGCAATCAGTTAAAATAACCAACCTTGTGTCTTTGGTACTCGTGTAGGTACCTATATCAATATATACTACAAGACAAAGGATGTGGCGTTCACATCTAGATGAAAATCAAAACACTTACTATATTCTCTTCATACATGATGTAGGTACGTCTGTACCTACATCAACATGTAGGTACATGTGTAGCTACCTACATCAATATGTTCTCTTCATACATGATGTACGCACCTACACACGTACCTGCATCAATATATTCTCTTCATACACTTACTAAATCAATTTATTCTCATCATACATGATGTAGGTACCCACGTCAATATACAAGTACATGTGTAGGCACATACATCAACATGTAGGTACGTTATCTAAAATCAAATCACATCTACATGAAAATCAAATTACCTAATATCACTACATTTTAATAAATAGTCACACATAGCAAGCCTACATTATGCATCAAATACAAAGTTAAAACAAGATTTATACACTTGGTCTAACGGTCTAACCATTAGTTAATACTAACTATACCATACAACAAGATGTATAAACTATGAAAGCAAACCTAAACATGAAAACAAACAAAAACATGACCACCAACGAATACTGTAGCATGGTGACCTTACACCACATGAATGTTCTTCAAGAATTAAACATCCACAACACATATTACTAACTACATAACACAATTACATATGTTCAATCCTTGTAAAAAAAACAGATTCACCTATTGTTGGGAATATGTCACATTATATTTTAATAAAATTTACTCTCCATTGAACAAAAATAAAAAATTAAAAAAATAATTAGGTGCAGGGCACTATGATGAACAACATAAAGGAAATCAAAGTGTATGCATTATTTTATATGTTACTTTGATTGAAACAAAAACCACAAACTATCCTACATACCTTGATTCCTTGTGTAGGGGTCCAGTTACTGTAGCATAAAAAAACCCAATTATGCTTCAGAAAGTGATTATTAAAACTTCATTTATGCTTCAGAAAGTGATTATTAAAACCCCAATTATGCTTCAGAAAGTGATTATAAAAGGGCACTCTGATGAACAACATCTAAAGGATATCTGAATGTATGCATCCTTTTATATGTTACCTTGATTGAAACAAACACCAGAAATTATTCTCATACCTTAATTTCTTGTGTAGGGTTCGGTTATTTTAGGAAAAAAATCCCAATTATGCTTCAGAACATGCTGATTACAGGAATAGATGGACGATTGGTTCTTATACACAAGCAATTAGAATTACTTGGTTTAATTTCATCGATTTTTTGTGTCAATCTCATATGGAGCGTTGGATTTCGTGCAGAATTATGTCAAGAGATTTGGGAGTGAAACAAGGGTTCACATACGTTACCTAGTCTATCTCTACACCATTTTGACAACTTTACCCTTTTAATCCCAAAACACATGGTCAATTATTCAAAGTATTTACAATAATGCCATCTTCTGTTTTAGACCACTGAATTGTGTATTCAATGGTTAAGATTCACTTCTCGCGCCGTGTATTACACGGGTAATTGTTGAAAATTTAAACTTTGACCATTAAGTAAAATACAATCAACAAATTTTGATCATATATTGTTAATACAATTACAATTAAATTAAAATTACAGAAATTACATAACTAAGATTACACAAATATATTACAAATAGGTAAAAACTTCCTTTTACACTACATTTGTGATTGTATTAGCATGTATACATTGTTTATCAAAATCAAAATTTTTAGTCCATGTCTACTTATAACTCTTAATAAAGTAATATATATGCATGCTTATAACTCTTGATATAGCTATATATAGTTGATTGTGTGACAAAAAAAAGTTCTCCAAGTACATACCAACTCTAGATAAATGATAATATATATCCATGATACTAATAAAAAAATACTCATACACATAAAATATCATAGATTTTAATCAATTAATATGATGTCATTTGAGAACATCTCCTCATGTTTATCCCAAAAAAACATGATTATCCTAAAAACCATATACCTGAACTTTGATGATATAATTATCCTTAGAATCTTTACAATCTGAAATTGATTGATCATGATAAATTTGTTTTCATTAATATTCTATGTATGACAAATTTTTAATTGACTTTATATTTTACAATTAAAAATTGTATAATCAAGCAACATAAAAACCGAAAATTTAAATATAACAAAATGATTTGTTTATTTCACATGAATGTAATTGCCAGGAAAATGAAAAATACATACTAACATTAAAACCATGTCCAAATAATAGTGATTATTCTGATTTAAAAGAATATTCGAAGATTTAAAGTTGCATAAAATGAATGTAGTGATTCTTATTTATATCGTTGAAAGTAGGGCTGCCACTTTTACCCGTAACATGAAACCCAACTCAAGAAAACCCGTAACTGAACCCAAACTAACCTGACCCGAGAAACTCGAACCCAAGAAAATACTAACCCGAACCTGAACCGAAGTAATTCGGGTTGGTTCTTGGGTCCGAATTCTAGGTTTCGGGTCAACCCGAAAACTTGTAGTTTTAAAATCATATGTATTTTTAGGTATTAAAGGCTAATTAAGCCTTAGCCGCTGACGTTATTAGAATTTAGTCAAAGTTGATTGTTCTCATTCCACATATTATGAATCGAATGTTTATTGTTTATTATTTTGAATATAAACTATAATAAACACTTTAATTAACACTTTAAAATTCACTAATTGTCTCTTTTCAATCCATATGGTGAATACTTATTATATGAGTAATGGATTTAGTTTGAATAAACATATAATTTTAATGTCATATATTGAAATAACTTTAAATATAAAGACGATATATGAAAATTGGTTGAAAAAAATGTGAGGAGGGCTATGGTATTGACAAGTGGCAAAAGTGATAAGCTTTTATTAGAATAGATAGATTGACTTTGGAGTAGGGCTGGCATATCGTGTATACCCGTACACGATAAGACACGAACACGATAAGACACGAACACGAAATGGGTATACATGTACACGACACGAAAACTTATCGTGTACCTGTAACCCAAACACGAACACGAACCTGTTAATACCTGGTATACACGATAATACACGATAGTACACGATAATAGTTGTTTGGAAACACATATTTGAAAGCCTTTTAGTGAAACAAATGTGACAATCGTCAATTTCAGGTTAACTCCGTTAACTCAACTTCGTCAATTCATACTTAAAGATTACTGAATCTACAACGCACACCTCATTACATTTAAACTAGGGTTTAAATGACGCTTGACACTTACTACATGTGTAGTCTTTCGGGAATTGCACCGAAACGCAAACGAGTTGACGCAAACAATTGGTGAATAAACGAAAAACGTCAAAACAATAATTATGTGATAATTATGTGTTAGACTTATGTGTTATGTGATAACATGTTATATAACGTTAACTCAATGTGCAAACTAAGTTAATTAAGCTAGAAAAGTAGCATTTGAAATTTGAGGGACTTAAGTGTAATATACTATTATTATTAATATTAACCTAAACCCAAACCTCCTTCTCTCCCTCCCAAAACCCGACGGCAGCTACCCCCCCCCCCCTTGCGATCGGCCTTCACACACACACATAATACTTGATTTTGATCTTGTCTTTCACAATTGAAGCATCCCACATCCGTTTCTAGCCATCTTCTACCTTCCTATTGCTTGTGTTGGTGTTTTTGAAGGTATAATTGTGAACCCTAGGTTCCGAAAATCTTCATATAATGTGCTCATATGATTCGTTTGATTTGATGATGTATTGATGATGATTTGATAACTAGAATTGATATTATTACATGTTAATTGTTGTGTCTTTGTTTTTGAGATCAAATAAAACCCTAACCATGTATGTATGGTGTAATTGATATGCATGGATAGTGGTTATGGTGTCTAGAATGTTATATGAATGAATTGTGGTCTATAGATGGTTAATATGTTGAGTTTTGTTGCAAACAGTTTCTGGACAGATTGTGTTGTTGATGTTCAATTGACTGTAACGGGGTGTAAATGTGAAAATTGGTCGAGATAATTGATACTACAGTAAACTACGTTAAGTCTACTTTCTAAAGAATATAAATTAGCAAATTTTGAACGTGTAAAAGTTAACTTTTATGATTTTACAAAATCGTTGTGCAAATCTGAATTGCGAGACCTGCTGTTAGGTTATCTTGTAAATATTATATCTCATGAACTACGAGACCAATTGGGTTGGTTCTACTTCTGGAAGTTGACTTGTTGAGTTAGGAACCTAACCCAAGTGGTCTTGCATTTGTTGGATTTTTCGTTTAACGGGAATTTCAAATAACATTCTGTTGCGCATAAATTTGACTGTTATGAGTTTGCTGTGGTAAATTGATCATTGTGAAAAATATATATGGAATAAAAATACAACAAAATATGTTCTGGAAACCTAACACATACATGCTTTTGTGATGATTTTTGGTAAATTAATTGAAATGCTATGATCGGTGGAATAAACTAGTTTTTCAAGTAGAATTCTGTCGATAAGAAAACTAGTTGCTGAATTTTGTAAAAGTTGCATGAAACATGGTAATTGCTAATTGATTGTCGTGTT
Organism: Bidens hawaiensis; assembly: GCF_021521415.1. Classification (NCBI taxonomy): domain Eukaryota; kingdom Viridiplantae; phylum Streptophyta; class Magnoliopsida; order Asterales; family Asteraceae; genus Bidens; species Bidens hawaiensis. Next base: position 313,946 of record NW_027492311.1, on the reverse strand, counting down.
TTGACCAAATTGCCCTTGCGGGGAATAATTGCTAGTTAATTGTTATAATTTGACCAAATTGCCCCTGCGGGGAATAGTTGCTAGTGATGTACATTATTAATGCATGACACGTAAATAATGGTTCACACATGTATCGTATCACAATTGTACTTGTTAAGTCACACACGATTCACAAACGAAACACGAAACATATTGTGTGCATAGGTATTATGTGCCGAGTCTAGAGACTCGATAATAGTTCCGACACTTAGAAAAATCTCTTTATTGTTTTAGAACGCTAGAGAGAGTTTTTCTGTGACGCGCATCCTTTGGTGATTTATTTTGGGAATACTTCGCAAACGGTGAGTTTCACTTACCCCTTTAAACTGTTTTTAAAAGCTTTTCACTTGGGGGAGATAACATACTCCGAAAACGCATTTAAGATTTTGTTAGTAAATTATATATCACTTGTAAAGGCTTAGTGGCAAACGAAACAATTGAAGTCCTACACATCGAACCGGTTAATATTTGGAAAATAGCGAGTCACTGTTGAGTAGTACTACTGGGTTTGACAAACCCCACCCAACGCTAAACTCGACTGGAGGTCGAGAGGGTGTAATTTTGGCTAACACGTACCATGGTCTAGATGACCTGGTGGCAAGGCACTTGATAAACAGTCAGCTTCGGTGTCGAACACTTAGTAATACTTGTTGTATAGGCTAGCTACCTATCGATATATAATTGATTTAACACAATCTGGTAACGCAAAACGCTGAACGCAAAACGCTAAACGCTTTAGTTTATGTAAACTTGTGAACTCACCAACCTCGTGTTGACACTTTTAGTATGTTATTCTCAGGTAGCCGAGGCGGGCGCGCGGTATAGGATCATGCATGGTTTTTGAACATTCTGATATGCAAACATGTTTTTAACTATTATTACTTGGGTTTTTAAGTCGTCCTGCGTGACGCAACTTTTGTCTTTTGGTTTCTACGTTTCCGCACTTAATTTCATTTAAATGATTTTATGGTTTGATTATAACTAATGATTCCGATCCTGTTAGTTCACACCCTCTGACGGTAAAACTCCGTTAGTGGATTTTGAGGGTGTGACAGATTGGTATCAGAGCCATTGGTTATAGCGAACTAGAAATTGCATGCATACTAGACTATAACCGTGACGACCCATTAGTTATAATGATACGCACTGCATATGTTGTGTAGTCCTTGTTATCTTATCTCCTTACCTCTTTCACTCATACGCGCGCATACACGGCTTACCTGTAGGGATGTCGACGCCACCATCATCATCATCCGATCCGATGACTCATGCTCATGGGAAGGAACCGCAGTTACCCACCTCATCGCCACCTCGTGTAGTCCCGGAACTCGAAGCTCCTGCACCGAAGAGGTATCGCTTATCCGGAGGCATGTACGAAAACGAAGTTAGTTGGGATTGGTACCCTAATATGATTAGGCGTATGGTCTATCGCGAACAAGTTCCCCCGCTACCTCACCCGAGCCATCCTGCTTACCCCAACACCCTACCACCCATAACCGAACCTGTAGAGCGTGTGCTCGCAGCTGTCGTTTCTTGTTTGGAGCGTGACGTTGGTTACATGCGCTATACGAGAGCTAACGTTTCCGGACTGTTAAAAGATGGAACCGAGACTAAGGATGAAATTTCCCGCATGACAGCGGCAATGAAGGAAATGCAAGAGGCTAGTGATCAACAGATGAAGATTATGAGAAAGATGCAAGCCGAGATGATAGACTTGCAAGAGCAACTCCAAGTAGCAAGGACTCGAACCGAGAAAGCTTTAGAGCGTTGCGATGTCTTACAAATGCAAATTGCTCAGAACGCGGCCAAACCTGAGGCAGAACCTGAGGCAGAGCCTGAAAAGGAACCCGAAGAAGATCCCGAAGAGGAGCCTGAGGAGGATCCCGAGAAAGATCCCGAGGAGGAACCCGAAGAGGAACCGGAGGAAGAACCGGCTGAGCCAGAGGCACACTCAGAGGTGTCCTCAGACGATGTGCAAATGTGCAAATTCTTGGATTGGAATTGGCAAACGCTATGAACTGGGAAGAGTTCAAGAATCTGATGCGTGAAGAGTATTGTCCTCGAGAGGATATTGCAAAGTTGGAATCCGAGTTTTGGTCATTGAAGATGGTGGGTTCGGAAATCAAAGCCTACACCACCCGTTCTCACGAGTTAGCGGTGATGTGTCCACGGATGGTAGACCCGCCAGTAAGAGGATTGAAATGTATATTGATGGGTTAGCACCGCAAATTCAGGGCATGGTGACATCTCCCAGCCACGATTCAACAAGCGATCCGGTTAGCTCACAAACTGACGGATCAAGCAGTGACCCAAGGTGCGCTACCACCTAGGGGTTCAACCACTAAAGCCCGTGACAACCCGATTACTGACAACAGCAACAACAACCCGAGCAATGGAAAGAGAAAGTTTGACAACACCAGATCCTCATCCTCGAACCCTCCACAGCAACAACACTACCGTAAGCCCGAACTCACTCGGGGCTTCAACAATCAGGGTCACAACAACAATAACAACGGTAGCGGGCAGGGTTCGAGCGGCTATGCTGGGAAGTACCCGAAGTGCAACAGGTGTAACTATCATCATGCTGGCCCGTGTGACCGTGTCAAGTGTCTGAGATGCGGAAAGATGGGTCACCAGGCAAAGGAATGTAGAGGAGACCTTGCGGCAAAGGGTGCTCCTAAACCACCTATAACGACGAAGGGATGTTTCGAATGTGGGCAGGAAGGTCATTTCAGGAAAGATTGTCCCAAGCTGAAACAGAACGACAACAATGGAGGTAATGGAAGTGGCAGTGGTGGTGGAAACAATGGTAAAGGAAGAGCTTTTGTTATTGGGTCGGGTCAAGCCCGCAATGATCCGTACGTGGTGACTGGTAAGTTCCCTGTGAACGATTGTTTTGCTTCTGTATTGTTTGACACTGGAGCTGATAGGAGTTTTGTGTCGAAAGCCTTTAGTCAACTCTTAGACTTAACTCCAACCTCGTTGGATGCTAAGTTTCCAGTAGAATTAGCCGACGGAAAGTCTGTAGAAACGACTCATGTACTTGCGGGATGTAAGTTAAAACTGCCAGGTCATGATTTTGATATCGACCTTATTCCTTTTACGCTTGGAAGTTTCGATGTCGTTGTCGGCATGGACTGGTTATCCGAGAACCGAGCGGAGATTATATGTCATGACAAGATAGTCCACATTACTACCCCTTCCGGCGAGATCATTTCAATCCGGGGCGAGAGAAACGGCATGACCACCAGCGTCATCACCCTCATGAAGGCGCAGAAGTATCTATGAAAGGGCCATCCGGCAATTTTGGCGCAGATTGTTGAGAAACCCGCGGAGGAGAAGCGAATTGAAGATATACCGATTGTGCGAGATTTCCCGGAAGTTTTCCCGGAGGATTTGCCTGGACTCCCTCCTATTCGACAAGTCGAGTTTCAAATCGAATTGACCCCCGGTGCAGCACCTATAGCACGAGCCCCGTATCGGCTCGCACCGGCGGAGCTTCAGGAACTGTCCACTCAGTTGCAAGATTTATTGGATAAAGGTTTTATCCGACCTAGCTCATCGCCATGGTGAGCCCCCATCTTATTTGTCCGAAAGAAGGACGGGACTTTCCGCATGTGTATCGACTATCGGGAGTTGAACAAGGTGACGGTCAAGAACCGTTATCCTTTACCCCGAATTGATGATCTGTTTGACCAGCTCCAAGGATCGAGTTACTACTCGAAGATCGATCTGCGGTCTGGTTACCATCAATTAAGAGTGCGCGAAGAAGATATCTCAAAGACGGCTTTCAGAACACGGTATGGTCACTACGAGTTTTCAATTATGCCTTTTGGCTTAACCAACGCACCAGCCGTATTCATGGATCTCAAGAATCGAGTATGCAAGGCGTACCTCGACAAGTTTGTGATTGTGTTTATTGATGATATCCTGGTCAATTCCAAGGACAAGGCAGATCATGAAGAACACTTGAGGGTAATTCTGGAATTATTGAAGAAGGAGCAACTGTACGCAAAACTCTCGAAATGCGAATTTTGGCTTCGCGAGGTTCACTTTTTAGGACATGTGATCAACGAGAACGGTATCCATGTCGATCCCGGTAAGGTAGAAGCCATCAAAAACTGGGAAGCACCTAAGACTCCGACTGAGGTGCAGCAATTCCTAGGACTGGCCGGCTACTACCGGCGTTTTATCGAGGGATTTTCAAAGATTGCGCAACCCCTCACCGCTTTGACTCACAAGGGTACTAAGTACAATTGGGGTGACGCGCAAGAATTCGCTTTCCAACTGTTGAAAACCAAACTCTGTAGCGCCCCTATTCTAGCCCTCCCCGAGGGAACAATTTTGAGGTACATTGTGACGCATCGATACAAGGTCTCGGTTGTGTGCTGACGCAACTCGAGAAGGTTATAGCTTATGCTTCTCGACAACTACGGGTTCACGAGAAGAACTACACGACCCATGACTTGGAACTTGGAGCTGTGGTGTTTGCCCTTAAGATATGGAGGCATTACTTGTACGGTACCAAGTTTACCATTTACACCGACCACAAGAGTCTCCAACATATCTATGATCAGAATGAGCTGAACATGCGACAGCGTCGTTGGGTCGAGCTGCTTAAGGATTATGATTGTGCCATCAAGTACCACCCTGGCAAGGCCAATGTAGTGGCCGACGCCCTCAGCAGAAAAGAAACCGATAAACCCAGGCGAGTGCGAGCATTGCAACTCACGATTCATACCAACTTACCCGATCAGATTCGCGATGCCCAACTCGAAGCTTTGAAAGATGATAATCTTCCATCGGAACTCATGCGGGGCATGAACAAACAACTTGAAACCAAATCGGACGGGGTCCGATATTTTGAGAACCGAATTTGGGTTCCACGATACGGAGAGTTGAGAACTCTAGTGATGGACGAAGCACACAAGTCCCGATATTCTATCCACCCTGGCTTAGATAAAATGTACCATGACTTAAAGGCACTTTACTGGTGGCCAAATATGAAAGCCGACATTGCCACCTACGTGAGCAAATGCTTGACTTGTGCCAGAGTCAAAATAGAATATCAGAAGCCGCCTGGCCTGCTACAGCAACCGGAACTTCCAATGTGGAAATGGGAACACATTTCAATGGATTTTATCACGGGATTACCTAAAACACCGACGGGATGCGATACCATCTGGGTGATCGTTGACCGGTTGACTAAGTCGGCACACTTCTTAGCGATTAAGGAATCGGACAAAATGGAAAGATTGACTCGCGTCTACATGAAAGAAGTGGTGTCTAGACACGGAGTGCCTGTCTCAATCATTTCTGATCGAGATTCCCGTTTCACTTCGCACTTTTGGAAGTCACTGCAAAGCGCACTAGGCACCCGTCTTGATATGAGCACAGCATACTATCCCCAGACAGATGGGCAAAGTGAACGAACTATTCAGACCTTAGAGGACATGTTGCGTGCATGCGTATTGGATTTCGGAAAAAGTTGGGAACCTCACCTAACTTTGGTAGAGTTTTCGTATAATAACAGCTACCACGCAAGTATTAAAGCAGCGCCGTTTGAAGCACTGTACGGACGGAAGTGTCGATCACCTCTCTGCTGGACAGAGGTGGGTGACAGCCAAATCACTGGTCTAGAACTGGTACTCGAAACCTCGGAAAAGATTGTTCAAATCCGAAACCGCATGGCAGCAGCACGAGATCGCCAAAAGAGTTACGCCGACAAGCGCCGGAGGTATGAATTAAATTTCGGGACGAAATTTCTTTCTACTAGGGGATGATATGACAAACTGAAAATCTTTCTTACTTTTTCATACACTCAGCACGACTTGACTCAAATTTTTGGGATGAAAATTCTTTAACATGGGAATGATGTGACAATCGTCAATTTCAGGTTAACTCCGTTAACTCAACTCCGTCAATTCAAACTTAAAGATTACTGAATCTATAACGCACACCTCATTACATTTAAACTAGGGTTTAAATGACACTTGACACTTACTACATGTGTAGTCTTTCGGGAATTGCACCGAAACGCAAACGAGTTGACGCAAACAATTGGTGAATAAACGAAAAACGTCAAAACAATAATTATGTGATAATTATGTGTTATGTGATAACATGTTATATAACGTTAACTCAATGTGCAAACTAAGTTAATTAAGCTAGAAAAGTAGCATTTGAAAGTTGAGGGACTTAAGTGTAATATACTATTATTATTAATATTAACCTAAACCCTAACCTCCTTCTCTCCCTCCCCAAACCCGACGGCAGCTACCCCCCCCCCTTGCGATCGGCCTTCACACACACACATAATACTTGATTTTGATCTTGTCTTTCACAATTGAAGCATCCCACATCCGTTTCTAGCATCTTCTACCTTCCTATTGCTTGTGTTGGTGTTTTTGAAGGTATAATTGTGAACCCTAGGTTCCGAAAATCTTCATATAATGTGCTCATATGATTCGTTTGATGTGATGATGTATTGATGATGATTTGATAACTAGAATTGATATTATTACATGTTAATTGTTGTGTCTTTGATTTTGAGATCAAATAAAACCCTAACCATGTATGTATGGTGTAATTGATATGCATGGATAGTGGTTATGGTGTCTAGAATGTTATATGAATGAATTGTGGTCTATAGATGGTTAATATGTTGAGTTTTGTTGCAAACAGTTTCTGGACAGATTGTGTTGTTGATGCTCAATTGACTGTAACGGGGTGTAAATGTGAAAATTGGTTGAGATAATTGATACTACAGTAAACTAGGTTGAGTCTAGTTTCTAAAGAATATAAATTTGCAAATTTTGAACGTGTAAAAGTTAACTTTTATGATTTTACAAAATCGTTGTGCAAATCTGAATTGTGAGACCTGCTGTTAGGTTATCTTGTAAATATTATATCTCATGAACTACGAGCCCAATTGGGTTGGTTCCACTTCTGGAAGTTGACTTGTTGAGTTAGGAACCTAACCCAAGTGGTCTTGCATTTTTTGGATTTTTCGTTTAACGGGAATTTCAAATAACATTCTGTTGCGCATAAATTTGACTGTTATGAGTTTGCTGTGGTAAATTGATCATTGTGAAAAATATATATGGAATAAAATACAACAAAATATGTTCTGGAAACCTAACACATACATGCTTTTGTGATGATTTTTGGTAAATTAATTGAGTTGCTATGATTGGTGGAATAGACTAGTTTTTCAAGTAGAATTCCGTCGATAAGAAAACTAGTTGCTGAATTTTGTAAAAGTTGCATGAAACATGGTAATTGCTAATTGATTGTCGTGTTTTGACCAAATTGCCCTTGCGGGGAATAATTGCTAGTTAATTGTTATAATTTGACCAAATTGCCCCTGCGGGGAATAGTTGCTAGTGATGTACATTATTAATACATGGCACGTAAATAATGGTTCACACATGTATCGTATCACAATTGTACTTGTTAAGTCACACACGATTCACAAACGAAACACGAAACATATTGTGTGCATAGGTATTATGTGCCGAGTCTAGAGACTCGATAATAGTTCCGACACTTAGAAAAATCTCTTTATTGTTTTAGAACGCTAGAGAGAGTTTTTCTGTGACGCGCATCCTTTGGTGATTTATTTTGGGAATACTTCGCAAACGGTGAGTTTCACTTACCCCTTTAAACTGTTTTTAAACGCTTTTCACTTGGGGGAGATAACATACTCCGAAAACGCATTAAGATTTTGTTAGTAAATTATATATCACCTGTAAAGGCTAAGTGGCAAACGAAACAATTGAAGTCCTACACATCGAACCGGTTAATATTTGGAAAATAGCGAGTCACTGTTGAGTAGTACTACTGGGTTTGACAAACCCCACCCAACGCTAAACTCGACTGGAGGTCGAGAGGATTTAATTTTGGCTAACACGTACCATGGTCTGGATGACCTGGTGGCAAGGCACTTGATAAACAGTCAGCTTCGGTGTCGAACACTTAGTAATACTTGTTGTATAGGCTAGCTACCTATCGATATATAATTGATTTAACACAATCTGGTAACGCAAAACGCTGAACGCAAAACGCTAAACGCTTTAGTTTATGTAAACTTGTGAACTCACCAACCTCGTGTTGACACTTTTAGTATGTTATTCTCAGGTAGCCGAGGCGGGCGCGCGGTATAGGATCATGCATGGTTTTTGAACATTCTGATATGCAAACATGTTTTTAACTATTATTACTTGGGTTTTTAAGTCGTCCTGCGTGACGCAACTTTTGTCTTTTGGTTTCTACGTTTCCGCACTTAATTTCATTTAAATGATTTTATGGTTTGATTATAACTAATGATTCCGATCCTGTTAGTTCACACCCTCTGACGGTAAAACTCCGTTAGTGGATTTTGAGGGTGTGACAACAAAAGTCAACAAAAGTTCATAAAAGTCTTAAAATAAAACATAAATCCATGCTCCTTAATAAATTTAAGACAAAAACATATAGAGTTCTAATCAAAATATATATTGAAAACAATATCAAGTTCCAAACTTCCAAGTTCCAATTGGTCTTTCTTCTCAAATCTTCAATTCCAAACAATCAAACCTACACACAAAATAAGTATAGTCAATTAGTCATATTAATCAAGGACAATTTGACATATTCATATAGTTTTATCAAGTAACATTATTAGAAAGTTTTAGAGCGAGGTACCTTAGGATTGTTCATTGTTTTTAGCGAGCAACACTACTTGAAGCATTTGGAGTTGGTACCTTAGGATTGTTCACCTAGTTTGAAGCATTTGATTCACAACTAATGTCAAGCGACATTATATCTTTAGCAAGCAACCGTTTTTTTGGCTTTCTTATCCTTCGCCTTTTCCACCTTCTTTTGTGGGTCACTCATAATTACCTAAATAGTAAATACTAACAAATGTAAGGAATCTAAAGTTCAAAACCAAATAAGTGAAATAACTAACTAAAACAGCCCTATAATAGTATAATTCACATAAATACTTATGTTAAACTCAACAAGTCCCATATGCTTCATCTCGTCAACTGATTTTGGGAATCACGTATGCTACTATTGTCCAAACACACTTCCATCATAACCAAACATTTACTTTTCATAAACTCAGCAAGTCCCGACCATTCTTCATAACTAAAAAACTGCCATTTTACTTTATACAAACTGACAATCTCTTTGAATATATATTTAATTTTAACACAACAATCAGAAATCAGTTAAACAAATCCTATACTTCCGAACTGAAATCAAACAAAACCAAATAAAAACGATGAGGAAACAGAACTTAATTAGCTAATCTCAATACAAAGCAATCAGATACTTATTAGGCCACTGACCACGAGATGAGTCATTTCACTTATTAGGCCATTAACTTAACCAAATCAAACACAAGATGAGTCATTTCAATAGTATGATTAATTGCAACAAAACAAAACTTACCAAAAGAGTATGGCCGGAGAGAGTATGGTCGGCGCCGGTGATGGCCGGAGAGAGATACACCGGCGACGGATGGGATGGCTGGCGGCGGGTGGGAGGATGGATGATCGGCGGGTGAGAGGATGGATGATGAGAGAGGTGACAGCTGATGATAAGAATTTAGGGTTAGGGATAAATGAATAATGGGTTATAATCTACTACTCTAATAAAAGAATACTACTATGTGACACGTGTCACTGTCTCAACCATCCTCATATTTTTAAACCCATTTAGTTATTTGGATCCCTAGTGGGTCATTACCCAACCCAAGTTAGTCTTACTCTTATTTATATATAAAGCAAATGGGTTAATGTTTATTTATTTCTTCTTTTTTTTCTTTTTATTTTTTGACGCCATATTTATCCTTAAGTAATAAAATGAAGCAATTTAGCAATAGAAAAAGAACATGTCAAATGTGATTGAAGTGACCGAAGCTTTATTATTATTTTTTTAGTATTTTCAGGTATATAAACTAAAAGTCAATTAAAATATTTTCTTCTATAATTATATACATTGACTACAATATCATAAATTAGTTTATCGACATACTAACCATTTAAATTTATTATTTTAGTTTGTTTTGGAAGGCTAAAATCATGTTCTTCTTTTCTTAGCTATCATATATATATATATATATATATATATATATAACTAGCTTTTATTCCCAGTAATACGAGATTGTTTTATATTATTCATTTCTAATATTAATATATTTTTTTAGATTTTAATTTTATTTATTGTAAGGAAGTTATTAATATACTTATGATTTAATGATGAAAGAGTTTCACAAATAAATGAGATGTTAAAACCCGGTTTAATAAAACTATATGGGTTTCGTGAGACCTTTGACCCGTTTTTTTTTTACTATAAAATTTTTAGCATATCCCTATTTTATAGGATTTTCATATAAAATATTTGACAAGATTAATTTTAAATATAATGAGATGTTATAACCCATTTAAAAGACTATCTGGGTTTGGTGAGACCCATACCCGTGAATTCAGTTTAAATGCATGATAAACCTTCATTTACAAATAAAGCAATCTGGTGGTTTGAAAGAATTTAAGAAGATTTTGTTTTATTACAGGATCTTGTATTTGAAAGAACCTGTGTTTTCACACGGACATCTATATCGCTTTGTCAAGATTTACAGGCAGGCATTGACTAATTTTGATTATTGATAAACTAGGTATATTGACCAACACAACCGCAAACGTATTGTACAAGTAATTGTTTCTTATTAGTAAATATTTGCGTAATGTTTCTTTAGTAATTCCTATAATTTTAATATAAATTGTAATTTTATTAACAATATATGATAATTGTGTTGTCAATTGTATTTTGATTAATGTTCAAATTTTAAAATGTTTATCAATTCCCCGTGTAATACACGGGGCTCAAACTAGTATAACTATATATATATATATATATAATTTTAAAAATAACCAGGTATTAACAGGTAAGCAGGTATTATACCTGTTTAGACACGAAAATTAACAGGTAATTTCGTGTCTACCTGTTTAGTACACGAAACATGTTAACGCCTTACATGTTACCTGTTAAAGTCGTGTAGATACGTGTCGTGTATTCATGTCTCGTGTATAAATTACCAGCCCTACTTTAGAGGTCTCAAATTCAAACCTACACAACACGAGTAATTTAGGATTACTGATGTAAAATAGTAAGCATCACATTTGTCAAATAAGTAAGAAATAAAATTATAAATATTTAAATAATTGAGATATTTATAGAAAAATCAGAATGTAGAGTATACCAATATTGACTTTCTTAATATCTTATATGGTCAAAGCTTTAAATGCATGGATATTGCCATATTGGATAGCTCAGAGCTGACTATTTCTGGTTCAAAGATATCATTAATGGCGGAACAATTTTCTTCCGTACTAAGGAAACTTCCTCTTAATTTCCTACTTACTATAATCGCAAGATCACTATAACCCTTTCCTCACAAGTTAGGACTATAAAAACCCTAATAAACTATCAGCTAACCATCATTCTTTCGACTCCAATATATTACAAGGTTTAAGGTTTAGGGTTTAAAAACAGACTCTGTCAGTTAACATGAAGACATCCAAGGGCAAGAAAAGTGGGAGCTCGGTATATAAGTATAAAGTTGTAATCAAGATTCTTATTAAAACAATACAACATTGCATGATACATAGATGGCGATACATTGAAGTTGAGCTTGAAGATGCAAAGGAGGGGCATTTTGCAGTTGTTGCAGTTAATTGTGAGAAGCCAAAGAGGTTCGTGGTCGAGTTGAGATGCTTAACTAACCCTGGTTTCTTGAGGTTGTTAAAGAAAGCTGGAGAAGAATATGGGTTCAAACATGAAGGTACCATTGCAATCCCTTGTGAACCCGATGAATTGCAAATGATATTACAAGAAATGAGAGAGAAGTAGCTTGCTAACTTTAAGATAATCGATTATGGTATCATATGGTTAATTACACAGTATGCTATTGTATATTGATGTTGTATGTTGACCTAAATGCCATGTAATTAGTTCTTTGTATTCAATATTCATCATGCACTCTTGTTTACATAGCCTACAACAAACTGGAAAAGTGAAACATCAATTAGGTTTGTGTAATAATAATACTAAAGTCGCGGAACAAGTAGATTTAATCGATCGAAGATGCTTCAACGAAAAAGACCAAACTGTATAAGCAACAAGCTTTACATTGAAAAGATGCATACACCAAATTAACTTAGCTTAAAAATGCTAATGTGTCCTAGGGCTAACTTGGTTCAATCAATGCATGAGGAAAACAAAGATGTCTGGTTCCGAAGAGATTGGTACCGAAACTCTCTTGCATATGCGTGCCATCGAATATGTGATACCTGCATGTTTCGAAAGAATAGAACACTATCTTCGTGTTATCTTTATGCAATAATCTTGGAAAGTAGATCTTGTTCCCCAATTTTAGGTGATTTAGCTTCAAGGCATAAACATGATGTATTTCAAATAAAAATCATGAGTTTTCCCAACTCGTATATTTTCTCCCATTCTTGTGTAGTCTCGTCTAGTTTAACCGATCCTCCAAACTTACCTATGATGACTAGTAGAAGATGTTGATCACAATTTGAGAGAAAATATTATGTAAAAGATATGCTTGGGACATCGTCTCCAATATCCTCCCAAGAGTAATCATCATTGGTCATGTCTCTAAAAACTTCAATTCTTTCATCGTTACACAAGGTATAGATATTTAGGCTCCTAAACGTTGGAAAGTTAAAAGAATATGAATTGGAACCAAAGTCAAGAGACTATACACTCCATGTCGATTCTCGAGATACGGAGTGGATGCAAACATGCCATGCCCCGGAACTTGTAGTAAATCCAACCATCATACAATCAGGGGAAGTAGGTGGTCCTCAGAAACAAAAGCTTCCCATATATTTAACTTTTGGAAGCTCCCACGGGTTAAAGAACACAAGTCGGGATCCTTCTTCAAATTTATACATCAACAACCAACCATACCTAGAACAATACATATATCTCGTAACCCCCCTTCAATTCTTAAGGTGTTGTCATAAAATACATGTCACCAAACATCGGATCTGTAAAAGTGATAGTGTCTTGACAGTTGTCTAACACCATCAACCATGGTGAAATTAACGAACAACTCTTTAGCTTTGTTTTGGTGCTCCATTGAATCAAAGGTGCGACTAAAGAACAGCGCTTGCATGTAGCACGAAATTTCATGTATTCACTAACACATAACTCCATAATCGATTCCAAAATATGCAATGGCATATTGAGCAGTTGTGACTCACTTGTTGTGTGATGAAATTCACCATTAACTGGTCTTACGACTATCTCTGTATCCCTGGCCTTGGCCTCTTATTTTTTTTCAGCACACTCAACTTCTAACCTACATAAAATATGATAACTAGAAAAAAAATTCCATTTAAGAAATACAATTATTTGCAATACTTCCATTTAAGCATAGCCCATGCGGACACTTGGCTTTCTTGTACTAGATAAGGCAAAGAAGACATGGAAGCGGTTCTGTCTTTGACATGGAATGAGTATATAAGTTTGCCACACTCGCTAAGAACATGTATATAACCTGCTAACTCCGACTCAACTAACAATTGTAGTAGCATGCTACGCAACCAAAGTTGTAGAAAAAATACAGCATCTTCAAGCTCTACCATTTCCTTCCACAATTTACTAGTCATATACAATTTAAACAAAAACACTTCAGCAATTTTGCTCATCATTTTATCTTTGTAACATAGACTGAAATGAAGAAAAGTTTTGTACAAGATCCTTTTAAAAATGGATATAATCTATGGATACTATTTACGGAAGGACAACGAGTAAGTGGACCGTTGTAAAGGATGTCTATAAACGGCACTAGACTATCACAACTTCTTTACCTTTAATCACAATGTTAACCTCGAAGACAAACTTATAACGCCTCCAAACAAGGGCATATGCGTTACCATTGCAACAAGCAGGGTGTTGTATGAGACAATGATCGTCACCACTTATGCTTCGGAGTTGTTTATCATATGACATTTCAGTCCATTTTAACATCTGTCGTTTAGTCGTTTGTATATGGTCTAGCCAGCAAAAAACAATGTCAAGATTTTTAACCGAAAACAACAAGAAAACCGAACCTCGATCTTTAATTAGGAGGAGATGGCAAACAACATTCATAATTTTTTTTTATTTAGTTATCAAGTGTGGGAGACAATGGGTGACTGGGTTCCAAAGAGACAAAAAGATGTTGTCTGGATGGCTAGAGAGAATCACCCGGCCATGAAAACATGCATGTATTCGTCTCCAATGCAACTCATTGACTCGACGACACTGATAATGAAGCTGCGGGTTGTCTATGCAACTCATTGGATTCCAGGTTCTGAGCAATAAAACACAACTTCTGATCACAAGAAATCTGCTTCGTGTCCATCTATGACTCTCTGTGTGTAATTGTCATTTATCAAAGCATACTTGTTTTTACGTAAACAACAAAATAATATTATGCCTCAAGTGCGATGTTGATATCAGGTTGATGAGTACTATGGAAGATGTTACCTTAAATTGTTAAATATATAATACACATAAAGCTTCTTTATTTGTAAATTTAAACTTTTTACTTTTTACTTAATACATTATAATATAAATATATGTTTAGCCAACATCAGCAGAATTTCGATTTATGGTAGCCACGTTTAAGTTTTAGTTTCGCCTTTTCCATAGTTGTATTTATTTATTAGTATCCATGTTATTATTATTTGTATACTAGGGTGTTTGGGATTTCTTATTTTACGTACCTCCTTATGACTTATAATATGTTTGTTCATACGAACTTGTGCCTTTAGGCTAAATTTGGCAGGGTTTGTCGAATCTAAGACGTTGATTACGAATCCCTTATTGATAAGGTGGTTTGACCTAAGTCGATGTTTAGAAAACTGTTTTCACTCGCCTTTTGCAACGGATGTATTTAAAGTCATCATATCAAGGACGTCCTCATATGTTATGATCCTCTTAAATATGTACATTGTAAAATTCATAAAAATTCATATATTATGTGTTTATCATGACCAATGCAAATTCGCCCCTACCATGTGTACGGAGTTACAATATGTCGACTATCAGATAGAGCTAAAATTGTCATTCGACATAACATCACATTCGATCTGTTTTGACTAACCTAATTATAAACTATTCAAGTGGCCAAATGGGGAATGTGACATAAGAAGTCGTTTTCAAAACTTAGCATGAAGGGCATTAAGTCACGTTACGATGTGACCAAAGAAAAGTCGTGATTTGTGTGCTCAATGAACCATGACCAAATGCTGTGACATGTTTCTAATAAAAGACAAGATTGCTAGATCATAACTTTTAATCATTTTTGGATAATCTTTTAAGCACTCTTATTCAACTATTATTGGTTGTGCCAACGAAGTCGCTAAAGCTCTAGACATTATCAGCTCGGAAGAGCCATCATTGGGGCTGCAATTTAATATTAAGAAAACTGAGGTTTTTTGGTCATCGTGTAATGGGGTGAAAGTCAAAGATGGGCTCTTCCCTAGTGGGATTGGTAGACCAGAGAGGGGTAAAACTCCTTGGAGGGGCTGTTAGTCGAGATCCCTACTTTATTAAGGAGTTGGCGAGGCGGAGAGCATCTCGTGCGGTTGATCTTATGAAACTCTTACCTTGCCTTAGGGATCCCCAGAGCGAACTCCTCCTGCTTAGGTCTTGCATGGGGGTTGCTAAGTTGCTTTTTGGGTTACGAACATGCCACCCCCATATGATGGATGATGCGGTATCCTGTTATGATAAGGGGCTTCGAGAAGCCATAGAAGACATAGTTGTATGTGGAGGCCCGTTCTTTGGTGATCTTCAGTGACGACTTGCATCTTTGCCGATGCGCTTAGGGGGTTTAGGCCTTCTTTCGGCTCATGATGTTGGGGTTTACGCTTTTGTAGCGTCGATGGCTCAGACTACGTGCAGGCCCTGGAACGCTTAAATGGCGCTCTCCCAGACTTTGACATTGGCGGTTTCTCTAATAAGGACATCGCCCCACCAAAGCCTCAAAAAACTTTGGCGAATGCCCTTTTTGGCAAAATCGCTCAGATCCTGGGAGAAGTTTTTGGATTGTCCCCGCGACAGAATGCGGTTATTGAATGCTTACAAGGTCCTCATGCCCAAGATTTTCTGACCGTTATCCCGATTGATGGCTTGGGTCAAAGCATGTCTGCGGTCGAGTATAGGGCCATTCTTAAGTACCGTTTGATGGTCCCAATGTGCCCAGAAGACGAAACATGTCCGATCTGCCATAAGGTTTGCCTGGATAAATTCGGAGAGCATGCGGTTCATTGCAAGGAGATGCCTGGGTTCAAATACCGACATGATTGGGTGCGGGACGTTCTTTGGGACATCTTAAGGCGAGCTGGGATATCAGCTAAAAATGAAGCCCCCGTAAACTTCTTTACAGACCCAACGGAAGGGAGATCCACTCTACGACCGGCAGATTTGCTCGTCTTTGGTTGGGCCGGGGGAAAACACGCTTGTGTTGACCTCACAGGGGTATCTCCCTTAGTTGGTTTGAGGGATAATGGGTTTGTAGTTGGGCAAGCAATGAAAAGGGCTGAAATGAAGAAGATGGAGAAACATGTTAAAGCCTACGAAGAGAACCAACATGTTTTTGTCCCTCTGGCTTTTGATACCTTTGGCTCCTTGGCACCGGAAGCTATCCGTTTCCTAACCAGAGTCCAACAGGTTATGCATAGCAATGTGTCGACTCCAAAGGGGCAGGGGTATGTCTTTAGCAAGTTAGGGTTTGCAATTCAGAAAGGGGTGGCGGCGCAGCTTGTTGCCCACCTACCTGCTATGTTGATGTAATATCTATATTTCTATATAATGAAAGATTAAGCCATGTGATCATCTCATTAACCCAACTACTTAAGGCAATTGAACCAAAGGTTTATCCAAACAATTAATTAACTATACACAAAATAGTGTCTGTTCATATTATTTAAATGAAACTTAAATAAAAAATTCAAACGAAGTTGAATACTTGAATTCATATTCGTTTTATAATCGACTTAGCTTCCAAATTGGATTTCGGGTTCAGTTTGTATTTGAATTTCAATTGTAATTTCACTATGAATATTTGAATCTAGATCACTCATACTCATACTCATACACGCACGCTGCACACACACATATATATTAATAAATACACACACGTTCATACAAGTAAATGTTATTTAGTTTTTTCTTCTTTTTAATTTGTGTTGTTTTATAATCCAATTTACTTGAATTAAGTCGAATTCAAATTCGAATCCACTCTAAAATATCTTAAATTCAAATAACCGTTAGAAAATCTGCGATATAAGTATTCGACTAACAAATTGTCTTTTAGACCGGCCATATGCAAACTTATGTAAAAGGAGTAAATTAGTATCATTGGTGTAAAATAGTATGTATAACATTAAAAAAACAAATTACAAATATTTAAATAATGGAGATATTTGTAGAAAAATGAAGGATGCCAATTTTGACTTTCTAATAATCTTTACTTGGTCAAAGTTTAGATGCATGGATATATTGCCATATTGGACAGCTGTGAGCTAACTACTTCTGGTTCAATGATGCCATTAATGGCAGAATAATTTTCTTCCGTACTAAGGAAGCTTCCCTTCCATTTTCCTACTTACTTCAAGTACAAGAACACTACCCCTATCCTCAAAAGTTAAGACTATAAAAACCCTTATAAACCATCAACAAACCATCATTCTTTTACTCCAGCTACAAGGTTTAAAGTTTAGGGTTTAAAATCCGACACGGTTAGTTAACATGAAGATGCATAACGGCAAGAACAACAGGAATAACTCGGAAAATAAGTATAAAGTTGTAATCAAGATTCTTACTAAAACAATACAACATTGCATGTTACATAGATGGCGATACATTGAAGTCGAATTTGAAGATGTAAAGGAAGAGCATTTTGCGGTTGTCGCTGTTAATTGCGAGAAGCCAAAGAGGTTCATGGTGGAGTTGAGATGCTTAACTAACCCTGGTTTCTTGAGGTTGTTAAAGAAAGCTGGAGAAGAATATGGGTTCAAACACGAAGGTGCCATTGCAATCCCTTGTGAACCTGATGAATTGCAAATTGTATTACAAGAAATGAGAGAGAAGTAGCTTGCTAATTTTGAGATCATAGATTATGGTATCATATAGTTAATTACATTGTGTGCTACTTATGTTATATATTGACCTAAATGCCTTTGTAGTTAGTTCTTTGTATTCATCTTGCACTCTTGTTTACATAGCCTTCAACCACTGGAAAGCTGAAACATCAATTACAGGTTTGTGAAATGTTAAGTGGATACGTATACAATGGGGTAAATTTTCACAACATGACTTATAATTTATAACTCCAACCCTTTCAATCTATAATAACTTGAAATACGTACACACATGTCTTGAAAATGTTAACTCAAATCTTAGTTAAATTCCATAATTCGACACTCCTTACAAGTTTGGTCTGTTTGGCCTTTTGACCAAAACATACTACTTCATCCAAATAATGTAATTCAAAAATATTTCCTATTTTCTTGCAAGCATAAAAATTACACAAAATTAGTCAGCCACTGGACCAAGGTCGATATGGACTAAGCCTCGTACTTTATCTAATCAAGTCATTAACAAACATAGATGACAAGATCATACCACTTTCTTCCACTGTATGCATCTCGCATAAGTATACACATTTCACGAGTTTTACATGCTTTATTATGGATTTATGGCCAATTATGTACTCTCATGGTGCCTTAACCCATTTATGTCAGTATGTACAGGACAGTAGGAAGTTGTGATACCTAGCATGACTATGATGGTACAAAATTTATTTTAGTTATGATACTTACAAAATTAAAATCATGAACAAGTGTCTTAGCAAATAATAGGTCCTTACCGGTGAGACCAAAGTATTGAATGCATTTCAATCATTGATATTATATGCCTTAGGTTATTTATTTATCAAAATTGCATTAAGTTGCACGTAAATTTATCATTTACATAACATATGCAAGAATTAGACTACTTATTTAATATACACTCTTTGAGGACATGGTACATAATAAGAGTTTGTGAAGACATATGACTAAGGTGAAAGAAGTTTAGAGAATCATGCACTTTAGCTGGACGCTATTTGTTGTTTTTTCTAGTTACTATACGTATATATTGATGTTGCATCTGGTATTTATTATTGACTTATTGTCCTCCGGTAATTCACCCTATTTGTTGTGTTATGATGTTGTATGTCATACTTATATTTACACTTTCATGACGTTTTCTATCAATGGTATCTTCCTAATTTCATGGTTTTGAAACCATCACTAGCACACTAGCGCTTTATATTTTTGTTTGATGTCTTTTGCTGCAGCTCTTTTATAGAGCCGATGGTTTCACTAGAAACAACATTTTTATTTCTTGGGCTAGAGATATGGTCTGTATATATCTTATCCTTTTCATACCCTATCAGTAGAATTTGTTATGAGTGAAAATTTTATCGGGTATGATTGTTGTTGTATTTAATATATACACATTAAAACTTATTTATATTGTTTTAATGTTCCATCAAGTACTTATTACTCTACACACACATTTTATCATACAAATAATAGAAAGCATAGTTACTTTTACCAAATTGCATGTACATGTTACTTGGCTACTAAAAGACGATTTATAACATTTTTTATTCATTTTTAAAACATTTAACAACAAATATTTTTTGATGCGTGGACCGTTTTGCAACACCTTTATCAATTGGCCCAATTCCAAACTTAATCCAAAAATATTTTTGGTCAAAATCCTAAATTTCCAATCGTTTGCAATTCACCTGTGCTCTTATGAATAATTCCATTTCATAAGTAACCAGCATATTCAATTCAACTTATAGATATGTAATGAATCTCTTTACATATCCTATTGTATATTTATTACCATGTTATTGTTATGTCATAATTAATTAATTCCATACTAGAATATTACCTGTGTTACACACGGGTTGAAATTTGATATGTAAGAAAGTGTATATAAATAATCATAAGATATCATAAAATTTACAACCAAAAAGATATCATATATCTTTATATTGGAGATATAGAGAATAACATTATTTACATAAGCAGTTACTAATTACACAAACTTAAGTTTATAACAAAAGTCATGAAAATATTAGATATTAACAGTCTTATACCAACATGATCTTCAAAATTTTCTTTCTCAAACAAAATCATCCAGCCTTAAAGTCTGAAAAAAAACAAACAAACAATGGAACTCAATTAACTATTAAACAAAAATGTTAACGTATATCATAATGATTTTATGTGAACATAAATATCTAAATACTTTTGTTGAACTAAACACAAAATGTGAAAATGTAAACACAACTTTATAGCCAGAAAGAAGATCATCAAAATTAGAAGATCATCAAAATTTAACTCGTAGTTCTCACACTCTAACAACCATTTTACCTTCGTACTCACTTCATTTTCCAAATCAAATGTGCCCTTTCTTTTCTAACATCAGCAAGCTTCAAGTGATCCAAATCTCTTAAAAGAAACATATCATTAGATTCCAATATTGATTTAGAATAGTACCTGTGTTACACACGGAGTAACATATTTAAAAACATAATATATATGTAACATCATATAAATTTAATGAAATGCAAATGTTGTGCTTATAAATAAATGATACTTTTACATGACCTATAAGACATCATAACTTATTTGAGTCAAATACAAAAACATACAAAGACTAACAAAGATAAATGAAAAGTTAAAATATTTTATAACTTATATCATTAGTACAATAATAAGCAAACAAAGGAAATTAGTCTCCAAATCAATAAAACAATTATACAATGTCGATTCAACAAAACTTCTATCTCAATGTTGATACAAAAGATGAACTCTATATAAGATATTTATTACACATCAATAACTGTTTATTACTCTAAGATAATACTCATGTTTATTTACACATCAATTTTAAACATTTATTACACATCAATGTTAAAAGATGTAAAAGATGAAAAATATATAAGACATTTCTTTTTTATAAGTATATTATAAAATTATGTTACAAAAAAAACTGTTATGACAATCAAAAACCTAAATTTAGTCTTTCATAATACTATAATTAATTGATCTTTAAAATAAAGTATTAATCAATATTCAATAACATATTAATTTTCATTCAAGTGTTTGATATATAGTTGGTTCCTAATATATATCATTCAGGATTAGCCAAAGTTTTTTAATCCATTTTTTATATCTCGTTTGTGGATAAATTATGTTAAATAATTATTGAATACATATAATAATAATAATAATAATAATAATAATAATAATAATCTAATATTGTTTTGATAGATTGTACTCTTTAGTTTTTATGTTTTTTTTCAATGTGTATCCATTTAACCCGTTTTCTTTGTACCTATACTATTTTTTTACCCATTTAGACAGTTGCATCTATTTATGAGATTAAACTTTTGCCATATTTCGTACATGCTAATTTAGTAGTGATGAAAATAGAAATTTACTTTTATTAAACTTTAAACATATAAATATTTAGAAAATGTTTTTTCCTTATGGGAATAATATGAATAAATTAATAAAACATTCTATGTTCACTAATAGTTATTTTACGAAGAAAATGTATAAATTGAGGAGAAAACTTTTTTTATTTTAGCAACCACTATTTGTTTGACAGTTATACTAAAATCATTTTATGCCTCATTTTTAGGTGTTTAAAAATAAAAGATTTAATGTAAATTAATGGTTGTCAACTTCAAAATTGATTTGAAGTAAAAACTTATATTATGCCAAGAAAAGTATTATCCTTTTGTACAATAAATATAGTGATTAAAATTCAATTTAAAACATAAATTAGTATATGATACATATGATTATGGTTGATGACTATTAAATAAAGTTTATAATTAATCTTATTTAAACAAATATAAGTTAAAAGTCACAAATAATTTTTATTTTAAGTTAGAAATAAGGTATTGATATAATTTTAATAACATAACTAAAAGTGTAACATTTACTAAATAAAGAATTAATTAATAACAGTCAAATTTTTAAGTAATTGTATTTAATATATATCATTATTTTGGTAATACAATTATTATTGATATAAACTGAACAAATGAAAGATTAATATATCTAAGAGAAGGATTATTATTGATATACTCGATATTATTGATATCTAGATTAGAGCTTGTGTTACACACGGTTGAAAATATAAAATCAATATTATAAGAACTTGTAAAATATATACTTAATTTTTTCAAACCCGGGTCATAGTTCAATATGGTTCCAATTGCTAGTATTTGAAATAAAAATATATTTAAAACCCAGTTCATATTTGAAACGAAAGTACGAAATAATTCGTAGTAGTTGTAGAGATTATAATATTTGATTTAAAATTGAAATAGATTGGAAGATAATTTAAAATTTCGGTTTGTTAATATTAAAAAAATTGTAACTTAGAATTGACTGGTCAAGATTACTAAACTAAGAAAACTGTAATTATGCTAATTTTAGTGTTTTTTTTTAAATTTAGTCAAAGTCCAACTGTATAATATATTATTGTAAATTTCATATATATGTTGAGAATTTGAATTTGAAAATTATTTAACTTTTTTTAAAAAAAAAAATTCATATAAATAGAAATGAGAATAAATTATTATTATTAAAATTATAATAATGTCCACATTTACCAAAATTAAAGTCAAATCATACTAAAAAAATTAGTCAAATTTAGTCAAATGATTAACCTATTAAAATTCGGCTTTTGAAAATACGGTTAAAATCTAGCTGTATAACATATTATTGTAAATTTCATATAAGTGCTCAGAATTCAAATTTCAAAATGATTTACATACATATATTTTATTATTCACATTTAGAAATAAATATATTAAGGGATTTACGAAATTGACATTAAATTCATAATAACTTGAAATATTTTGAAATGGTTATTAAAACAAAAATTTTATTTATTTTAGGCATAAATACGGAAAATTATGAAATGGGTTTATAATTATGGATAATATTAAAAAAAATTAGAAATGTTTTCAAAAAATTAGTTAAATTCGGAATAAGAATTAGGTTTAAATATGTAAATGCTATTTATACCTATTAAATATAAATGGTCAATTTCAGTCAAATGGTTAATATGAAATTTAGTAAAATCCGGTTTTTAAAAATATAGTTAAAGTCAAACTGTATAACATATTTTTGAATTTGAGTCAAATATATAATTATTAAATTATTAAAATTATAATAATGTACACATTGTTACCAAAATTAGAGTCAAATCATTAATTATCAAATAAAACCCAAAATAATATACCAAAACTGTATAACCTATTTTTGTAAATAATCAACAAAAATAAAAAAAGTTTGAAATCATTATTATGGATCATTAATTATAAAATAAAGGTTTAATTATATAACAAAGATGTATATAATTACCGTAAAGTTAATTTGAATTTGAATTGGGAAAAATAAATTGAAATTATTTTATAATTCGTTAGCCAAATAACTTAATCTTTTATTAAGGAATTAATATAAAAGGAATTAGCAAAATATAAAAACGATTTAGCAAGAATGGTCAAATAGTAAATCCGGACGGAAATTTATTTAAGTTTTAACAAAAAAGGAATGTATAACTATATAAATTGTAATAATGGGATAATTAAAGTAAGTCAAACCACATAAAATAAAATATATATCTAATTAATTAGATTGGAAAGTTTAATTAAGTTGTTCATTCGGTTATTGAAACAAATAAGAAAATTCAAACTATATAAATTGTGTTAATGGGAAAATTAAATGTGTATATAATTTAAATGAACGTACATTATAATCTTACAAATAAAGAATATACATGAATATTCAAAAAATAAAAATACATCAATATAAAAAATATATATAAATCTTATAAACTAATGATTAATCCAAAAAATACGTCATATGAGTCGGGACGGTAACCTGAAATGATAAAGTCGAATATTAATTCATATTATGGAAGATTTGAATTATAACTTATAACTGGAAAATTTGAATGGTCTTACCGGAAAAACGAAATAGTGAGAAGACCATGGTATCTCAGATTTCTTTTTAGAATTTAAAGTGAAATAGTTTGTATCAGTCGGGACATTGACGTGAAATTATAAAGTAGAATATTAATGTTGATATTATGGAACATTTGCTATTTAATTTATAACCGGAAAATTTGAATGTCTTACCGGAAAAAAAACAAATAATAATAATAACCATGGTATCTCAGATCTTGATTTAGAAGGTAAAATGTAATATTCCTTACATCAGCCGGGACAATAACCTAAAATAATAAAGTTTTGTTATAGCATTGATATTATGGAAGATTTGAATAATAATTTTTAATCGGAAAATTTAATTGGCCTTACCGGAAAAAAAAATAGTGATAATGTCCATGGTATATCCAAATTTTATTTAGAACCTAAAAGAACAACCTGTATAACAAAAACAAAGGAAAAATATAAAACTTCAAATAAATATAAACAACCATTGCTATAGATATAACACATCAGCGGAAAACCTTATCGGAAAAACGTAATAACGTCCACATATCAATTACATCGTCGTTTTTTGTTTATAACCTAAACTGATTAGAATACAATCATATAACAATGAAAATTAAGATAAAACGTTAGAGGAAAACATTACCGGAAAGAAATATAGTTTTGCCGGAAAAAAATATATTAACAATCGGAAGTTTATTATAAAATATATCATTACCGGGAAACGATTAATACAAATCTAGATCTAGATGAAAAGAATATATGAGATGGTGGAAGAAGAATCGGCTAGTAGAGAAAGAGAGAAAATATGTTTAGGGTAAAAATTTGTTAATTGTTAAGGTTTAAATATAGAGTAGGTGATGATTTGGCAAGAGTATGAAAGGAAATTGGTGAGTTGGCATTGAGGTGGAGGCCCTAGAATGTTAACAAGTGAAAATTGCATCTTGCTTTAATAGTATGTATAGATGTTTCAACCCCCTAACATGTCACAAGATTCCATTTTTGACAAATTAAGGGTTTTGGTGGATTACACACTAATAAAGTTTTAGCTTAGTCAAATATACCCTTTACTTGGTCAAAATTATTTTTTGGCTCAACATTGGTTAAAATTTACAATTGAAGCAATCTCTTTATATTTTATAAATTTTCATATCAGTACAATATTCAATGTATTTTAAGTTTTAACACTTCAAATAGTGTTATAAACATGTCTAAAAAATAACGTGTTGTATTACACACCAATTCATCTAAAATCATTTTTTTTTCAGTTCTTGCATATCACACCAATTTCAAGAACATGCATATCAAAACCTTGTAAAATGTTTATATTAAACATATGCAACCTATTTAAACATTATAAGTTATTAATAGTCTAGCATTAGAATCACCAAATTAGAACCATAACTCCACTTCCATGCCAAGAACTCCAAAGAATACTTATGGATTGATAGAGAAAGACCCCACAAGCCCTAGACACAACACAAAAGATCTAAGTCCTAACTGTGACCCGAAGGAAGACAAGACTTAATCGTGACACAAAATGAAACAATTCATCCATGAAAAGAAAGATCTAAGAGACATAAGTCCCAACACAGGCATGAAGGAATCCAAAGACTAAGTCGTGGCACAGGTAGTAATTGATTTTAGATGCGCCTCCTATACCTAGAAATAAACAAACTAGCCAAGGTAAAGCAAGAGTAGGCCATCACTGACTATTGTCAAACCGTAAGACGACAAGTCTAAAGATCAATCCCTAAATCCTAATGCACAACAACGACTTAATAATAGTACATGCTAGGAAGCTAATGTCAACTGGTACCAATGAATGGCATTAGTACCACCCGGAAACTCATTGCACTTGCACCAAAAGAGTAGGACTTTCTACATGAGGAAGTCCAAGCTCATATGTCTGACCACATGCTTTATTAAATAAGTAATCACCTCTAGTACGAATAAACTCTCCACTTTAAGTCACATGACATCTTCAACTAAAAGCCTCTCATACTCGTCATCATTCTATTAGCTTATTATGGTTAGTTTACAACTATACATTAATGCTTAATACATCTTATATACATAATGACTTGAGCATTTGAATGTCCTTGGAGCCCAAGCTCCATGGGCCTGCTAACGAGACTCTTGTCGTTGAAGATTCCTGTAAGAATAAATATATTTTATATATTTATTTATATGGCCATCACAATCATTTATATAATAATAGATCAAAATAATTAATTATACCTTATTATATATTAGCTTGGTAATTGTTGATGGGCCATATTACTCTTAATAGCTAATAAAGGGTTTCCCATTGGGTGTATATATAGAGAGAATAAATTAACATCATAACCTAATCTCACACACATAAGTAAATCATGTGTCTCCTCTCTCTTCTAAACCGGGTTCCTCTCAAGAACCCTAACCATCCTTAACTATACATCCTAAAGGGGAACTCGATCAAGATGACAAGCATGTCGACTACATCATACACTGCTGCGGTTACTACTCTTCATGCTGTTAAAGGTTCATAGGTTTAATATTTATCATGTTTTATATTACTTACATGAAGAACTGATCAACATGTGACACAGAGTGATGTTGATTAATCAGTTCTTCATGTTTTCCGTAAATCTGGAATTGAATCAGAAGACATGGACTAAAACTTGATAAACCCTAATTTTTTAGGTTTCTTTTTTTTTCATGTTCTATTACGAAAACAATACATAAAACTGTTTAAAATCGCTAAAATTCATATTTAGTAAACTCTAATATTTTCAAAATCTGTTAATTTCATGTTTAAAGATTTCGATTGAAAGTTTTTTTTATGTTTAATTGTTAAAATTTTCGATGATGTTCTTCGTGTTCATCATTATTATCGAAAATTATACATATGTTGGTTCAAAATCTAGATTAAAATTTGTTAATGATTATTTAGGGAAATATTTTTTCAAATCTTGGATAACTTAGAAGTTTTAATATTTTCTTAAAAGATTTGAATCCCCTTAAAATAGGAAACAAATATAATTGTTAATCATTAAAAAGATTTGAACCAAATCTTATCATTATTAATTTAGTTAATAAAAATCATGGGTTAAGGGCTTAAACCAGTTTACGGGTTCACGGGCTATTTAAAAATCATATATTATGGGCTTAAAATAGCTTATGTGTTCTAAGAGTTTATGAGTTTCTAAAATGGTTTGGGGTCATAACCTATAAACCCGAAAACTCACTAATACCGGAATCAACATTTTCCATAAAACTCCATAAAATCATGTAAACACCCAAATACTGAAAAAGCCAGAAACTGGCAATTCTCGGGAACCCAAAATTTCCGAGAACTAATTCCGCAAAATAAGGTCCTACCGGAAACTTAAAAATCCTTACTTTAAACATTTTCCGCTATTAACTAATTAAATGTTTTGTAAACCTTAAATATTATAAAATTTTACAAAACATAAAGCCTTAACTTGAATAAACTCTTGATGTAACACTTCTGCCCAAAGGTGATGAGTTACATTTACCCTATCATTCAAGTATAACTGAAAAGCTTTTGTTAGTTTTGCCTAACATGATACAAATGTCTCACTTCTGCCCAAAGGTGATTTGTTACATTTTTATTTAGCAAAACTAGCCCGTGCATAATTAAAATAATTGTCTCACTTCTGCCCAAAGGTGATGTGTTACAATTGGTTTGCACATATACTTAAATAAATTTTAATTCTGCCCAAAGGTGATTTATTTTTTGTTTAAGTAGAACTATTAATTATAGTCTATTAGTTTGATGTTAATAATAGACATATCACATATTCAATAAAATATAGTGATCCTCATATTAATGATCCTTCATTAATCTAATGATCATAAACTTTAATCTATATTATTTTAATATCCCATAATATTACTCACTATATTTTCTTCCATAAATAACGATCTCATCCAAATCATCCACTCTAATCTTAAAATACAATTGAATTTTGTCTCATAAAGAGTTTTAATAACATTTAGCTCTTCTCAATTTTAATTATTCATTAAGACATGATATGGCTATCCTACTGCTCTTTTTAATAACAATCATTATATTCTAGAGCATAACAAATGGGATGCGTCAATTATAATGTCTCTTATAATAATGATAATCAATAATTTATTTAAATAAATGCTATCACTAGAGTTATTCTTGATTTAGTTTTTCCTAAGACTAATCAAAATAACTCATAAGATGCATGCATTCTTTCTTGAAAATTCTAACTATAAGGTTAAATGGTATTACCGAATACATCATAATGTAAAATACCATGACCCATAAAATTAAGGGCTTACACATGGAAATAAATACATTTTTTTAGTACATTACATACTAAAATTTTCAGCAGTACAATTTGGTGCCTTACGAATCAACTATAACACTCAGAAGTACCAAGGGAAAATGAGTGTGTTGATCAGCAACATATGTACACGAAAAGAAATGTCTGGTGCTAGAAATAAGATGTTATTCAACTCACTACCACTAAAACCTAAAAGAGGATAATTCTAAGGTTCATAGACAAAATACAAGTATTACTTCCAGCTTTAGGTTTCTTAAGGAGAAGTCACATTGCAAAAATATGCCATTAGATTAGGCATAAACATTACAAGACTATCCATGTAAGGCCCCGTTACCGGTAACCCTACTTTCGTGTTGGATTTACTCATAAACACAGTTCTAAATATCAGAGTTAATTAAAAACTTTACGCGGAATATAAAACTTTCATAAAACATTACATATCAATTCATAATCATGTCTTTAAACATTCCTCTTGTCTTTCAAAATCAAAACGTAACTTATAAAACATATCGGATCTTCAGATGCCAGGCTTTAGTCTTCTGCCATGTGTCCTCCACTCAAGCCAGCTGTCTCATCCTACTCACCTGCGTGCATACTAAAAGTCAGCTACGCTGAGTGAGTTCTAGTTAATCATACACTACCATACAATACCTTGTTACATACATACGTACTTAACCTCATAACTTTCTTTCATACACACATAAGTACTCATACCTTCATTCTTACTTACATACTTTCTTTCTTACTTACATACTTTCTTTCTTACTTACATACTTTCTTTACATTCATAATCATACGTTTTAAAGAGCCTTTCGCCCTATAACCTCACAGATATTATAAGGGTCTGGTCCCTAACATCACAGATATTATAAGGGTCTGGTCCCTAACATCACAGATATTATAAGGGTCTGGTCCCTATCATCACAGATATTATGAGGGTCTGGTCCCTAACATCACAGATATTATTAGGGTCTGGTCCCTAACATCACAGATATTATTAGGGTCTGGTCCCATGTTTTCGAATATTAGTAGGGTTCGATTCCCTCTTCGTTACCATACAACCATACATCATACCTCGAGTATTATTAGGGCTCGGTACCCCTTTCGTAACCATACAACCATACAACCGTCATTTCCTTCTTTTATTAACTTTCTTACGTTCATACACATAAACATACATATCATACTTGCCATATTTATAACGTTACAACCTGACAGTACGTGCAATATCCGAAGATCGTTCACGAACCATCAAGCAATCATTCATACATATCACATATATCACCTATGGCATACACTTATCACTTTGGATAAATGTATTAACAACACATCAAGTATGCACACAGCCCCGAAAACATAACAAGGAATGGGGCTAGAAACTCACCTGGATCCTGTTACGCTCGCCGTTGATCGTAATTCCTTTCTTTAACTGGGCTCGGCTAACTGTATAATATTTACACATATCAATTAACTACTGCTACTCGTTTGTATTTCTATCTATATATGACCCACAACGAACGGGGGTCCGGGGGCAGCGCCCCTGGCAGCGGGGTTCTAGGGGCGGCAGCCCCTAGCGGGGTCCAAGGGGCAGAGCCCCTGGCTGGGGTTAAGCTGCCAGGTCAGCTTGGAAAAATTTTATTTTCGATAACTGCCTTAACACATTTTCCATTAGGTTTTTAATTTATTTTATAGACGAACTTCGCTTCAGGCGAAGTTAAACCTTAGGCGAACTTGGAAACAGCTTGGTTCTGGCTTGATTCGATCGAATAGGAACACGTTCGATCGAATAGGAACACGTTCGATCGAATACAACACGTTCGATCGAATACAACACGTTCGATCGAATAGGAACACGTTCGATCAAACAGGAACACGTTCGATCGAATAGGAACACGTTCGATCGAATACAACACTCATTCGATCGAATACAAAACTCATTCGATCGAATGAGTTGGAGACCATTCGGTTGCTTCCCTATTCGGTCGACTGGACTTGTTCGATCTACGCATTCGATCGAATGGACTGATTCGATCGACTGGTTCGATCGAATGAGTCTGATTCGACTCCTTCAAGCTGGGCGACGGAGAAACCCACGGGTTTTCCAGATTTTCCAGATTTTTGACCCAAAATCGAAGTTTTTGACATGGAAATGCTCGGGATTGAAAGGGCTATCGATTCCTAGTACTTTTAAACACAAAAGCTTGCATTTTGACACAAAACAAGGCGGTTTTTGACCCGAAAACTCAAGTTACGAAAATGGGAGTTTTTGCTCGATTTGAGGTCGAAAATGGTTATGAAAACGGATGATTTTCGAGAGGGACTTACCAAAAACGATTAGGAACAAGATTGTGGACTCGGATTTGTGATTTGAGAACTTTCTCTCTCTAGCTTCTCTCTCTAGAAATGAGAGTGTTTGGGTGGGTGTAAGTGAAGGAAGATGGTGAAAAATGGTGGAAGTGTCAAGAACTTTCGTTTATATACTACGGGTTTGGTTAGGCTCGGGTTGGCTTCCTACGGGTCGAGACAGGCCGAGTTCATAAAATAACTAAGCCCAAGACCCGTTCCTTACTCGACATTAAGTAACTAAAACGTGAATTTACTAAACATAACTTTCTTTTATTTATCAATATAAAAATTTTAGGATGTTACAATCCATAATTTAAAAGAACAACTGGCTAAAATTGATAGTTGTATAATAATGATATATAAGTCTGCTAATCCTAATATTCCCATTAACATATGATTTGTTGAGTCTAGTTCTATATGTTTACCCGTAATCAACAAATAACTAACATGAGTGTTAGTGACAAATTTAAATGTTAAGGTTATTAGAACCATGATAAACTGTCTTTTAATTACACTTTATGATACCTTAAATATTCTGAAGATTAATCAGAATTTAGTATCAATACTTAAGTTACATTATGACAGTTATAAGGTTTGCATAGCCAACATAAAGTCACTCTTACCTTAAACTCTTATATTATTTGTTATCAATATCTGGATTGAAACATTTGTAATATAGAACTAGATGATAATGTATACTTTCACAACTTTTGTTATAATGCAAATAAAAATTTAACGAAAGACAAATGAGACCTATAATATTCATCTATTAAAACCAAATTTCATGAGAAATCATGACATGGTTGATGAGGGTGATTTTTCATATAATCTCATTCTTAGTGATTTTAAATAATGTGTTAAATTCCCTAAACATTACTTGGCTTAAGGAATAAGTATGAGTCCACCATAAGTTATATTTCACTGACATTCGTGAAACTTATTCAAACAGAATATTCAGACATAATTCTTTTATCATTTAGAATGCTATTTACTTGTATCTAATCAGTATTCTATGGTCCACGGTCTTAAAGAGATCCGTTCATATATACTTAATACGATTTATTCTAAATATGTCCTTTAAGTTTATTATGACATCTGGACGTTAATGGAATCAAATCAAGTCTAACATATATATGACAGATTCCCACGTCATGTACATCATAATCATTTATATAATAATAGATCAAAATAATTAATTATACCTTATTATATATTAGCTTGGTAATTGTTGATGGGCCATATTACTCTTAATAGCTAATAAAGGGTTTCCCCTTGGGTGTATATATAGAGAGAATAAATTAACATCATAACCTAATCTCACACACATAAGTAAATCATGTGTCTCCCCTCTCTTCAAAACCGGGTTCCTCTCAAGAACCCTAATCATCCTTAACTATACATCCTAAAGGGGAACTCGATCAAGATGACAAGCATGTCGACTACATCATACACTGCTGCGGTTACTACTTTTCATGCTGTAACAGGTTCATAGGTTTAATATTTATCATGTTTTATATTACTTACATGAAGAATTGATCAACAATTCCGTGCTTAAAGAAAGGAGAAATGAGGTTACGTCGCCAATTAGACGAATCTGAACCAAATGAATCACTCTTAAGATGTGACTTTTGAAGCAACATGGATCATTGATAGATCCTAGACTTGTATCAGCTTAACAAAGTGTTGGAAACACTTCACAATCTTCATTTTTCATTAATAAGATATTCTATAGTACCCGTTCTCTTTCGAGAACAATGAAAAAAGAAAAGAAAAAAAATAGAACATGCACTACCAAGAAAAACGAAAAATTGATTAGGTCAACATTCCTTTCTTCTTTTCATTATCAAGACGCTTTCATAATTAACCGAAAGGCCCTTCTACTTGCACAAAGTTTAATTTGACCATCTTAAAACGTCTTGAACATCACAAGCCTATGTTGAGAGATTTCACATTTTGTACTTCAAAACAAAGTTCTCATTTGGAATTCACACGACACATCACGACGATATATACATAATCGTGTAACATTAATTTAAACTTGATCTAGTGATCTATGTAACATGAAATCACATATACAGTAGAAACTCTATAAAATAATACACTTGGCACCACCAAAATTTATTAATTAAAATAGTTATTAATTAATCGATAAATTAATAATTATTAATTTATATATTATTTAATATTTTATTAATTTATAGTAGAATACTTAGTTTACAAACACATTTCAAGCTTCCACTTAATTATTGTATACAATGCATGTATATCAAATGAACGGATAATTGCGAACTGCTTTCGTCATTGTAAACTTCGATTAACAGATAACATGATTTTTGAGAACTCAGATGAAGGTGGTGAAAGCACTCAAGAACTCCAGAATTTGATCAAAGATTTGATCAAAGAGTTGGGTTATCGCAATGTAATGGATGTCGAAGTTGTTCTGACTCACCCAGAAGAAAATGTAGTTGCACAGTTGTTAACTGATGAAGAAATTATTGAAAGCGTTATTGGAATTAATAAAGATGATGTCGATGAAGAAGATGATGAAAGTTCTACAATGGAGCCCCCTTCGCGAAACGAAGCTATTAAAGCGGCAATCACATTGAATAATTTCTTTTTGAGCTATGAGAAAACAACACCAGAAGTTCTTACCATGCTAAGGAAAATTAAAGACGAGATTCAAAGGAAATTGATTTCAACAAAAAACAAAAGACAATTGAGTCATTTTTCAAGAAACCTTCATAAATCATTCATGTAATATGCTATATATAAGGAATTATTAATTTATATTTTATATGGGGTCTAAAGAAATTATCAAAAATGTATTATCTTATAATTTTAACGAATTATTAATTTAGCACCATATCCCCGAGTCTGGGCCGGCAAAAAATATTATCTTAGAGAGTTTATTAAATAATCGAGTATTAATTATCGAGTTCTACTGTATGTGTCTTACATCATATATTTACATGTTTTCATACATATACGTCTTTATATATCTTCATTATAACAAGTGTTAGGTTACACACAACTTATCCGATGTTATCCCTTGGTTAAGAAGACTTGATGGAGCTTGTAAGACAGTTAAAAGCCCTATACAGTTATTAGTTACTTGATGAAGCGTTTAACGTGTCCAGATAACTAATAATAACCCAAAATATAGTTTTTAAAGACTTTCTTAGTACTATATCTCACCATTTATTCTTGACATGTTACCTAGTACAATTTACATCAATCATAATATCTAAAAATACACACAATAAATATCCACATAAATAAAAAGAAAAAAAAATCTTGAATATTAAAAAGAAAAAATAACCCAATAATATGTTACCCCCAAAATCAAATTTGAACTCACAAAAATATTAAAAGGCATGCATCAAGTAAAAATAAAAAAATAAAAAAATAAAAAAATAAAAAAACTAATCTTTACAAAGCGGTTTAACCTTTTGTTTGCAGGATCTGGGTTTGGGTCATCGGTTCGAACATCTCTTGCTCGTAAGTTTAATCCTAATCTTATCAATTGATTACATATGTTCATTTATCTATTCAATTTTTATGCATTTGTGTTATCTATTTGTGTCAAATTTATTGATTTTAAGTTGAATTTTGCAAATCAATATAGGGTTTAATTTGATCTGAATTGTGTTTATTACATTATGTTGAATTTGGGGGTTTTTTTTGTTAATGATTGTTATTTATTAATGTTAGCTTACATTTGAGTAATTTAAGTTCATTTCTGTAATGGGTATTCAAAATCTTGCAGAATTTTAACCATTTTTTTAAAAAAAAAAAAATTATATAAATATTTTATCTAGCTATAATTTTTTTTATCAAATAGAAGGCAAATGGGCAGCAAGCTGCGCCGCTAGCCTTTTTTGGATTCAAGAATTAAACTGTTTATGGTTTTAATGGTGTGTGCTGCATTGTTGGTTTTTCGATAATCTTTTCGTGAGTACTGAATTTGCATCGTACTCCAGGAATATGATTTCGGGCTGATGACATTTTGGGCATATTTGCATTTACGATCGATATATTAAACAGTTGATTACATATGTTCATGTATCTATCCGATTTCTATTTGTGTTATCAATTTGTGAAATTAGTTAGTTGAAATTGTTGAATCAATTTAGGGTTTAATCTGATCTGAATTGTGTTTATTATATTATGTTGCTAATTTGGGGGTTCTAATTAATGATTGTTATTTATGGATGTTAGCTTACATTAGAGCTATTTAAGTTCATATCTGTAACGAGCATCCAAAATCTTGCAAAATTTTTTAACCAAAAATTGGTTTAAGAATGGTGTGTTTTTAACTGTTTGTGGTTTTAAAGTTGTATGCTGCATTGTCGGTTCTTGATAAGAACCTTCTATGATTTGTGACTGATGACATTTAGGGCATGTTTGCATTTAGTGTATCTGTGTAGGTGCCAAATATTATGATTATTTGAATTACGGAGGTGTTTAGGATGGATTTATAAAATAATTTATCTACTTATTGTGTTTGTTTAAAATCATTCACATGCTTTTGAGCGATTGTATATTGGTTTTAAAATTTCGTGCATAATCCGTGATGTACACGATGCTAATGAGATCGCATCAGGTGTAACGAGGTGCTGCGATTCCCTGATGCGAGTATGATGCGATCTAAATCGCATAATGCGCGACGCGGTCTGATGCGCGCATTTCCGACTCTGAGTTAAAGTTAGTTTCTGCATTGTGTAGGGGGTGCTATAGCTTTAATGTCTTTGACTTTATTATATATTTTATTTTTTTATTTTTTAGTGTTTAGAAGTTTAACAAATTAAAATATTATCTATAAATATATGCTTAGTATATTTTGATAACAAACACCTCATATACGGTGACGCGTGCGCATCGCGCATTTGCTTTTTGGATCAAAACGCATCGGAGTGCATTTCGCTTCTTAAAACTAAGGTTTGGATGAAGATATTGTTTGATGCTAACTTATTTTTAATTTGTATTAGTTAAAACAAGATTGAAGCTTAATCTGAGACTGCAAGAAGTATTACACAGCAACTTCAAAGGTCATGAAAATGTAAAATTCTGCTGACGACAATACAAGGAAATGGAGTCAGAAGTTTCCTTTGATCATGAGGTGTCCAATCAACCTGATGATGTTTTTATTAAAGATGTAATTACATCTGAAACAAATCATGTTACATCTAATCAGCCAGGTAAAGATTAGTTTGTTTTATCAAGGTTCTTTCATTTTTGCAACATTTGTTCATAATTATATGTAATTCAGCGAAGAAAAAAACACGGCAATGGGCAGCATGGACACGTCAAGAAGAAGAAAGCTTCTTTACCGCATTACGCCAAGTTGGCAAGGCAAGTTATACTGTGATATTATATCCTACATATATGGATGAAGTTCATTACAAAACACTAATTTATTGCGAAAACAAAAGTAACAAGCCTAAATCGTTTAATTGTTTTTATCAAGCGTTTATATTTTTAATTTTACTTTTACTTGTTAAATGGAAATGCATTTGTTATGTACATAACTAACCATTAAGGTAGCATATGTTTTTTTCTAAACGTTTAATGACCCATGTTTAGGTTATGTGTAGGTAATATAAACTATAGCTGACCTGCAAATGTTTAGGGTCAATAAATACACGAATTTTGTTCAATTCTTTTTATGAATTTAATGAGAGGTGTATAAACATTACATTTCAACCATTTTCTTATATATTAAATTTTTTTAAGACTAAAATGAATAATTTATATCGTTCTTCCTGTTCTAAAAAAAACTGGCACCGCCTAGGGCCCTAGAACCCTCTCATTTCACACACACATACATGCATAATTACATACAAACGGAGATGATTATTTCAGAACGCTAACTTTTTACGAGTATACGCAGAACAAATCTAAACCATTTAACTTTTGGATAAATTGTTCATATTTTCAAAATTTTGTACTTTTGCATACACATGTGTATGTTATGTATATAAAAACCATCAAACTAAATGATCATACATTTTTTTAGTTTTGTACCGTTTATCTACACATGTATAGGCCATGTCTAAACCAATAATCAAACCAATTTGTTCACACACGCACACAAGACTGCAAAAATGTATACCCTTTTTTTCTCCTTGTTCTTGCAATATAGCATTCTGGATTAATCCTTCCCCTATGTATGTGTGCATATTTAAATGGGAAAATAAATACATGGTGCTAATATCTTATGTGCTGTTGCAGAATTTTGAGAAGATTACTTCTCGTGTGCCAAGTAAAAACAAGGATCAGGTTATTCTTTGTTTATACAAATTTAAGTTTAATTCTCGTGTAATATAATGTTTTCTCTGTTAATTTATATCTAGTTTCTCAATTTGAAGTTCAAATTACCGCTCTTTTCAGGTTAGACATTATTACTATCGTCTTGTAAGACGTATGAACAAATTGCTGGGCCCTGAACTTTCTCTTGATGCCAAAAGTTCTAAAGACACAAATGCTGCTATGCTTCGATGGTATATATTCATCTCTATTTTTACTATAATAACCTTTTAACATATGGTCATATTTTGTATCTAATATATGATATAGAACATATTTGCTTTCTTTTTCAGGTGGTCATTACTTGAAAAACATAGCTGCAAAGCCTCTAAACTTCATTTGAAGCCTCGCAGATTCAAGATTTTCATGGAGTCTTTGGTTAGCTAATTCACAAAAAAATATGGTTTTTATTATCCTACTAAATGCATTTAATGAATTATTATTGTTATTTTATTTTTGTCATGAAGGAGCACCAATTATTGAAAGATCGAAAGAAGAATATAAGAAAAAGACCGAATCCGGGAGGAAATTGTTCTACTGCACCAACTAATAATAAACCAGCAAGACAACCTCGCAAATCAGGTAATTATATTTCACAAATTTCTTATTAATTGTAATTGTTTAAATATCTATAAAGTTTAGTTTTTTCTAAAGGTAATGCATATAAAAAATGGGAGAAAGCTGCAATTGCTGGTGTTTCATTGGTTGCTGATGCTGCTGAACATTTGGAACGAACGTCATTGGATAATGTGACTAATAGTGTAGAAAATGTAAATGGTGAGTTGCATGTTTAACAGAACAAACATTCGAACACGATGAGTTAAACAAACGTGGCTTTCTTGTTCGTGTTCATCCATTAAGAAAAACTAGTGTGTTTGTGTTTGTTTATGTTCTTTCGTTAACAGTATAAAGAATGTAAACAAACATCACTGAACATAGATGAAAGAACATAACTGAGTTAAAACCAACTAGCAGTAAATCTAAACAGCAATGCGTTGGGCCAAAAAAGCTATTACATATAGACTAAGTTGTAACAGGCCTAAAAGTTTTAAATGAATATATTTGTGAACGAAGATGAACAAACTTAAACAAACGAGCATAAACGAGTTTAATTGAACTAACGTAAACAAACTTTCATGAGCATAAATGAACACAAAACTTTGTTTGTTCTTTCGTTTAACGGTTCACTGAACGTTCGGTTCGTTGATGGGCCATCATAAAAATAGCCCCTTTTTTTTTCTAATGTGAATATATGATTTGCTATCAGGAGACACGGGTTTGGACCTGGTTTCAAAAAGCATCTCCCAAGTGCCAAATTTTCATCAAAATATGAAACTTAAACTTCAACTCTTCCCCATTGATGAAAGTACACGCAAAGCATTGGAAATGGTAGGAACTAATTAATTAAACGAACATTATTATTAAGTATTTATGTTGATTAAATTTTGTAATTTTTTTTCAGGATAATCACAACCCGCATCTGGAGCTAACATTAAGTACACGAAAAAAAATATCATCGGTTTTGGAACATATGAATCGAAAATGGGGTAGTTGTAGCATAGCTTCTGGAGAATTAACACTTGTGCCTTATTATGTTCAGACATTAAATATATCAAATTGTCAAAAATGGACTCGGGATTCGGTTTTAAGCGCTGGAGATATATATGCAGCGACTGGAAGTCCTTCAATTTTCCGCTTAAGGTTTTTATATTTTCGTAACTTCGTTAAAGAATTTATTTTCTACATGTTACGTCTCATAAATGTTTTATTTTTGCTGTTATTTTAAGGTATGGTTGGTTTGCTAAGACGTGCTCAACACTAGAATGGGCCGACAGTTTGACTAACATAAGTGTTGGTGATTTACTCTCTGAGTTATCTCATAATCAAGATGCCAACTGTGTTGACTCACCACTGCCACCTGGCTCGCCATGTCAGCAACAAATTTCATTCAGTTGTGACTCGTTTGATGCTGCAATAGCTGCACATATAAATGGTAAAAACGCCTTCCAGCCTACCGTTGTTTCTTCAATTTGGGATGCAGATGAAGCGTGTGATGCCTTTTCGTTCCCGAAAAAAGTACAAGTTTTAGAAAATTGTTGTGGAGATGCTGCTGCTACGAGCCAAATTCCGTCTGATGCTCTTGTTGAGGTTTAAATTTTAAAATAGTTTTAAATTTTTTTTCTTTTGGGAACAATTTCACGCACACACAATATATATAGATGAGAATGCATTATGCAGTATTCTCAGTTCTCAGCATATTACAGGTGCTGAAACAAACACCTCTTTATATACATATGTATGTATATATTCAAAAATCCCATATGCCCAAAGTTTCTTA
The DNA here is from genome assembly GCF_021521415.1 of Bidens hawaiensis. Lineage (NCBI taxonomy): Eukaryota > Viridiplantae > Streptophyta > Magnoliopsida > Asterales > Asteraceae > Bidens > Bidens hawaiensis. The sequence continues at coordinate 274,489 of NW_027492311.1, read as the reverse complement.
ATAACATATATACTTTTGTAATCACTAAAATTATCATGTGTCCATTTCAAATTAGAAAAGATAAAACCAGTTACTTGAAATAGTGTTTTTACCGAATAAACTAATGGGAAAATAACATTATTACTGTGGATCATCAAAGTGAATATGACTCTTCGTTTATTCAGTGAAACACGTCATTATAAGTAATTGGTTTTCATTTTATTTACCATGAAATGTGTAAATACGATATTATCCGTTCGTTGAAGAGTAAATATAATGTTAATAAAATTTAGAAGGATATGTAAATACATATATGGCTTTTTATTAATTCGTGAAATGACAGTGTGAATAACAACATATCTTGAATCATATTAATATGATTTGTTTTATATTTTGTTCATAGAAATCACCTGAACAAAAGGAGCAAAATGATGATTATCCTGCAAAAGTGCATTCAATGGATGCATGTCATTTTAATGAAAATCCTGAGGATGTTTCAGCAACGGATGTCAACTCGTTAACTGATGTATACTGGGTATGTCCTTATACATGTTTAATTTCATATATATCTTCTAAACTTCATAATATCATCACTAATATTTTGTGTTTCTTATATTGCAGCCTGATTCATTAGGAGCGTTGGATTTGGATGCAGCTTCATGTAGATATACTAACGATGTTATTTTAAGCGATAGCATTGGTGGATTGAATTGCCTTCTAAACAACAGCCTTGATGCTTTTCATAACTGTTCATTGTTTGGATTGGAGAAAAGAGAAACACCATTAACAAAACTTGGAGCTCAAGAAACCGTTTCCTCTTTCGATCAAAAACCAAAGAGTGAAACTTCAGGTTGATTTATACAATTAGAACCGCGTGCATTTTCTGAGATGATAACCTTTTCTTTTCATGTTAATATGATATCAAATATGGCAATATGACTTTAGCGTCTTTAGAAGGGCTCGCTTTTTTTTATTATAGGAGACTCTTTGCTAATGTTGTACAAAGGTAACGGTTGATTTGAGGTTTGTGAGACATGTGTTTATCATCTTTGATGATTCCGGAGATTGTGTTTACATATAAAATTGTTTGGGATCGTAGAATGTGTTCTTTCTTTTGATATGATGTTTTATTAGTATCTAGATATGAAGTAAGCATTGTAACGTGTTGGAACTTGGAAGTCTTTGTGATTGCTTCTTGATGGTGTCCGTCGGTTTGTTGCGTTTTGAGATACAATACGTTGTTTCGTATGTATTATCCATAGGTGACAATTCCTAACATGACCCAAAATACGACAAAAATATAATCAGTTTCGTTCAGGTAAATGTGAACTATTGTTACTGTAACTTGATGTATAAAACAAAAATATAAGCAGTTTTTTTGTAAGTAAACATAAAACTATTGTTACCGCAAGTAACATGATGTATAAAACAAAGAGTGACGAGTTTATGTGCACTAGTTTATAAAAGAATCATAATTTAGAGCCTCAGCTAACTTGAAAAAGGAAAAGAATTCAAATATAAAAGACTAAGCTTATGCGCACACCCCTGACCACTAACATGATATACGGATCGTGAAACATTTTTCACATATCACACGGGTCGTATAAGGTTATATGATCTGTATGATATTATAAAACAATTTATACGGGCCCGTGATATGATAGTGATGTGTTGTGTCATAAGTTATACAGGATGTATAGCCTTATACAACGCATATAACAAGTGTTTGTGAATGCTTCTTGAAAGTGTCCATTCGTTTACTGTCTTTTGACATAGCAATATTTCTAGAGGTGGCAAATAAATAACAAACGTCCGTGCTAGTCTTCTATATAAAAAGAAAAAGCTCCACAACTTGTAAATAGAAAATGAGATTAGAAAAATGAGGACTATAGGATTTGCACCCAAATTGTTTCAATGAAAGGACAATGTTGTTACAAAATCAAACCTGCAGGGTCGCTAGCCAGATTACAATTAGGCATTACAACTTAAAAGGTAGCGGGGTCACTTGACCTCCGTGCCATGGATGAACCTAGCCGTTGTTGATCATGTGTAATCTATTCAATGAGCATGTTGTGTCTGGGTTATACATTCAGTTTATTTAATTAAACATGTTGTGTTTTGTAAATGAGCCGAGTCAAACATGAGCTTTACTCGTTAAATTTAAAAAAGCTTTTCAAACTTGAGCTCCGTTAGAGGTTGACTCGTTTGTGATTTATAAATTACATTATGTATATACATATGTATATTTGTTTATTTTTATAGTAATAATTTTATATATATAACATAACACATTTTGTGTATTTTATTATCATTGTAGATGTATATTTGTATATACAAGTTGAAAACCTCACACGTTACGATGACTCGAACTTGATTCATGAAGGAATCCTAACGCTTCCACTTGTTACTTTGTTGGAAACAGAAAGGATACAAACCCTCTCTCTGTTGTGACAAAGATGTGAGAACTCGGTCGGTATCCGTTCTTTATGACACCGTAAATAAATTATTTTGTGACCAAAGTTGAAAGTGGAAAGGTGTTGGAATTAAATGTCACACCCCGATCAAAGGCGGCGGAACATGCCGGGGTGCAACGGATTGCCCAAGAACACAAGACACTATTAAAGTGATAATATTTAATCAACTCATTAATTGCATTCAATCATCAAAGTAACACATATTGTTCATACAAATAAACACCAAAATATAATAAAAAGATATTGTTCATTCTTCTAATAACCTAGTGGTATCAAAATAGAATGACGTCTTCGAACTCCAACTCAAGTAATAATCAAACCTGTAACAATGCATAAAATAATATTTTTCAACGCGTATGTTGGTGAGCAATTTCATAGTTTTGATTATATATGATATGAGCGAAATCCACAAACGTATATGAGACTATAAATAAAAGCATCAATCGTGGCATATAAAACATATGTAAATGAGGATCCTTTCTAATCGGTAACAACCGACATACTTGGATAATGAGGCCCTATTCTACTAGCACAAGGCTAAGTAGTTAGGGAGCGTATGATCATACTTAATGAGGCTCAACAACAACATAAAAATATGCACTCGTGCATGTAAAGCATATGAGACATATAGCACACAAAAGAGCAAGTATTCTAAGTATCACACACCCTAAAGTTTGTGGTTTGAGAAATGTGTATAATAAGTCATTCTTGTTTTGAATAAGTATGCATGTTACCCCCAAAATATAAAAGTGAAAACAGGGGATGAAATGTACTCACGTTAACTAAGTAACTTGAAAGATTGATTCGTGAATAATCGAAGATCGGGTTAACGAGCAAGACCTAGATTAAACGGGTCTTAAGTTAGTAGGTAGTCTTGGAAGGGTTTAAAGTTAAATATGACAAGTAAAGTAAATACATGAAGTTTATGGTTTAAAATGTAAATATTTGGGAAATTAAATACATCTTCTAAAAGTAAGTTTACTCGAAACCGGGTCTTGGTATTTCATTCATAAATATTACTCAACCTATGTTAAGTAACTTATGTGGGTTATAATGCGCTATTGCAAGACCCTTGGGTATATGAATACCAAAACAAGGTTTTAATCGAGTGTTCGGATTTGTCAATTTGAGTCTAGATAATTAACTAAACTCAAAGTCAACTTTCCAAAATGTTTTTAGATAACTTAATAAAATCAAAAACACTTAACCAAGTATATAGTTCTATTGTGAAGAACCTTAATGTCCGTTAAGCGAGTATTTGGTTCACCGGTCCAAACTTGTTATAAGATCAAGTTGGATTCCGACACACCAAGTATGTTGATAAAATAACTTAAAATTAGTTTAAAATACATTCTTGAAGAAAATATGAGTTTCAGTGGCCAAAAACACACTTGTGTGTCTTAAGCAAGTGAACTCAGTTTAGTTCGGTTTTGGTTCGGTCCTTGACTCGGAATGATTCCGAGGATGGTTGCCACATACCCAAATACTATAGAACTATAAAAAAATGATTTTAGAAGTTATAATATTCAAATCTTACATAAACATGTTTATTTAACTATTTAAAACAAAACTAGTAAACAAAACTATTTAAAACAAAACTACTAAACAAAACTAGTAAACAAGAGTCCCGTCTTGGTTCGGTCTTGATTCGGTTCTAATCTCGGGATAAAACCGAGACTAGTGACTTCATACCCAATACCATGGAACTCTTTAAACATGAATTAGAAAACTAAACTACTTACACTATAAACAAGACTAGTAAAGCATTAAAGGAAAATAGTATAATCAAGAACTACAATGAGTCCTCCATGAAGCCTTGCCTTTTAGCATATCACCTCCCGGAGAAGATGAAAGCCGAAGGAAACAAGGGGTGCATAATATATATATGTTGTACCACGAGATTTAATTAGTAAGTAACCAAAACAAAAATTAAAGAAGGTTTGTTGCTTGATTATTATGAACCTTGAAGGTTTGAGATGGTGTTCTTAGTTTGAGAGAGAAAAAAGATGAATGAGCAAGAGAAAAATGAAGAGGATATGTTTGTATATATAGGGTGTAAGGCCCCGTTACCGGTGCCTCACATTTGGACGTTGGATATACTCATAAACGCAGTTCATCATATTAGAGTTAATTTAAACATTCACGGAAATTAAAAACATTCATAAAACATTACATTAATCCATAACTTGTTTTAAAACAACCATCTTGTCTTTCAAAATAAACCAAACATTAAACATGAACGCCTTGAGTCTTCCGATGTTAGCCTCTTATTCAATGCCACGTGTTCCCCTCAAGCGAGTTGCCTCATCCTACTCAACTGCGTGCATACTAAAAGTCAGCTACGCTGAGTGAGTTCTAGTTAATTAACTAACATACAATACATCCATACACATTCTTATATACGCACCCGAAGGTACATATACATACATAGTTCTATACCATTCCTCGTACGTTCATACTATCATACATTCCTTCTTTCCTTTTTATACATACACATATACATATACTTCAACCTAAAAAGTTCGCAGATATTATTAGGGTCTGTTCCCTACATTCGCGGATATTATTAGGGTCCGTTCCCTACATTCATGGATATTATGAGAGTCCGTTCCCTACATTCACGGATATTATTAGGGTCTGTTCCCTACATTCGCGGATATTATTAGGGTTCATTCCCTTTCTAACCATACCTTCCATACCTTTCTATACTTTCGTAATTATAACTTCCATACGTACATACATCGTTTATATTTCATATATATATATATATATATATATCAATCATATCTCTAAACTACCCCTTGACGCTACATGCAATATCCGAAGATCGTTCATACATTGTCAAGCATTCATTCATACGTAATCATATAAGACATACACTTACCAATTAAGGTAACTATATTAACAGTTCACATCGATTATGCACACAGCCCCGAAAACATAACAAAAGTGGGGCTAGAAACTCACCTGGATCCTGTTGCGTTCGCCGTTAATCGTTATCCCCTTCTTTAATTGAGCACGCCTGACTGTTAAATATATTTATATGTTAATTAACGATATAATTTTCTAGGTTGGGCTCGTTGTTTAGTTCTTGACAATGGGCTAGTATATTTTAAATTAGATATGGGCTTATCTTCATGAGGACTTAGTTAATTCAATCCCAACTGTCCTCTATCTGGGCCCAACTGAGAATTGATCAGCCGAGAACCCTTTGGCAGGGAACTCGTGTCCGAGAACACTTTGGTTGACCGAGAACGTTGACCGAAAACCATCAACCTTGACCGAGAACCCCTAGTTTGACCGAGAACTCTCAGCTTTGACCGAGAACTCCCAGCCTTGACCGAGAATTCAACCAAAAACTCATGGTGACCGAGTACTCAGGTCTGATGCTTCCAGTTCATGTTTTCTATCTAGATTTTCCTTTCTAGGCTCTAACTACTATTTAACAGCCCATATCGTATATTTTAACCATCATTTCTACTCTCCTTAGCCGTTAAACGTCCAATATCATCCCACTATCAAGATTTAACCCGTTTCTAGCATAAAGCTTGGACCTTTATATTTTAAAATGTCCTAGGCTAGATCTAGGGTTTCCTTTATGAACCGTATCTAACCATGAGTCCACTAAGTCCAATTAAATCATCAAGTTTGCGTTTTTATGAAGCATTTAGACCCGATCTACTATAGGCTATGTTGCACGGGAACTGGTACGGGAACGGGAAACGGGCACGGCGGGAACTGGTATGGGAACGGGAAACGAGCACGGGTACGGGAACAGGAAACGGCAAAACTCAAAAAATCAATAAACAGGTACGACAAAAAATACATATAAAATATATATATATATTACATAGGTAATTAAGTATTAGTAACAAATAACTAAATATATAATTTTTATTTATATATAATGTCATTTAAACATTATATGTATAAATTTATAAGTTGAGGACCAAATGTAAGCTAGTCTAGATAGTGAGGGTTAAATGTTAAAATGCATAACCTAATTTAATACTATTTATGTAAATATTAACAAAGTTTAGGGACTAAATGCAAACAATTAAAATATCAAGGGGTTTATTGTTTAAACCCTAAACTTATATTAATAAAACAGCCGCCTTCTTCTTCTTCTTCTTCTTCTTCTTCTTCTTCCTCCTTCATCTTCTTCATCCGTTTTTCAGCGTCGGAAACTGTATGTGGCGCCGGAAACGTTTAAAAATTGCCCCCAAAGTCCTGGAAACGTACGAAACACTATTGGAATTTTCGAAACGGTCAATGGCCGTCCCCAACATTACAGAAACGGTCAAGAAACGTTTCCTGCTGTCCCCGACGGCGTTTCCGTCCCCGACGAGTTTCCGGGATGGGGTACGGCACCTAGGTCGCGTTTCCGTGCAACATAGACTATAGGTTAAGTTTCATGGCAAACCGTTCATAAAAACGTAACCTTTAATCATAGAGAACATACCTTTTTGATGTTTCTAGGTTACGGCTAGCCTTGGTTATGAACCTTGATCTTGTATTTAGCTTGAGTAACCAATATCTATCGGTATTCGACTTGTATTTGGTCTTGGATCCCTCTCCTTCTCCCTCGGCCGTAAATAGGAGAGTGTGTGTGTTTATGGTGTAGGCAAATGTGTAGAATGGATGGAAATGGAAAGGATTAGGGTTAATGGGGTATTTTTACGCCCTTAAGCCCATGGACCTAAGGCCCATCTTTCCTTTTTGTTCCATAATTACTTCCCTTTGATTAGCCTACTTATCATACCTTTATTATTTAATTATTTCCTAGCCAAATCAAGTAAACTCGATTATTATAAGAAATAATATAAAATATTATTACTTGAAATTTTGGGATGTTACAAGTCTTCCCTCCTTAAAGAGGTTTCGTCCCCGAAACCTAACTATTACATGAACAGACTAGGGTAAAACTTGCGCATCTCTTCCTCGACTTCCCAAGTGGCATCCGATCCCTTGCGGTGCTTCCATATCACCCTCACTAAGGGTATAACCTTATGACGAAGTTGTTTCTCCTTGCGATCGACGATCTCTATCGGTTTCTCAATATAGTTCAACTGTTCATCAACCTCAATGTCCATTAATGGAACATGAGACGTGTCATCAGCCAGACATTTTCTCAGATGAGAAACATGGAAGGTTGAGTGAACTCCTTCTAGCTCCTCGGGCAATTCCAGCTTATAAGCTACTTCACCCACACGATCTAAAATTTTAAACGGTCCAATATAACTCGGACTCAACTTTCCCCTATTTCTAAAGCGAATGATCCCCTTCCAAGGCGAGACCTTGAGTATCACATTGTCACCAACGTTAAACTCGATCGGTCGTCGCCATTTATCAGCATACGACTTTTGTCTGTCCTGGGCATCTTTCATTCTTGCTTTAATCTGTTCGAACTTTGAAGATGTCTCTTGGACAACTTCCAAACTTCCCATCTCTTTCTAACCAATCTCTCCCCAACATACCGGGGTTCTACATCGTCTACCATAAAGCATTTCGAATGGCGACATTCCAATACTTGAATGATAACTGTTGTTATAGGAGAACTCTGCCAGATGCAGATGATCATCCCAAATTCCACCAAAGTCTAAAACACAAGCACGTAACATATCCTCAAGAGTTTGGATCGTCCTTTCAGACTATCCATCGGTTTGAGGATGATACGCTGTACTGATGTTCAATCTCGTTCCCATAGCTTCATGGAACTTCTTCCAAAACCTCGAAGTAAACTGTGTATCTCTATCAGGCACGATCGATAACGGTACACCATGCTTAGATACAACTTCTTTGATGAACAAACTTACTAACGTTTCTAACGAGATAGCCTCTCGTATAGGCAGAAAGTGAGCACTATTGGTCAAACGGTCCACAATCACCCAGATAGTATCATGATGTTTAGCTGTAAGAGGTAGCTTAGTTATGAAATCCATAGCGATGTGTTCCCATTTTCATTCAGGTATCTCAAGCGGTTGCATTTTTCCATAAGGCTTCTGATGTTCGGCTTTGACTTGTAAGCAAGTTAAGCACTTACTAACATAATCTACTACATCGTTCTCAATTCCTGGCCACCAGCAATATCTTTTCAAATCTTGGTACATCTTGGTAGCTCCAGGATGAATTGAGTATCGTGACTTATGGGCCTCATCTAAGATTCGACCTCTAAGATCTCGATGGCGTGGAATCCACATGCGGTCAAATCTAGTCTTAACTCCATGAGTGTTTTCCATCAACTCATCTTGCTGGCCATAAACTCTCTCTTTCTTCACTAACCCTTCATCTAATAACACCTCTGACTGTACTTTGATGATTTCTTCAAAAAGACTTGAATTCATAATCAGCTGGTATGACTTTACTGTTGCAACGACTTCCTCATTCTTACGACTTAGCGCTCAGCGACCACATTAGCTTTACCAGGATAGTACTTAATATCGCAGTCGTAATCCTTTATCAACTCTAACCATCTTCTCTGCCTCATGTTCAGCTCTTTCTGCTTGAATAAGTACTTTAAACTTTTATGATATGTGTAAATAGTACACTTAGTACCATACAGATAATGTCTCCAAATCTTAAGGGCATGCACTACAGCTGCTAGCTCCAAAATCATGCATCGGATAAGTACTCTCATGGACTTTCAACTGTCTAGACGCGTAAGCTATCACTTTCCCTCACTGCATCAACACGCAACCTAACCCACGATACGAAGCATCAGTACAAACAACCAAATCCTCATCACCATCGGGTAGAGCAAGGATTGGAGCTTGTGTGAGTCTCTTCTTTAATTCTTCAAAAGCTTCTTCTTGGAACTTAGCCCAACTGCATACTACCGTATTTCGGGTCATACTGGTCACCGGTGCGGCTATCTTGGAGAAACATTTGATGAATCTCCGATAGTAGCCAGCTAACCCTAAGAAGCTTCGTATGTCAGTCGGATTTTTTGGATTCTTCCAGTTCATTATTGCTTCAATCTTAGCGGGGTCCACCATAATTCCTTCAGGATTAATCACGTGACCTAAAAATTGCACTTCTCGCAACCAGAACTCGCATTTCGAAAACTTAGCATACAACTTCTCTTCCTTCAGAGTCTCCAATACCTCTCTCAAATGTTTGGCATGATCAGATTCATTCTTTGAATAAATCAATATATCATCTATGAAGACGGTAACTGATTTATCCAACATCGGCCAACATACCCTATTCATCATGTCCATAAATGTTGCAGGATCATTCGTTAGACCGAATGACATTATGAGAAACTCGTAGTGTCCATACCGCGTATGAAACTTTGTCTTAGGGATGTCTGCCTCTTTCAACTTTAGTTGATGATAGCCTGATCTGAGATCTATTCGTGAGAACCAGCTCGAACCTTGCAGTTGGTCGAACAGATCATCAATCCTTGGCAAAGGAAATCTATTCTTTACCGTAAGCTTGTTCAACTCTCGATAATATATGCACATTCTCATGCTTCCATCCTTCTTTTCACGAATAAAACCGGTGCGCCCCACGGGGAAACACTTGGTCTAATAAAACCCTTATCGAGGAGTTCTTGCAGTTGGGACATCAATTCTTTCATCTCGGACGGTGCTAGACGGTAAGGCGCTTTCGCGACGGGTTGGGCTCTTGGTACTAAATCTATCTGGAATTCTATCTGTTGGTGCATGATGTCAGTAGTTCAGTGTCGAGTGTCTGTAATCGTGTTAGTTAGATTTGTGTTTGTATGTAAGCGAAGTTACTAACAAGTTCGCTGATATGGGCGAACTTGTTAGACAAGCGAAGTTAGGGACAACTTCGCCTGAACATGCCAGGCGAAGTTGTCGTGTCTATATAAGCTGTTTTGTTTACGACTTATTAAGAATTGAGTTTGTTATTCATGTATTCGAGTCAGAGAGTTTGTATTCAGTGATCATAGTATCACGTGTTTACGGTTAGAATACAACGTGTGTTTGATTATCGTATCGTGTGTTAGCTCGTATTGTTTTCTATACTCGTAACGTCTTACGTAGGGATTCCGCACCTACGTAGAACGCGATATCTCGTGTAGATCCGGCTGGGAACCTACAATTGGTATCAGAGCATTTGCTCGATTATGTGGTTCGGGATTATCACGCGGGTGTAGAAATCGTTCCGTTCGACTATTCGCGGGACGAGTTTTCTGAGTTTTTGTGTTATACTCACCTCCTACAATCATAAACAACCCATAACACCTTCACAAACCTCGTTAAATCCAGAAATAAAACCTGCATATTCATCGTGTTCATCAGGCGAAGTTGCCGTCACTGTTCGTAGGGTTTCAGCGAAGATATAAGGTTAAGCGAAGTTATCCACAACTTCGCCTACCTTCTCAAGTTTGCTTATCTCAAGCGAAGTTACCCATAACTTCACCTACCTCTCAAGTTCGCTTACCTTAAGCGAAGTTATTCACAACTTCGCAGAATCAGGCGAATTTAAAAAGGAAGCGAAGTTCAGAATCAGCGAAGTTCAGACTTAAGCGAAGTTATCCACAACTTCGCCTACAGTACTGTTTAAAATAAATTTTTTTATCTTTCGAGTTTCTTTGGGTTTCGTGAAAGATGTCTTCAATAAACATTACGGAACTAGTTAAGATGGAAGTGGAAGCGGGTTCGGCTACAAAGGCACCAAAGATGCTTAAGAAAACCGATTATGTAGCGTGGAAAGATCGTTTTGAACAATATGTCAAGTACCAAGATGCTAAGATGTGGGTGTGCATACAAGATGGTTACATTCCACCTACTACTGAGTATGAGGGTCGTGATCAGATCAAGAAATACAAAGAGATGGAAGAAGAAGAGAAGAAAATGTAAGAGGCAGAAAGCAAAGCTCATGCAGCAATTACAATGGCTCTTCCATAAGAGATTATGCACACTTTCAGAAAGTATAAAACTGCCAGAGAGCTTTGGGAAGTGCTTGAAAACCGGTTTGAGGGCAATGTGGGAATACGTGCATCGAAGATTAAACTTCTAAAAACCCAATTCTCGGTCTTCAAGTATCTGAAGAATGAATCACTTGATGATATCATCACTAGATATTATCATCTGATGACTGAACTCAGCAACTATTCAATTGTTTACAAAGAAGATGAGATTGTTGAAAAGCTTCTTGATGCTCTCCCACCGAAATGGGAGATGTATACTGTGTTGATGAGAGAAGACAAAGACTTTGCTGACTATGACCTGGAGACAGCAGTTAACAAGCTAAGAACGTTTGAACTGAACATGGTACCAAAGGAGACACCTACCGATCAGGTTCAAGATCCGGGTATGTATGGTGCAAAGGTTAACTCAGGATCAAGTTCGAAAACCGAATCATCTGCTTATTACTCTAAGGGGGAGTCAGGCACTAACTCAACACACGAAGGACATGTATCTCTCAACATGAACGGTGATGTGTGCTTTGTAGCTGGAGGATCAAATGCTTCTCAACCTCAAGCGACCAAGAGTAGTTTTTCCCCAAGTGTTTCAAACAACAACTACTCGAAGATGCCCATGAGTGTTAAATCTGCTGAACAGCAGTTTGCTCTCTATGCATCTTTTATTGCTTCGTATGAGAATTACATTCAGGGTAAGATTGTTGATCCTGCAATTTTGGATGAAGACTATGATCAGATCGATGTTGATGATCTGGAAGAGATGGATCTGCAGTGCAGATGGCTATGATTGTCAGAAGGGTTAAGAGGTTCATGAAGAAGACTGGCAGGAAGTTTGTCGGTGAGAGGCTAGGGTTTGATAAGTCGAAGGTTCGCTGTTACAATTGTCAGCAGAATGGCCACTTTGCAAAAGAGTGCAAAAATGAACGTGTAGAACGCAGTCAAAACAGATCTACACAGCAGAGTGGTAGTGGTAATGACTATAGAGCCATGATTTCCAGACAGAATGAGGAGTACAACTGGAATCTGCATGTTGAAGAAGTATTTGAACAGGCCAATTTGGCAAACATCGAAACTGCAGATAGTGAGAAGGGAACTGGCGAAAATGAAGCTTACATGGCAGATGTGGCAGACCAGCTCTCCGAGGTAAGTACCGAACTCCCTTGTACTAAGTGTGAACATCTGTCTGAACAACTGACAACTATAACTGATCAGTTTGTTAGTTTGGATGCGCAATTTAAAACTTTAAAAGAAGATCATCATTTCACTAAAGCTAGAGAAAATAGTTACAAAGTAAAAATTAAAGCTAGTGAGAAAGATATTAAAAGTCTTAAAGCAAAGCTTGCTGAAAAGATTCAAGTGATTGATCTTAGCTATGAAGTTCTAGAAGAGAAATCCAAACTAATAGCTGAAAGGGATAAACAGATAGCTGATCACCAGGTGAAAGTGGTGGAACTTAACAGGAAACTTGAGCAATTCAGAAATTCCTCCGCTATACTTGAACACCTCGTTAGTGATCAAGGTTCCCCAGTTAAAAGGGGAGGAATTGGTTATCATGAAGTTCCACCACCTTTCAATCATAATTACACTTATGACCCTAGTAATCAGAAATCTGTCGATGTTGACTATGGTCAGACAGTTCCGGTTAAAGTAACGATTAAAGAACCAGAAGTTAGTAAAGGCGAAACAAGTAAGCCTGTTACTAGTGTTAAGATTTCTGCTCCGAGTCCTGTCTCATCAAACTCGGACAAGTCATCTGAGTCGAGTGAGACAAAACAAGAGGAAGTGTTACCAAAAAGTGGAGAGAAAAATAAAACACCTGAAAAGAAGTCTCCACTAAACCCGTATGTCCCACCATATGTGAGACAAACAGGAAGTAATACAGCCTCAACATCTAAGACAACGTTTGATAAGAAAGTTGAACACATGAGTTGTTTCAGATGTAATCAATTGGGACACCTTGTTGCTAATTGCCCTCTGAAGCAGAGATTCAGAGATGTGAGGCCTTCGAGAACTGAGAATAGAACTAACGGAAATGTTAAAACTGAAAACCCATCAAAATTCAGAAATTGGTCTAATTCAGGTTTTCAAAGAAAAAGATCTCAGTTTTTCACTGCTAGCAACCAAACCATAAGTAATAATTCTTTTAATTCACGAAGGTTTGAATGGCCTCATAGACAATCCACAAGAAGGTATCCTGTTAGGACTCACAGAAATTATTATGATACTAACTTTGGACAGCCAAGGTACGGGATGTATCGACCCAAGACCAATCGGTCTTGGGTCCCCAGATTTTAATCATCTGCTTTAATCGTGCAGGAACAGTTGAACAGGGCTGCCAACAATCAATGGGTTGTGGATAGCGGCTGTTCCCGGCACATGACAGGTAACAAGAAATTGTTACACGACTGGAAACCTGTTCAAGGAGGAAAAGTGAGTTTCGCAGGAGAGAGCGGTGGTAGGATTACAGGAATAGGGACGGTGTCGAATGGAAAGATGACTTTGGAGAAAGTAAATTTTGTTGAAGAACTGAAGCAGAATCTGCTGAGTGTTTCGCAGATTTGTGATAAAGAGTACACCGTACATTTTACAAAGAATGAGGCGATCGTGCTATATCCTGGTTTCAAGATACCAGAGAATTGGATTGTTATGAAGGCTCCAAGAGTGAAGAATACGTATATCATGGATATGAGGTTGACTGAGATGGCCACAGAAGAATCGTGTCTTCTGTCAAAAGCAACTGAATCGGAGTCCGAGTTGTGGCATAGGAGAATGGGGCATATTCATCTTCGGAAAATGAACTACCTTGTCAAAAATGGGCTTGTGCTGGGTGTTCCCTTGAAGAATTTCAACTTTGAAGACAAATGCTTATCATGCAAAAAGGGAAAGCAACACAAGAAATCCCATCACACCAAGAAGGTCAATTCAATTGTTAGTACCCTAGAATTACTTCACATGGATCTCTTCGGTCCCGTGAATGTAAGAAGTCTAGGAGGAACATCTTACTGCTCGGTGATCACTGATGATTTCTCTCGATATTCCTGGGTATATTTCCTGAAGTCAAAGGATGAAACTGTTCAGATGGTAAAGAATTTGATTACCAAGGTTGAGAATATCATGGGAAAAAGGGTTAAGTACATCAGAAGTGACAATGGGACTGAGTTCAAGAACTATGAGATGGAGATCTTCTGCTTACAGAAGGGGATTGAACACCAGTACAGCGCACCGTATACACCGCAACAAAATGGAGTGGCTGAGAGGAAGAACAGAACCTTAATTGAAGGAGCCAGAACCATGCTGGCTGATTCGAAACTTCCCGTGGTGTTCTGGGCTGAAGCTGTTGCAACAGCCTGTTATATCCTTAATAGAGTGTTAACTGTTAAAAGATTAAATAAAACCTGTTATGAACTTATGCATGGGAGAAAGCCCAACTTGAGTGGTCTTGAACCATTCGGGTCCCCATGTTCGATATTAAAGACCAATTCTAAATTTGGTGAAGTAGCCGACGAAGGAATCTTAGTCGGATACGTTGTTGGGACTCCCAACAGACGGGTCTTTAATACATCGACCAGCAAGGTTGAGGTGGTGTGTAACACTGATATCACAAGTTACAAATCACCAAAACCAAGCACGGGACCCGCTGGGGTTTTCGACTATGATAGACTCTTTAAATCTTTTAACATGCCTTATTTGGATTTTGCAGAAGTTGAGGAAAGAATTGCTACGAAGATGATATGCGATGAGGAAGACACTTTGGTGCAACGACCACAGTATGATGAATGTCAGCCTTCCTCGTCAAATGTTGTCAATACCCCTGCTGCCTCTACTGAAGAGGAATTCATCAATCCGTTTCACTCTCAACATCAATCACCCATTGATGAGCTATCTTCGAACTTGGAAGATAATCTGAATGTCAGTTCGGTTCCGACTACGAGAATTCACAAAGATCATCCTTTGGAGAACGTGATAGGTGATCTGTCCGCCGGTGTACAAACAAGAAAAAGCTTGAATGAGCACACCTGTGTTTACACAAGCATTAAAGACACGGGCATTATCAACGATTGCTTGTACACCTGCTTCATCAGCCATATTGAACCAAAGAACTATCAAATGGCTCTTATGGACAGCTCGTGGATCGAAGCCATGCAAGAAGAGTTAGCTCAGTTTAAGAAAATGGAAGTATGGAATTTGGTTGAAAAACCGAAGAATGTGCATGCGATAGGCACGAAATGGGTCTTCAAATGTAAGAGAGATGAGAAAGGGATTGTTATCAGGAACAAGGCGAGGCTGGTTGTTAAAGGCTTTAATCAACAAGAGGGGATTGATTACAATGAGGTGTTTGCTCTTGTGGCAAGATTGGAAGCCATTCGGCTGTTTTTGGCATTTGCTGCTCATAAGGAGATGAAGGTCTTTCAGTTGGATGTGAAGAGTGCGTTCCTAAACGGTAAAGTCGACGAGGTTGTGTATGTTGAGCAACCTGCGGGTTTTCCTGACCCTGACTTTCCCGATCACGTGTACAAGCTAAGTAAAGCGCTGTATGGACTACATCAGGCACCTCGTGCCTGGTACTCAACGTTATCCGATTACTTGCTTGAGAATGAGTTTTAAAGAGGTAAGATTGATAGCACATTGTTCTTCAAGAGAAAAGGAAGCGACTTTCTACTGGTGCAAGTCTACGTGGACGACATTATCTTTGCTGCATCAAAGGTCGCCATGTGTCAGGAGTTTGAGGCCGTCATGAAGAAGAGATTTGAAATGAGTGCTATGGGTGAACTAACCTTCTTTTTAGGATTGCAGGTTGATCAGAAGAAAGATGGGATGTTCATTCATCAGATGAAGTATGTCCATGATGTTCTCAAACGTTTCAAGATGGAGGACAGCACTTCATATGATACTCCAGTCTGCGTCAATCACAAATTGGGTGCTGATTCAGACAACGATGCAGACGTGGACCCAACCCAATATCGGGCTATTATAGGTTCTTTAATGTACTTAACTGCTTCTAGGCCTGATATAATGTTTGCTGTTTGTCTTTGTGCACGCTTTCAGGCAAACCCAAAAGAATCTCATTTGAAGGGTGCGAAGAGGATACTGCGGTATCTCAAAGGCAGGCCGAAGCTGGGGTTGTGGTACTCGAGAGGAGGAGACTTGGAGCTAGTCGCTTACACAGATTCTGATTATGGAGGGTGCAATCAGAGTCGGAAGTCAACGACAGGTGGATGTCAGTTTCTTGGTGGCAGATTAGTGTCATGGCAATGCAAGAAGCAGACCTCAGTCGCCATTTCAACCTGTGAGGCAGAATACATGGCAGCATCCAACTGCTGCTCCCAGGTTCTTTGGATTCAACAACAGTTGCGCGATTATGGTCTGAATTTCTCACTTACACGTATTTGCATTGATAACACTGCTTCTATCTCAGTAACTAACAATCCCGTAAAGCACAGTAAAACTAAAGATATTGACATTCGTCATCATTTTATACGGGATTGTGCTGAGAAGAAACTGATTGTGCTCGAAAAGGTGACACGTTAGATAATTTCGCTGACTTGTTCACGAAAGCGTTTGACAAAACTAGATTTCAAAACCTTGTTGAGCTGATTGGGATGATCAATCCCGAGTAACCATGTCGTGTGTTTTTGTGTTTAAAAAAAAATAATAAGAATAATAATAATAAAAAAAAAAAAAACGTCACTATCGCTTAAAATTATGTCGGTTGCCTCAGTTTGAAGGACATGTCTTCGGATATGTTTGGTCCTCATTTCTACTGGTAGAATATGAGGATAGCCATTAACCAGATGACTGAAAGTGACCGGGGCGGTTTATGATGTGTTTTCATTCTTTCGCTGAAAATTAATCGATCATACTTAGTTAGAAGGACACATACTTGTATGTGGTCGGTCCAGCTGATCCATTGGATCTTCGGGATAGCCGTTTCCCTGAAGACTTTGATTTGGTCGGGGCGATTGAAGTTAAATTTTTTCTTTACGGGAGATGAAATTATTTTTCAAGTCTACTACTTCGTAAGAAGTTTCTTTACTATGTTAACAGAAAATTGATCCAACCTTGGAAAGTGATGGATATACTGATTCTGTGTGCTTAACTAGTGAAGTTATTAGGCCTAAAAGACTTTTGAACAGTCATTGTATGTCATGGTAGCTTTTTATGGTGCGTAAAAGTAGAAGTGATACTAACTAAATCTACTCGATTTTATGTGGAAACTCCTTAAGAGTTGTGCATGTCTTCATACATATCTTTCCGAATGATAGGCAGATAAGCGATTACCCAGTCATACACGAGCCCGTGAGTGTTCTGATTCCCGTGAAGATAGCGTGTCAAGACGCTGCAGTGATCCAGATTCGGGACTTGCAGTTATTCTCTACTTGAAGTTGTGTATATACATGTTAAATAAAAAAAATAAAAAAATAAAATAAAATAAAATAAAATAAAATAATTCTAGAGTTCATAATGTTAATGACTATCAATCAAGACGCAAGAAGGTGAACGGGAAGCAGAGTCTAAGATCAAAGAGTAATTACTACTTAATCAGACACTACGGGTCGAGGTCAATTCGGGGTGACTTGGGGAAAGCCAAATACGCTTTGAGAATAGATAGGAGGCATCATAATCTCTGAGTTGTTGCCCACTTAAGTTTTGAGCTTAATTGAACCTAACCCGTATCACAGAAACAATGAAAACCATTCTAAGTCATTTACCTGCTTACAACCTGTTTCTTTATGTCATAATACAGCTAAACACGGATCTGTGTGACAGTCACGTAATAAGTATGATTCCTGTTCGGATCTTTTCTAAAACATGGTAGTCCCTGTCGAGACTGAAATTTGATCCCGTGTACTTTATTTTTCCAAATTTTCGTTACTTATGTAGTTGTATGATTTTATACGTGGTTACTTGGTCTTGATCGTATCATTTAACGCTTTAAAGGAAATTTTTAAAACTTTATTGAAAATTGTTCAAAGTATAGGGGTTTGTTTTGTAAATACCGGCGAACTTGTTCATAACTTCGCCTGGAATAGGCGAAGTTATCGATAACTTCGCCTGTACTAACTTTGACCCTATATAAAGAAGTTTTTAGGTCAAACAGTTTCATTATTTCAAAACCAGCGAACTTATCCTCTCCGAGACCTAGGCGAACTTATCGAGCATATCTCATCGATCATCTGTGTTTTTCTTACTTCGATTCTAATCAAATTCAAGGTGTGTAGGGTTCGATTATCATATTATCATTGTCTATTGAGGTTAATCATCGGTCGTTTCGACTCGATTCACGACCTCGTTCTTTCGAACCTTAAACACCCGATTTCAAACTTGTTATTACGTGATAGTAATTTACTTGAACGTCTAAAACTTCATAAAATCATGTGTTACGGAGTCCTCGATCTCCAATTTCATCATCTACACGTCGTTCGATAAACCTATCTGTTGCCGATTCAAATTAAGCGAAGTTACAGTTTAGGCGAAGTTATCCGTAACTTCGCCTGAGGTTTAACTTCGCCTGATTATATATTTTGAAACAGTTTATGAGGCGATGTTGTGGTTAGGCGAAGTTATCATTAGCTTCGCCTGGACCATTTTACTTAACAGTTATCAGACGAAGTTCAAGTTGAAGCGAAGTTGTTTCCCAACTTCGCCCCACCTTTAACTTCGCCTATTCAGAATAGATCACAACTTCGCTCATGGTAACAGGCGAACTTGTGATTTGCTTTGACGTTTATCTAACTTAGCCTGTTTGTTGCAGATATGGCTGCTGTTGCTGGAGCAGGTGGTGCAGGCGGTGATGACGGAGGTGATAACCAGAGACAGTTCTTCCCGGGTCACAACATGTACATAACATTAGACCCGGAGGCGAGCGGAGTTGATGATTTCCGCGAAATCATCACATTTCTTTTACGCTCGCGGATATTCCACGCGATTACAACAACTCTGCCGATATCCTTGCCCAACATTGAGGATTTTTGGCAGACCATGGAATATGACTGTAGAGTCGAACCCCCGGTGATGCGCGCAACAGTAAACAATCAGATTGTTCAGTTCTCTTCTGAACAAATCCGGGCGGCTTTACGGTTTGGAAATGAGACAAGGGATGACCTGACAGAGTTTGTAGCTCCTTTCCGTGATGGAGCGTTTTTGAGGATGGGATACTCTGGTCCCTTGGGGGATACGCAGAGAAGGAAAGGATTTTTGCTTGACCAGTGGCGCTTTCTCATGCATGTCATGATTGTATGCATGTCAGGGAGAAAGGCGGGCACTGATGGTATGGGTGCGACCATGCAGTCGGCGATGACTGCTCTGACTTACAACAAGCGATACAGCTTTAGTCAGATGGTCTTTTATGAGATTGATCGTCAGAGAAGGGCGATGGCGCGTGAGAGATTCATCATGTATCCAAGATTCCTTCAAATGATCTTGAATCATGTTGCTCCTACGCTACCTCAGCGCCGTCCAATCAGATATGTAGAGAGTGTGAACAAGAGAATCTTCGCCCAATGCAGATCTTCGAGTGCGAGGAGCAAACCTGAGCTCCGTCCTCGGCATGCTCCACTTTTTGGGTACTTGATCAACCCGGGGTATGTGCCTGCTCGTGGGGACGAGTTTAGGGACCCGGCACCACAACAGGCAGGGGCACCTCAAGCTATACCTGCTGCTCCTGTTGTGTCACCGGAGGAGAACGTTGACCTTGACGCAACATTTGGCGGTCAGGGATTTTTTGACATGGATCGGGTGGATCCAGAGGAAAACGTACAGGTCTCGGTAGCCCAAGTGTCGACTGTGAATGTTTCTAGGACAGCTGCTACGGTGGCTGGTTCTGATTCTGATGATGAAGTGGCAGAGGCAAGAAGGATTATGGTAACTCGAGAAAGACTACATGGGAAAAGAAAGAGAACAGATGATGACAGCGAGTCAGACTATGAGGAAGAGGTACAACAATTAATACGCAGATCAAGAAGGGAACGGATAGGTGCAGGATCGGGAGCCGGTGAGAGCTCTAGGGTGGTACGTTTCACTCCACCAGCACTATCCGGTATGACAATGGTTCCCTCATCACTACAGGTTACAAGGCCAAGCGCTACGGTTGTTCCCGTGGTGGCTACCTCATCTACATTTGGCCTCCCACCCACTACTTTTCAACTTTCGGCTCCTGAGATCGTTTCGTTGCCGCCTCCGACTGTTACTCCAACGGAGGTCGTGGCACAATTTATCGAATCGACTGTTGTGGCCACTGCAGGGTTATCGGTGACGATACCACCTGCGGTTACGTCTATTTCTACTTCTGAGTTCCCGGTGACATCGGAAATCCCTCCTCAGTACACTCAAGATATATCACATATGAGGTTCGATTTCGATGCAACCCTATCAGACTCTGAACGAATAGCAGCACTTGAACGAGTCGTGGCAGAGCAGTCAAGGATTAATCTTATCCAGACCCAGGCTATTCAGCGCCTAGTTGCAGAGAATCAGATGCAGTCGTCCCTGCTGGTAGAACATGGAAAAATCATAGATGCTTTCAAGGAGTTCTTGGCATCTCAGGGGGAGACGAGCTGTAAAGGCGATGAGTTGAGGACCAAGAGACGAAATGATAGAGACGATGATCCCAATGCGTCGAAAGATGCAGGTGGTGAGTTGCCAAGAACTGATCAAGCTCTTGGAACTTCCACAACTCAGGGGGAGTCGACAACTGCAGCTGGTGGTGATGATGTGGTGGTAGTGGACGTAGAGGAGATGGATGATGGTTTGGTTGGTGATGATGATGTACTACCGAGTGATGTGATAGAGAAGATTGGTGAAGAGATTGTGATTGATACAGAGATAGAAGAGAGAGAGATAGTTGAGGAAAATATTGAGCATGACATTCCAGATGTTGAGAAAGCAGATATGAGTAAAGAGATGGCTAGTGATGAATCTGAATGGGAAGAGCTATGACAAACTGAAATTTTTTTTTTTACTCTTTTAGACACTCATCACGACTTGACTCAAATTTTCGGGACGAAAATTCTTTAACATGGGAATGATGTGACAATCGTCAATTTCAGGTTAACTCCGTTAACTCAACTCCGTCAATTCAAACTTAAAGATCATTGAATCTATAACGCACACTTCATTACATTTAAACTAGGGTTTAAATGACGCTTAACACTTACTACATGTGTAGTCTTTCGGGATTTGCACCGAAACGCAAACGAGTTGACGCAAACGATTGATAAATAAACGAAAAACGTCAAAACAGTAATTATGTGATAATTATGTGTTAGACTTATGTGTTATGTGATAACATGGTTATAAACGTTAACTCAAGACGAAAACAAGTTAGTTAGGCTAGAAAAACAACACTTGAAAGTAGAGGGACTTAAGTGTAACTTGTGTGTCTATAAATATAACCTTAAAAATTAAACCCTAACTATTATTATTATTAATCCCAACCCGATCGGCCCCCCCCCCCTCCCCTTTGCTCCTTGCTGCCGTCGACTTCCACACACACATACATCAAGAAATCAAGTGTTTAATCCAAGAACTAGGTGCTAGGAAGGTATAATTGATCATCCTTTACATTCTTGTTGATTGATTTTGATGTTTGTTGGGTTAATAACAAACCCTAGGCTGCCGATTTTGAGTATGTACATAGCTAACATGATTGTTGTTATTTGGATGATGATTGATAAACTAGATTGAATCTTGTTGTATGGTGATTGTTGTGTCTTTGATTTGAGTTCAAACACAAACCCTAATCTTGTATGTAATGTGAAATTGATGTGCATGGATGGTGTTTATGGGTCTAGAGGGTTATATGGATGCATGATAGTTCATAGATTGTTATTATGTTGAGTTTGGATGCAAACAGATTCTGGACAGAATGTGTATACGATGTTTAAGTGACTGTAACGAAGTGTAAACGTGAAAGTTGGTTGAGATTGTGGGTACTGAAGTAAACTAGGTTGAGTCTAGTTTCTATAAAGTATAAGTTTGTAATTTTTGGACAAGTAGAAGTTTACTTTTATGATTTTACATAAACGTTGTGCAAAGCTGAGCTGTTAGACCTGCTGTTAGGTTATGTTGTAAATGTTATATCTCATGAACTACGAGACCAATTGGGTTGGTTCCACTTCTGGAAGTTGACTCATTGAGTTAGGAACCAAACCCAAGTGGTCTTTCATTTATTGGATTTTTCGTTTAACGGGAATTGCAAATAACATTCTGTTGTGCATGAATCTGACTGTTATGAGTTTGCTGTAATGATTTGATGATTGTGAGAAAACTATGAGGAATAAAAATGTAATAAAATATGTTTTGGAAACCTAAGACATATGTGCTTCTGTGATGATTTTTGGTAAATTAATTGAGATGCTATGATCGGTGAAATAGTACAATCTTTCTAGTAGGATTTCTGGCTCGGTGAAACTAGCTGCTGAGTTGTGTAAAAATGCATGAAGCATGATACTTGTTATATAATTGCTATGTTTTGACCAAAATACCCTTACGGGGAATAATTGCTAAGTGATTGCCATGATTTGACCAAATTGCCCTTATGGGGGATAATGGCTAGTTAATTGTTATTTGTTGACCAAAATGCCCTTACGGGAAAAATTGCTAGTAATGTACATTATGAATACATGACACGTATATGATTGCTTACACATGTGATGTGTCACAAAAACACTTGTTAAAGTCACACACGATTCACGAACGAAACACGAAACATGTTATGTGCATAGGTATTATGTGCCGGGTCTAGAGACTCGATAATATTCCGACACTTAGAAAAATCTCTTTGTTGTTTTAGAACGTTAGAGAGAGTTTTTCGGTGACGCGCATCTTGGTGATTATTTTGGGAAATTCTTCGCAAACAGTGAGTTTCACTTTCCCCTCTTTAAACTGTTTTCAAACGCTTTTCACTTGGGGGAGATAACATACTCCACAACGCATTTAAGATTTTGTTATAAATTATATATCACTTGTAAAGGCTAAGTGGCAAACGAAACATTTGAAGTCCTACACATCGAACCGGTTAATATTTTGAATAGCGAGTCACTGTTGAGTAGTACTACTGGGTTTGACAAACCCCACCCAACGCTAAACTCGACTGGAGGTCGAGCGGATGTAATTTTGGCTAACACGTACCATGGTCTGGAGGACCTGGTGACAAGGCACTTACTAAACGAGTCAGCTTCGGTGTCGAACACTTAGTAATACTTGTTGTATAGATTAGCTACCTATCGATATATAATTTGACATAACACTATCTGGTAACGCAAAACGCCGTAACGTGGTTACGCAAAACGCTTAACGCAAAACGCCGTAACGTGGTTACGCAAAACGCTTAACATAAAACGCTGAACGCAAACGCTAAACGATTTATTTTATATAACTTGTGAACTCACCAACCTTGTGTTGACACTTTTAGTATGTTATTCTCAGGTAGCCGAGGCGGGCGCGCGGTTTAGGAACATGCATTGTGTGATAAACTTTTAACTATGCAAACTTGTTTTTAACTGTTATCCTTGGTTTTTAAATCGTCCTGCGTGACGTAATATTGTTCTATGGTTTTACGCTTCCGCACTTATTTTCATTTAAACGTTTTTATGGTTTGATTATAACTGATGATTCCGATCCTGTTAGTTCACACCCTCTGGCGGTAAAACTCCGTTAGTGGATTTTGAGGGTGTGACAGATTGGTATCTGAGCCATTGGTTATAGCGAACTAGAAGCTGCATGCATACTAGACTATAACCGCGACGACCCATTAGTTATAATGATACGCACTGCATAGGTTTGTGTAGTCTTGTAATCTTATCTCTTTACCTCTTTCACTCATACGCGCGCGCATACACGGCTTACCTGTAGGAATGTCGACGCCACCCTCATCATCATCCGATTCGATGACGCATGCTCACGGGAAGGAACCGCAGTTACCAACCGCCTCGCCACCCCGAGTAGTCCCGGAACTCGAAGCTCCCGCACCGAAGAGATACCGCCTATCCGGAGGCATATGCGTAAGCGACGTTAGCTGGGATTGGTACCCTAACATGATCAGACGTATGGTCTATCGCGAACAAGTTCCCCCGTTACCTCACCCGAACCACCCTGCTTATCCCAACACCCTACCACCCATAACCGAACCTGTAGAGAGAGTTCTCGCAGTTGTTGTTTCATGCTTGGAGCGTGACGTGGGTTACATGCGCTATACGAGGGAGAACGTTTCCAGAATGTTAAAAGACGGAACCGAGACTAAGGAGGAGATTGCCCGCATGGCAGCGGCAATGAAAGAAATGCAAGAGACTAGCGATCAGCAGATGAAGGTTATGATGAAGATGCAAGCTGAGATGATAGACTTGAAAGAGCAACTCCAAGAAGCAAGGACCCGAACTGAGATAGCGTTGGAGCGTTGCGATGTCTTGCAAATGCAACTTGCTCAGAACGCAGTCGAACCTGAGGCTGAGCCTGAGGCCGAACCTGAAGAAGATCCCGAAGAGGAGCCTGAGGAGGATCCCGAGGAAGATCCCGAGGAAGATCCCGAGGAGGAACCTGAAGAAAAACCGGAGGAAGAACCGGCTGAGGAGCAGGCACACTCGGAGGTGTCCTCAGATGATGACATCTAGTGATGATGACACTTAGATGGAGGGGTTGTCTCCATCCGAACTATTATTTTTCTATGATTTTAAGGATTGATTGGAAATACTTTGTAGCGAATACAATGGTTTTAATCATGAAATTTTTTTTTAGACTAATATGTGGTTGTGATGTGATGTTGTTTCATATTTTCTATCTTACCTATCTTTTTATTACATGTATGGTGTGTTGTATATGAAAGAAAAATTCATGTTTAACATTTTATACTGTGATTCTAGGAAATGGCTGGAAGAAACGCTGGACGAGGACGTGGTAACATCAGCATGACTGCAGCTGAACTCCAAACTCTGCTGAACGACCATGTTGCGGCCGCTTTAGCCGCACACGTTCAGAATCAAGCTGTAGGTCCGAGTGGAACATGTACCTTCAAGAACTACCTTGACTGCAAGCCCAGTACGTTTAAAGGCACTGAGGGAGCTATAGGCTTCCTGCGTTGGGCTGAGAAGGCTGAGTCGGCATTTGAGATGTGTAATTGTCCCCCTGCCAGTAGGGTCAAATTTGCTGCTGGGACACTTGAGGATTCCGCCCTCACTTGGTGGAATTCAAACGTCCAGATCCTTGGGTTAGAACTAGCTAATGCGATGAACTGGGAGGAGTTCAAAAACATGATGCGAGAGGAGTACTGTCCGAGAGAAGAGATTTCAAAGTTAGAGTCGGAGTTTTGGTCACTGAAGATGGTGGGCTCGGAAATTGAAGCCTACACTACTCGTTCTCACGAGTTGGCTGTGATGTGTCCGCGGATGGTGGATCCGCCGAGCAAGAGGATAGAAATGTACATTGATGGATTACCACTGCAGATTCAGGGCATGGTGACGTCTTCCAGGCCAGCCACGATCCAACAAGCGATCCGTTTAGCTCACAAACTGACGGATCAGGCTGTGACCCAAGGTGCGTTACCACCGAGGGGTTCGACCGTTAAAGCCCGTGACAACCAGAGTAACGACAATAACAGCAACAGCAACCCGAACAGCGGGAAGAGGAAGTTTGATAACACCAGATCTCCATCCTCGAACCTCCCACCGCAACAACACTACCGTAAGCCCGAATTCACTCGGAGCTTTAACACTCAGAATCACAACAACAACAACAACGGTAGCGGACAGGTTTCGAGCGGATATGCTGGGAAATATCCAAAGTGCAACAGGTGCAACTATCATCATGTCGGCCAGTGTGACCGTGTCAAGTGTCAAAGATGCGGAAAGATAGGTCACCAAGCGAAAGAATGTAGAGGAGACCTTGCGGCAAATGGTGCTCCTAAGCCACCGATGACGACGAAGGGATGTTTTGAATGTATGCAGGAAGGCCATTTCCGGAAAGATTGCCCCAAGCTGAAACAGAATGACAACAATGGGGGTAATGGAAGTGGCAGTAATGGTGGAGGCAATGGCAAGGGAAGAGCGTTTGTGATTGGATCGGGTCAAGCCCGCAATGATCCGCACGTGGTGTCTGGTAAGTTCCCTGTAAACGATTGTTTTGCTTCTGTTTTGTTTGACACTGGAGCTGATAGGAGTTTTGTGTCGAAAGCCTTTAGCCAACTTTTAGACTTAACTCCAACCCCGTTAGATGCTAAGTTTCCTGTTGAATTAGCTGACGGTAAGACTATAATAATGACTCATGTGCTTGCGGGATGTAAGTTAAAACTGTCAGGTCATGTCTTTGATATCGACCTTATCCCTTTTACGCTTAGTAGTTTCGATGTCGTTGTCGGCATGGACTGGTTATCCGAGAACCGAGCGGAGATTATATGCCACGACAAGATAGTCCATATTACCACCCCTTCCGGCGAGATCATTTCGGTCCGAGGCGAGAGAAGCGGCATGACCACCAGCGTCATTACCCTTATGAAGGCGCAGAAGTATCTACGAAAGGGTCATCCGGCAATTTTTGGCGCAGATTGTTGAGAAACTCGCGGAGGAGAAACGAATTGAAGATATACCTGTTGTGCGAGACTTCCCGGAAGTTTTCCCGTAGGATTTGCCCGGACTCCCTCCTATTCGTCAAGTCGAATTTCAAATCGAGTTGACACCCGGTGCAGCACCCATAGCATGAGCCCCGTATCGGCTCGCACCGGCGGAACTTCAGGAGTTGTCCACTCAGTTGCAAGATTTGTTGGATAAGGGCTTTATCCGACCTAGCTCATCGCTGTGGGGAGCCCCTGTCTTGTTTGTCCGAAAGAAAGACGGGACTTTCCGAATGTGCATCGACTACCGGGAATTGAACAAGGTGACGGTCAAGAACCGTTATCCTTTACCCCGAATTGATGATTTGTTTGACCAGCTTCAAGGATCGAGTTACTACTCGATGATCGATCTGCGATCCGGTTACCACCAGCTGAGAGTGCGCGAGGAAGATATCTCAAAGACGGCTTTCAGAACACGGTATGGTCATTACGAGTTTTCGGTTATGCCTTTTGGCCTAACCAACGCACCAGCCGTATTTATGGATCTCATGAATCGAGTATGCAAGGCGTACCTCGACAAGTTTGTGATTGTTTTCATCGATGATATACTCGTCTACTCCAAGAACGAGACTGACCACGAAGAGCACTTAAGGGTAATTCTGAAACTATTGAAGAAGGAACAACTGTATGCTAAACTCTCGAAATGTGAATTTTGGCTTCGCGAGGTTCACTTTTTAGGACATGTGATCAACGAGAATGGTATCCATGTCGATCCCGGTAAGGTAGAGGCCATCAAAAACTGGGAAGCACCTAAGACTCCGACTGAGGTGCGACAATTCCTAGGACTGGCCGGCTACTACCGGTGTTTCATCGAGGGATTTTCAAAGATTTCTCAACCCCTCACCGCTTTGACTCACAAGGGCACTAAGTACAATTGGGGTGACGCGCAAGAATCCGCCTTTCAACTATTAAAAACCAAACTTTGTAGCGCCCCTATTCTAGCCCTCCCCGAGGGAACGGAAAATTTTGAGGTACACTGTGACGCATCTATACAAGGTCTCGGTTGTGTACTCATGCAACTCGAGAAGGTTATAGCTTACGCCTCTCGACAACTACGGGTTCACGAGAAGAACTACACGACCCATGATTTGGAACTCGGAGCTGTGGTGTTTGCTTTTAAGATATGGAAGCATTACTTGTACGGTACCAAGTTTACCATTTACACCGACCACAAGAGTCTCCAACATATCTACGATCAGAAGGAGCTGAACATGCGACAGCGTCGTTGGGTCGAGCTGCTCAAAGATTACGATTGTGCCATCAAGTACCACCCTGGCAAGGCCAATGTAGTGGCCGACGCTCTCAGCCGAAAAGAAACAGATAAACCCAGACGAGTGCGAGCATTGCAACTCACGATTCATGCCAGCTTACCTGATCAGATTCGCGATGCGCAACTTGAAGCTTTGAAAGATGACAATCTTCCATCGGAACTCATGAGGGGCATGAACAAGCAACTTGAAACCAGATCGGACGGGGTCCGATATTTTGAGAACCGGATTTGGGTTCCACGATACGGAGAGTTGAGAACTCTAGTGATGGACGAAGCTCACAAGTCCCGATATTCTATCCACCCTGGCTCAGATAAAATGTATCATGATTTAAAGGCACTTTACTGGTGGCCGAACATGAAAGCCGACATTGCCACCTACGTGAGCAAATGCTTGACTTGTGCCAGAGTCAAGATAGAATACCAGAAACCATCTGGTCTACTGCAACAACCGGAACTCCCAATGTGGAAATGGGAACACATCTCAATGGACTTTATCACGGGTTTACCTAAGACACCGACGGGATGCGATACCATCTGGGTGATCGTTGACCGGTTGACTAAATCGGCACACTTCCTAGCAATTAAAGAAACGGACAAAATGGAAAGACTGACTCGTGTTTACATGAAGGAAGTAGTGTCTAGACACGGAGTGCCTGTCTCAATCATTTCTGATCGAGATTCTCGTTTCACTTCGCACTTTTGGAAGTCGCTGCAAAGCGTACTAGGCACCCGTCTCGATATGAGTACAGCATACCATCCTCAGACGGATGGGCA
This sequence comes from Bidens hawaiensis, assembly GCF_021521415.1. Taxonomy (NCBI): domain Eukaryota; kingdom Viridiplantae; phylum Streptophyta; class Magnoliopsida; order Asterales; family Asteraceae; genus Bidens; species Bidens hawaiensis. Next base: position 245,498 of record NW_027492311.1, on the reverse strand, counting down.
AAGTGAACGGACTATTCAGACCCTGGAGGATATGTTGCGTGCATGCGTTTTGGATTTCGGAAAAAGTTGGGAACCCCACTTACCCTTGGTAGAGTTTTCGTATAATAACAGCTACCACGCAAGTATTAAGGCAGCGCCGTTTGAAGCGCTGTACGGACGGAAGTGTCGATCACCACTCTGCTGGGCAGAGGTGGGTGACAGCCAAATCACTGGTCCGGAACTGGTACTCGAAACTTCGGAAAAGATTGTTCAAATCCGAAATCGCATGGCAGCAGCACGAGATCGCCAAAAGAGTTACGCAGACAAGCGCCGAAAACCTCTCGAATTTCAAGTGAACGATCGGGTGTTACTCAAAGTCTCACCTTGGAAAGGTGTGGTTCGCTTTGGGAAGCGAAACAAACTCAACCCACGGTATGTTGGTCCGTACCGGATAACTGAGCGCATTGGTCCGGTGGCGTACCGACTGGACCTACCAACAGAACTCAGCGGCGTACACGATGTATTCCACGTATCAAATTTAAAGAAATGCCTATCTGATGAAACCCAAGTAGTCCCTTTGGAGGAACTACAAGTTGATGAACAGTTACGTTTCATTGAGGAACCAGACGAGGTTTTGGATTGGGAAACCAAAACGCTCAAACACAGCAAAATTCCAATCGTTAAGGTTCGTTGGAACTCGAGACGTGGACCGGAGTTCACGTGGGAACGCGAGGATCAAATGATGAAAAAGTATCCTCACCTTTTTGAAAGGCTAACCAAACACAGAAAACCGCGAAACTGTTAAATTTCGGGACGAAATTTCTTTCTACTAGGGGATGATATGACAAACTGAAATTTTTTTTTTTACTCCTTCAGACACTCATCACGACTTGACTCAAATTTTCGGGACGAAAATTCTTTAACATGGGAATGATGTGACAATCGTCAATTTCAGGTTAACTCCGTTAACTCAACTCCGTCAATTCAAACTTAAAGATCATTGAATCTATAACGCACACTTCATTACATTTAAACTAGGGTTTAAATGACGCTTAACACTTACTACATGTGTAGTCTTTCGGGATTTGCACCGAAACGCAAACGAGTTGACGCAAACGATTGATAAATAAACGAAAAACGTCAAAACAGTAATTATGTGATAATTATGTGTTAGACTTATGTGTTATGTGATAACATGGTTATAAACGTTAACTCAAGACGAAAACAAGTTAGTTAGGCTAGAAAAACAACACTTGAAAGTAGAGGGACTTGAGTGTAACTTGTGTGTCTATAAATATAACCTTAAAAATTAAACCCTAACTATTATTATTATTAATCCCAACCCGATCGCCCCCCCCCCCCTCCCCTTTGCTCCTTGCTGCCGTCGACTTCCACACACACATACATCAAGAAATCAAGTGTTTAATCCAAGAACTAGGTGCTAGGAAGGTATAATTGATCATCCTTTACATTCTTGTTGATTGATTTTGATGTTTGTTGGGTTAATAACAAACCCTAGGCTGCCGATTTTGAGTATGTACATAGCTAACATGATTGTTGTTATTTGGATGATGATTGATAAACTAGATTGAATCTTGTTGTATGGTGATTGTTGTGTCTTTGATTTGAGTTCAAACACAAACCCTAATCTTGTATGTAATGTGAAATTGATGTGCATGGATGGTGTTTATGGGTCTAGAGGGTTATATGGATGCATGATAGTTCATAGATTGTTATTATGTTGAGTTTGGATGCAAACAGATTCTGGACAGAATGTGTATACGATGTTTAAGTGACTGTAACGAAGTGTAAACGTGAAAGTTGGTTGAGATTGTGGGTACTGAAGTAAACTAGGTTGAGTCTAGTTTCTATAAAGTATAAGTTTGTAATTTTTGGACAAGTAGAAGTTTACTTTTATGATTTTACATAAACGTTGTGCAAAGCTGAGCTGTTAGACCTGCTGTTAGGTTATGTTGTAAATGTTATATCTCATGAACTACGAGACCAATTGGGTTGGTTCCACTTCTGGAAGTTGACTCATTGAGTTAGGAACCAAACCCAAGTGGTCTTTCATTTATTGGATTTTTCGTTTAACGGGAATTGCAAATAACATTCTGTTGTGCATGAATCTGACTGTTATGAGTTTGCTGTAATGATTTGATGATTGTGAGAAAACTATGAGGAATAAAAATGTAATAAAATATGTTTTGGAAACCTAAGACATATGTGCTTCTGTGATGATTTTTGGTAAATTAATTGAGATGCTATGATCGGTGAAATACTACAATCTTTCTAGTAGGATTTCTGTCTCGGTGAAACTAGCTGCTGAGTTGTGTAAAAATGCATGAAGCATGATACTTGTTATATAATTGCTATGTTTTGACCAAAATACCCTTGCGGGGAATAATTGCTAAGTGATTGCCATGATTTGACCAAATTGCCCTTATGGAGGATAATGGCTAGTTAATTGTTATTTGTTGACCAAAATGCCCTTACGGGAAAAATTGCTAGTAATGTACATTATGAATACATGACACGTATATGATTGCTTACACATGTGATGTGTCACAAAAACACTTGTTAAAGTCACACACGATTCACGAACGAAACACGAAACATGTTATGTGCATAGGTATTATGTGCCGGGTCTAGAGACTCGATAATATTCCGACACTTAGAAAAATCTCTTTGTTGTTTTAGAACGTTAGAGAGAGTTTTTCGGTGACGCGCATCTTGGTGATTATTTTGGGAAATTCTTCGCAAACAGTGAGTTTCACTTTCCCCTCTTTAAACTGTTTTCAAACGCTTTTCACTTGGGGGAGATAACATACTCCACAACACATTTAAGATTTTGTTATAAATTATATATCACTTGTAAAGGCTAAGTGGCAAACGAAACATTTGAAGTCCTACACATCGAACCGGTTAATATTTTGAATAGCGAGTCACTGTTGAGTAGTACTACTGGGTTTGACAAACCCCACCCAACGCTAAACTCGACTGGAGGTCGAGCGGATGTAATTTTGGCTAACACGTACCATGGTCTGGAGGACCTGGTGACAAGGCACTTACTAAACGAGTCAGCTTCGGTGTCGAACACTTAGTAATACTTGTTGTATAGATTAGCTACCTATCGATATATAATTTGACATAACACTATCTGGTAACGCAAAACGCCGTAACGTGGTTACGCAAAACGCTTAACGCAAAACGCCGTAACGTGGTTACGCAAAACGCTTAACATAAAACGCTGAACGCAAACGCTAAACGATTTATTTTATATAACTTGTGAACTCATCAACCTTGTGTTGACACTTTTAGTATGTTATTCTCAGGTAGCCGAGGCGGGCGCGCGGTTTAGGAACATGCATTGTGTGATAAACTTTTAACTATGCAAACTTGTTTTTAACTGTTATCCTTGGTTTTTAAATCGTCCTGCGTGACGTAATATTGTTCTATGGTTTTACGCTTCCGCACTTATTTTCATTTAAACGTTTTTATGGTTTGATTATAACTGATGATTCCGATCCTGTTAGTTCACACCCACTGGCGGTAAAACTCCGTTAGTGGATTTTGAGGGTGTGACAAGAGCAGCCTAGATGGAAAGAAGGCTATGCTCAGTGGTTCGTCAAAACGAAGAAACCGGCGGTCCCTACAATGTTTAAGAAGAGTTACAACATTAAAGGCTATGCTGAAGCGAAGAAAGGGATTATTTGCTGGATATATGATGAGCAGTTGAGGCTCTTCGTGATTAAAAGGTATGACGGTGTTCAGTACTTTAAAAGGATGTTGAGATCGTTGAATACACTGCCAGAATGTGAAGTGAAAGACTTAGCCAGATTGGGATTGATAAACAGAAGTGACGATAATATGGCTAGAGTCATTAGGAAGATTGTGTGGAAAGAGAGTATAAAAGAGAAGAAATTTGAGCTGTTGAAACCACAAAAAGGAAAACTTGTTGAAGACAAGGATAGAGGTTTAAGAGCTGATGGAAAACCTTGGATGATTATGAAGTATAAACCGATCCGGTGTTTGAAAGAAGTACCGATGAAATTAATGCCCAAGGATGTGCTTAAAGACCTGAAGTGGTGGTATGTAGATTGTGAGACAGCTGAGGCAGTGATGGAAGACGAGGATGAACAAGAGGTGCTAAGAGTTTATGATCCGATGCACTTGGTAAACTTATCGCAAGCTGATTTGCAGGTGTTGAATGATAAAAAGATATTTTATATTCCTGCTTGGAAAGACGAAGCGAGGAAATATCAAAGAATAGTATCGGTTTGTGTTCGAGAAGGAGTGCATGCTTAAAGATGAAGATAAGAGTGTTGAAGATTACAAGACACGTGTTTGAAGCTAAAGAGATGAAGCTACTGCCAAGGGGGAGTCTGTTGGTGCATGATGTCAGTAGTTCAGTGTCGAGTGTCTGTAATCATGTTAGTTAGATTTGTGTTTGTATGTAGGCGAAGTTACTAACAAGTTCGCTGATATGGGCGAACTTGTTAGACAAGCGAAGTTAGGGACAACTTCGCCTGAACATGCCAGGCGAAGTTGTCGTGTCTATATAAGCTGTTTTGTTTACGGCTTATTAAGAATTGAGTTTGTTATTCGTGTATTCGAGTCAGAGAGTTTGTATTCAGTGATCATAGTATCACGTGTTTACGGTTGGAATACAACGTGTGTTTGATTATCGTATCGTGTGTTAGCTCGTATTGTTTTCTATACTCGTAGCGTCTTACGTAGGGATTCCGCACCTACGTAGAACGCGATATCTCGTGTAGATCCGGCTGGGAACCTACACTATCTCTCGCTCCGGCGGTAACCCCGGAAGATCCTCTGGGAATACTTATGGGTAGTCACGCACGATAGGAACATCTTTCTTTTCTTTCATCTCGGCCGTAGCGTTGACAACATACGCCAGGTAGGCACCGCACCCTCGCCTTAATAGTCCCTCGGCTTTTATCATCGAAATGACATTAAGCCCAGAACTTTCCTTATCACCATAAACCGTCACCGCACTACCATCAAGGACTTTAACCTTATCTGTCACACCCTGACCAAATGCGGCGGAACATGCCGAGGTGTAACGATTGCCCATAAGCACATGACACTATTAAAGCGACAATATTTAATAAACTCATTTCATTTCACAACATCGGAAATGTCACATAACAATATTCACAACAAGTCACAACAAAAAATAACAAAATGTAGCAAATCAAATGTTGTTCATTTTTGCTAATATCCTAATGGTATTCGTGACGTTTTCTTCAAGCATCCAAAATCAACCAAGATGTAAACCTGTAACATTTCATAAAATAAAGTTTGTCAACACAAAGGTTGGTGAGCAATTCATAAGTTTGAGCATATAAGTATATAGTAATAAGAAAGATCCACAAAACTAGTATACGAAACAATAAATAAAAGCCACAACTTGGATAAATTGATAATCGCTAATAGAATTACGTTAGCGCCACCTAGCTACAAGGGGTTGCCAAGTAGTCTAGGATTTAATAGATTATCGTTAATTGCATTACGTTAACGACACCTTGCTACAAGGGGATGCCAAGTAGTCTAGGATTTATAGATTCAACCAACCGAAAGCGATAAACACATAGGCATATAAGCATAGAACACCAAATCGAGCAAGTATTTAAGTAAAGTATACAACAACGTTTGTGGTTTAAGACCCATGTATAAAACATTTAGTTTAGATAAGATGATATGTCACCCCCAAAACAAAAGATAGAAAACGGGGTATGAAGTTACTAACGTTCAAGTAATAAAACTTGAAAGATTGATTATTTGTAGATTTGCCGAAAGGATGAGTTAATGGATGAAGCCTAAAATAAAAAGAAGTCTTGGATTTAGAAAGGTTGCCTTGAAGATCTTTAAATAAAATAATTGTTGCAAAAAGTAAACAATTTAAAGTTCAAGGTTTAAAATGTAACTATTTAAGAATTTATAATAATAACCCTTTAAAAATGTAAGTTTGTTCAAAACCGGGTTAAAGTATCTAACCTTAATATTTACTTAACCAATGTTAAGTAATAAGGTGGGGAAAATGCTGAAATGCAAGTTCCATTGGGCTAAAGATACTAAAACGGGTCTTTAACGAGTGTTCGGGTTGTTGGTTCGGGTCTTGACGAATGGTCAAACCCAAAGTCAACTTTCCAAAATATTAATTGTTATGAGATAACTCACAAAAACTTTATAGGACTTAACCAAGTATGTAGATCTATTGTTTAGAACTAACAACGCACGTTAAGCGAGTAAAAATCGGATCGGTTCGGTTTCCATCTCACAACAAGTTCATAAATGAATTCCACATACCCATATATCATAGATCTTGTATAAAAATGTAAAAAATGAAAATATTTAAGTTCTACAACTAAAAAGTCAACAACAAGTATTTTTAACAAAAGTTCGGTTTGGTTCGGTTTCCATCTCACAATGAGTTCATAGATGGTCTCCACATACCCAAGACTTGTAAATGTGACTAACAAACTAAAATAAGCAGAAGTTAGGCATAAATAATATGTATAAATAAGTTATGTGTGTGTGTATATATATCAAGAACTCGAAGTCCTCCATGAAGCCTTGCCTTATGACGTTCGAAACTCAACCAACCGGAGTCGGTGAAGTAACTAACAAAGGTAACAAGGGGTGTGTATTATATATATGTTGTACCACCATATTCAAGAGTTAGTAATGTTAGATGAACAAGCTCAATTAAAGATAAAACTCAGTTTGACTTTTAGAAGTCAAACCTTCAAGAACACAATGAAAATAACCTTAAGATCTTTGAATTTGAGAGAGAAATTTGGAGTTGTAGCAGAGATTAATGGATGGAAAGGGTGGTGTATATATAGGGTAAGTTGAAATGGTCAAGCATAAAGGGTCTTGCATGAAAATTGGGTGTTTTGGTCACATGTATGCATAAAAATTAGCAAAAACGGGCTGATGTGCAAGTGTGCCTTCGCGCTACGCGACCGGGTCGTCGCGCCCCACGAAGGGGTTATTTTCCAGATTTCCAAAAATGGCAGTTTTGGTCCCCGAAGTTCGTTTTAAATGATTTTTAAGCGTTTTAAAGACTGAAATGAATGTTTTCAAGACCCAACAAGTGTAAAACAATATTGAAACATAAATCCATCATTTTTATTATATCAAAGGTTTCGGTTTACAAAACGGGTCGGTTTACATAAATAAAGTTTACAAAACGAATACTATTCATACCCGAAATTAACAAAAGTCACATTATCATCCTAAGGTCATAACGTACAAGGTAACAGGTAACTCATGTCCCTCTAACTCTATCTTACAGTCCTTAACCATTTTTACTATTTTAACCGAAATGTAACTAACGGTTTCTACCATAAAGGTTTCGGACTCTCGACAACATTTCATTTTAGCTAAATTACTAAAGGGCGCGGCTACGAAACTTTTGTTCGCACCTGAATCAAATAATACAGAAGCGGAAACACCGTTTACTAGAAACGTGTAACACCCCGGCTTTAAGCGGAATACGCCCGGGTGCAACGTACAGATCACTCATAAGCTCGTAACACTATTAATCGTGACGATATATTTATTTTATTTCATAATTTCGCAAGTACACAAATAGTTTGATAATGAGAAAAAAAACATCACATCTAAATGAAGCAAATATTATTCATTGAAATAATCCTAAGGTATAACTAATTTTCTTGTCCTGGCACTTCGTCGTATCAACCTGCAGCACGTTTAAAATAATATATTTGGTCAACAACACATGTTGGTGAGTTTTCATAAGTTTTTGCGTATATAAATATATATAAAATGTGTGATTCAACGATTGTCGTGCAATAAACATTCAAACATAATGTAAATGAAATCAAATAGTGTCGTCCTCCCGTTCATTTAGCCGAAGCCGCAGAAGTCGGGGAAATGAGAACCATCTTACGTAAACAACCGAAGTCGTAACGTTAGACGGCGCAGGTGCGTCCCGTCGGACCCTCCCACTATGTGTATGCATTTGCGTCACTTCCACCATAAAAACAGTAAACACGTTGCAAGCAAGTTCACGTATAATCATAAACAATATGCAAGAATAATATTAACATGTACGATAAATGTGAATCATTTTGTAAATAAGTGCATAACTAACGAAATAAAAACTTGTAACATGCTACACCCCAAAAATATTTAAAGAGTTAAAAAGGGGTTATGAAAAACTCACATGTTAAGTAAGCGAGTCGAGAGCGAAAAATGCCTTTAAGCAAGTGAACCGACAAACTTTGGTTCAACAAACGACCCTAGATAAATAAATAGCTAGGCTTAAAAATAATTTGCGAAAAGAAAGTAATTTGGCGAGGACGTTCGGTTTATGACAAAGCAATTTATAAAGAAAATATATATATAAATATATATATATTAGGTTTATTAAAAAAGGCTTTTAGTTATTTGATTTGTTAAGTTAATTTATTTTAGTCCTGGAAAAATAAATGGGTTATAATAAATATTAATTAATTTAGGTGAGTCCGGTTTGTTCCAACCAAACAATTTAGAAAACTAGTTTAACGAGTGGTTCGTTTTTTTAGTCGAACACGAACCCGGTTATTGAGTCGGGTTTGTGAGTAACATAATTTGAAAAATATGAAGTAGTATGTTAAAAAATGTTTGTTCTTGATTATTAGTTTGTAAATATAAAAGTTGACTTTTAAACATAAATTCATAAACCGAACATAAGCGAGCCGATTACAAAGGATGATATGTCTCTATGAATGTCGTTTGGGTTGTCATCATGGAAACAATCGTTATGCGTAATGACAAGAAATAAACATTACCCGGGGATTGTATCACAAAAGAAGAAGAAAATAATACTTCTTGAGAAGTTGTCTTTTGAAAGTCAAACTTAAGACTTGAGAGAAATTGACAAGCTTGAATGATTTTGAGTGTAAATTAGTTGTGCAAGGAATGTAGAGAATGAATGAGCTTTATATAGGCTCAAAATCGTTAATAACAAGGTCAAGTGTGTTAATTTGATGGCTAGTCAAGAGGCTAGTCATAAGGCTTGAAACATGGTTTTGACTAGTTGAATGTCTTTTATGGCCAATTAAATGTCTTTGACTCAATTTATGAAAAAATTGATATAATACTTAAGATGAAATTTGTAACATCATAAATAACAAAATAACATAAAAAAACATGAAAAACATCATGAACATAAATATAAAAATAATTCACCATTTTATTAATAAATAAAGACCGGAAAGATGTCAAATTTTAAATGGGTCGGGTTTTTTTTGGGTTTCATAAATGATGAATGTCACAGGATTCACAACTTTTAGAAATCTCGTCCCGAAATTAAAATAAAAATAAAAAAAGAAAACAGCTACTACATGGAGTTGTTAAAAGTTTTAATAAATTTTATATATGTGTGAAAAATAAAATCAATAAATAAACAAATTAATAACATTGATCTTTGAATGACTAAAACAACGCTACAAATGCGATGTATGTCAATGGCACTTATATATAGGATGTACCATCGGCGTATCCACCATGCTTTTATCATACTGCATTTGTCTCGTTTCCCAAAATCATTCCAAGTTCCGAGTTATTCCACACAACTGTACTTATTATGTTTTCCATGCGAGAACTTCGATAATTACGTGTCGACTCATAATTACCTTTATCGTCGGATGGTCTACATAATTCGTCCCAATGTGTGGGTTTTAAGATAAGTAAATAAATTCTTATATGAAAGCTTGAATATCAAGAACAATGAAGTATAAGGATCAAAACTAACAAAACAATATATAAGCAAACCCTTGGGGTCAAGGATTACACGAATATATTAGGTAAAAATTAAAAATTAAACTATTGAAGTTTATTAGAATAAATGATGTTATTGGGGTTTAAAATGAAATAAATAGTGTTATTAAGGTTAAAACGATCTTACTGAGGTTTAAAACAAAATAGACGAAACTATTGAAGTTAAAATGAAATAAGCGAATCTCTAGAGTAACACACAATGATAAACTTAATGAATGAAATATTAAAGTCATCAGCATTGCAATACATAAATGGAATATTGTGGGTCAAGAATAGATGGGTGACTTGAACTAACAAAATATAACCAAGTGAATCGATACAGCGTTGATTTCAAGAATAAACGACACTTTTGTTGTCAAAATATCAAAATAGATTAAGTTTTTGGGGTCAATAATGACACACTAAACAAGTGAAAATTTCATATAAAGTAAAGTATCAACATGAATAAATGCGACATTGAGATTATGAATAACAAAGTGAACAGTTGAAACTTCAAGATTGAGAATAACAAAGTAAAACATTGTAATCAAATTGATGATACATTAAGATCAAGAATAACAAGATGGTTTGATAAAACATTGAGCGGGAAAACAACCAAACAAATAACCAAATCAATTCATGTAAAGTAAATATTATATGACATGTGACTTCTACTAGATAGCTATGATCATAGTCCTGGTTATAAATAAACGAATCTGTTTAGAGGTAACCGGTAATGGATAGCCAAAGGTAGAAATACAGTTTCTATTAGATAACTATGTACACAACCATGTTCATAGTCCCAACTTCCACTAAACGATTACGTTCATGGGAAATCAGTCGTAGACCGCGAGATCGAGGTAACAAAAGTAAACCAATTCGACAAATGACTATAAGTATTATAAAAGATGCATGTACTTGTGTGTTTCGTGCTTGAGAGTAAACATGAACGAAAATAGGTTAACAATCAATAAATAACAAAACTCAAATACAAATTCCATAACAACCTTCGAAGAAATTAGATACATAATATTACTTCGATTACATCCAGATAGAATTATATATAAAAAAATGCATGAAGAAGAAGTTAAAGAAAAACAAAATGAAGCTTGCGATATTGTCTTCTCGAAGGTAGGTTGGTTTGAGGTATGAAGGCTAGGGTGAGGGCGGTGCCATGATTTGTTAACTAAAACTCGTTGGCGTTGAGGAATGGGGGAAGAAAAATGATTTTTAACATTCATTTTAATTCATGAAAATCGGTTGCAAACGTGATATTTTTATAATTCAAAGTTATAATTTCTGTATGATAAATGAAAGTCCTTAATTAGTACTAAGGCTTGCGAACTATATGAAAATTTTTATGTAAAATAAAGGATTCCCTTTTGGTGGTGTCCTATGAAATCTTTAGAGAGAATCGCCAAATAAAATGACTTTTTTTATAGAAATTTTATAGTGATAATGTAATAGCCTCATGAGCGTAGTACTTGTTTGAAACAAAAGATTTTATTTAAAGATTTCATTTAACCTTGGAAAATATTATATATAAAAAAATAATAATGGTAATAGTAATAATAATACTAGTAATAATAGTAGTGATGATAATAATAATAACATTAATAATAGTAATGATACAACAACAACAACAATTATTATTTTTATTATTTTAATAAAAATCCATTTGATTTGACTTAAAGTCTTTTCTGTAAAAAATCAACTTAAATAAACACTTGTGAATTAGTTATTTTAAAATAGTCTAGGATTTGAATTGAAATTATAAGCGTAATGTATTCATAAAAAAATGAATGCGGAGAAACATGTGTGGTTTAAAAAAAATGGTATGTTTGATAAGTAGAAAGGGACTAAGTATTGGCGCAAGGCTAAGAATGAGCTTCAAGTGGCTAGGGAATGCGGTTTAGGGTATTGCATGGCAAAACACAAGTTAGGCGTTTCTGAGCATTGTTGGTGTGTTTGGGTCAATATAATGTAGTAGGCTCGCAACATGAGCTTATGGTAAAACATAAAGTGTGGTAAATGGTTGAGTAATGGGTCGTGAGAAGCATTTCGATATTGTGAGGCGATTGAGTGGTGACGTATAAACGATCTATACAAAGGCTATGTGTTCCGTGCAGTTTTTTTTTTTTTTTGGTTGGGTTGTCTTTGGGTATATTGAGTTTGTGTTGGGTTTTAGATTGATTAGGGCATAGATTTGGTGTTTGTGCTTGTTGTTGTGATTGGTGTTGATGAGTTTTAATGCATTTGGGTCATCATGGTCGGGATAACGACTGCCTATTGTTTGAAAATTTGGGCTGCCAATTTACAGGTTGAGTTTCGAGGGCGAAGTCGAGGAAAACGAGAAGACATGCTGCGAAGCGGAAATGATTCGCGTGACACAGAACGTAAATATCAAATCTGAATTACAAACCAAAAGAAACACTACATGAAACATTCAGAAACCTTAATTACTCTATATAAATCATAAAAAAATAATAAATAAATAAAATTACCTGAAGCAATATTTGAATTTGAGTTTCAAATGTCCATGGCCCAACAAGAGTTTTCGCAATTCAGTAAGAATTTCATAAATAATAAAATTAAAACTATATCAAATTTGAAATCAGAATATCCATGAACCACGGTGGATTTTCGTATCCGAATACAAACTTATATAAACAGTAAAATCGAATTGAAAATCGAGTGTTCGTGTATCACCATGACTTTTTGAATTTTCAGTTAAACCAAAATAATAACTGAATATCTGAATAAAGAAAACAAATTGAAAATCGACTATTCCTGTACCAAAATGACTTTTCAAATTTTCAATTAAAACCATAATATAAACAATTGAGTCTTTGGAATCACACATTGCATATACCACCATGACTTATATGCAATTTTTAAGAGTAAGATGAAACCACTTTCTATTCACAAAAGAAAATAATCACGTTTGATAACTTAAAGTAGCAATTCGTATGACGTTTAGTATGGTATGTTTTGGCCTAAAAGTTTCAGCACCCTTTTCATACCCTCCAGGTAAGGAACTAGGTCTCGCGGTTGATTGTGATTTATACGTATTGCTTATCCTTAGGTTTGATACTTTGGTGCCAAGGTTTAAAAAAAACAAATGTGTCCTTCCAGTTACTACATACCCGTCATGTAAAAGCATCTTTGATGACAATGAAAAGTCAAAATATCAAAACACGAATTATTACATTAAACATCAAAAATTCGTTGAAAAAAAATATATAAATGATTACAAAATTGCTTAGGCATAAGCCTTAGAGTTTGTTTGTGAGTAAGTGTACATGCGACGTTATAAAATATGATAAATATACTTGAAGCGTATGACAATCTTAAAAGATGCGGGCACATAACACATAGATTATACATGCAATTGGGGCCCTAAAAATAAACTATAACTATACTAGGTCGTTACGTCTAACCACCTATCTTATAGCCACGGCTTTAATACCAATCTGTAACACCCCGGCTTTAAGCAGAATACGCCCGGGTGCAACGTACAGATCACTCATAAGCTCGTAACACTATTAATCGTGACAATATATTTATTTTATTTCATAATTTCGCAAGTACACAAATAGTTAGATAATGGGACAAAAAAACATTACATCTAAATGAAGCAAATATTATTCATTGAAATAATCCTAAGGTATAACTAATTTTCTTGTCCTGGCACTTCGTCGTATCAACCTGCAGCACGTTTAAAATAATATATTTTGTCAACAACACATGTTGGTGAGTTTTCATAAGTTTTTGCGTATATAAATATATATAAAATGTGTGATTCAACGATTGTCGTGCAATAAACATTCAAACATAATGTAAATGAAATCAAAGAGTGTCGTCCTCCCGTTCATTTAGCCGAAGCCGCAAAAGTCGGGGAAATGAGAACCATCTTACGTAAACAACCGAAGTCGTAACGTTAGACGGCGCAGGTGCGTCCCGTCGGACCCTCCCACTATGTGTATGCATTTGCGTAACTTCCACCATATAAACAGTAAACACGTTGCAAGCAAGTACACGTATAATCATAAACAATATGCAAGAATAATATTAACATGTACGATAAATGTGAATCATTTTGTAAATAAGCGCATAACTAACGAAATAAAAACATGTGACATGCTACACCCCAAAAATATTAAAAGAGTTAAAAGGGGTTATGAAAAACTCACATGTTAAGTAAGCGAGTCGAGAGCGAAAAATGCCTTTAAGCAAGTGAACCGACAAAGTTTGGTTCAACAAACGACCCTAGAAAAATAAATAGCTAGGCTTAAAAAGAATTTGCGAAAAGAAAGTAATTTGGCGAGGACGTTCGGTTTATGACAAAGCAATTTATAAAGAATATATATATATATATGTACATATATATATATTAGGTTTATTAAAAAGGCTTTTGGTTATTTGATTTGTTAAGTTAATTTATTTTAGTCTTGGAAAAATAAATGGGTTATAATAAATATTAATTAATTTAGGTGAGTCCGGTTTGTTTCCAACCAAACAATTTAAGAAAACTAGTTTAACGAGTGGTTCGTTTTTTAGTCGAACACGAATCCAGTTATTGAGTCGGGTTTGTGAGTAACATAATTTGAAAAATATGAAGTAGTATGTTAAAAAATGTTTGTTCTTGATTATTAGTTTGTAAAAATAAAAGTTGACTTTTAAACATAAAATTCATAAACCGAACATAAGCGAGCCGATTACAAAGGATGATATGTCTCCATGAATGTCGTTTGGGTTGTCATCATGGAAACAATCGTTATGCGTAATGACAAGAAATAAACATTACCCGGGGATTGTATCACAAAAGAAGAAGAAAATAATACTTCTTGAGAAGTTGTCTTTTGAAAGTCAAACTTAAGACTTGAGAGAAATTGACAAGCTTGAATGATTTTGAGTGTAAATTAGTTGTGCAACGAATGTAGAGAATGAGTGAGCTTTATATAGGCTCAAAATCGTTAATAACAAGGTCAAGTGTTTTAATTTGATGGCTAGTCAAGAGGCTAGTCATAAGGCTTGAAACATGGTTTTGACTAGTTGAATGTCTTTTATGGCCAATTAAATGTCTTTGACTCAATTTATGAAAAAATTGATATAATACTTAAGATGAAATTTGTAACATCATAAATAACAAAATAACATAAAAAAAACATGAACAACATCATGAACATAAATATAAAAATAATTCACCATTTTATTAATAAATAAAGACCGGAAAGATGTCAAATTTTAAAATGGGTCGGGTTTTTTTTTTGGGTTTTAAAAATGATGAATGTCACAAAACGTACCTGTCACGACATCCGGAATTTGCTTGGCTTGCTCTTGAGTCAGCATGTAGGCTCTAGTTCTTGGTCTATCCTAATCAGCATCCTTCTTTTCACTTCCTCCAGTTTGACCGCCCGTACAAGCCCTCGCTAGGTGGCCAGTCTGACAGCACCTATAACATGCGGGCCTTGCATGGCAATCCTGAGCAAAATGCCCCACCTTCCTACACTTGTAACATGCATTTGACCCTAACCGGCATTCCCCTCCATGGGATTTCCCACACTTATAGCACACATCAGAACCGGTGCCCCACTTGCACTCGCCACCGTGCATCTTACCGCGGGTCTTGCACGACTTCTTTTCCCACACCTTCTGTTTCTTATCCTTTGAGTTCAACAACTGAGTACCGGGTCGTTTAACATGATTGACCCACTTTTTCTCTTTCTTTTCTTCTTCCACCACAACATCATCCGCAGCCAGGTCTGCATAAACCATCTTTGCAAGCTCGACAACAGAGTCAAAGGTAGCAGGTTTACTCGTCCTGACTTGCGTGCGGACTTTCTGTGGCAATCCCCTGACATAGCACTTAATTCTCTTAGCTTCAGGGTTGACCATATCAGGCACCAACCTAGACATTCGATTGAGCTCGGTGGTGTACTCACGATGTGTCATTGTTCCAGCTTTCAAGTTCAGGAACTTCATCTTCGCCTTCTCAACCTCGGAGCCAACACAAAATTTCTTCATAACCAGTTCTTTCAGATCCTCCCACTTTATAGCCTTGGTTTCCTCTTGACTCTTCCTCTGCTCAATCGATTCCCACCAGTACATCGCCTCATCACCAAATGATTGGGTGGCGTAACCGACAGCTTGGTTAGGGCGACACTCGCTGATTCGAATAATTTAATCCATGGCAGTTATCCATTTAAGAGTAGCGATTGCGTCTCCCAGACCAGTCAGTTTCGGCGGGTCCTATACCTTGAAGGACTTATAGTTGGACCCACCTCGGCCTTCTTTCTTGTCACCAGCTTTCACAGACCTAACTCCACTCGAGGCCTCCCTTTTTTCTTCCTCATCTCTCCTACCATCACCACCTGTTCCTCAAGTAGTTCTTTCATGGCTTCCAGCAGACCCTCCAGGAGTAATATTCTTTACAGCAGTGGCTACAGCTTGGACAATAGCTGCTTGAATTGATGGATCCAGTTGAACCCCTTCGTTTTTATTCGTATCTCCCCCTGCTGCGCTTCCTTCATCTCCAGTGTTGGAAGTTGTTTTGACTGAAGGTCGTTGAACACGACGAGGCCTACCACGACGTCAAGTGCGACCTCCAGCTTTCACAATTCCTCCATCTCCCACATTTTCTCCCGTTCCAGCCATCGTATTCTAAAAGGGAAAACACAAACGTCATCACTCACGGGACTATTTAGTACAAGGATAGTAAGGCTAACAGGTAATAACAGTGGCCAGTTGTTATTAGCTGATCACGTTACTTTTCGTGTCCTATACACTTCCCTTCATGAGTCTATTTGTGCTGGTTCTACTTTAAACAGTTAATCAATCAAGGAAATCAATTAATCCTATATCTAATATTAACATACACTTTACCTTTGCTAGGATTGCTTGAGCGACACATGGCATTCTTGGACTGGCATCTTCTTTCTTTTCTTACTTAAATCCCATTCTATGCTCGAGTCTAAGCATATAGGATGCTTAAATCCCTCGAACTTTGCTCTGATACCAACTTGTAAGGCCCAATTATCGGTGCCTCACATTTGGACATTGGATTTACTCATAAATGCAGTTCATCATATCAGAGTTAATTTAAACATTCGCGAAAATTAAAAACATTCATAAAACATTACATTAATCCATAACTTGTTTTAAAACAACCATCTTGTCTTTCAAAATAAACCAAACATTAAACATGAATGCCTTGAGTCTTCTGATGTCAGCCTCTTATTCAATGCCACGTGTTCCCCACAAGCGAGCTGCCTCATCCTACTCACCTGCGTGCATACTAAAAGTCAGCTACGATGAGTGAGTTCTAGTTAATTAACTAACATACAATACATCCATACACATTCTTATATACACACCCGAAGGTACATATACATACATAGTTCTATACCATTCCTCGTACGTTCATACTATCATACTTTCCTTCTTTCCTTTTATACATACACATATACATATACTTCATCCTAAAACGTTCGCAGATATTATTAGGGTGTGTTCCCTACATTCGCGGATATTATTAGGGTCCATTCCCTACATTCATAGATATTATGAGGGTTCATTCCCTACATTCACGGATATTAATAGGGTCCGTTCCCTACATTCGCGGATATTATTAGGGTTCGTTCCCTTTCTAACCATACCTTCCATATCTTTCTATACTTTCGTAATTATAACTTCCATACGTACATACATCGTTTATATTTCATATATATATATATATATATATATATATATATATATCATATCTCTAAACTACCCCTTGACGGTACATGCAATATCCGAAGATCGTTCATGCATTGTCAAGCATTCATTCATACGTAATCATATAAGACATACACTTACCAATTAAGGTAGTTGTATTAACAATTCACATCGAGTATGCACACAGCCCCGAAAACATAACAAAAGTGGGGCTAGAAACTCACCTGGATCCTGTTGCGTTCGCCGTTAATCGTTATCCCCTTCTTTTATTGAGCACGGCTGACTGTTAAATATACTTATATGTTAATTAACCATATAATTTCCTAGGTTGGGCTCGTTTTTTAGTTCATGACAATGGGCTAGTTTATTTTAAATTAGATATAGGCTTAGCTTCATGAGGACTTAGTTAATTCAGGCCCAACTGTCCTCTATCTGGGCCCAACTGAGAATTGATCAGCCGAGAACCCCTTGGCAGGGAACTCGTGTCCGAGAACACTTTGGTTGACCGAGAACGTTGACCGAAAACCATAAACCTTGACCGAGAACCCCCAGTTTGACCGAGAACTCTCAGCTTTGACCGAGAACTCCCAGCCTCACCGAAAGTCATGGTGACCGAGTACTCAGGTCTGATGCTTTCAGTTCATGTTTTCTATCTAGATTTTCCTTTCTAGGCTTAGGTAACAATTTAACAGCCCATATCGTATATTTTTACCATCATTTCTACTCTCCTTAGCCGTTAAACGTCCAATATCATCCCACTATCAAGATTTAACCCGTTTCTAGCATAAAGCTTGGACCTCTATATTTTAAAACGTCCTAGGCTAGATCTAGGGTTTCCTTTATGAACCGTATCTAACCATGAGTCCACTAAGTCCATTTAAATCATCAAGTTTGCGATTTTATGAAAAATTTAGACCCGATCTACTATAGGGTTAAGTTTTATGGCAAACCGTTCATAAAAACGTAACCTTTAATCATAGAGAACGTACCTTTTTGATATTTCTAGGTTACGGCTAGCCTTGGTTATGAACCTTGATCTTGTATTTAGCTTGAGTAACCAATATCTATCGGTATTCGACT
The DNA here is from genome assembly GCF_021521415.1 of Bidens hawaiensis. Classification (NCBI taxonomy): domain Eukaryota; kingdom Viridiplantae; phylum Streptophyta; class Magnoliopsida; order Asterales; family Asteraceae; genus Bidens; species Bidens hawaiensis. The sequence continues at coordinate 226,928 of NW_027492311.1, read as the reverse complement.
TGGATTTGGTCTTGGATCCCTCTCCTTCTCCCTCGGCGTAAATAGGAGAATGTGTGTGTGTTTATGGTTTAGGAAAATGTGTAGAATGGATGGAAATGGAAATAATTAGGGTTAAGGGGGTATTTATACTTCCTTACGCCCATGGACCTAAGACTCATCTTTCCTTTTTGGTCCATAATTACTTCCCTTTGATTAGCCTACTTATCATACCTTTATTATTTAATTATTTCCTAGCCAAATCAAGTAAACTCGATTATTATAAGAAATAATAAAAAATATTATTACTTGAAATTTTGGGATGTTACATAGGGTAGTGATCAAAGTTGTTTTCTATGTTTTATATCAAGAGTTTCATGAGTTTAAAAAGGTTTAACAAGTCAAACAATACAAACAAACAACCAAAATCCGGAAATAAGTGAGCTGGTGGGACTAGGCCATGCGCGACCAGGCCTCTCCCCTTGGTCCGCGCGGCGCGGCGCTTCCAGGGGGGTTGGTCCAGTTTGGTTCGCAAATCGTTTCGGGTCGTTTTCGAGTCATTTTAGGCGTTTTAAAGTGTTTTAATGACCACTAAAAGGTGTTTTCGAAATCCGAAAAGTGAGAGATGATTATGAAACATAAAAACCCATTATTTTATATTATTGAAAGATTCAGTTTACAAATTGGGTCGGGTTTTGATATAAAAGCAAATACAAAAAGAACCGAAAATGACGAATGTTACATAAAAGTTTTACGCAATTTGTAAAAGTGTAAAAGTTTTGTCGCCAAAGTCGTAAGCCTAAAAGTCTCGTGCCAAAAGTGTAAAGGTGTGAACTTTGGCGGCAAAAGTTCAAAGAACAAAACTTTCCAAGTCTAAAAGTCTTGTGCCAAAAATGTGAAGGTGTAAAACTTTGAGGCAAAAGTTTGAAGAATAAACTTGCAGCAACCAAAGTACAAAGAAGAAACTTATGGTGACCTAAGTACAAAGAAACTTTTGGTAGCCAAAGTAAAAAGAACAAACTTTTGGTGTTCAATGTACAAAGAACCAAAATTTAGTCCAAGTACAAATAACAAAATTTTGGTGGCCAAAGTATAAAGAATCAAACCTTGTAATAGGGATGAGCACAGTACCGACCGGTACCGGTACCGAAAATACCGATCCTGAAAATCGCAAATTCTTGGTACCGGTACCAAAATATTTGGTTCAGTACCGGGAAAGTACCGGTACCGAAGATAAAAAAATCGGGAAATACCGGTACCGTATCGATCCCGAAACTTAAACCTTTGGTACCGATTTATGACATTCGTCATTTTCGGTTTAACTTGTATTTGTACTTGTATCATAAACCCGACCCATTTTGTCTTTCGGATCCTTTGTTATTAATTAAATATTGGGTTTTATGTTTCACAATTGTGGGATCAAGAAAACACCCTTTATGGTGTCTTAAAACACCCTTTTATTATTAAAAACGACTTAAGACGAACTTCAGGGACCCAAATCGCCAAACAGCCAAAGCTAAAAGTGTTTTAAACTAATGGATAACCCTTACTTTTTCCACCATCATCCACCTAGTTTGACTATTTTAACCAATCAAAATGCATGCATAACTCTTATGGGTAACCTTTGTTTTTCCACTATAAATACAAGTCAAATGCACCCATTTTTGTTGCTCATTCTTCCTCAAAACTCTCCCAATCTAGATCTAAGTATTCATCTTTCAAACTCTTGATAGTTTGACTTCTCAAGGTCAAACTAATTCTAATCTTTGTTCTAACTAATTCTTGTTAATTAAAGCTTATTATTATAGTTTGTTTAAAGCATACTTCCCTTGTTTCCTTGGCTTTCCCTTCTCCGGCCATGGTCGGTTTAGGTGTATTGTAGACAAGGCTACATGGAGGACTATTATAGTCCTTGTTAACACTTTAAATTTGTTTAAGCTTATTATAATTGTTTTAGTTTCTAATCATTTTAGTTTACAAATCATTTTAATAGTTCAATGGTATTTGGGTATGTGGCAACCATCCTTGGTTTCATTCCGAGTCAAGGACAGACCAAAACCGAACTCTTGTTTAAATACTCTATTATTAACATGTTGTATGCAAGACTTGAGTATTATCATTCTTAAATTTATTTTAATAAGTTATGTGGTATTGGGTATGTGGTAACCATTCTCGGTCTTATTCCGAGTCAAGGACCGAGCCAAGACCGAACTAAACCGGGTTCACTCGCTTAAGACACACTAGTTGTGTTTTGGGCCACCGAATCTCGTATTTTTTCTCTAAAACTATATTATAAACTAATTTTAATTATTTTCTCAAAACACTTGGCATGTTGGATCCAACTTGGTTTTATAACAAGTTTGGACCAACAAAGCCAAACACTCGCTTAACGAACGTTGAGGTTCTTCCTAATAGAACTACACACTTGGTTAAGTTTTTTTTTGATTTCATTGAGTTATCTCATAACATTTATCACTTTGGAATCTCGGCTTCGGGTTTGACCAATTATCAAGACTCGAACCGACAAATCCGGACACTCGTAAAATCTCGTCTTAGTATCTATTTAACAAAGGGTTTTGCAATATCATAATTATACCCATATATTTACTTAACAAAGGTTAAGTAAAACTAACGAATAGAATACCGAGACCCGATTTCGAGTAAATTTACTTTTCAAAAACCGTTACTTTAATTGCTTATGTATTTACACTTTAACTCCCAAACTTTAATTATTTATCTTACTTGTCATGTTATTTTACTTTAAAACTTTTAAGACCATCTACTAATTCAAGACCTTTTTTAATATAGGTCTTGCTCGTTGAACTTACCTTTCAATTTATTCGCAAACTAATCCTTCAAGTTACTTATTTCATGTGAGTACATTTCATCCCCCGTTTTCACTTTTATACTTTGGGCGTAACATGCGTACTTATTCAAAACAAGAATGATTTAATATACTCGATCCTCAAACCACAAACTCTATGGTGTATGATACTTAGAATACTTGCTCTATTGTGTGTTATATGTTTCATATGTTTTACGTGCACGGGTGTTTATCTTGTTGTTATTGAGCCTCAATAAGTATGATCATACGCACCCCTAACTATTTAGCCTTGTGCTAGTAGAATAGGGTCTCATTATTCGAGTATGTTGGTTGTTATCGATTAGAAAGGATCCTCATTTATTTATGATTTATATACCGTAATTGTTGCTTTTATTTATAGTTTCATATACGAGTTGTGGATTTTGCCTCATAATATATATACTCAAAACTATGAAATTGCTCACCAACATACGTGTTGACAAATTATATTTTATGCATTGTTACAGGTTTAATTATTGGTTGATTGGAGTTTGGAAGATGCTACGTTATTTTGAGACCGTTTAGGTTATTAAAAGAATGAACAATTTATTTCTTGGGTTTGGTGTTATTTTGTATGAACGATGTTGTGTTACTTTTGATGATTAAATGAAGTGAATGAGTTGTTTAAATAGTCATTTTAATAATGTCTTGTGTTCTTGAGCAATCCGTTGCACCCCGACATGTTCCGCCGCTTTTGGTCGGGGTGTGACATGATTCGGTACCCGTATCGGCACTGTACCGGGACCAATTGGTATCAAGAACGATTTTGTTCATCCCTACCTTGTAAGTTTCTTTGTATTGATAACAGGTTGGAGACTCCACATTATGTGATGCTCGAACTTGATTCACTAAGGAACCCTGACACCTCCGCTTTTTACTAGGCCGGAAACTCGAAAGATCCAAACCCTCTTCTATAACTGCTTAAAACCGGCACGTCGCCGCGTGACGCAACTACAAGTCGGTAGGTATCAGTTCAATTCGATGCGCTAATGTAAAATTGAATATTGTGATCAATGTTAAAAGAAGAAAAGTGTTTGTGTTAAAAGTTAAAAATAATTTGTGACTAATTTGTAAAGTTTAAAAATGTTGTGTCAAAAAAAGAAAAGCTAAAAGTTTTATGCAACTTAGAAACTTTTAAACATTTTGTATTCAAGTTAAATGCTATAAGTTTTGTGTCAGTTGTAAGCTTAAAAAGAATGAAACATGTATGACCATAATATACCGTTAACAATTTTTCTTATAGTGAATAATTTTTTCTAATCTTTACTATCCATTACATAATTTAATGACTATGATTATTTTTTAGAGTGTGATGAAAAACTAACATTTTAATTATAACCTATATTATTATTATTATTATTATTTGCTAAAAATACAAATGTAATTTTATCTATATAAATAATATGCTTATTTGAAACTATAGGAACATTCGAGATTAACTAACATTCTAGAAACTGCTTATGCTTGTACTTAGACATATTGGTACCGTCAAAATATGTAGATTAAATATTAAAGATTGAAAATCTAAAATAGTATGGTAACTCAAATACCATTTTAAAGCGATTAATTCCAAAGGAAATTAATAAAACAAAGTCCAAAACAATTAAGGCCAATCCAACAATCATTGCTAAAACTATCAACTAAAATGGGGTATCTTTGTTAGTTAATGGGTCAAACTTAACACAACGAGAAAATCGATCTGACAGTCGTTTTAGACACATTATTATTTAGAACAACACTATCGTATTAGATGCATTAGCCTAAACAAGACACATTTTCCATAATTCGACATAACAGTCGACAAGTTTAACCCTAAATTTTGTTTTCCATATTAATACTCCAAAATTACATATTTACAAAGAAAAATACAAAAAAGCATATAATATAATTACCAACCCACTATATAAACTTATATCTTTTATTTTAACTTTAAACATTATCACTAAATACTTAATCAGATTATCGTATAACATAAAAAACAAGTAAAAATTACACGGATTAAATGTGTTATGTCCACCCGAACACAATCACAGATTTCATTTTTTGAACGACCAACTAAGTAACGCCGGGTACTTCGTACGCTGCCCCCATTGGCTAAAGGTAGCCCGAGCCGGTCACGAATCCGGACGGACGGAGCCCCTAGCGGTCCACCTATTAAGGGATTCATCGGATAAAACCCGACCTCACGCCCGCCAAATGGCACGATAGCGAGGAGTCGGTAAAACCGGGTGAGATCAAGACTCGAACCCTGGCAAGCTAGGGTCATCCCTCATATCTCCCATATAAATTGGTGATAGTGAGGTTTGAACCTTCGACCTCTCACTTGTGAAGTGAGTGCTCTACCATTGAGCCACATCCAATTTATCAATCACGAATTTCATACTAGGTTTACTATGCCATCGAATTTAAATGCGGAATTAAGTTAATTTTATTATTATTATTATGTGTAATTAATCATTTTATCTAAAAATCCATTCATCATATAAACAATCAAATATATGATTCGAATTAAAATTTTATAGTGTGAGCAATTTTCTTACCATTAGTAAGTAATTATTTTATTTGAAGTTTAAAATTTGAAAAAAAGAATTAAAGATATACATAATAATAATAATAATAATAATAATAATGTTAAAAAAAGAAAAGATATAGTTTTCTTTCCTAACAAGAAAGGATTCTAATCTCTATATATTCACTCATCCTCTTTACCCAAACCCTCACATTATTCATTCTCAAATCAAATACCCAAATCACCAAATTCATTCTTCAATCGATCTGCAATCAAGAATCATGAGTAATCAAGCGGAATCATCCGACTCGTAAGCAACCCTAATTCATCGATTTCGATTTAAAGTGTTTCAATTTTAATATAAAGATTTGATTTTTGACATAAAGTTTTGATTTTGAATGCAGTAAGGGGACAAAGAGAGACTACAGTACGGCGATATTGGAACGGAAGAAGGCTGCGAACAGGCTGGTGGTGGATGAAGCCATTAATGATGATAACTCTGTTGTGGCTTTGCATCCTGACACCATGGAGAAGCTGCAGTTGTTTAGAGGAGACACTATTCTCATCAAGGTAGCCTTTTTCTTTTATTATTATTATTATTATTGGTGGTGTTGATTTGGTGTTATAGGGTTGGGGTTTTGGATCTGATTTTAACCTGTTTGTGTTATGATCTAGTTATACGGGTGCTCGGGTCGGGGTCGTTTGTTTATTTAATTAAGTAGTTAAATGTTTTGTTTATATGGTTTTATAATTAGTTATTACATGGATATTTATGATTACTGCTTTTATATGTAATACTAGTTGTTATATAAATATATGTTAGTTACTAAAACAACAAGCTGGGGCTCGAGTTTGTTTAACCTTGGCTCGTTTACATTCCTAATCATAGATTCATGGGTTCATTGTTATTCTGAAGTTAGATGTGTATAGTCTTTGAATTGGTATGTTTGGTGAACTTGGATTGTGCTATTAGTTTAAAGATCAACTCTTTTTGCTGCTAGAGTGTTGAAGATAGAATATTAGGGTATAAGTTGGCTAAAATAACACTATGATATAAGTTTTTTTTTTTAAATAAATAAGTGTGACTTGTGGTTTGCTTTTTTATTCACCTCAAGATGTTAGTCATAGGATCTTCTATTTTGCTCACAAAACTTTATTTACTGAGATTTTTAATGATTTTTTTCTTTCTATTTACAGGGAAAGAAGCGAAAAGATACTGTCTGCATAGCTCTTGCTGACGACACTTGTGAAGAGCCCAAAATTAGGATGAACAAGGTTGTCCGGGCTAACCTACGAGTCAGGCTCGGTGATGTGATCTCCGTCCATCAGTGCCCTGATGTCAAGTATGGCAAACGGGTGCATATCCTTCCTGTTGATGATACCATTGAAGGTGTTACTGGCAATCTCTTTGATGCTTATTTGAAACGTAAGTTCGGTTTTAAAATATATTGTTTTGCAGATTAACTTATCATGCTTATGTTAATTATGTGCTAATATAAGATATATTTTGTTTTCAGCATACTTTTTGGAAGCATACAGACCTGTGAGAAAGGGCGACTTTTTCCTTGTGAGGGGAGGAATGCGGTCTGTTGAGTTTAAGGTTATCGAAACCGATCCTGCTGAGTATTGTGTTGTTGCGCCCGATACTGAGATCTTCTGTGAAGGCGAGCCGATTAGAAGGGAGGATGAAGATCGATTAGATGAAATCGGTTATGATGATGTGGGTGGGGTCCGCAAACAGATGGCACAAATCCGTGAGTTGGTGGAGTTGCCTTTAAGACATCCTCAGCTTTTCAAGTCAATTGGTGTCAAACCACCAAAGGGTATTCTTCTTTACGGACCTCCTGGGTCGGGTAAGACTTTGATTGCCCGAGCTGTCGCAAATGAAACTGGTGCGTTCTTTTTCTGTATAAACGGGCCGGAAATCATGTCGAAGATGGCTGGTGAAAGTGAGAGTAATCTTAGGAAAGCTTTTGAGGAAGCTGAGAAAAACGCTCCTGCAATTATTTTCATTGATGAAATTGATTCGATTGCTCCCAAACGTGACAAAACAAACGGAGAAGTTGAAAGAAGAATTGTCTCGCAGCTTTTGACTCTAATGGACGGGCTGAAATCACGGGCTCATGTTATTGTCATGGGTGCAACCAACAGGCCCAACAGCATTGACCCGGCTTTGAGGAGGTTCGGTCGGTTTGACAGGGAAATTGACATCGGTGTTCCTGATGAAGTGGGCCGGCTCGAGGTTCTCCGCATTCATACCAAGAACATGAAGCTGGCTGAGGACGTGGATTTGGAAAAGATTTCTAAGGAGACACATGGGTATGTGGGTGCTGATTTGGCGGCTTTGTGTACTGAGTCAGCACTTCAGTGTATTCGTGAGAAGATGGATGTGATCGATTTGGAAGACGAGTCAATTGATGCGGAGATTCTCAACTCAATGGCGGTTACAAATGAGCATTTTAGAACCGCTCTTGGTACAAGTAACCCGTCTGCTCTTCGTGAGACGGTGGTTGAAGTTCCTAATGTTAGTTGGGAAGATATTGGTGGGCTTGAAAATGTTAAGAGAGAGCTTCAAGAGGTATTATCACATCTTTATCTTAATTTGTTCTTTATAATATTATTTACGAGTTCGTTTCACAATGGTGTCCTAATATATATTAATCTGTTATGCAGACCGTACAATATCCAGTTGAGCACCCTGAGAAGTTCGAGAAATTTGGGATGTCACCATCCAAGGGAGTTTTGTTTTACGGGCCACCCGGGTGTGGTAAAACACTTCTAGCCAAGGCTATAGCCAATGAATGCCAAGCTAACTTCATCAGCATCAAGGGTCCAGAATTGCTAACCATGTGGTTTGGTGAAAGTGAAGCCAACGTTCGTGAAATCTTTGACAAGGCCCGTGGTTCCGCCCCTTGTGTCTTGTTTTTTGATGAGCTGGACTCCATTGCAACCCAGGTTTGTTATGTTCTGTTATATACAACATATTATAATATAAATATAAAGATGTATATATTAATTTAATTGCAATTGTTACAGAGAGGAAGCAGTCAAGGAGATGCAGGAGGTGCTGCTGACAGGGTTTTGAACCAGCTTCTGACTGAAATGGACGGGATGTCGGCCAAGAAGACGGTTTTCATCATTGGTGCAACTAACCGACCCGATATCATTGACCCAGCTCTTTTGAGGCCCGGTCGTCTTGACCAGCTAATTTACATTCCTCTCCCTGATGAGGAGTCTCGTTACTCGATTTTCAAGTCAGCTTTAAGGAAATCACCTGTTGCAAAAGACGTTGACCTTCACGCTCTTGCTAAATACACTCAAGGATTCAGCGGTGCTGATATCACCGAAATCTGCCAGCGTGCGTGTAAATACGCCATTCGTGAGAATATTGAGAAGGTAAGTGTAGATATTAAAGGGTATTTTAGTAATTTGATCGTAACTTTATAACTTAATAAATAAATGGTTTTTAAATTACAGGATATTGAGAGGGAGAAGAGGAGGAGCGAGAACCCGGAGGCTATGGAGGAGGATGTGGCGGATGAGGTGGCGGAGATTAAGGCAGCACATTTTGAGGAATCCATGAAGTTTGCGCGAAGGAGTGTTAGTGATGCTGACATTCGCAAATACCAGGCATTTGCTCAGACACTGCAGCAGTCCAGAGGGTTTGGGTCTGAGTTTAGGTTTGAGACGAGTGGTGCAGCCGCTGCTGCTGGTGGTGCTTCGGACCCGTTTGCTGCGTCTGCTGGTGCAGCTGATGATGATGATTTGTATAACTAAAGTTGAAGCACACTTTATCTTGAACTTTTGTTATCTACGTAAACTTTATGCTTTTGTTTTACATGACTTATTCCTCCTTGAATTTATGTTTATGAAATGTTTCTTGAATTTGTGGATTAAAATAGCTCTGTGAATGTCTTTTACTTTAATTCTTTGCAAGTGTTTTTTATTTTTGCGACTAGGCGTAGTAGAGGTTTGCGACTAAGCGTAGTGGTAACCATTTATCTAAAATTTATCTAATTCAAAACCCAGACTATCAAGTGCGAAACAAAACTCAACCGAAACCCATGGAAACGAAACATAGACACCGAACCGACCAAAAAAAACTAAACGAAACTGAACCGGAATAGAAAAACGACCAAAATGAAACAAAAAAACCGAAATGAAACCGAAAAACTGAGCAAAACGAAACAAAAAAGCGAAATACAACCGAAAAGCTGATCAAAACGAAACAAAAACACCGAATCGACCAAAACGAAACAAAATAACCGAAAAACTGACCAAAAAGAAAACAAAAAAAAAAGTGAAATGCAATTGAAAAGCTAACCAAAACGAAACAAAATCACCAAACTGACCAAAACGAAACAAAAAAACCGAAAAACTGACCAAAAAGAAAACAAAAAAAAAAGTGAAATGCAATCGAAAAGCTGACCAAAACGAATCAAAAACACTAAAACCGAAAACACTGACCGAAACGCAAAATATTAACCGAACTTGAACTGAAATGAAAAAGAAAAAACCGACCAAAACAAAACAAAGTAACTGAAAAGACTGAAACCTATGAGCTAAACTAAAACTTAAAGCTAAACCGAAATTTCCCAGATTTCTTTTTTCTTTCTTTTTTAATGAACCAGAATAACGGGGAAAACATTTTAGTTGTTTTACTGTTTTTGTTTTTTATTATATTTGAATTATAATATTTTTTAATTAATTTATTTGAATTTTTTAAGATTACCTTAACCTGGCCTTTATCCATCCTAACATTTTTTTTTGTTTAAATCAGCCCATGTATTATTTTTTTTTATAAAACACATCTAACTTTTATATATAACACAAACCGAACTAAATCTGGATAATGGGTAAGCGAGCAACAAGCTGCGCCGCTATCCCCTTTTGAATCGCAAATATAAATCCTTGCTTCCTCGGGCTCTGCGAGTCACATTGGATCACCTTCTGCACCCGCTCCAAGAAGCGAACCGCCTGACATTTAATAAAAAAAACCATCCTATCCTTGTATCACCCTTAGTCCAACCCAACCCAAATAAATTGCCACCTCCGTATATGATTTGCAAACCCTAATAGCGAGGCTTTCTTTGTTACCGGCTCCACGGCGGTAAATCTTCTGGTGATTAAGGGCCACAATCATCAATTCTGTGTGTTTGGATCTACAAACGGGTCAAAGACAATGGCTAGCGTTACAGTTGCTAACAAAAAACGATATAATCGGAAACTACCCGTGCGAAGTTTAATTTTAATTGCAGGTATATATCCGTTAAACTTCTTTACTATTGAATTCACTGCTTGTTTAAGAAAATAGTAACTTTGCACTAGGCGGACTAAGATTTTTCAAATATGACTTCAGTTTAAATATGTTTAGATCAATACGGATATGTTAAAAATTAAAGTAGAATGAGTAACTTCAGATTACAAATGTGAATTTTTTGTTACTAACTTCTTCAATTTTTCATCTTGTGAAACTGATTTTGTTTATGAGATCGGATTGTGAAATTCATAAACATAAATTTGTTGATTTTCAATTTGCACATATGGTTTGAGTGCATAGAAGAAAATATTGAGGATGGATGTAGAGGTATTTGTAATGATTTTTGGCAAATTCCCGTAAATTTAAAAATGAGGTTAAGGGTGGGGGATGGAATTCAAATGCTCTTAGCGAAAAAAGTATTTGATATGTACGTATGAGGTATTAACTATTTGCATTGGAACTTTTTGAACAATTACCTCAAAATTGCTGTCCTTCTGTACGAGGCATCCATTATTGGTAACTGGAAAGTGGCAGACACAATTCTTAAAAGAAACCCATAGTTGGTAAGGTATAGTATTACTGACCATGGGGAAACGGCGCTTCACATAGCAGCATCCACTAACGGCGATCCCATTGGCGTGATTGCGTTTGTGAGGAAGCTTGTTGATTTGATGGAACCGGGCGACTTGGAGCTCGAAAATGAAGATTGCAACACTGCCATGTACCTAGCTGCTACAGCGGGGAATGTTGAAGCAGTTAAGATTATGGTGGGAAAGAACAAGAACTTGCCGGCGATCCCAGGTTCTGGCGAAACATTGCCACTCTATGCGGCTGCTCTGTTTGGAAATTATGAAGTTGTGAAGTATCTTTTTGAGAATTCAAAAGATTTGTGTGATGCTGAAGGTTGGACAACGAAAAATCATGGCTGGCTTCTAGAGAGATGTTCCGAGAGTGGCATGTTCGGTAAGCATGTTTTTAGTATTGCACTGTTTATCATAATCTTTATAGTCGTGAACCAGATCATTAGACAGATTACATTGCTTATTTATGCATATATTTGCAGCATTGTACATTTATATTTACATTTTGGTTGTTATAGTGCTAGGACTGATCTTGCTTTCATTATTTAGCTTGTTGCTTTTGTTGTAAATTTTTTCCCTCACCAAGTAATCGTAAATCTTTTTCAGATATCGCTCTAGAAATAGTTACAAGGTATCCTCAACTAGAAATAGTTACTTGGTAGTGAAACCAAGTTACTAGCAATATTGGCTGGTAAGCCTGAAGCATTTTCTGAAACAAAGTCAAGTATCGTTGAGAAATCCATATTCAAAATGAGTAAAGATCTCTTTTCCTGGATGTTTATTGCGCATCAACCGTGTGAAAATAGGCTTCCAGAGCCTACTACTGGGAGTGCAGCTAAAGATTTGGATCAAAAGCCCAAAGCATCTTCTGAACCACCCACTTTGAATAATTCCTGTGGGGTTAAACCATCCACGTTCTTTCGATCTCTATAAGAAAAATGAATCATTTTCTCGACTTCCTACAGAACATACAAACTAAAATAGTTATGCACTATCCAATTACATTAATACTTTATAAAATGTTAGTCAATATATACCTAAAACCACAGGAATTCTCGTTGCATTTGTAAAGCAGCTCCTGACAGAACTTCAAGTTGTTTTTGTTTGGGACAAGCCCCAACTAAATGCAACATGTTGTTCCCACGCTCATCTTTGATAGAAGTAATCAGATCCTTCATCGCACCTATCTCATACAAGTTGTAGATGCCCACGTGACGATACTGCACAGCTATATGGAACATACTTAGCCTGTTTTTGTTTGTCTTCCATATTAGATCAGGGTATTTGCGTATGAGCTCAATTAAAAAAACAGTGTTGCCCATTTCTGCAGCAATAAACAAAAACGGGCTAAGTATGTTCCATATAGCTCATCTTCTCGGGTGTTGTTTAATTGAGCTCATACGCAAATACCCTGATCTAATATGGAAGACAAACAAAAACGGACTAAGTATGTTCCATATAGCTGTGCAGTATCGTCACGTGGGCATCTACAACTTGCTGTATGAGATAGGTGCAATGAAGGATCTGATTACTCCGCTCAAAGATGAGCGTGGGAACAATATGTTGCATTTAGTTGGGGCTTGTCCCAAACAAAAACAACTCGAAGTTGTGTCAGAAGCTGCTTTACAAATGCAACGAGAACTCATGTGGTTTCAGGTATATATTGACTAACATTTTTTAAAGTATTAATGTAATTGGATAGTGCATAACTATTTTAGTTTGTATGTTCTGTAGGAAGTCGAGAAAATGATTCCTTTTTCTTATAGAGATCGGAAGAATGTGGATGGTTTAACCCCACAGGAATTATTCAGAGTGGGTCATAATGAATTGAAATCAAAGGGTGAGAAATAGATGATACAAACCGCCAATCAGTGCATGGTGGTGGCTATACTTATTGTCGCGGTAGTATTTCCTGTAACATTTTCAGTTCTGGGCGGATACGCTCAAACTGATGACAAAAACAATGGGTCTTTAAGTTTTCCTTCTCGTGGCTGCTACATCTGTATTCTCGGCTATTACTTCAGCTGCCTCATTTTTATGCATCCTCATGTCTAGTTTCGCTAAAAGTGAATTCTTGAAGCAATTACCCGTCCTGTTGCTAACTGGCCTACTAACTCTGTTTGCATGAATCGTGACGATGATAATCTGCTTCATAATCAGCTTTGCCATACTCTTTGATCATTGTTTATTATGGTTGCCAATACTTTTATGTGTGTTTGGAATGTTGCCAATCATCTTGTATGCGGGTCTACAATTTGGTCTGTTTGTTGATGTATTTCGCTCAACGTATCATTCTAGGTACCTGTTTAAGCCCACGAAACGCGTTCTTTACTATGAAATCCCCAAGATATAACCAGGTATGCCTAATTGTAATTTGTTTGTTTGATTGAATATGTTATCTGCAAAGTGGCAAGTTATGTATGTATTTCAAATATGATGTTTTGTTATCGTAGTTATTTTATCAGCTTTTAAGGTGTTATTCCTCCGCCGCTCACCACTGACTAGTTTCTACGCGCGCTCGCCTTTGTTCAGTTCTTTTGTCGCTCTCCGCCGATCAGAACCTGCAACAACACCTGTATTTTTTCATTGTTAACTTTTATTCTACAAATTAAGCGCATAAATATATTAATTACTTTTTGTTTGAGACGATAGACAATGTGAGCACTATTATGTTAGTTTATAAGGAATATATATTTTAGTTTGATTTGATTCTCATATATGAATGGTGTTTTAGATATTTTACATTTGAGACTATTGTATGCAATTTCACCTAAATTTGTTGAATGGTAATTCACCTAGTTTTTGGAATTGTTGCTATTTTAGATATTTTTTTTTATCTACTTATTTGATAAAATTTAACAGGTGAAACAACACTCCGTTAACATTTAACATGAAATAATAACTTTCGTTAAGATTTTACATGTAAAATCATTATTGTGATTATTCAAGAGAGATATTTATTGTTAGCTTCATTAATTTTATTTTGTGATTCACCATAAGTTTAAAATGACATGGGTCAGTTATCTGTTCATCAATTATTGATTTACCTGTTTGACATTTTTTAATTTTTGATGATGGATATGCTTTTTAATCGTGCATAGATATCAACTACAGGAATTCTGATATCATGTTGCGGGTCTCAAGTGAGTACCATGTTGATAAACTGATATAAACATGGCTCATCCATTTGTCTTGGTATGTGTTTTTTTTTAATTATTATTAAGAATTTGCTACAACTCATATTTAGACTTGAAGAATGTCTGTTTGGGATCTAATCTTACTCGATTCTCAGTATGCTTTCTCTCTCTCTCTCTCTTTCATTTTTAGTTTGAAATTGAATGATTGTATTTATGTGTTGGATTTAGTTATTAGTATATATTTATCACTACTTGAAATGTTGAATTTGAGGCCATTTAGTTGATTTTGACCTTGAAAACCCCCATATGGCACATTAGGTGTTAATTTTGCTTAGCCAATTAGCATTAGATGATCATTCAACAGTAAAGCTACCGTAAGTAAGGGCGGTGTTTAGAAGTTACTATATGTTGATTTATCAAATTATGTGTTTTACATGTAAAAACAACTCATTTCCACATAATGTACATAACTGAATCACCTGAAACAAGATAAATTAATTTTACTTAACTTATATGTTATTTTACGTGTAAAACAATTTATTTTAACACGATTTTGCAAAGATGACTTATATGCTTGTCATTAGTTTATATATGTTTGAATTGTAATAGGTTCATTCTATCAATTAAGATTTCGCTCACTAAAAATATTTGTTTGGTAGATTCACTCAAATCAAAAACTACGTTCAATTTTGCTTTCAATTTCAAGTTCTGCTCAAACTAAACTTGATTTAAGTTTTCGTTTCAAAGTTCGTTCAATCAAAGTTTTGCTATTGATTGATTCTAAGTTTATAATTGAAATTTACCTGAAAATTGGAAACAAATCTGTAGAAGTCCTAGTTCGTTTAATTGTAGAATACATTAATATTGGAATGTTTGGAGTACTGATCTTGAAATTGAAGCTTCACAAAGGTTATGGTGTGTTACTGCTGATTTAGGTTTAAAAAAGGAATATTAACAAACCAAAAATACAAATATCTATAAAACAACTATGTTTAGACTATCAATCTAATGTCAATAAATTTTTTAACTTTTGATACAAATTTGTCAATTAGTTTCAAGTTTAGAACATAAAAAACAATTTCCTTAATGATATAAGAAAACAGATTAGATGGGTGAACCTGTGAACAAGCAGGACCTATTTAGCTTAACGTGTTTGTATGCTTAACTCAAAACTGACCCAAACACACTAAACTCAATTCTATCAATGCTCATGATCCCTGTATCTAAATGAATTGCTTCCAGTTGGTAATAAGTCTACCTTTTGAGTATTGGCAGAAGTCTTCTTTTGCGCCTCAAATGGTATTCATCCAAAATAAACCTCATGTACGCGCTGCTAACTCCTTTACTACATGAACAAGAAACAGGGTAGACGCAATCAGAAGAAAAGTACTGACCGTGGGAGAGAGATTGTCAGGTGAGGATGATGTGCTCTCGAATGATTCTCTCACGACTAGGTTTATGGCCACGCGTGTTTAGTGGTATAGTATTGTTTTAAGTTTGTTTTGTTTAGCATCCCATGTTTAGATCCTAGAATTGGATTGTTTATATGACTTAGTCAGAAAATTTATATATAGCACCTTATTTCAAATTGAGAATTAAACTTGGATAGCTAGACTCTAGGAACCAAGTTTAAAAGTGGTGTGGTACCAGCACCACACGAGCCAGTTCGGTTTTGGGTCATTCTGGCCCGTTATTGAATCACTGCACGCCATTTATGTAGATTTAGCAAAAAGTGTTAAACTTAAGTGTTTTAAAATAAAAGATTTGTTTAAGGCCTGAGGTTTTTATTAGCAATAAACTTAACATTAAAGTGACATTTTATAGATTAAAACGTGTCAAGAAGACGTAACTAATTACACAAGTAGCCACACACGAGAATTAATAATGTGTGATTAAACATTTTGCAATAAAATATTATTAAAAAGAATGATGAACTTGAAAATATTTATGACGACATTGAAACCAGAGCTCAAAGCGGAACGGATGCGGAAGTGGTAAAGAACTAAAGATTAGTGTCATGTGAAAATGGTAGTATTTTGTATTTTTATGTATCCAACAGTCAAGTGACATTGAAATATAACACCAGTAAAAAATATCATGGTTATGCCAATGGCTCCATATGAACTAATTTAGGTTTGATAGTCGAACAACCCGTTTTTGACTATATGTCGACATGTCCGGGTCGTTCGTTTTAGGCATATCTTGTGATCCCATGATTACAAACCAATAAAGGTATACTTGTTTAGTGGCTTATATTTGAAAATCTGTAATCCTTTGTTTTTCTCTAATCCATGTATAAAAGGTTATGCTAGCTTTAGATCAACTAAGCATTTTTCATGTGTTATCTTATGATTAAATATGCGTCAGAATCGTTAAGACGTTTTCGTGCATATTTTATGATCATGAATATATAATCAACTTGTAATCTCAATTTTTCCTTCAACATATATATTTTTTTTGTTTTTGTACAAGCTCATTTTCTTTACGGTCCAACTTTTTATGCATACTTTGATCCAAGAAAGAAAGACATGGTAGCAGAAGGTGGTCTTGTCGGGTCGGGTCTGGTCTGGTCTTGTAGCCATCAAATGTGGTCCTGCATAGTGCATAGCATCACCAATACATTACTAGTTAAAAGGAAAAAGAATGAAAATAAAAGTGGGCACTACAAATATGCGAAGTTGACGTCTCTTTTATTCAAATTACCTACTCCCCCCTCTCCCCATATTCTAATTATTACTCCGTAATACTTATTTTCTTGAACTTAATTAAGATTTCATTATTATATACCATTTAATAAATAAAAATATTTTAATATTTTTAAAAACATGGTTTTAACTTTTAAAGGTTGTAGTTTTGTTGCTTTATGGGTATTTTTAAAGTTGTGTTTTAATTATTGATTTTAAAATTATAGGTTGCCTCCATGGAAATATCTTGTTCAATGCTTATCGCTCTCCTTTCGTTGTGAAATGGAATAGTTAGGTTCCAAAAATGAAAACTAGCATTTTTGATTTTTGTTTGGAAGGAGAAAATGGATAGGTTGTCTACGTTATCGGCTCTTGGTAAAAGAAATGTTGATGTGGGATCATTGTTATGTAGGACATATATCGAGCATAAGTAACAAGTGATCATATTCTTATCTCGTGCCATTTTTCTACGTTAATCTAGCACTTTATTAGTAACATGTGTCATGTTCCTCCCATTTATGCGTTCACGGTACGTTATTTGCTTAAGGTTCATACCACTTGCAATCTTGGCCATAAAAGAATAAGGTGATACATGCCGGTGCATTCATAATCCTACGAGCGATTCCAAGACGGTTGGTGATATTATAAAAAATGGGCTCTTTGTGGATTAAATCCTGGAACTCTGGAAGAGTGTGTTACGAAAGGAATGGTGTAACTTTTTGTTATAACTTTCACTTTGTATTGTTTGTTTTTCTTACTCTCGCTAGTTTTTCAATGAAAAGTTTCCGTTACAAAAATAAAGAGTGTAAACGAGAAAAGATGAAAATTGATTACAATTCTGCTAGGTTTTCCTTCCATGCATAGATATTCTAAGTTAAGCCCAATGAAAAATTTATGGGCCTCTGCCTTATATCTAAAGTCGCTTACTCATCTTATATATATATATATCCAATTTACTTAATATTTTAATAAACAATGAACCAGTTCAACTAACAAAGTTGTGTCGGTTCATCCCGACCGGTCAAACGTGGAATATGTGATCTTGGATGAGTTTCTCCGTCGCTTGTTGAAAATTAAAAAAAGAAATAAAATGTTTCCAACGGTATAACAATCACGTTTACTACGATCCCACATGGAATTCCTTCGTGGACGACATGGCTCTAGAGTCTCAACTCTCAGGGTACTTTAGATGGCTTGAAGATAAGAACATGTGTAACAAAAATGGTAATGATGTTGAGATTACCGTTGATGAGATGAATGAGATTGATCGTCTGGCTGATAAGTTTATAGAAAGCTGTCATGAGAAATTCAGGCTCGAGAAACGAGAATCTTATAGAAGATATCAGGAAATTATGGCTAGAAGTGTTGGAATTTGAAGGTCTTTCTTGATCACTTTATAGGCTTATATCCCTTATTAAGGGGTTGGCAAGGTATAGTTAACACAATAATTGCATGAAGGGGAGGGACTCTTCTAAAACTTCTTAAGCTTCAAGAGGGAATTTTGAGAGTGTAGAAGATAATGGAGTTTTGTAATTGTGTAATTCTTGTGTTTATAAGTGGATCATCTTTAGGATTAATTATGCTTCATTCGCACCCTTCAAAGCTAAATTAAATGCATGCATTTGATTACTTAGCAAATGAGTAAATGTTAAATCCATAAAATAAAAATATTTAAGTTATTTAAACATTATTCAGTAGTATATATGATTTACTAAAGCACAACTCTTCTATTCGAGGATGTCCATATACGTACTGAATGATTTGTTGGGTTTCAACGGTGGTCAAAGAAACGGTTTAACGGTTTAAACCCGATTTTAGTATTCGTTTCAAAGTTATTTATCGTATTAATAAGTAAATAAATAAAACGCAGCGAAAAATAAACGAGTAACCTGTGACATTCGTCAAATTCAGATCTCGAACTGTATTAGTTTTGTAAACTTTTATTTTCTTTTAAACCGACTTAACATTTTTAGAACTTTATTAAATTATTATATAATATTATTATAGACCTCAATCTTAAATAAAACGATGTTTGTCATAATATAGTGTTGTTAAGAAAAAAAACATAAGAGGTTCAAACGGTTTTTCGTAAACTCGTTATAAACTTTGAAAACCTTTAAACTCGTGTTAAACAACGATTGAAACTTGAGAGGCCAATTTTGAAAATATGTTATGCATATAAAAAGGAAAAATAACCTGATCCTAACATATTAACACCATCACCACATCCCAGCCTCCATCTTCTTCTCTCCAACTTCCGGCCGCCGCCGCCATGGCAGGCACCACTTCCGGCGAGCCCTAACACACACACACAACATAGCCGCCACCCCCCTCTTCCTCTAGGCACTTCGGGCGCCGATTTCCATTTTCCAGTGAGAATCCGGCGAGCACCACCCACCTCCGGCCACCACCTCTCACCGCACACCACCTTACTCCCTTCCTGTAATCCAACCCGACGCCGATCGCCAGCCGTTTCCCTTTCTCAGTCGTTTTTCCGGCGCCGGAAATCCGGCTGCCGTGTATCGCTGTGCACCACCATCACTGCCTCTCTCTCTCTCTCACCGACTCCCTCTCTCCGGCTCACTCTCTCTCTTACGACTCTCTCTCTCTCTCTGCTCTCTCTCTCTCTCGCACCGTCTCCCTCCCTCTCCCTCCGGTTGCGGTTTCCGTCTCCGGCAGGTGCGACTCGTAAACATCTAAAAGGTAAAGTAATTGGGTTTTAGTGTGGTCAGTTTTCGCATAGCTAATATCGGATCTAGATTGTTAACATCGGTTTTATGTTATCGGTTATCTTCTTGAAACGGGTTGAGAGGGGTGTGGAGTTAGTTTGGTTTGGGGAAAAGATGAACACCTGGGAAATGAAGATATGAATTTTTCGTATGGGTTTAATTAACATTGGTTTACATGGTTCGTTTGATTTGTATGTTAGTTGTTGAACTAGAGGTCACGGGATCAAGTCTCATACTAGGCCGGTGTTAATATTATTTTTATACATAACAAATCTCGATTCTATTGGTACTAATATTATTACACAAAAATTATTATTAGTATGTTAAACTTACTATTATATGTATCCATTAATAATATTATTATTTTTATCATTATTATTATAAATATTAAAGTTGTTATTATTATTAATAAAGATCATATTATTATTATTATTATTTAGTAAAATCATATTTTTATTCATAATTATTAGCAATAATATTATTATATTTAATTTGTGAACTCGTTTAGAAATCGAGCCAACATCGAGTATGGTATCATTACTTACTATCAATATTATTATTTATTATTATTATTTTTATCAACAACATTTTACTTAATACTAAGATCGTTATTCTTTAACTATTAATATTAGTATTATACTATATTAGTATTAATTTATATTAGTATTATTAATAATAATTATTGTTATTATTATTAACATCATTATCTTATATATATATATATATATATAACATATCTTTTTTAGAATTATTATTATCATTCTATCATTATCATTAATAATATTATTATAAACTTTATTATCAATTCATTTTTATGAAAACCGAACTTTTGTTTTAAAACACGTCTCGTTTCTAATTAATATTGGTTTAGTTATTTAAAAGCCCAATAAAATAATATTATTTTATTTTAAATTATCAATTAAGTGTGAGTCCCTAATCATTAGCAAATTAACCGATAACCTGATTAACAACCGAACCTTCTTGTCCAATGTTTCAAATGAAGTTTCAACTAAAGTTCAAGTTCATTAATATATTTTATTTATTCGTTTTCATTTAGCTTTCAAGTTGGACTCGTTCGTTTCGTTCGCAAGCTTTCTACATTTCGATCTTTTATTATTTCTCGGTTCGTTAATTGAGGTGAGTACATTTCATTCCCCGTTTTCACTTTTATATTTTGGGGGTAACATGCATACTTATTCAAAACCAGAATGATTTATTATACACATTTGTCAAACCACAAACTTTAGGGTGTATGATACTTGGAATACTTGCTCTTTTGTGTGTTATATGCCTCATATGCTTTACGTGCACGAGAGTTTATTTTTATGTTGTTGTTGAGCCTCATTAAGTATGATCATACGCTCCCCTAACTACTTAGCCTTGTGCTAGTAGAATAGGGCCTCATTATCCGAGTATGTCGGTTGTTACCGATTAGAAAGGATCCTCATTACATATGTTTTATATACCATGATTGGTGCTTTTATTTATAGTCTCATATACGTTTGTGGATTTCGCTCATATTATATATACTAAAATTATGAAATTTCTCACCAACATACGTGTTGACAAAATATTATTTTATGCATTGTTACAGGTTTGACTTTTATCGACTTGAGGACTTGACGAAAAACGTTACCAAGACTATTAGGATATTAGTAAAACGAACAATATATTTGTTTACTAGTGTTCAATTTGTTTGTATGACCAAGATGTGTTGTTTATTGTTTTGTGAAATAAATGAGTTGATTAAATATTGTCACTTTAATAGTGTCTTGTGTTTTGGGCAATCTTTTGCACCCCGGCATGTTCCGCCTTTGGTCGGGGTGTGACATAACCACCATAACAAAACCGAGCAATGATCCGGTTACAACAATACGAGTACGAGATCGAAACAACCAAACAACCATAACCGTATTTAAGTTTACCTCGGTTGCGAATAACCGATGGAGACACCGAGGAGTAACAAACGGAGCTAGGAGACACAACAAGATCCAGCCAAGTATCCCGGCGGCGGCGCGACAACGACGTGGCGGCGGACGGCGGCGCGGTGGCTGCGGACAGCGGCGATAGGCAGCAGCTGTGAAACAGTGGCGGCGGTGCAGGTGGCCGGCGGCTGTGGTTCGGCGGCTGGGGTGGTGGTGCGGCTGCTGAGGTGGTGGCCGGCGGCTAACGGCTAGGGTTTATGGTGTGGTGACTTGTTTATGTTAAGTATATGGATATTACGATAATATGCTATCTTTATATAGGAAACAAATTAGGTTTAGTGTTAATAAAATCAGTGGGCCTTAAGCCCAATCACCACACTTAAAGCGTTGTCCACCATTTAATCTTGCTAATTATTTCTGGCCCGGTTAACTAATTTAAGCGGTCTTTGATGTTCGTTATCCCCGGTGTAACTCTCACAGGTCATAACCGGGTCGGCCCGCGTTGACTTGACTTGAACCGCTCCATATTTCCAACAGTCTCCCACTTGGACGGTTTTGGATCAAGTAGCACAATGCTAACATCTAGAGGTGTTCTAGCTACACGTAGTTGTCCCCAACTGATTATGACATTATTAAATTCATTAACCAAATATCTTGGAATACATTATTGCAAGATAATGAACTTATAGTAATCGTTGTCATCTATCCTTTCCGTATGAGACATTAATTGAACAATGAGACATGGATCATATCAATCTCATAAGGTGTTCAATTATTGTAGTTCTCAATATTGAGTCAAAGTGGTCCAATAAAACACACAGTACGTTTGGGTGAGGCCTCACATTTTAGCAGTTTAAATCAACGAGGGCGCCAAGATGTCTAACTGTTACATTTCATGTAAGAGTACAAAATCCCATCTTGATTACATACAACTCCCACTGAACTCCAGAATATTTCCAATCAATGCCTTTATGTTGGCAGTTACGCAACAACAGTTAACATGATCAAAGAATACTCTTCGATAAACGAAAGTTCTAATATGTATCTCAGGTCTAAGGACACTAAATGAGTATACCATTATCAAAACATCTTATGATCAAGATCCATGAAGATGATTTGATGCGAGTTACATCCAACGTCATTCATAATGAGGTCTGTGAGTTTGGAAGTCAACTCCTTGAGTCTCAAACTATTTACTATTTGCATATCTAAATTGTAGCTATTATTTATTGTTCCATATACGAGTTGTGGATTTCATCAATTATATACTTATTGTTCAAAACTATGAAAATTGCTCACCAACATTCGTGTTGACAAAGTTTATTTTATGCAATGTTACAGGTTTATTACTTGGTTGATTTGGAGACTTGAAGAACTATTATCTTGTGACCGTTTAGGTTATTAGATATAAAAGAACAATTTATTTGTTTGACTATTTATTCGGTTATTTGTATGAACAAGTTTTTTTTATTTGGTTGATGTAATGAAATGAATGAATTGTTTAAATATTGTCACTTTAATAGTGTCTTGTGTTCATGGGCAATCCGTTGCACCCCGGCATGTTCCGCCGCCTTTGGTCGAGGTGTGACAAATAATATCTAGATCCTGGACAAGGCTTTCGTTGTTTGCTTGAGGATCCCGGATGCTCGTTCTGGCAGTAGGAACCACCATTTCTGTAGGAATCACAGCGCTTCTGCTCTAAGCACCAATGAAAATGGTGTTTGACCTGTTGCATTCTTGGGTGTTGTTCTATTATCCCAAAGAACATAAGGAAGCTCCTCAGTCCACTTGCCTTTCTTGGATCCTAACTTCTTCAAGTTGTTGATGATAATTTTGTTGCTTGACTCTGCTTGACCATTGGCTTGAGGATGAACTGGTGTAGAAGTGATCATCTTGATGCCCCAACTGTCACAAAAGTTAGTAGTTCTTTTACCAATAAACTGGGATCCATTATCACAAATAATTTCAGATGGGATACCAAATCTAGTTATAATATTTCTTTTAATACATGATATAACTTTCGTTTCACGGACTTGAACAAATGCTTCTGCTTAAAACCATTTTGAGAAGTAATCTGTCATAGCAAGCATGAAGACCTTTCCACCTGGTGCCTTGGGTAGTTTTCCTACAATATCCATTCCTCATTTCATGAAAGGCCATGAAGAGGATATAGGATACATAGGTTCTGATGGTTGATGAAGGATGTTGCAATGTCTTTGAAAAGCATCAGATTTATTTGAATACTCCATAGCATCCTTATTCATTGTTGGACAGAAGTAACATGTCCTAAGTATCCTGGAGAACAGTGCTATGCTCCCTGTATGGTTAACACAATCATCTTCGTGGAAGTCTTTGAGCTCTTCTTGTATTTCTGGATCTTCAATACATCTCAAGTAGGCACCTGCAAGTGATTTTCTATATACAATATCCTGTAAATAATAAATGGTGATACCTTAATTCTGAAAGCTTTGGGATTTTCCCATTTAGGGATTTCTCCTTCTTGGAGGAATTTCTTGATTGGAAGGATCTAGGATCCTACTTCTGGACATGATGAAGGATCCTTAAAGCCTTCAGGATAATCTGTTGTTACCTCCATTGCTTCATGTTCCCCAATTGCTGGAAAAGAATGTGAATAATGGGTATCTTTATGTCATCTGGGATCTTCAAGGATGATGCTAAGTTTACTAAGGAATCTGCCCTAGCATTCTCCTCTCTTGGTACCTGGACGATACTAAACATTTCAAAGGATTTTGCTAATTCCTTCAAAATTTCTAAATATTTGATGATATTTTCACCTTTACGGTGCAAGAATCGTTAAAATGGTTATTTATTAATAAAGAGTCTATGTAAATCTGAAGATACCTGATCCTCATTTGTTTAGCTAAAAGCAAATCTGCAATAAGTGCTTCATATTCTACCTCGTTGTTGGTAGCTTGGAATTCACAGGCTATGGACCGGGGTATTATATCCCCCTGTGGCTATTTTACTAGTATACCTAATCCTCTTCCTCTTACATTTGATGCACCATCTGTGAAGAGGATCCAAGGGTCCTTGGTTTCTTCAAGTTTCTGAACTTCCAGATCAGCTTCCTTTTGCATGTAACTACTAAAATCAGCCACAAAGTCTGCGAGTGCTTGTGATTTGATTGTTGTTCTAAGCTCATACTAAATATCATAGGCACTCAGCTTCACAGCCCACTTGGCCATCCTACCTGACATTTCTGGGATTTTAAGCATTCTTAACAGGATAGTTAGTTCTAACAACAATAGTATGGGTTTCAAAATAATGTCTCAACTTAGTTGAGTCCATAATCAAAGAAAGTATTAACTTTTCAAGGTGAGAATACCTTACCTCAGCGTCTAAGAGACTTTTACTTACGTAGTATACAGGATGCTATTGTCCTTCATGATCTTTGGCTAGAATAACACTAACCGCATTACCTGAGACAACTAAGTACAATGATAACGGTTCGCCATCCACTGGTTTTTTTAGGGTTGGCGTTGAGGATAGATAATCCTTAAGAGCCTTCAACGCATCTTCATGTTTCTGAGTGCATTCGAATTTCTTATTCTTCCTCAAGATATCATAGAAGTCTTTGCACTTTTCTGAAGATCTGGATATGAATCTATTCAGGGCAGCAATCCTTCCCGTCAGTCTTTTGACATCTTTAGCATTTATCGGGGACATTAAATGAATGATGGCTTCAATCTGCTCAGAACTGGCTTCTATTACTCTCTTAGTCACCTTATACCCTAAGAACTTTCCAGCTTTGACACCGAAGTGACACTTGGATGGGTTGAGCTTCATGTTGTATTGATCAAGGATGTTGAATGCTTCTTCAAGATCTTTGAGATGATCCTCAGCTTTCTTTGACTTCACTACCATGTCATCTATGTAGACTTCCATGGTCTTTCCTAGCTGATCCTTGAACATCATGTTGACCAATCTTTGGTATTTTGCCCCTGCATTTCTTAGTCCGAATGGCATATCAATATAACAATATGACGGTATGAGTCATGAATGCTGTATCCACATGGTCAGATGGTTCCATCTAAATTTGTTAAAATCTAGAGGAAGCATCCATAAAGGAGAGCATCTCATTAACTGCCATAGCATCCACCATTGAGTCAATATGTGATAAGGGGAAATGATCCTTGGGACATGCCTTGTTTAAATCGGTAAAATCGGCACATACCCTCCACTTTCCCTTTTTCTTAGAAACAACCATCACATTGGCTAACCATCTTGGATACTTTACCTCTCTAATCATACCTACATTAAGAAGTTTTTCGAATTCTTCCTGGATAATGATATTTCTTTCAGGTGTAAATTTCCTCTGTTTCTGCTGGACAAGCCTGATAGAAGTATCTATCCCTAACTTATGCGTAATTATGTCTTTAGAGATACATGTCATGTCAGAGTGTTTGAAAGAAAAAGTGGACTTCCTTTGTTTGAGGAAGGATACCAAATCTTCTTCATATTGTTGAGCATACCGGATCCTATATACACCTTGAGGTCTAGATCCTCAGGGTCCAGGGGTACTTCTTTAAGATCCTTTTCTCTGGCTTCCAGCACCTCTCTCGAATTGTTCTTTGATTGCTATGTGATGGTCTGTTTTGCGGCTGGTTTCATGAATGAAGTGTAGTAGTTCCTCACCTCCGCTTGATCACTGTCAATCCTCACTACTCCCCATAGGCTGCCAAGAATCACATTACAGCATGATAGGTTATGTATAACACAAAATTTTTGAAAAGAGTTAATTCCCTCAATGTAAATAGGAAGCTTGATGCCCTCAATGTATTCTTGGTTTCACCACTAAAACCAACGATGACAGATGATCTTGGTGTAATTTCCGTTTCAGGGATGTTCATTTTCTTGAGAACATCGGCCTGAATGATATTCACCGAATTCCCGCCATCTACAAGGATCACGCGAACATAATGATTAGCAATAAATAAAGTAATAATCAAACCGTCATAGTGAGGATCTTGGAGGTGCATGCGATCCATTTCGTCAAAAGTTATGACCCTTTGATCGGTTAAAGTTGTCGTCGTGATGGGTCTTTCTCTATTCTCCAATTTGATTTCTTTAGCATGTCGTTTTGCTGAGGAGAATGAGGTTCCACATATGTCTGAACCTCCAGAGATAAAATTAATAATATGTGCATCAGGTGGTGGTGGAGCAGCCTTCTGTGGGATTTCTTCAGGATCCTGGATCCTTGATTTCTTTCTTCCCATCAGCTCTTTGAAGTGACCCTTGCTTTGGAGATACCCAATTTCTCTTCTTAGACCAATACAATCATCAGTCATGTGGCCGGAGTCTTCGTGGTATGCACACCACTTGGATTTATCCTTGAAGGATGTTGACTTTTCATTCTTCCAAGGCCACCTTATTTTTTCCCCTAGATTTCTCATGGCACGTATTAGGCCAGGAGTTTCAACGGAAAATCAATAATCTGATATCCTTGGATATTCCTCTTCATCTTCGTCTTCTTCGACTGCATGGATGTTTTGGTTGTTGAACTTTGAATAGGGCTTGGAATTGTTGTTTCGGTAGAAGGATCCTTATTTCTTATCGAGTGGGACCTGTTTTGTTGAAGTACCCAATCTTTCCTGGATCCTTTTGTCGTGATCTAGTCTGCTGAATCTGAGTGCCATATTCCTGACTGATGTGCGAAAATATATATATAAATAAAACACAAGTCGCAACTAAGCTTAAAAAAAACCAAACAATCTATCCTAGTTCACACTAACGGCAAGTGTACTGATCGCGTATAGCACAGATAAGGAAAGTCCGGATATCGAACTCGAAGACACGTGAAAACGTTTTTAATTACTAAACTCTAACTAAGACTCACCAAAATAATATTTAAATGATTTTTTAATATTTAAAATTGATTAAACTACTTAACTTAATTAAATGAAAACTTTTGACAAAATACTTTTAGAAAACTTTGACTGCAGTGATAAAAACGTCTACCTAGGAATGAATCATGTTGATAAAAATAACAAGACAATGGATTAAAAACATTCACGACACCGGTTATAAAAGATAACACAACTAAAACTTGTTTAAGAAAGTCAAATTACCTCTCAGTCTCTCTAACAAACTCTAACTTACTTTAGTTGATTTTAAAGAATAAACCGGAAAAACAATTATTAACGTGTTCAAATACCGACTCACCTCTCGGTCTCACCGACACACTAGCCTAATGGAAACGAATACTACGCAACCAAGGATAGAGGAACAATTTAACTTAACCCAAATTAAACCAACTAATTGCACATAAACACTCAAACTTGACAAGACAAAAACCCGCTCTCGCGCGGTCTTAATTCTAACAAGTAAAAGCAACGAGACAATATTACTTCTTATCACCTCTCGGTCTCAAAGAAGATGTATTTTAACTGATTTTAGATGATTATATTACCCACTTATCCCTACGGTTGTACACCCCGCAAATAAACCCAAAACACCAAGTAAAGAGCTTAACAAGCAATCAATTAATCAAAACCGATTCAATTAACTAATGCAAGAGGATTATAAGTAATAACAAATAAAACACAGCCATCATACACAATCTAATTCATGGTTTAGTTAAACTTTACATCAATAATTTAAGTCTTGAACATTAACAATCCATTATACAAGTTTAAACTACTCAACAATCATCTATCCTAGGTAGAACAAGCAAGATTAGCTACTCATCACTTTTGGACAGCCATGCATACTTACGAAAAACATCACAAACATCATCATAAACATTATAAAACTCATTCAAGATCCAAACACAATCAATTATAAGTCAAACTATCAATCAATTGCAAAACAATTCAAAGCAAAAGACCAAATCAATAGAGTTAGGGTTCTTGAACAAAAAGTAAAGTTTATAGATGATTACTTAAGTAATATGGCTGATATTGATGATATATAAAGTCCCTAGCAGCAGCCCCAAGACTCCTCTTCCTTCTCCAGCCGTCCAAGACCACCAGCCGCTTCCTTTCTTCCTTTTTTTCTTCTTTTCTTCCTGTCGGCTACTGTTCCGATCGCAGAATTAGGGTTTAGGGTTCTTGGCTGTGTATTTCGGGATTATGATGAGATAATGGCAGATTTCTTTTGATAATTAACTTCAAATAATATTATACAAGGCCTCTAAGATGTTGGCTTGGGTCGGGCCTTGATTAAACTTTGAAACTTTGACAGTTAAACCCTCCAAGTTCTCTTTTTCTTGCATTTTTTTCCACATCTTTCCATAACCTACACAAAACATTTCAACTTTGTAAAACTTTGCACTTAACCACCTAAACTTACATAAATTTGATATTAAATCATTAAAACATTATAAAATTGTAAGGAAATATAAGTGTGTTATTCAACACATCAAACATCCCCACACTTAAGACTTTTTCGTCCCTGAAAAAGATTTTACTGCAGTTGGATCAGAATCGGAAAATCAAAGTCAAATCAAACATATAGGTTAGATTTTAAAGCTCAGAAAAACGCAAAAACCGCGATCATCGATATTGTTATCCACCTAAACCCATGCCTTAATCTTTACCGGGACAAATAAGATCCGACAATAATATTACTTAGTGGTTTACACAATTAAGACCCGCTTATTTTCTGCTTTTACCGGACCAGACCACCCCAACTTGACTTAAACCTCAAAATTAGCAGAATTAAAACTTTGTTGCTCAATATTTATGAATAGTTAAGACGATCAAGGGTATTGTTTATCCACCTAAGCTTAAGCATCAAAGTCTACCAAGCAGCCATTAGATATGATTAAGGTTCAATTATTTATAGCCAGTGCTCCCCACAACATGACATACCCCCGTTATCAAGCAATACCCCAAATCCATAACCATAGGTGAGTATGCAAAATTTCATCTGTAGGGCTTACATGTAGCGTGTCCCTTGTGGTCCGTTTCTTAATGGTAATGAGACGCGAGCAAGGGGACCCCACATGACTAACAGCGTGGATGATCAAGTCTGTAGTGTATTTGTACTTTCGTACTTTTGTGATCATGTTTATAGACTTTTAAGGGTTTGCTCTTTGGCTTTATTTTAAATATACACAACCCCACTTAGAAATTGTGAATACCTAGCTAAATAGATTGCATACAGACCCATGGTCTCCGGACCCGAAGCATCCCATCAATACAGGATTTAAGGTTATAAAACCATACGCCGATGAGGTGTAAAACACTAAGCTAGCATTTTAAGATTTATATCACAGGCTACACGGCATACTCTAACGTTAAACCTACCCAAGCATCATATGATAACGTATTCAGATTTTTAAAAACTCATGATATTTCCACTTTTTTCATACCAAAATTTGAGGCTTGAGTATGGCCCGACCTTTCATTGCTTATTTTCCACGGACAAAACGCTTTACCCACAAAAGATTTCCGTTTAACCGTTTTATCAAATTTGCCCTTTCATTTTAAGGCTGAGCCTACCGACACATCCCAAGTTAAGTGTGTTTTCTTTTATTTATCTCATATTATTAGTAGTTTGAAAAACCGATTTCCGAATAAAATCATCATCTCCGACTTTAACGCAAAAGAAACTAAAAACAAGGGACATTTTTTCTTTTGTTTTTTTTATCAAACTTGAACAACGTACGAAAACGAAAAACAAGTGAAAACTTTTTATTTTTTTAATTTTTTTTTAAATTTATTTTTTCTTCTACAACTAAGTAAAATAAATTCTCATCCCCACACTTAGAACGAAATCGTCCTCGATGAGAACAAGGAAAAGAAATAAAATAAAAATAAAACGTAAAGCATGAAATAAAAACTTTAAAGAACAGAAATTAAAATAGAGAACGGGTTACTCCCCTGGTTTAGATGCAGATTCTTCATCAGCTGTGTATGATTCGAACGAATGACCGTATAACATTTCATTCGCGGCCGCAACCTCGGGTGAACCAGTTCCAAAACGCCATCAGAGCTACCATGCGCATAATAATACCTGTAACAACTCAAACTCGCTCGCATGTAGCGGCGTACAAAACAGAAAACATAAACATAAGAAATAAACATATTTTTGTGTTTTTGAATTTTTTTAATTTTTTTGATTTTTATTAAATATTTTTTTTTAAAATTTTTTTTTCTATTTTTAAATAACAAAAATTAAAAAAAACAAAACAAAACTCTAAATCTCGGGCTGCCTCCAGAGAGCGCTTAGTTTAACGGGTCCTCAGCCTGACCCCAAATCTCAATTTCCATCAGGTGGCTTCTCCTTTATCCGTTTCCCACTCGACCCGTTTCGTTTTATTTGTCTACTAGTAGTTGGGAAAAACTTACCAGAAAAATTTAAAGAGATTTTGAAAATCTGAAACGGGTCGGACCACCAAGACTTATACTTACCCGGACCAAACTTTATACGAGTCGTGTAATGAAGGAGGATGTCATCTTTGTTGTGTGTCAACTTTTTATTTTGTTTCGTATGTTGTATCCTCACTTTCAAGTTCGTTTGATCCAAGTATATATGTTCTCTCTTCTTTGATGTCTCCCTGAAAATTAATCTTCCTATTTCTTCAATGTCACCTCCCGGGTCAAATTGCGTATCATCTAATTCCATAGAGGTATCCTCCACAAGCTCTTCATGACAACCCTCGATATCAAAGATAACCACATTCGCCTTCTTGACCTCCGTCAAAGTAGATGCAATGATATCCGGCAGCTTCCTCTCTTCATCTAAAAACGCATACTCAAGGTGGGCAGGCGAATCCTTAATCTCTAAGGAAGAAGGAGGAATCTCGACCGAAGGTCGGTCCATCGGATCGTCTCGTACGATCTTAGCAGACACGCTAGATTCAGGGGTATGCAACTCGGTGTCGGCATCAAAGGACTGATTAGTTATGGCAACCATCTCAATCTCTGGAATCTCCCTATCGAGAATCTGGGTGTCGGAGGCAGATCCTCCACAGATTTCGCTGAGAAACTCCCCAACATGCTCCATGACGGTATCAATGAAGTATAAGGAGTCATTAGCAGCCTTGGGGTGTTTCAGTGACTGTCGAACGTCAAAGGTGACGTTCTCATCCCCAACTCTTAAGATTAATTTACCCTCGCAGACATCGATCAATGCATGTGCAGTGGCAAGGAATGGTCGGCCTAAGATGAGTGGGACACTATCGTCATCGTTCATGTCCAGGATGACAAAGTCCACCGGGAAGATGAACTTGTCGACACGAACAAGCATGTTCTCGACCACCCCTCGGGGGTATTTCACAGAACGATCAGCAAGCTGGATACTCATACGGGTAGGCCTCGGTTCGCCTAGACCCAACTTGCGATACACGGAATACGGCATGAGATTAATACTGGCACCGAGATCTGCCAGCGCATGGACGACCGTATTATCACTCAAGATGCAGGGAATTGTGAAACTCCCAGGATCGGACATCTTTTCTGGTAACTTTCTCTGCAAGACTGCAGAGCAACCAGCACTCAGAGGAATGGAAGAGACTTCGGCTAACTTCTCTTTGTTCGAAAGAATATCCTTAAAGAACTTTGCATATTTGGGCATTTGCGTGAGTGCCTCAAGGAATGGGACATTTAGATGAAGTTGCTTCAGAAGATCAAGAAATTTGGAGTTCTGCTCCTCGTCTCTATCCCTACGGACTCTCCCGGGATACGGGAGTCTAGGTTTGTAGACTCTCGGTGGTGTGCTGGGTAGTGGCTGGTTCTCGGCATGTGCTGTACTTCCTGGGCTGTGCCTCTGATGCACCCTGGCCGGTGGAGACTCCAACTGAATCTCCTCGTCTACCTGCTCCTCTACATCTACCGCAGGTTCGTTAACGACTCCTCTCGTCGCTTCCTGAATCACGGGCTCGCTGCGTGCCCATGCACCGCTCCTTGTCGTCACAGCCTTCGCGAACGCCTTCGGATTTTGTTCAGTGTTACTTGGAAGTGTACCTGGCGACCTTTCATTTAGACGACTTGCTATCTCTCCTATCTGACGCTCAAGATTTTGAATTGACGCTCCTTGATTTCTCATGAATGACTCGTGCTCCCGGAATTTCTCTTGAGTTTCTTTGTGACGGGAGTCCCCCCGAGTCATATACTGCGACAACATCTGTGTCTGCTGTGCCATCATCTCCTCTAACATGGGCTTCTTCTCCCCACTACTCGGTCCCTCACCGGAATCCTGGAATAGGCTCTGACGTTGCTGGAAGCCGGACTGATTTCCGTTCCTCCAGTTTGAGTTTTGGTTACCTCTCCACCCCGAATTATAAGAATTGGAAGAATGTTGATTTCGGTTTGGATTATTAACGAAGTCGACTGCCTCCTCCTGGAAACCTACGGGGCATTGAACGGTATCGTGTCCCCCTCTACAGATCTCGCATAACTTACTTTTCACCTGCAAGTCCTTCACGATCTTTGCTAACGCTTCAACTTGTGCCGCAAGTGCGGTGCTCGTGTCGACCGAATGCATGCCGCGTGATAGGGAATCAACGGTTTTGGTACTCTTAACTGGTGGTCGCTGGTATCCACTCATGGCTAAACCATTAAACAAGGCAATGCACTCATCCGTATCTTTCGTTGTCAGTAGGTTACCTCCTGCAGCTGTGTCGAGCATACTCTGAGTTGCGCACGTCACTCCGTTATAGAACTTCTCGACAACCGCCCAGTCTTGTAGGCCGTGGTTTGGACATAATGCGAGTAGATTTTTGAACCTTTCCCACGCCTCGTAGAAGCTCTCGGTGTCCTCCATCTGGAAAGAATGAATCTGGTTACGCAAACGAGCGGCCTTAGCCGGAGGATCGTATTTTTCAAGAAATTGGGTCTGCATGGCAGCCCAAGTAGCAATGGATCCCTGTGGGAGGGACTCAAACCACAGACTCGCATGATCAACGAGTGAGAACGGAAAGATTCGGAGTTTTATGGCGTCTTCGGATACGCCGGCAAGATGAAACGTGTCGCAGATACGTGCAATACTAGTGAGATGAGAATGCGGGTTCTCGTGGAGCAACCCGTGAAACTGAGCAGAATGAGCAATCGTGTTCAGAACGTTAGATGGAATCTGCCAAGTCGTTTGAACTCCTATAGCTGGTGGAGCAATGCTGGATCTCGCGCCAGCATCAACCGGACGGGCCCGGTCTACAACTGTCCTCCTCGGTAGTGGATTCGCGTCGCCCAAATCCTATCCCTAATGACGGGTTCAGAAAAAGTAGGAGAAGAGAACGTATTACCGACGGATGTAGATGAACTGGAAGACGGTTTTGTACGACAAGTAGTAAATAAAAGAAATCACTGACTTCATCTAATGCCCTGCATGAGGTCATAACAAGATCATCATAAAATGGGGAGTCCTTTTGCAATCCCATCTTGAATGCCTCAACAACAGTAGCCATGTCAAGATTTGGGATCTCCAAGACCTCCCTTCCTAACTTGGTGACAAAATCCCTTTAAGGATTCATCACGAGGTTGGACAACACAATATAAATTACTAGTTAATTTTTCAAACTTTCCACTATAAGAAAACTGATTATAACTAGGTGAGAAAATGAAGTAATAGAGTAAGGAGGAAGACTGAGCAGTCACTTGAGAGCAGATCAAGTCAGTGCGGATCCAAAACCTTTGCACAAGCATGCTTCTTTAAGTCTTTCCGGAATTGGATTGATTTCCATTCTTTCCATATACTGAGCCACGTGCTCTTATGGATCACTCGTGCCATCGTAAACTTTCATGTTGGGGGTTTGAAAGCGCTTCGGGATTTCAGCATCACATATCGGCGTAGCAAACCCGGATAGCTTATGACTTCCCTCCGGAATTTTAGGAATGGGTCGGACCACCCTTGGAACACTGGATATCCTATCCTTTAGTTTTTGTAATTCCTTGGCCATGAGTTGATTAATACTTGTATCCTGTGTAAAACCAAGGTTAGTGTCTAAGGATATATGATTATAAATGTTACCTCTTTGTTGATTAAAGGATGGTATCCCAGAAGAGTATCCAGGATAGGATGCATCAGCCATAACAGTTGGTCCACAGTAAGCAATGGTCTGCATAGGGATAAAGTCTCCCTTATGAACCTCCGACGACCTTTGATATTGAACTCTTGAGGATCCTTGACTCTGCATGAAGGATCCTAGAGGCTGATGGTTGGAGGATTCTTGAAGAAACAATCCTAAGAATCATGTCTAAAGGATGGATGATCCTTGTTGAAAGATCGAAGATCCTTGAGTGTGTTGACCCATGGATCCTTAATGGAAGATCGAGGATCCTTGAGCATGCTGACCCATGGACCCTGGTTGAAGAATAGAGGATCCTGGTTGGAAGGGTGATGATCCTTGTTAAAGGATGGAGGATCCTTGAGCATGTTGAGCCATGGATCCTGGAGTGGTGAAATCCCACCCCTAGGCATCAATGAATTTTTTTAGTATTTTTTTTTACATGTAAAATGAAGAGTTACCCAGTTTCCCACTTTTTTTGAGTTTCCTCTTGAACCTGTCCCTATCTCTCTACACACACACACACACACACACACACAAGAGAGAATTATTTCTAAATTTTGGTTATTACACCACCTCTCGCCACCACTGCCATGTTGCTCTTCCATTCCATCCGTCCGTGTCTCCCGATTTCTACTGTTTGACGTTGTGCGGCGTTTTTTTAGCTCCAATTGACTGTTACGTTATTTGGCATTTACATATATCCCCTCTCTAACTTCTCTTATTACATATTTCCCCGATGCTAAACATTTAATTACATATTTCCCCTCCCTAGACCACATAAATTACATATCTCCTCATTTTATTAAAATTATCTAACTAAATGACTATTTTACCCTTAACAAACTAATTTACACATATCCCCTTCTTAATAGTATGATTTACATATATCCCTAATTTAAACCCAAACTGAGTCGGTTTTAAAACATTCGTATCGAACCTAATAAATTCAATTGAAGTTAATTTTTTTAATCATTTACATAATAAAAGTATCTAAAACACAATCATACACAATTTGTTCACTGTGAAAGATGAGTTGATTGCAGTTATGTTGTGATTGTGAAAACAAAACTACTATCTATGTAATTGAGTGATATCAAAATCAAAAAATAATTAACTGACATCAAAATAAAAATAAAATAAAATAAAGTTGCAGCTCCTTTTACGAATGGATAAGAGTACAACAAGATTCAGTAGATAGTGACACACACATATATATATAGATACACACGTAAAAATATCCAAATTATACATATCATGAGCCATAAAGATTTAAACATATACATACATATTGCAAACCATAAAAGGCGTTACCGTAAGCCATACAGAAACGATCGTTGCTGTGTTCGCTGGAGGAAGCGACGAACACCGGAGAAAGCGCGTACGCCAGAGGAAGCCGCGTGATCGCCGGAGGAAGTGTAACGTCGTGAATGGATGGAACCGGGTATTGCCGTGTTGTTCGTTCTCTGAATATAGAAGAGACTAGGGTGCTGTAGAATGAGAAGGACGTGTATTTGGTAATTGCATACTAGAAGGGAAATGTGTAATTAAATGCTTAAGATTGAGGAAGTATGTAATAAACTAAGTTAGGGAGGGGATATATGTAAAATTCCATTATTTTGTTATTAACTTCGAGGACCATTTATTTATGTTTTTATTTGTGTGTTTGGGTTGCTGTTGTAAGTTAGAACCAAGGGTGGCAAACCCAACTTAAATGGGTTGTTTTTTGTCAAGGTGGATAAACTTTAAAATGGGTTATGATGGATCATAAAAATTCTTCAAGTGAGTCAGGATGGGTTGGAAATATACAAGTGTGTTTTATTTATAGGGTAAAATGGGTCAAAACAAAATACCCACACCGGCTGCTACAGTACAAGCCGGTTAGTAACCGTCCAGTTAACACTGAAAGTGGTAATCAAACATAGGTTAATACGATTAGTGTTAATATAATTTAGTAGGATTATTGATTAACAAGATACATAGATGCGTAAATTTACACTAAAAAACTGGTTATCGACAATAACTGGGTTTGACTGTTAGTAACCACTATTTCAAAAACCGATTAATATTGGGTTTGACTGTTTGATCGATAGCCTGCTACGGTAAGTAATCGCTATTTCAATAACCGATTAACCAATTATTTGTACCCTCTAGGTCCTAGCATGAAATGACGGTCAGGTTGGGTCAGGTCAATCAATGGGTCAAAATGGGTTCGGATTAGGCCATGTTGGGTCAGGTCAACCGAAGGTTAAACTGATTTGTGCCAAAACATGATAAACAAATAGATTTTGGCTAAACTTATTGGTGTAAAAAGTAAATTGAGAAAGTTTGTGAGGTAACAGAATTGTTGAAATCTGTTCTATTATTACTGATTGGTTTGGTGTGAAAACATGATAGGTGCTCATATATAAAGTAGTACAAATTGGGAGACATATCTATCCATTTAGCTAAAAAAAATGAGTCATGATTTACAGGTGTATCATGTATGATTTGAAAACAAAGGGTAAAGAAAATTAGACCAAACCACACAAAAACTTGTCAGTCCGACCATCCCACCCGCTTGGTTTATCGTTTCCCAAAACTGTGGTTAGCGGTTAAACCCAGAATATCCATCAAAACAAAGCAAGGAATACCCATTCAACTTTCATAACTCATTAATTCCATAGCCATGCTGATTTAAACAAGAAAACATAAGACCCATCGATAAATAAACAAATAAATAAATAAACCTTTAAAGAACCAAGAAACAGTACTGTACATGATAATAATTTCTTTGCTATAAATTCAAGAATAGAAAGTAAATAAGTTATTCAAACAACTGCTAATTTTATTGATCAGTCGAGATACGCCTGATGCCTATGCTTAAAGTTCCACCATCGTTTCTTTTTTCTGTATTCGGGTGGCGGCAACTCTGTTGAAATAAACACAAAAACATCGGTCAAATCTGGTTCATAATAATAGCATTAATGAAGGCAATACATACGTAATATATACATAAAACCCAAATCTGGTTCATAATAAAAGACTGTAAACCATACCTCCTTCAGGATAAATGGAGTTGTAGTGCACCTCGGCCCAAAAGCTCAAGAAAATAACTGCTAAAGATGCAAATTATTAGCACATATAATAAAAATGCTAGTTATACAAGTAATAAAATATAAACCAAAGAGTAATAATAAATTATATTATTTATATAGATAAAGATCTGAACGTTACTTCGTTTTGATTTCTGCACTTTTGGAAGAATCTCAATCGAACACGTATCTTTAAACGAGGTTAGAACAAAAATTTTAACCCCATACTGCAAGAAAGAATCGAACAAATAATGTAAATAAAGTTTTGACCTTTTTAAACTTAATTAATAACAAAGTCAAAGAAGGACAATTTACAGAATCTGCAGCTGCCTGCAAGGTAACATGATCTCCCCACTCTCCACTCCTATAATAATAATAATAATAATGTCTCATGAAAATAAATTTAAACATAAATTAAATTAAAATATGCAGAAAAGGAGGTTAATGGCGTACTTGGAAATCCTTTTTAAGTAGTCACTGTATGCCATCGGGACATATCCTTCATACATTTCTGGATGTGATTTAAGCTGATATATTTCATATAAATAATATTATTACATATTACAAAACACAAATAATATAAGATACAACGTGAAGTAAAGATTACCTGATTAACCACTTGTCGTCTCACAAATTTATGATGCTCTGGTGATCGGTAAAACTGGTCTGATAAAGCACGAAACTGAAGAAAGAAAAACAACTTTTTTAATTAGAATCTAAAAAAGTAGTTAATATTATTATAACAAGCTTTTTTCTGATATTATAAGGTGTAACCGACCTGACAGTTACCATCACCTTGAACTTTAGATTCAATCAGATTATACATCTGCAACCTAAAAGCAAACAAATCTAACATAATAAATACACACTTATGCATGACTATAATGATATAATAAATAATTTAAAAAAAAAAAAACTATATGAGCATAAGAAATGTAAAAACTGTCCAAAAGCCTTTGATGATCGGAAGTAGCTTCATCGACCGAAGGTATATCTCCATTAACTTTGGGGATATGCTGCATAAAGACATAACATAAGCCATTATTAGAGTAAACTGTGAATATTAAATAAAAATATTTTATTTTATTTTACACGTACAGGAACAGGAACAATTTCATGTAATCTCTTGCCTACTTCTCCATCAAGCTCAGATTCATCAGTTATTTCAAGATTATATGAATATTCATCACCATCATAAGATCGGTTTTCGGGGCTCGAACACGAACTTGACGGGCCCATTTCATCTGTTTCCTGTAACCTAGAATCATCACCTGCTAATCAACTAATACTATAAGTAAAGTTGTAAAAGATACGTGTTTTGATGATTAAAGAACGAAAGAAACCTACCATAATAATAATTATTATTATCTGACGATGGACCACCATACCACTCATGAGTCTCATTAGATGTTTGTAAATGATCCACTTGATTGGATACAACAGATTCCTCATTATCATCAGAAATCGAGAGATCCAATAGTTCTTGTTGGAGAGAGTGAGCTAGCATCTCATCATTTTTCACATTGTTAAATTCCACTTCTTGATAACTATTTCCATAATACTGGTCATGATGTATGTTCATGTTATGTTGATTGCTATCACCATAATATTCAGAACTAAAGATTTGATCCACATTAAGGATATCAAGACCTCATTTGAGAACATCAGCATCTGGTTCACACATATTCCCACACTAGCCCGAGATATGATCAGAATTTCAACTCCAGATAAAGCACTCGTCCTGTGATTCAAAACTGGTTTCAGAAAAAAATACGACAAAGAAGCAACAAATATATATTATATAAGATGGTGAGTTTCACGCCCTGCTTGAGGTGCGCGCATATTATGTATATATGTGTAAACCCTCGGGTGGGCAAAAGTGAAATTGCACTAATTTTGACGTTATTTTACTAATCTCGTGAAAATAACGTTAAAAGTGGCGGAAGGTTAATCAGGCATCATGTGGTGGCGTTGATAGCCGAAAGACGAGGGTACATGCACCAATCAGCCGGTATCCCGATGATTGAGTGCTATGTGCTTTATGTCCAAGGCTTGATGCAAAACTACTATCGAGCCGGGGGTCTCACCGGAAGCAGCCTCTCTATCCCTATGGGGTAGAGGTAAGGCTGTCTACATCTTACCCTCCTCAGACCCTAACATAGCTTTGCTATTGGTGGGAGGAGGAGGAGGAGGAGGAGGAGGAGGAGGAGGAGGAGGAGGAGGAGGAGGAGGAGGAGGAGGAGGAGGAGGAGGAGGAGGAGGAGGAGGAGGAGGAGGAGGAGGAGGAGGAGGAGGAGGAGGAGGAGGAGGAGGAGGAGGAGGAGGAGGAGGAGGAGGAGGAGGAGGAGGAGGAGGAGGAGGAGGAGGAGGAGGAGGAGGAGGAGGAGGAGGAGGAGGAGGAGGAGGAGGAGGAGGAGGAGGAGGAGGAGGAGGAGGAGGAGGAGGAGGAGGAGGAGGAGGAGGAGGAGGAGGAGGAGGAGGAGGAGGAGGAGGAGGAGGAGGAGGAGGAGGAGGAGGAGGAGGAGGAGGAGGAGGAGGAGGAGGAGGAGGAGGAGGAGGAGGAGGAGGAGGAGGAGGAGGAGGAGGAGGAGGAGGAGGAGGAGGAGATCATATTCATAGTTTTCCCCAAATTTCAAACAGATTCAAAAGGACATGAATGATGATACAAATAAACATCCTTACTTCAAACTTGTTTTAACATATACAGGAACTGATTACCTGCAAATCATCTAACACCTCATAACACTAATCCAACCCTTAAAACCACAGTTGTCAAAAGCAAAAGGCGTGCTCAGGGCACTAAAGGTGAGCCTTGGGCTTAGGTGTGAGGCGCTTAAAAAGCGAGGGCACGGGATAAACAAGGCGCATAACATAAACATAACTTTTTTGGGGGTTTTAAAACACATTTAAGGCTGGTTCCAGGCCATTTTTTGATGTTTCAGACTGGTTTCCGCGAAACCGAAACACAAACTGGCCGGAATCTTGCCTGAAGGTTGCCGTATCGCCAGGATAGCCACAAGGCGCTTTCCTGCACCTCGCATGGAAGCCTGGGCGCACACTTTTGACAACATAGCTGAATACATATTATCAGCTAAAACGATTACCCTGATCTATATATCAATATATTCATCACCTACCAAAATATTCAGTAACTACACCTTTAGTTTATCATATCACATCTTCAATGAAATTCTAAAACCGGTAAATTGCAATACAAACACAAAGCAATCAACAATCAATTGGATACACATACCTAAAATCATTAACTTGATAAAACAACTTTGCAAATTTAACACCTAATAACACTAATCCAACACTTAAATTATCAGCTAAAAGGATCAACCTGATCTATAGCAATATATTTTCACTAACTTCACCATTAATTTATCATCATATAAAATCCTCAAATCAAATTCTAGAATTGATGACTCGCAAAACAAACACAAACACATACTCGCATCCACCAATTGGATACAAATATAACTAAAACCGAGACGAACTAAAAATT
The DNA here is from genome assembly GCF_021521415.1 of Bidens hawaiensis. Classification (NCBI taxonomy): domain Eukaryota; kingdom Viridiplantae; phylum Streptophyta; class Magnoliopsida; order Asterales; family Asteraceae; genus Bidens; species Bidens hawaiensis. The sequence continues at coordinate 185,712 of NW_027492311.1, read as the reverse complement.
CCTTAATTCAAACTTACAAACTTAAAACAAAGTTATAAGCTACAACTATCAGCCTGATCTATGTAAACAGCTTATTATATGTTAAATCAAATTCAATCGAACACATACACGCATCAATCAGCAATCAATTGAACAATAATAACATACCTAAAACTGAGATAAACTAAAAGTAGTTTTTCAAAACTTAATCATTAAGTAATCTAAAAAAGACGAAGGGATTCAATTGAATGCAAAAAACTTAACAGAAATGAAAACGAATCGAAATAATTCATTCACAAATTGATGATTCAGTACAATTAAATAATCATTCAATAATAACAATAAATAATAATAAGTACAGCTTTAATTTATTTACCGCGTCAGGCAGTCTGTGTGTCAGTCAGTCAAGCAATCAATCAATCTGATTGAACTTGAATCTAAATGCTATTCACCTAACAATTTAAATACACAAGTATGTATATGTATATAACTGTATATATACGTATATAAGATACTGGAGGAGATAACAATGAAAGAAGAAGATGAAGAAAACGTTTTTCTTTTTTTGGGGAGAATGGTGGTGGTCTTATATATACATACATACATACATACAGTTGACGACGTTAAAGTTAGACTACACGGTTTTGTTTATACACCGCTATGACCATCTCTGACGCCGTCTATTTTGGATTCTTTCTTACATAATAATTAACTAGCTTTGTGCCCGTGCGATGCAGCGGGTTACACACACATAAACGACATCGAACGCGTAAACGGTGACCTCACAATAATATGCACGTAGCCCGACTACAATATGCGTTTAATGGGCCGTCGGGCGTGTAACCATTGTCGGTGAACATGTAACTTGGCCTAGCACATTCACGCCCACTCGACCCGACCCGTTGCGGTCTTAACTCGTAATCACGTAACATGTTTTAAAAAGTATAGCAACACCATACTCAAATTAAAGAGAATAAAATACTCGTTTTTATGGTGTAATTCCTTTTTTTAAAATATTAACATGTACAAAAGTTATGATCGTTAAAACTTCGTGGGGTAGTTAGTTTAGAATAAGGGGGCAAATGTATAACTATTTAATAAGTTAACAAATCGTACGCTTAAATTTAAGGACCATTATTGTAAGTAATTTTCAAACAAAATTGCTTTAACATTTTAACCGTACATCATCATGTTTGCAAAGATTATATTACCCTTAAATTTTCAAAATTGTTTGCATTAGTGATTATAATTTATGCAATGGTTATTGTACCTCTTAAGATTTAAGAGGTCCTTCACTCATGCATTATATATAGTATTGATTATATTGTGGGAAATAACCCCAACATAGGTTAAATATTTAGCGTGTCTTATTTTAATTATGATTTATGTTTATTATTGTACCATTATTGTACCATATTAAGTTAATTATTTGAATGTTTAGTAAGTTAAATTTATCATGCTAATTATACTCACCCCTTAATTTTTTATTTAAATTGCTATTTTCATTTAACGATTATTACTTACATGTTAGTCCATAAAACATTTTTTATCCCCATTTGTCGTTTTTTCTTTGAAGCATTAAATACTATTAAGTTTTTAATTTTTACTTTGTTATCTTTTATTATTATGGTTATTGTTGCTAACTTACCTCATTATAGAAAATTACATTGAAGATGTAATAATAATAATAATAATAATAATAATAATAATAATAAACACACAAAAAGACTGAAAGACAAAACAAAATTATAACTATAGTTTTTTATTTGAAGGTTTAAAAAGACTATTTATTAACTGAGTAAAAATATTTTAAAGAAACTAATATGTCATATAAAAAATATTAAAGCAAATAAAACTTTAAAGGGAGAGGTTGAGAGGTACATTTAGCTCAATCCATATATACATTATATATGTTTGTTATTATCCTATGCAACATCTTACTGGAATATAAGTTTAACAACTTATTTTTAATAGGTCGTGACTTTTCTCATTTTAATTACTTTGTTAACAATACAACGTAATAATACTGAAATAAAAGAAATGAAAGTTTTTAAAACCAAATAACAAATTCTAAGAAATAAAATTATATTAACTTGTAGTTGTAGTTGAGCCAATCAAGTGAGACTAGGTCACCTCATCTTTGTCATCAAATTTGTTTATGATTGATGATTACGCATTTAAAAAGGTAACTAGACAGGTATTTTGGACTCAATTGCTATCATTCAACGGAAAATGATGGTTGCGGGTGATGGTTATGGACGTGGTGATCGCGTTTGGATGGAGGAAAACTAATTTTCACAAAAGTACGTGATTTTTGTTAGTTATTTTAGTATAATTAACCAACATATATATTCTAATACATTTGGATTTGCAATCAAAAACAAAATAAATCATGTTAAGTTATTATGCATATGATTAAGCATCACTATTGAAGTTCATTTTCAAATATTTGAATATAAATGAGGGTATTTATTTGAAATTATAAGTAACATAAATAAATAAGAACAACAAGTTATGATTTTTAAATGTATAAGACTTAATTGACAACAATAAAGGCGTAATTAATGTTGCATGCGTAACACCTACCTAGAGTTGATTATATAAGTGTGTATTTAAAGTTTATTTGTAAAATTTTTATAATTTATTATTATTGTTAAGGTTTTTGATCCTTAATCAATGAACACCTAAAAGTATATTACATGATACTGATACAATCACACTTATAACAGCTTTTGTAATACTAAAAATAGTATTTTTAATATATTTAAAAGCCAGCTCTTCTTGTAATTTGTGAGACAAAAAATTTTAATAATAATGTAATGACTAACAATTGATTTTTAATCATATACAGTGTCCTTAAATCAAGTACAAAATAAATAACATTTATTAGAGGTGGGAAATCAATTTACCACCTCCCTCTGCCACTACCCCCACTCCCTAAAAAAAGAAAAATGGAATTTTGTTTCTAAAAATACTTTTTTATATGTAAATACCAATTATTAATTATTTTAACAAACGTTGGAGTCCTTACAATGGATGTTTAACATTTGAATCTAGCTTCAACTCAGTTGCTGTTTTGATGCATTAGAAGTCAACTGCTTACGTAAACTACGTTTAACTTAATCATATTATTAGTTAGTGTGAGTGCTGTAAAACTCGGCCAACTCAGTCAAGCACTCGGCAATTACTTGCTACTTGGTACCTTTCGAGACGATTTCCTCCAACTCAGACTGTATTACTCTTTACCCGTAGCTACTCGACGGCTACCCGGATCTAGTCGGCTATTACTTGGATCTAGTCAGTCAGCTTGGAGCTAGTCAGTCAAAAATTATTGAAGAATGAATATCAAATTTTAAAGTAATTCGGTATTTGAAAATGCATCCTTTACATTTATATATATTAATATTCATGTATTTTGTTATATATATTAGTAAACACATAATATTCGACATATATATAATTTCTCGATAATTAGTTTCTTTATAATTTACCATGTTCGAGTATTTCCAAGTATCACCACCTAGGCCTAGTCTTTGTAACTCCTCATTAGACCGACTTACTATGGTTAGTATTATTTTGTTAAACAAAAATGATATTATCATTCACAATTATTTTCACTATATAAACTATAAAGCATAAGTAATGATTTCTTTTTTCCATCTTGAAGTATAGGTAATGATACTATAACTATATAACATCTTGATTTATTTAAACTTAAATAAAAAAATGTTTGAGATTCTCTGTATATTTAAAAGAAACCTATTTTAACTTATTAGGTAGTTTGATAATTGTCCTTTGGGTGTCCTTTTTGTCACCAACCCAGCATATACCGCTCGTGATTTCCGCGTGATGACGCTCTTTATTTGATTTGACTCCAAATCTAAAAACGCTATTTGAGTGCTTCTTGGTACGGCTTTCTTGATACTGAACATGATAAATAACTAATTTGAACTGAAGTAATTTGAGTTGGTTGTTAGTTTTGACTTTTTTGTGTATAAAACACACTGAAAAACCAGAATAAACCTTTTGTTAATAACCAAATATATTTTTAGGCGTTAAGGTTATTAGAATATAGCCCCCGATCTACTTTTTACATGTCCCTATTATGAATCGATTATTTGTTATTTATTTATGTTTTCGATTTATGACTAATAGCACCCGTAATCAACACCACATATTGAAGACGATTAAGTTGTTTTTTTTTATATTATTACGATTGGTCTTTGTTAAATGTTTATTATTTTTGGATTGTTTTATCAGGTTATGTTTTTTTTATTATTTGGTTAGGGTCAAGTTAAAATAAGAAGTATAATCTTTGTAAAAAGGATAAGAAGTAATTTAGACCATTAATTTTGAATTTGAAATTTGAAGGGTTGAGATTAGTTTGGGAAAATTAAGTATAAAACAAGAGAAATGACAAAAAAAAGAAACACATTATTGGTGACTTTATGTTACTCACATGCAAGACACATGTCAATTCCTCTATCGTTTTAAAACGTTTGTCATTTTTTATACATCTTTTTTTTAAATCATCTTAATAATGAACATTTTTTATTTCTAATATGAGTACCATATTGTTATAAAAAAATCGAAACAATTAGTGGTTTTTTTATACATTGTGTTATAGGTTATAGGCATTGTGTTTTTTCTTCGTTGTGTTTTGTCCAATTATGTTTTAGCATAGTATTTTATCTAGTTATGTTTTAGCATTGTATTTTTTACATTGTGTTATACAATTGTGTTTTTCATTATGTTTTTTGTCCATAGTGTTTTTGTCATTGTGTTTTTTACATTGTGTTTTCTCATAGTGTTTTCTATTGTGTTTTTTCCGGTGGTCATTTTCCGATGACGTTTTCCTGTGATTGTTTTTCGGTGATTTTTCAGTAATTTTTTTGGCGAAATTTGTTTGTGGATTGTTTACCGGTGATTTTCCGACGAATTTTCCGGTAAAATTTTTCAGGCGAAATTTCCGGAGACTTTCCAGCTAGGTGTGGCGGTGGGTGACGGTGGTGGGCAATGAAGTGGTGATGGTTGTAGGAGATGAGTGAAGATGCAAGTGATTTTTTGAGATTAAAGTAAGTGAGTTTTTAATATTAAAGTAGTAGACTAAAATATCTTTATTTCTAGCATTAATGGGAAAAACAAACTTCTTATTTGAACTTAACATTATTTGGTTATTTATGTTAGTAGCGAAGAAGAGTACAATGCTTCAATTTTAGCATTATAATTATTATTGTAGTTATTGATCATTTTTTGGTTCTATACTCGAAACCCAACTAAATTTATAACTCTGAAACCTGAAGTACCCGACTCAAAAAACCTAAAACCTAAGGGAAAAAACGCCGAGAAATACTCCTACTACCCAGTGATGGAGCTTAAAATAAAATAAAGGAAACTTAGAAACATCTATAACAGTAACAGGACATGTATGCAAGTATGAGATTGGTTAAAAATGAACAAAAAAAAAAATAGACCGGTTACATACATGTATGGTACTTGAACAAATCCTGACAAGCTGTCCAAAATATATTCTCATTTACTTGATAATAATTTATTTTTATTTTGTTATATATATATATACTAGTTTTTATCCCCTGTATTACTGGGGTTGTGTTTCTTTTTTGTGTCTAATATTTATATTTTAATTTTATTTGTTGTAAAAAAGTTAATTATTTACTCAATGTTTGATGATGAAAAGTGTTTACAAATAAATGAGATGTTATAACTCGTTTAAAAACTATGAGTTTGACGAGACCTATGGGCCATGACCCACTTATATTTTGAGCAAATTACCAAAATAGCCCAATTTAGGAGAGAGAAAATAGAAAATAGCACGTGAGATTTGCATTTCCCAAAATAGCCCTTCAAATCTCACGTACACGTGATTTTGCGAGATTCCCCGTGACTTTTCGTGGTCCAATCATATTCTGCCAAGTGTCCTCCACTCCCACCTACCACGCTAATTTTCATCCCAAATCTGTCGGAAACGTTACTTTTGAAATCAAATATAACCTCAAAAAAACCAACTGTAACGTGATGTTTCAAGCTGTTTTTATCGTCAACGTGAGTTTTCAAATAAGATGGATTTGAAAGGTTTTTTTGAAATCATCTCCTTCTTTCTATCCCTATGTATTCTAGACACCACAATCACAATCTCACACACAATAATAGACCCATCTTCTTCATCTATCTCTAACCACCACCACAACCATTGCAAACAATCACCGCAATAATTTTGATTTCATGAGATAAACCGGTTTACTCGTATCTAGGGTTTGACCCGAAGGTCAACCATCATTGCTATACATCTACCACCGCCGGCTAACAACCACGCCGCGAAATAACCACCACTAGTTAACCACCACAACCACCTCCACCGGAAATCCATGCCACCACCACAGCCGCCGTCACCGGCACCACCACAACCGCCACTATCACTACACCTCTACCACCTTAATTATCAAGGTTGAGATTTACGCAAGGTTGAGAAGGCCACCGAATTCACGACCAACAAGTAGATGAATAGCCCAATCGGAACAGCATCATACGGGAGTGGGAGAAGAAGAACATGGTGGTGATGATATGAAAAACATACTAACGTTTTGAAAGTGGTTTAAAATACAAGAAGATAATAAACATTAATTGAAAATCGTCTCCGAAGTTAAAATTCATTTGAAATTCATCAAAGGAGATGAATTTCAAAAAAACCTTTCAAATCCATCTTATTTGAAAACTCACGTCGACGATAAAAACAGCTTGAAACATCACGTTACAGTTGATTTTTTTGAGGTTATATTTGATTTCAAAAGTAACGTTTCCGACAGATTTGGGATGAAAATTAGCGTGGTAGGTGGGAGTGGAGGACACTTGGCAGAATATGATTGGACCACGAAAAGTCACGGGGAATCTCGCAAAATCACGTGTACGTGAGATTTGAAGGGCTATTTTGGGAAATGCAAATCTCACGTGCTATTTTACATTTTCTCTCTCCTAAATTGGGCTATTTTGGTAATTTGCTCTTATATTTTTCTTTTTACTACAAAATTATTTCTTAAATATAAATAATAACTTTTTTTTAAAAAAAAATCAGATATTAATTTTTAGTATATCTCTATTTTATAGGATTTTCATATCAAAATATTTGGTGAGATTTTAATGAGATGTTATAACCCGTTTAAGGGCTATCTGAGTTTGGTGAGACCCATACCTGTGAATTCGGGTCAAATACATGAGAAACCTCCATTTATAAATAAAACAATATGTTAGCTTGAGATGAGATGAAGAGCAACCAAAGAACTTTTAAATGTTTTGTTTATACATATTTAAGATTATTTGTGATAATATACATCTACATCTACAACTACATATTCTAATAAAAGAAAAAAAACTGTGGACACTTGTCACTTGGAAATTCATTAATAGCCTAAATTTTCCGTTCAAACTATTATATTTTTTTAATGAAATATATTTATCAGTGTCAATTCATTCTTTAATCAAATAACTAATTACTTAAATTATAGTGGATTAAAAATATGCAGGTATCTATGTTAATATAATTAAAATATTTATATCTTTAATGAAATAAGATCTATATTTTTTTATTAAATTAATTTATACACACTTTTGAGTTTAATAGATGAATCTGGTAAAATTCAATAAATGATATTTATAGGTCTAAGATGATAACGACAAGAAGAAATTATAAATGAATAACTATTTATTATCATATATTCATTCAACCTCCATGGATTAATTGAGTTTTCATCCTTTTATAATCTTTTTTATGTCATTCATAATGAAACATCTTATCATCTTTTGTTATAAATCGTTATTTCATTAGAAAATATAATTACAACTTATAAAATTACTAGGTACATCTTTTTCGTGATTATGAAGAAGTTGCGTGAGACTACATACGTATTCGTATGAATATTTCATTAGAAAATATAGCTTGAACTTATAAAACCATTTAATTTGATAAAATATGTTTGTTTTTTAATAGTTATTAAATTATTGTAGCTTAATTATATCTCCTTTAAGTATCCGTATTACACGGGTTCTAAAGATAGTATAGCAATAAACTATATAACTATATAATATATCACCTCCTTGAGAGGTTTTTAAATCTCATTAACTTCTTTTATCACCCAGTGAGATTCATAACCTCAGTTGGTAACTTCATCCCTTATGAATTGAGACTCATTATTCACATATATGCTACCAATCATAACACTCACAAATCAATATATGCATATTTATATTGGAATGAACTAAGCAGCATGGTAGACGTGCACAAAAAAACCGGTTCCGGAACCTAACCGGTGGAACCGAACCGGAACCGGTTCCAGTTCCAACCCGGTTGGAACAATACCCGGTTTGGGTATTTTTGTACCCGAAAATCGTACCCGGTTCTCCTATTTGTATGTCAGTACCAGTTCCAACCCGGTTCCTACCCGGTTCTTAATTGGAACCGGTTTGGTTCGTACCCGGAATAACCGGTTCCGACGGGTTTTTTTGAAGGGTCAAACAAAAGTCAAACTAGCCGTTGGAACCGGTTCCAACGGTAATATAGCCGTTGGAACCGGGTTTTTTAGACACCAATTAGCCGTTGGAACCGGTTCCAACGGTAATATAGCCGTTGGAACCGGTTTTTGAGACAATAGATCCGTTGGAACCGGTTCCAACGGTAATATAGCCGTTGGAACCGGTTTTTGGGCCAAACCTATATATAACTTGTTTCCATTACTTGTTTCACCACCAAACTCAAAAACAAACTACAATACTACTCCTTTAGCAAACCCGTTCCTTTACCCGACCATCCAACTAAATATTATTATGGCACCCATCAAAAAAACTAACAACAAGGCTAAGAAGAGTGTTTTTGTTGCCCCCGTTCCTGTTACGGAGGACCCAAGGGTTGTTACGGTAGTCAACCATAACCGCAACCAAGACATATGGAAGAATTGGGATTTGATTGTGGATGACGAAGGTTATCAAAAGGCTCGTTGCAAACTATGTGGTTCAATATTAAAGCACGATTCCAACTCTACTTTGAGAAAGCACATCGAGAAGCCATATTGCAAGGCGTTGAAAGGGATTGGCGCGACCGATCAAATTGACTTGGGTAAAGATGGTACACTATTTCGTTACAACACGACTCAAGTTCAAGATAGAATGGCAAAGTTCGTTATTCAACGAGGTTTGCCGTTTAACCACTTTGATGACCCGGAGTTGACGTCGTTGATTCGCGAAACTCTACAACCGAGATACACACATGTAAGTCGTACTACCTTAAGACGTCATTGTATCAGGTTGTGGGAGTGTGCTAAAAAAGAGTTAATCGAGTCTTTTCATTCTTTAGAAGCCATGGTTAGTTTAACTACCGATGTTTGGTCGGCACCACACGGGTTGCCCGAATCATACATATGTGTCACCGCTCATTGGGTTGATCCGGTGACATGGCAATTGATGAAACGCACCATCGCTTTTGAAAACTTCCCGTTCCCACATACCGCCGAAAAATTGTTTGAATTACTTGATGAAGTTATAACGACTTACAACTTGAGAAATAAAATATTTTCGATTTCGTTTGACAACGCTTCAAACAATACTAAGGCGGCTGAAAAATTTATCATTAAATATTCACCACCTTGTTTCGGGGATTTTTTTCATGTCCGATGTGTTGCACATATCATCAACTTGGTTGTTCAAATAGGTCTTGACAATGAACACATTTGTGATGATTTAAAATACTTTAGACTTATGTTACAAGATGTCTTCAAAAGTGGTAAAAGAAGACATCTTGAATATAAGAACTATTGCAAGTCGGTTGAAAGAAAGTATTTGGGGCCGAATTGGGACGTTCCAACCCGTTGGAACTCAACTTGTCATATGTTAAAGTGTGCTTTTGCCCAACGCCAAACTTTACAAGCTTTTCATAACAATCTTGTTGAAGAACGCGAGGCCGATATGTTTCCGGAAAGTGTTTGGGTCCAAGTCGGTTATTTGTTGGAGTATCTTGATGTGTTCAAAAAGTCAACAACAAAATTATCGGGAGTCTATTACCCTACTAGTTGTTGGGTTTTGCAAGAATTGTACTATATGTCTTGTGTTTTTAAAAGTTTTGCGGAGAAGAACAAACTCTTCGAAAATATTGTTGCGGTGATGAAAGAAAAGTTCATAAAATATTTTGAAATCATACCGCCGGTCTTTACTTGTGCCGCCGCATTAAACCCCTATTGGAATGTTAATGGGGTTGAAACAACGATTGAGGAAATATTCGACAACTTAGGTATGCACGAGATTGACCCGAAGTTGTCGACGGAAGCGAAGGACAAGTTCAACAAAAACCTTCAAGACCTTTATGACCATTATTTTCAAATGTATGGTCCAAGCACGAGATCGTCTTTTGTGAAAAAAACAACTGGTAGGCCGTGCAATGACCCACTTATAAACTTGATGAATGGGATTCGTGAATCGGCATCTAAGAGGCAAAGAGGAAACACACCAAGTAGCGAACTTGGTCGATATAGTGGAGCAAACTATGTTGAGGGCGCAACGGTCGACGAAATTCGCAATATTGATTTGTTGGCTTGGTGGAAAGGTAAACAAAACGAATTTCCCATTCTATCCGCCATGGCTCGTGATTTGCTTGCCGTACAAGCCTCAACGGTTGCTTCCGAATCGGTTTTTTCTCTTAGTGGGAGGGTGTTATCTATGCGAAGAACAAAACTAACTCCCGAGTCTCTAGAGGTTTGCATTTGCCTAAAGGACCATTTGGATGCGGTGGATCGTGTACAACACAAGGCGAACTTTGAAGACGAAATACCAATAGAGCGTCATATTCATGATGAGGAGGCGGAGGACGGGGTTTCTTCCGATAACGAAGACGAGGGTGAAGACGAGAATGAAGACGAAGAAGAGTTGTAATTATTTGTTTTGGTAAAATTATTTGTAACTTGTTTAACTAATATTTAGTTTTGATTTGTTTTATTATAATTACTTTTGTTACTCATGATTAATTGTTTGTTACTTTTTTAATAACGACGAACATTTTATTCATCTAAAAAATAACTATTACAAACATTATTAAAACATAAACGATACTAAACATAACAACTAAAACATAAAAAACAAAGTCCGTCGTTTTAATCCGGGAATACTTATTTTTGGGTTGTAGAGCCGGACGACTCTCCCACTTCCGTTTTTTTAGCTTCCAATCTTCTTTTCTCTCGACAATACTTATTCGTATGTTTTCGTAATGTCGAGTTGGACGCTGCTTTAAGAAACTTCGAGCAATACTTGCAACGTGCCAACTCATGTGAGTCGGTCATGAGACACAAATCGTAATGAACCCAAACATCGGGGCATCTTGTTGTTTCGATCACCATAACAACGTCATCATTGGTTGCCATTTGTTGTCGGTTTAAGGTTAATTGTGGTTTGGAGTGTGTTTTATAGTTTTGGGAGTGGTTTAACAAGTACACAAACAAACCTTACTATTTATAGAAAGAAGATAACCTATTTATAGTTAAAAAACCGGTTCCAACGGTCAAAAACGGCTATATAGCCGTTGGAACCGGTTCCTAACGGCTATAATGTTTAAATTTCAAAAAAAACCGGTGGAACCGGTTTTTACGTAAAAACCGGTTCCGGTTCCACCCTACCCGGTTCCTAAAAGTTTGCATTTCTGGGCATCGGTTCGGGTCGGGAACCGAACCGGTTCCTGACTGGAACCGGTGTCATTTTGTACCCGGGGTGAAAAAAACCGGTTCCGAACCGGTTCGGGTTTTCAAGGTGAACCCGAATTGTGCACGTCTACAGCATGGAATGGAATACACTCATTTAACTTCCTATAATGCACACAGATCCACCTTCTTCTAAGTTCTAACCGATCCACAGGGTCATTAACGTCATTTGCTACCATACACTACAAAACCGACTTCGACTATTAAAACAAACAAAACATCAATAACTTTCTACCGGGGATTGAAGAAAAAAAACTAGATTCCGTATGTTTAATATTGGAACATATAGTATTTACGGTTTAGTATCGAGCCTACAGAGCCGGTTTATCTATACACGTTGTAACCTTTAGTCAATAGGGGCAATAGCGTCATTTCGAGCTCTAGTTTTCGTGTCCTCAACCGACTTTTTACCCTGTGTGGGCCCCACGAAAACTTGATGTGGCTCGATAGCAACCACCGGCCCAGAGCCCAGACTCCTGTGGGATGCTCAGCTGGTCGCTTGTAATGGGCCCACAATAAGTTGGTTAAGCATTTCTAGAACCTCACTCATATTGGGCCTCATTTTCGGGTTTCCAGATAAACATCTATTGGCTAAATTTGACAACTTTTGTGCTGATTTCAATGAGTATTTACCCTCGAGTCTTTTATCGATGATTACCTGGAACCTTTTGGAATCTAGGTACGGTTTCACCCATTCTAGAAGCTTATGCTCGTTCTTGGGTCGGTCAGCATCCAGTGGGCGCCTGCCCGTGATAAGTTCATACAGAAACACACCGTAGCTCCATACATCACTCTTGGCATTAAGATGACCCGTTTGCATGTATTCTGGAGCGGTGTATCCCATTGTTCCTACCACCTGATAATAAATATCATATCAATGCAAACTTAAAAACTTTCATGAGCAAATTGGTAACTCAAGATAGGGTTGTAAACGGGACCAGCTCGCTTAAGGCCCGAACCTCGAGCTTGGTCTCAAGCCTCAGAATAAGCTTGTTTAATAAACAAGGCCGAGCTTCACTTATTGAGCTCAAGCTGACTTGCAAGCCTAAACAGGCATATTATTTATATATATTTTATGTAAAATATTTAACATTATTTAGATGATAACTATTATATATACAACTATGATAAAAACAACTAAACATATATATTATGTTATGAATAATGTTTATTAATTATGAATATATAATAAAATAATTAAAAGTATATATAAATTAATTAATGTATAAACGAGCCAAGCTTGAGCTTGAAAAAAATACTCACAATCCGAGCTATATATTTAAAAATAAAACTTGAACCCAGCCGAGCTCAAGCTTAAGCGAGCTCGGGCTCAGCTCAAATTGTTTACACCAGTAGATGCACTTTTGAGGTCCGGTTCAACCTAATATGGCCCGACATGACCCGACCCACCTGCCCATTTTGCTACGTTTACTAAATAGCCTAAATCGATAGAAAGTAACATACCGCAGTAGAGACATGAGTGAGTCCTTCTTGCGGACCTACCCGAGCCATTCCAAAATCTGAAAGCTTAGCATTCCAATGCTCGTCTAGTAAAATGTTGGATGATTTGAAATCTCGAAAAATAATCTATAAAAATAAATCAAAAATCATTATTAGCCTCGTAGTTCATAAAACACAACGAATTTGTTAAGTGTATTCATGCATCGTGCGTTAAAATACCTGAAAATCCATATCTTCGTGTAAATACGCCAACCCACGAGCAGCGTCTTGAGCCACTTTGAGTCTCATGCTCCATGACAGAGGTGCACCGGACCTTGAACATAAATGGTCCTCGACACTTCTATTAGGCATATATTCATACACTAAAAGCCGTTGCATTCCTCTTTCACCATCATCTTCTGCACAATAACCAACTAATTTCACAAGGTTTGGGTGCTCGACCACTCCAAGAACGTTCACTTCGGTTATCCACTCCTTGTGCCCCTATTACAATATAATAAAGAATCTCAACAAAACTCGTAGACAAAGAGCATTTTCGGTATTAAAACATTTAGTTACAAAACATGTCGATTACAACGTCTCTGTATAACTCAACATGAATAGTACAACTTTTTCCCAACAACCGAAAAGTCAGATGATCAAAAGTCAAACATAAAACAACAAAGCTTACCTGTAATCCCGTACTGCTAACTGTTTAACAGCCACTTCTAACCGTTTATTTGGATCTCTAAGATTCTTAATAAAACCGATGTAGACGCACCCGAACCCACCCTCACCAATCTTTGAAGTCAGGCTAAAGTTCTTGGTAGCTGCCTTGAGTTCAGAAAATGTGAAAACTCTAAGAGTACTGCTAGTTGACACTACACTACGATTCGAGACATTTTGCGTGGTCAGTTCTGATCCTGACCGTCGATTATCAAGATCTCTGAATCTTGAACTCGATGACGGAACAGCTTTTGTTAAAGTTTTCGGGTGTTCACCATGTTTTGCACTGTAAGATGACCCAAAACACTTCATAGCTTCTTTATCTGATCTTTTAAACTATCAAACTGGAATTAGAACTGAAATCAGCATGATATTTATAAACAACAAAACTGAAAAACAAAATGCATACAAATTAGAGTTTTTTATTTTTATTTTTTCAAAAAAGCCCAATATCCACATTCAACAGATAGCTTCTTTAAAAATTAAAAGATGAAGTGTGTCAGGTTATAAACCGGGCCGACGGGCCGAGACTGGTTTTTTTGTACAACTCTACACCAGACTAGTCATTTAGGGTTGAGTACTTGAGTTCTCATGTTTGGGCTGTCAGCTGTAACATTGGTATCACAGCCAAACTCGGAGTGGAGTGGTGGCATGGAGGAAGTCGGCCGTGACCAATGACGACGTCTGGAGAGTCTATTTTTACGGACAGAAACCATTGCAAGGAACATAACATGTCTCTTATCGGTTGTACAGGCAAGACATGCGGTGATTACAGTCCACCAAATTGATTGTGATCAAGACAGAAACAGAAACATAATATATGTTTATAACTCTAGGTTATCACAATATATCATAATCAAGATTAATTCTAACACAATTCTTCATGTTAAAGACTCGAACTTTGCAAGAAATTTGAAGAATCCAAATCAAATAAAGCACAAATCTATCATACCCAAGTGAAAAAAATTCCAAGAAACTGATGAAAACTTGAAAAGTGCTCACCTTTATGCAAGCTCAAGAATGAAAACTGATGCAAATGCAAACACTTATTAAACTGCGAAATGAGTTTGTAAGTTTGAAACTTTAAATACAAAGAAAGACCAAAGTGACAGTTGCTGAAAGATTTGGGTGGCATTAAAATTGATTATTATTATTGTTTGAATTTATTTAAAGCAGCATGCTTATTTCAAATGGTCAATGAGACCGCCTTATTTGATAGGCACTTATTTAAAACATTCAAACTTATTTGACAGGCTAGTCAAAGTAACCGGCTTATTTGATTGGATAATGTTCTAGACCCATGATATATTTTTTGAACAACCAACCAAATCAATTAAATGGGACAAACAAAAGTCAACCTAGCAAGTTGCTAACTCAACCAAAATACAACATCATCCCATTACATATCAAAACAAAAGTCTAATTCCGGTGAAATCTTAACAATGTGTTTCAACGGACCTGGTAACGACACTCTAGCGGGGATGCAGGACCACGACCACGACCTATCTGAATGATGGAAGGCTCAAACCATTTTTAGTCGGAGCGATCACTTCTGACCATGCAATCCAATTTATTCTAGCTTCTTCCAATGTCAAACTTTTAGCAAGGTTAATCTTTAATCCGGTAGCCATAAAAAAACACCGTCATATACGCCGTAAAATCAGCACATATTCTTTTTCCATTCACTCACAAACACTACATCATCAGCAGACAAAAAGTGGAAACTAACGCACCCCCAAAACCGCACTTAACCCTTTGAGTAGCTCATCATTACTAGCCCGTTTCATAGTCCGATTAACAATTTCATTGCCAAAAAAAAAATATATACAACCATGCGATGCACACACCAGGATCAATATACAACAAACAATGCAGCATGGAATAGACTCATATAACTTCCTATAATGCACACAGGCTAACAAATCCGCCATATACTGCAAAACTGATTCCCTACTATTCAAACCAACAAAATGTCGATAACTACCGACCGCATATTGAAAAAAAACAGCCACATTTTGTATGTTGATCACCGGGGGCAATAACGTCATTTTCAGCTCTAGTTTCTGTGTCCTCAACTGTCTTTTTACCATGTACGCCCCCCACGAAAACCTCTTGCGGCTCGATAGCAACCACTGGGCCCAGACTCTTGTGGGGTGTCGGGCTGGTAGTTTGTGATGGGCCTCCGATAAGTTGGTTAACCATTTCTAGAACCTCACTCATCTTGGGCCGTGATTTCGGGTTTCTAGATAAACACCTATTGGCTATAATTGACAACTTTTGTGCTGATTTTAGTGAGTATTTACCCTCGAGTCTTGTATCGATGATTATCCGGAATCTTTTGGAATCAAGGTACGGTTTCACCCATTCTAGAAGCTTCTGCTCGTTCTTGGGTCGGTTTTTATCCAACGGGCGCCTACCCGTGATAAGTTCATACAGAAAGACCCCGTAGCTCCATACATCACTCTTGGCATTGAGATGACCGTTTGGATGTATTCTGGAGCCGCGTATCCCATAGTTCCTACCACCTGATAACAATGCATCAACCGAAATTTAAAAACTTTCATGAAGCAGGGCATGGATTAAAATGACTAAAATGCCCTTTGCTATAGAAATAAAGAGATCTTGTGAATAAGTGTCAAGAATTTGCAATGAGCAAATTGGTAACTCAAGAAAGTTGTGAGCTACATGAGATCGGTTTGCTTAAAGCTCGAACCAAACCGAGCTTAACCGAGCTCGAGCCTCCAAATTAGCTTGTTTAATAAACGAGCTCGAGCTTCATTTATCGAGCTTGAGTTGGCTCATGAGACTAAACGAGCTTACTGTTTATATATTTTTTATGTAATATATTTAATTTATATTTATATAATAAGTATTATATATAAAATTATGAAAAAAATAACTAAAATATATATTACTTTATATAATGTTTATAGTTATAAATATATAGCAAATACTGAAAAATGTATATAAATAAATTTAAATATGAATGAGCTGAGCCCGAGACGAGCTCGAACTTGAAAAAACTACTCAATAGCCTAGCTTGAGCTCTTCTATATTAAATAAGCAGACCTCGAGCTTGGGTGAGCTTGGGCTCGGCTCGAGCTGCAATTTTGAGGGCCACTTCAACCCAATCTGGCCTAAGCCCGACCCACCTGTCAATTTCGCTACTTCTACTAAATAAACTAAGCTCAGTAAAAAGTATCATACTGCAGTAGAGACATGTGTGAGTCCTTCTTGCGGACCTACTCGAGCCATTCCAAAATCTGAAAGCTTAGCATTCCATTGCTCATCTAGTAGGATGTTGGATGCTTTAAAGTCTCTAAAAATAATCTACGATAAAAACCAAAGTTACTATTAGTCGTAATTGTAAAGCACGTTCGTTCCTAAACAAACTTTGTAAGTGTATTTGTTTGTTAAAATACCTGAAAATCCTTATCTTCGTGCAAATATGTCAACCCACGAGCGGCATCTTGAGCCACTTTGAGTCTCATGGTCCACGATAGAGGTGCACCGGACCTTGAACATAAATGGTCCTCCACACTTCCATTAGGCAAATATTCATAGACTAAAAGCCGCTGCATTCCTCTTTCGTCATCTTCTGCACAATAACCAACTAACTTCACAAGGTTCGGGTTCTCAACCACTCCTAGAACGTTCACTTCGGTTATCCACTCTTTGTGCCCCTATTACAATATAATAAAGAATATAAAAAATACTCGCAGACAAAGGGCATTTTCGTATTACAACATTTAGTTCCAAAACATGTCGATTACAAGGTTTTTTATAATTCAACATGATCAGTACTACTTTTTCCCAACAATCGCAAAACCGAAACAGTTTATGGAATTAAAGTTGACAATTGAAAAGTCAAATGATAAAAACTCAAACACAGGAAATGAAAGCTTACCTGTAATCCTGTTCTGCTTAACTTCTTAATAGCCACTTGCAATCGTTTATTAGGCTCTCTAGGATTCTTAATAAAACCCGTGTAGACACTCCCAAACCCACCCTCACCAATCTTTGATGTCAGGCCAAAGTTCTTCGTAGCTGCCTTGAGTTCAGAAAATGTGAAAACTCTAAGATTACTCGGTTTTTGTGAAAAACTAGGAAAATTTGTGCTGCCACTTGACTCTACACTATGACCCGAGACAGTTTGCGAGTTCAGTTCTGAACTAGACCGCCTATTATCAAGATCGGTGAATAGTGAACTCGATGACTGAACTGATTTTGCTGGAGTTTTTGTGTTTTCACTGTAAGAGGATCCAAAACACTTCATAGCTTCTTGATTTGATCCTCTAAACTATCAAACTGGAATTAGAGGTAAAATCAGCATAATATTAATGTGAATAAAAATGTGAAACAAAATTAACAAACAGAATGCATACATATTATGTTTTTTTTTTTTTTTTTTCTAAAACAAGTCTAAAATTCACATTTAACTGATGCAATTCAAGATTTCCTAAAAAAAATGAATAAAAATTAGGGCTTTTAGTTTCTTTTTATAATTGCAAATAACATATCTACAAGATTAACTGTGATCAAGACAGAAACATTATATAACCCTAGGTTTATCACAATTACACTATATATCATAATCAAGATTCTAACACAATATGTTAAAGACTCAAACTTTACAAGAAATTTGA
Source organism: Bidens hawaiensis (assembly GCF_021521415.1). Classification (NCBI taxonomy): domain Eukaryota; kingdom Viridiplantae; phylum Streptophyta; class Magnoliopsida; order Asterales; family Asteraceae; genus Bidens; species Bidens hawaiensis. The sequence goes on along the minus strand of NW_027492311.1, from coordinate 167,174 downwards.
AGAACCTAGATCAAATAAAGCACAAATCTATCATACCCAAGTGAAAAAAAAATCCAAGAAACTGATGAAAGATTGTAAAGTTCTCACCTTTATGTTATGCACCTCAAGATTGAAGACTGATCAATCTGTCTGCAAAGGATTAGTGGCCCACAATTTCCTCCAAATGGAACAAGAAAAGGAGGTGCATAATGATGAGAGAGTTTTGACCAAAAGAATGAAGAAATAGTGAAACACTTATTACACCAAAAGACCAAATGTTTTGCATAGGAGAATGATTTTTGCAAGGTGTGAAATGGGGTTTGAAACATTGAATACAAGGTGCAAGTTGCTGAGGGTAGATTAAGATTTGGATGGGTAAAGTCAATGGAGAAGAATTAAAGTGCAAAAGTACAAATAAAATGGGATACATGATGTAACGAACGTGTGAAAAATAATAAAATAGTATATTGGAATTTTAGTACCTACTAGAAAAAGATAAATTTGGTTGTACGTTACTTGTTTGTCTTTTTCTTCCTTTTATGTTTGGGATATTTGTGGCTTGCAAGTTTGTTTGTTTGTTTGTTTTTTTCGTTTTATAAAATTTAGCCATGAAAATGAAAAAACTAAGTAATTAACACAACATTAAAAGACACAACTTCGGGTAAAGCATAGGAGGAAGTTTGAGCACCTACAATGCCTCATCTAGTGTGGGTTTTGCTCCTTAAGAACTGTGTGCCACGGACTTTCATCGTTGTAAGTAATAGTTTATCAAAGTCAAAGTTCATGGCTGCAAACTAAGATGCGCGCACCGCATCACCATATATAGTTTAACAATGTTTTAATGGGTTTGGTGTTGCGAAATATAACGATGCTTTTGAGACAACTTTGAAATATGATGTGAAGATTGTGAGTGTAGTTTTTAAGAATACGAGAACAAAGACATAACATATATACTATTACAATGTAGATCATCTGTGTAATTAGATCAATCATAATTTTAAAAAATATAGAAGTATTATTTATAAACTTTATTGTATTTCTTTTACAAGTTAAATAAACTTTGTCACTTACGAATCAATGAGTGTTGTTTCATTGACTCATCGTCGCTCATATAACCTCGCAAGTCCATCGTAAAAAAATCAGCAAAATCTAAAATTCGAAAAAATTGTTTTTTTCAGCTTTCTTTTATATTTATACTATATATAATGCGCCGCAAATTAAAACACTCAATTTTATGTAATTTACAAATTTTTAAACACTAAATTAAGACACTCATGGGTAAAGTAGTCATTATATTTCTTCAAATTATTTACAACATTCCCCTCTCAACTTTAATCAACTTTTGTAAATTTAAAGAATAGTTGCAACTTTGAACTCTCATCTTTTAACGATATATTATTTATAATTTCACTTTTAACCCAAATTCCCCAACGATTTTAAAACGGTTATAACTTTTTCATACGTTAAAATTATTTTTAAAATTTTGCACCATAAAAACGAGCATTTAATTCTCTTTAATTTGAGTATGATATTGTTATAGTTTGTTTTCAGTTAAAAATAACATCTTACGTATAGACGTTTGTGGTCCGGTTTTGATGGTTTTAAACCAAGCCGTGAGCCAAGCCGTTTTTTGTCATCGAAAACTGAAACCAACGGTTGAAAATTAAATCCCAATAAAAGCAAACCATTAACAATGGTTAGGTTTTGGTTTCATTTGTACTTCGATACTAAATTAAGTATAAAATAAGAAGTCTTAATTCACGGTTTCAAACGGAACAATGAGCACCCAAAAATCTCTTACGTGATTACTAAGGTATGTATTTCCCGCTGCATCGCCCGTGCACTCGTCTAGTTTACATTTACAAATATATATAAAATCACATAAGTACGTATAAACATTGATGAAACTTTATTTTTGTTTAAATTGTAGAAATTATCCCATAACTATCCTTTCAAAGTTCTTCATGATGACATGGCAAATAACATGAACGTGGACATCCATGAACTACATTCAGACCTTTGACTCAATAAAAATACTTTCGTACAACTACGCCACAAAGTTTATTATCCGACATATATTATGTTTATAAGTATATAAACGAACGGATTAAATCTGAGATCAATGGAGTCTTTTGTTCTGTCGTATCACAATCGCTACGATACACAACAACCGCAAGCCTTTTTGAAACACGAAAACTGCTTGTGAATTTCAACTGCTTGTGATTGAACCACAATAAGCTGGCTAACCATTTCTAGCACCTCGCTCATCTTCGGTCTTGACTTCGGGTCTCTACGCGCACAACAGCTGGCAATATATGACAATTTTTGTGCTGACTTCAGAGGGTAATCACCTTCAAGTCTTGGATCAATAATTTTCTGTAACCTTTTTGATCCAATGTAAGGTTTAATCCATTCTAGAAGCTTCTGCTCGTTTCGAGGCCGGCTTCTATCCAATGGGTGCCTGCCCGTGATAAGTTCATATAGGAACACGCCGTAGCTCCAAACATCACTCTTGGAAGTGAGGTGCCCATCTGAAATGTACTCTGGAGCAGCATATCCCATGGTTCCTACAAACTGATGATATCATATCACTAATTTAAGAAATTGTATGATGAAAATTGGAAATCTAAAATCAATCTATATGTCCATAAAATGCTAATTACAACACTATATTTTCAACAAATTGTTGTTTTTTTTTGTCAATGGTTAATTTTTCTGAATTTTGTACTCCTAACATACAAATGAGTATGCTTATGTATGTTCAAAACCATCAATTAATATGTTCATATGTTTAAGTTTCCAATCATCAACCTACATATGTTTTCCCTTTGTAATTTCATGAGAGGCAAAGAAACATTGCAATTCTATCATTTTCTTTTATTTTGGATTTCTCTAAGATCGAAAAAATGAATGATTCATTTTGTTCCGCATGTTCTCACATGCTCCCCTGTCTGTGTAAAGTAACATACACTGGTTGAGACATGAGTGTCTCCTTTTTCAGGACCTAGTCGAGCCACCCCGAAATCCGAGAGCTTAGCATTCCATTGATCATCAAGAAGAATATTGGAAGCTTTGAAATCTCTTAAAATGATCTACAAAATCAAAGCTAATGCTCTTGTTAGCATATAAATCAATAAACATTTTCTTTTCTTTTTGGGATTCTTAACCTGAAAATCCATTTGTTCATGTAAATATGTCAAGTCACGCGCGGCATCTTGAGCCACTTTCAGCCTCATGTTCCATGAGAGAGGTGTTTCTGATTTTGCATATAAATGATCTCGCACGCTTCCATTAACCATATATTGATAGACTAAAAACAGATGTACACCCCGTTCATCGTCTTCTGCACAGTAACCAATTAGTTTGACAAGATTTGGATGCTCAAGCACCCCAAGAACATTAATCTCAGTCATCCACTCTTTGTGCCCCTAATGCAGTATACTCAACTAATCAAGATTCAAAATTGTCCACAAAACTTGCAAGCAAATAAATAAAGAGACTCACATATATTTTTTCCGTGTGTTTAAACAAGTATAGCTAAATTATTAAGATTGGTAATTACTAACACGACATGAAAACAATCAGGTTTTGGGTTGCTCTGTCTAAGGGTTGCTCTGTCTAACATGTTTAAAAAACATGCCGTTTTCGGGCTGTCCTGATTAATTAAATAGATTATGTTCAGGTTGACATGTGTAACCCATTTAATTAAACAAGTCAACCTGCCAAACTGTTCAGTTAATCCGGTCGACCCATGACCCATTAGTTTACAACCAAACCCATTAACCGGTTTGATTATGTTAGATAATTGGGTAATTTTAAAGGGTTGGTGTCTTTAAATGAATTAAAACTAGGACTAGCATACGAGTCGGGTCAGACATGTTTAGTTTCGGTAGGAATTGGAACCAGTTTTGACCCGAACCAAAATAACCCATTCTTGAATCGAATTGTTTATCTGACCCAAACCAAACCCATCCGACCTGACTTGCTTGTCAGTCCTATTATTGACATAATGTTCCAACTTCAAAAATATATATATAATGTTGGAAATTTTTTGGACTAATAATATTATAATTAGTATACTAATTAATAACGAGTCCAAGAGTAGAAATGAATATGATATCGATGCTCTAAAATATGTGGTTAAGAACTTGAACTTTTGTGAAATGAAAATGGGTTTGTCCCACACTGATAGAAGGAAAAACTAAGAAGTGGTTTATAAGGAGGAGGGCTCACAAAACTATATTCTTGTATAACAAGACACACTTGGTGGCACTAGCAAGGGTGCAAAGCACCCGACGCGCACCGGCTCGGGCGATGGGCGCAATGTGGCACTTTGATGGCGCACTTCGCATCACCGCGAGCCGCTTAAGGGCCGCATTAGTATTTTTGCATGAGTAAGCTGGTTTAGGACAGGTGTCGTGATTTGAGCGGATGTATGTGTGACACCCGGTAAATTCCCAATCCCTTAAACCAAGTAATCAACCTAAATATTAGGTAATTATGTTATATGCGCCCTGCGCAAGCGCGCCATGTTAGAAACAGCGCGTGCATTTGTTATGTGCGCCCTGCGCAAGCGCGCCATGTTAGAAACAGCGCGTGCATTTGTTATGTGCGCCCTGCGCAAGCGCGCCATGTTAGAATCAGCGCGTGCATTTGTTATGTGCGCCCTGCGCGAGCGCGCCATGTTAAGAACCAGCGTGGGCATGTGTTATATGCGCCATGCGCGAATGTTTTGGCTTTATGTTTTCATGTACCTTAACGTCATGTTGTCTAATGGGTTGACCATCCCGCATGATGCTAAGGCGGGTGCATCCTAAATCGTTTATGCGCGTGCGGAAGGGAACTAACCTCCCCGCATGGCGGGAACATTGAGAGCTAGTTTGTCTGAAGCTCCAAGATGGAATTGACTTCAACATAACTGATCACTATGTTGAAATACCAAGACCACCTGGAGAATCTACAAATGAAACTCAATGTCCCTAACTGCGAGAAGGTTACGTGCCTACCCGCAGCAAAGAAATGTCCTTCACGCAGAAAGCTATGCGCACAAAGTGATACGCACAGAACACTCAGTCTATTCTCCAGACGTAAGGAGATTACTCCCGCCCAAAAGGAAACAGTAGCGTGTTTCAGAGATTTTCCACTTTTTACTGTACACTGACAAAAGTACCTGAAAAAGCACACTGTAACATGAAAAGTCAACTGTCAGCCACCCTATTCTCACCAACCCCAGACCTGCATGTCCTGACCAAATCAAATCAAAATCTATTATCCACTACTCCACTTTTAAATAAATAATAATAATTTCCATACTTTATCATCATTACACCTAGATATGAAAAGATTACAATCCCCTAAAGCAAGGGATTGTGTTCCCTTGAGTTTGCCTATAAATATGTAACCTAAATTATCACCCAAGCACACTTCAAACTTCTCTCTTAAGAACTGCAAACTTGCACTAAACATCTCCCAAGCATCCGTTATTTTCAATTCCGTTCCAGTTACTAGACCTTCAATTCAAAGGCCAACACCAAGAAAACCCGAATCTCGATTAATCCCTTAACAAGAACCACAGGTGAGTCTCACAGCCCCTATTTTCACTATTTTCACTGTTTTTAAACTGTTTTCGGGGCGAGGGACACGTACTTAAATTACGATTTATCATGTTATACTTACAAGTTATGCAAATGATTGTGTTTAAATTATGTTTCATGATGAGCAATGCAAACGGTTATCTTTGGTTTACAATGTATGTGCGCCAGAATTCGAGTAAGTGATCACTTTACCATTGGAACTCTAAGGGTAGGGACTGCTGGTTTGATCCGCCCACTCGTAGGGGTCGCACCTCTTACACAGACGAGTGCCTAGTATGGTCATGGGGCAGTACTATGGGTTTGAGCCCGCTCGTAGAGGTCGCTCCTCTTACGCAGACGAGCGCCTTGTTTTCCGGCACAACGTCTGCGCGTAACCCGCGGGACGGTATTATTCGCTCGTAGTGGCAGCGCCACTTACACAGACGAGCACGACTTTTCAGAAGTGTCCGCGCGTAACCCGCGGGACAGTATTACTTGTTTCGCTCGTAGTGGCAGCGCCACTTACACAGACGAGCACAGTTCCCAGAAATGTTCGCGCGTAACCCGCGGAACGATTTTATCAGAATATGTTGATAGAACTATGTTTTACCAAGCATGTGTTTTAATGATGCTATCAGAATTATGTTTCAGAATGAGTTTTATCAAGATTATGATGCAATACGATTTATCAAGTTACTAAAACTTGTGAACTCACTCAGTTTATACTGATTCAAATGTTTTTACGTGTCTTTCAGGAGATAACTAGGTAGCGCATGGAGTCACACTTAGAGCACCTCACGCTGAACATCTAAAACTAGCTTTTTGGAAGATTTTAGTTCTATCCCTTCGATGCGCGTGGTTGTTCCCGCCGCGCAAGGGGATATGGCATAGAAATCTTCAACAGTTTTTATACTTGGATGTTTTTATGTAATTTTTAAACAATGTAATGTATTTGTATTAAACATTTCATGCGCAATGAAAATCTTTGAATGTTTGCAATGGCCCGTGCTTAATTATCAATCCCCACTCGCGCGCGCCCGGCTGTTTCCGCCGCTCAAGGCCGGGTGTGACAGATTGGTATCAGAGCACTGGTTATAGCGAACTAGGAAAAGAAGTTTTAACCTAGACTATAACCGTTGGGGACAGAGCATGAAATATTTTTTTCAAAGAAAATATTTTCAAAAGAAACTATACACACACTTAGGAACACGGGTCACACAGTGTCTAGTGAATAAAGATAAAGAACATTATGTGCTCAGAGTACATGCGCTAAGTTTAATATATTTTCACTCTTTTAAAGCGAGAATGCCTCCAACCAGAGCCAAGGGAATTACCATGACACCCGAGGAACTCGCGGAAATAATCGCGCAGGCGATTGCGACACATGAGGCCAGCAAGGCCGAATCAAGTCAGGGTCGTCAGAACGAGACCCCAGAACCCGATTCAGGAGCCTTGGACAAAGGGTGCTCCTATAAGACATTTATGGCCTGTAGGCCTTGGCCATTCAAGGGTACCGAAGGGGCCATTGGGCTCTACAACTGGATTGACAAGATGGAGACAGTTCTCTCCATTAGCAGATGTAGTGAGAACCAGAAGGTTCTTTACGCGACATGCATGTTCCAAGAAGCAGCTTCGTCTTGGTGGAAACTTCAAGTGAAGACTTTGGGGCGAGAAGTTGCTCTTCACAAGACCTGGGAAGAACTGAAGGAAATGATGATGAGAAAGTTCTGCTCTCGCGCAGAAATCCAGAGTCTGCAGCAGGAATTCTGGAACCACACCATGGTAGGAACGGATATCGACGCCTACAACAACCGGTTCAACGAGCTTTGCCAGTTGGTGCCAGACATGGCAAACACGGAGGAAAAGAAGATCGAGAGGTATATTTTTGGGTTACCTCCTGTTGTTAGGGTTCCGCTCAACGCCGCAGCGCCTCCAACCTTTGATGAGGCGGTAGCGCGGGCCATCACCCTTACAAGGGATACGGTCCGTGCGGGTATGTTGACTACGCGCGGAAACGAGCAGCGAACCTCTGACTCCAAGAGGAAATGGAACTCTCACCACCGAGGGTCCGACTCCAAGCAGCCACCGTTCAAGAAGCAGGAAAGCGCAAGGGTTTACGCGATCCAAGCCGCGGAGCCATCAAGGAAAGGATACAGCGGGCCTTACCCATGGTGCAACAAATGCAAGTTTCACCACGAGGGTGAATGCGCGAGCGTCACGTGCGCCAAATGTAACAGGCCAGGGCACAAGACGGTGAATTGCCGTGCTAAAGAAGCTGGAGCCAGTGACAACTGCTACGCATGCGGAAAGCCAGGGCATTTCAGTCGGGATTGCCCGCAAAGGGGAAACCAAGCTCGCGGGAGAGCTTTTGTGATCGGCGCGGGTGAAGCTAAAGAAGAGCCGAATGTGGTAACCGGTACGTTTTTGCTTAACGGCCATTTTGCATCTGTCTTATTTGATACTGGCGCTGACCTAAGTTTTATATCTGCTGAGTTTAAAAACTCCCTAGGCCTAGCAACCAGTAGGCTAGACACGCCTTATACTATAGAACTAGCCAATGGTAGGCAGTTATGCGCGAACGAAAGAACTGAACAATGTGTTATAGTCATGGGAGGTCACGGGTTCAATATTAACTTGTTACCAATAGACTTGGGAAGTTTTGACATCGTGGTAGGTATGGATTGGTTAGTCGAGAACCGCGCGGAAGTTATTTGCCATGAGAAGCAGGTTCGGATCCCACTGTTGAACGAAGAAACCTTGGTAATTCAAGGGGAAAGAAGGGGAGTTGCGACGAAACTAATTTCGTGCCTAAAGGCGCGTAAGTGCCTAAGGAAAGGGTGCTACGCCTTCCTGGCGCATGTCGTAGAGAAGAAAGGAGATGAGCGAAGAATTGAAGACTTACCAGTAGTGCGCGAATTTCCAGAAGTTTTTCCTGAAGATTTGCCCGGATTACCGCCGCCGCGACAAGTCGAGTTTCGTATTGATTTGGTCCCAGGAGCTGCGCCCGTAGCTCGAGCGCCTTATCGACTAGCTCCATCTGAGATGCAAGAGCTATCCAATCAGTTACAGGAACTATTGGATAAGGGTTTCATACGCCCAAGCTTTTCACCTTGGGGAGCTCCAGTACTGTTTGTTAAGAAGAAGGATGGTTCGTTCCGGATGTGTATTGACTACAGGGAGCTGAATAAGCTGACAGTCAAGAATTGGTACCCCTTACCGAGGATTGACGACTTATTTGACCAGTTGCAAGGATCCAGTTATTATTCGAAGATAGATCTACGGTCTGGATACCACCAACTTAGGGTCCATGAGGAAGATGTGCCGAAAACAGCCTTCCGAACTAGATACGGCCATTATGAGTTCTTAGTGATGCCTTTCGGGGTAACTAATGCGCCGGCTGTATTCATGGATCTGATGAACCGCGTGTGCAAACCATACTTGGACAAGTTTGTGATTGTGTTTATAGATGATATTCTGATTTACTCTCGGACCAAGGCCGAGCATGAGCAACACCTGAGATTGATTTTGGAATTGTTGAGGAAAGAAAAGTTGTATGCGAAGTTTTCCAAATGTGAGTTTTGGCTTAGAGAAGTTCATTTTCTCGGTCACGTTGTAAACGAGAAAGGAATACACGTTGATCTTTCCAAAGTCAAGGCCATCGAAAACTGGGAAGCGCCAAAAACCCCAACTGAGGTGAGGCAATTCCTAGGACTAGCTGGCTACTATCGACGCTTCATTGAGAACTTCTCCAAGATAGCTCTACCACTGACCGCGCTAACTCAGAAAGACAAGAAGTTTGTTTGGGGCGAAAATCAGGAAACAGCATTTCAAATGTTGAAACAGAAGTTATGTAGTGCGCCAATTTTGTCTCTGCCCGAGGGGACGGATGACATCGTCGTTTACTGCGACGCTTCACATCAGGGACTTGGATGTGTCCTTATGCAGCGAGACAAAGTCATAGCGTATGCCTCGCGCCAACTCAAGACCAATGAAAAGAACTACACAACGCATGATCTGGAACTTGGAGCGGTTGTCTTCGCGCTAAAGATTTGGCGCCATTAACTCTATGGTACAAAGTGTATAATTTTTACGGATCACAAGAGCCTTCAACATATATTTGATCAAAAGGATTTAAACATGAGGCAACGAAGATGGGTGGAGTTGTTGAATGATTATGATTGTGAAATTAAGTACCACCCTGGAAAGGCGAATGTGGTGGCAGACGCGCCAAGTAGGAAGGAGCGAATAAAAACGCTGCGAGTCAAGGCTCTAAGGTTGACCATTCACGCAGATCTCTCTACCCGCATCCGAGACGCTCAGCAAGAAGCCTTGAAACCAGAGTTTGCTAAAAACGAATCCCTTGGGGGTATGATTAAGAGTTTAGAACTTAAAGAGAACGGCAATTTATATTTCGCTAACCGCATATGGGTCCCTCTCAAGGGAGGATTGCGCGAGCAAGTATTAAACGAAGCTCACAAGACACGGTATTCCGTACATCCTGGCGCAGACAAGATGTACCATGATGTTAAAGCGCTGTATTGGTGGCCCAATCTTAAAGGCGCCATCGCGACGTATGTCAGTAAGTGCCTGACGTGTTCGAAGGTAAAGGCTGAATACCAGAAGCCGTCGGGGTTGCTTCAACAGCCAGAAATTCCCATGTGGAAGTGGGAACAAATCTCTATGGACTTCATCACCAAACTGCCAAGGACACCTGGGGGTTACGACACGATCTGGGTTATTGTGGATCGGCTAACTAAGTCAGCGCACTTCCTGCCGATCAAGGAAACCGATAAGATGGAAAAGTTAGCCCGATTATATATTCGAGAAGTAGTTTCAAAACATGGAGTCCCAGTGTCCATCATTTCTGATAGAGATAGTCGGTTCACCTCAAGATTTTGGAGATCGTTACAAGGGGCTTTAGGTACTCGTCTTGACATGAGTACGTCATATCATCCTCAAACGGATGGGCAAAGCGAGCGAACAATCCAGACATTGGAAGATATGCTACGCGCGTGCGCAATCGATTTCGGAGGTAGCTGGGATACTCATCTCCCATTGGTTGAATTTTCTTACAACAACAGTTATCACACAAGCCTCAAGGCTGCGCCGTTTGAAGCTTTGTATGGGCGCAAGTGTAGATCCCCACTGTGCTGGGCTGAAGTGGGTGACAAGCAAATGACTGGTCCAGAATTGATCCAAGAAACAACAGACAAGATTTTTCAGATACGGGATCGCCTTAAGACAGCGCGCGACAGACAGAAGAGCTACGCAGATGTGCGAAGGAAACCGTTGGAGTTTCAAGTAGGGGATAGAGTACTTTTGAAAGTCTCTCCATGGAAAGGAGTCCCCCGTTTCGGCAAGCGAGGAAAGTTGAATCCGCGCTACATTGGACCATTTGAGATCCTGGAAAGGATCGGTCCGGTTGCTTATAAACTCCGTTTACCCGCCGAACTCAGTGGAGTTCATGATACGTTTCATGTGTCCAACCTCAAAAAGTGCTTATCTGACGAAACGTTGATTTTGCCGTTGGAAGAGATTCACATCGACAAACAGCTGCACTTCGTAGAAGAATCTATAGCAGTAACCGATTGGAAAGAACAAAAGTTACGCAGAAGCAGAATCAAGTTAGTAAAGGTTCAATGGAACTCGAGGCGTGGGCCTGAATTCACTTGGGAAAGAGAAGACCAGATGCGCATGAAATACCCACACCTCTTTCAGAGCATGGCTTCTGCCAGCAACGTCTCCTAAATTTCGGGACGAAATTCTCTTAACAGGGGGAGAATGTGACACCCGGTAAATTCCCAATCCCTTAAACCAAGTAATCAACCTAAATATTAGGTAATTATGTTATATGCGCCCTGCGCAAGCGCGCCATGTTAGAAACAGCGCGTGCATTTGTTATGTGCGCCCTGCGCAAGCGCGCCATGTTAGAAACAGCGCGTGCATTTGTTATGTGCGCCCTGCGCAAGCGCGCCATGTTAGAATCAGCGCGTGCATTTGTTATGTGCGCCCTGCGCGAGCGCGCCATGTTAAGAACCAGCGTGGGCATGTGTTATATGCGCCATGCGCGAATGTTTTGGCTTTATGTTTTCATGTACCTTAACGTCATGTTGTCTAATGGGTTGACCATCCCGCATGATGCTAAGGCGGGTGCATCCTAAATCGTTTATGCGCGTGCGGAAGGGAACTAACCTCCCCGCATGGCGGGAACATTGAGAGCTAGTTTGTCTGAAGCTCCAAGATGGAATTGACTTCAACATAACTGATCACTATGTTGAAATACCAAGACCACCTGGAGAATCTACAAATGAAACTCAATGTCCCTAACTGCGAGAAGGTTACGTGCCTACCCGCAGCAAAGAAATGTCCTTCACGCAGAAAGCTATGCGCACAAAGTGATACGCACAGAACACTCAGTCTATTCTCCAGACGTAAGGAGATTACTCCCGCCCAAAAGGAAACAGTAGCGTGTTTCAGAGATTTTCCACTTTTTACTGTACACTGACAAAAGTACCTGAAAAAGCACACTGTAACATGAAAAGTCAACTGTCAGCCACCCTATTCTCACCAACCCCAGACCTGCATGTCCTGACCAAATCAAATCAAAATCTATTATCCACTACTCCACTTTTAAATAAATAATAATAATTTCCATACTTTATCATCATTACACCTAGATATGAAAAGATTACAATCCCCTAAAGCAAGGGATTGTGTTCCCTTGAGTTTGCCTATAAATATGTAACCTAAATTATCACCCAAGCACACTTCAAACTTCTCTCTTAAGAACTGCAAACTTGCACTAAACATCTCCCAAGCATCCGTTATTTTCAATTCCGTTCCAGTTACTAGACCTTCAATTCAAAGGCCAACACCAAGAAAACCCGAATCTCGATTAATCCCTTAACAAGAACCACAGGTGAGTCTCACAGCCCCTATTTTCACTATTTTCACTGTTTTTAAACTGTTTTCGGGGCGAGGGACACGTACTTAAATTACGATTTATCATGTTATACTTACAAGTTATGCAAACGATTGTGTTTAAATTATGTTTCATGATGAGCAATGCAAACGGTTATCTTTGGTTTACAATGTATGTGCGCCAGAATTCGAGTAAGTGATCACTTTACCATTGGAACTCTAAGGGTAGGGACTGCTGGTTTGATCCGCCCACTCGTAGGGGTCGCACCTCTTACACAGACGAGTGCCTAGTATGGTCATGGGGCAGTACTATGGGTTTGAGCCCGCTCGTAGAGGTCGCTCCTCTTACGCAGACGAGCGCCTTGTTTTCCGGCACAACGTCTGCGCGTAACCCGCGGGACGGTATTATTCGCTCGTAGTGGCAGCGCCACTTACACAGACGAGCACGACTTTTCAGAAGTGTCCGCGCGTAACCCGCGGGACAGTATTACTTGTTTCGCTCGTAGTGGCAGCGCCACTTACACAGACGAGCACAGTTCCCAGAAATGTTCGCGCGTAACCCGCGGAACGATTTTATCAGAATATGTTGATAGAACTATGTTTTACCAAGCATGTGTTTTAATGATGCTATCAGAAATATGTTTCAGAATGAGTTTTATCAAGATTATGATGCAATACGATTTATCAAGTTACTAAAACTTGTGAACTCACTCAGTTTATACTGATTCAAATGTTTTTACGTGTCTTTCAGGAGATAACTAGGTAGCGCATGGAGTCACACTTAGAGCACCTCACGCTGAACATCTAAAACTAGCTTTTTGGAAGATTTTAGTTCTATCCCTTCGATGCGCGTGGTTGTTCCCGCCACGCAAGGGGATATGGCATGGAAATCTTCAACAGTTTTTATACTTGGATGTTTTTATGTAATTTTTAAACAATGTAATGTATTTGTATTAAACATTTCATGCGCAATGAAAATCTTTGAATGTTTGCAATGGCCCGTGCTTAATTATCAATCCCCACTCGCGCGCGCCCGGCTGTTTCCGCCGCTCAGGGCCGGGTGTGACAGTATGCCACAGGTCGCCAAGTGTGGTGCAGATTGTGCCAAGTGTCATGCTGAATCACGACATGTGCCTGCTTTAAATAGCAGGTTTGGGCAACACTTGAAACACACAACAAAAATGCAATACCTGCTATAAATAGCTAGTTCAGTTCGTTTAACCACAAGTTCGATATTGTTTTGTTTCGTTTAAAGTCTTGTATACTCTAGTACAGGTATAGTTCGGGTGCTAGGTTAATGCCGGCAATACACATTGTTGCGGCTGTTGTACCCTGGGAGACAGACGGGTTCACCTGGGTGGCCCGAAATATGTTTTAAGGGACCTCTGTTAAACAGAAATCCTCAGCCAACACCCATTTTACGTTACTTTCGTTAGTTCTGTACTACTGCTTTTCTTAACTTAATTATGTAATTATATTAAATGCAAATTTGTTTTCTTTTCTTGCGCACTTGTATTGTAATCAATATTAATAAAACTATCGTTATACTTTAGTTTTGCGAACGGCGGTTCTACAATCTTAAAACAAACTTTCGGAAACAACAATCCGTTTATATTTTGTTTTTGAAATTTTATTGATTACTTTATTAAAAAGTTTTCTTAAAGTTGTTTTTTGGTTTTATGTAAACCAAATTTTAAACTTTCTGATTTTACAGTGCAGTGCAGTACAGTACAGAAATGGCCGACACTACTGCAGCCATCACCACAGTTAGTATGGGATCTATGATTTCCTCCACTATGGGATCTATGGTTTCCACCGCTATGGGACCATTAGTTGGTACCCAAGCAACCCAAGCAATGGAAAACCATGCTGAAAAACCAGAAAAGTTTTCTGGTTTAAACTTTAAAGCATGGCAACAAAGGACGATGTTCTACCTTATCGCTTTATATCTTGTGAGTTTTCTAAAAGAATCTCCCCCTCAACTTAGTGAGGATGCCGACGCTCAAGCATTGGCTGCTCTTGATGAGTGGAAGCATTGTGAGTACATGTGCCGTAACTATGTGTTAAGTGGCCTTGCTAATGAACTGTACAATGTGTATTGCAAAATGACGAGGGCTAAAGAACTATGGGAGTCGTTAAAACGCAAGTAAAAGACAGAAGATTTGGGCACAAAAAAGTTTGTTGTGGCCCGGTTCTTGGACTTCAAAATGGTTGACTCTAAAACTGTGATGAGTCAAGTTGAAGAATTACAAATCTTGATTGCAGATATACTTTTTGAAGGAATAGCACTTAGTGAGGCTTTCCAAGTGGCAGCTGCAATTGAAAAGTTGCCTCCAATTTGGGTAATGTTTAAGAACTACCTTAAGCGCAAACAAAAGGAAACGAACATGGAGGACTTAGTGGTACGTCTTCGAATTAAGGAAGACAATCGGGTAAAACTAAAGGGATCACAAGTTGATATATATGCAAAAGCCAACATGATTGAACATGGTCAATCTTCAAAGAGATACAAAGGCAAACCGAAAGGCAAGGGTAAAGCTAAGTTCAATCTTGGACCTAGAAAAGGTGGTGTGAAGAAAAAGGTTGCAGTTTTTAAAGGTTACAACGGTGGTGAATCTGGTCACCGTGCTGGAGAATGCAGCAAGCCCAAAAAGGAGAGGGCAAACATGGTTGATGAAGATGAGAAGCTTGTGGCAATGATCTCTGACCTTTCGACTATGATGAATGAGGTCAACTTGATATCCGACCACTTAAAAGGATGGTGGGTGGCCACTGGAGCTACTCATCACGTATGTCCAGACAAGACCCTCTTTAGTAAGTTTAAAGAGGTTGTGGGAGATGAAAAGTTGTACATGGGAAATTCAACTACAGCCGATGCCAAGGGAGAAGGTGAAGTAGTCCTAAAGTAGAATTCAGGAAAAAAGCTGACACTAAGCGACGTGCTGTATATTCCCGAATTGCGCAAGAGCCTTGTGTCGGGATGGTTGCTTAACAAGAATGGGTTTCGTTTAGTTTTTGAAAGTCATAAGTTTGTGTTGACCAAACGTGGTATGTTTGTTGGAAGGGGTTATGCCCTTAACGGTATGTTTAAACTAAATGTAATGGCTATGACCAAAGATATGAATAAAAATGCTACTACTTCTGCGTATATGATTGAGTCTCAAAATGTGTGGCATGGTCGTCTTGGTCATATCAATTTCGATTCAATGCATCGATTAATTATGTTAAATTACATACCGTCTATCACTTTTGACTCAAAAACTAAATGTAATACATGTGTTGAAGCCAAACAAACAAAATCATCATTCAAATCAGTTGAACGAATAACCAAACCCCTTGACATGATTCACTCTGATGTATGTGATTTTAAATCAATTCCCACAAGAGGAGGAAATAAGTACTTCATCACTTTTATTGACGATTGTACAAGGTATTGCTATGTGTACCTACTTAAAAGTAAAGATGAAGCTGTAAACAAGTTTATCTTGTATTAAAATGAGGTTGAAAACCAAATGAACCGGAAAATAAAAACGGTGAGAAACGATAGAGGCGGTGAGTATGTTGCACCATTTGCAGATCTATGTGCACAAAGTGGGATTGTACATGAATGTACCCCACCATACTCCCCACAATCAAACGGAATTTCGGAACGAAAGAACCGTACATTAAAAGAAATGTTGAATGCCTTACTGTTGAGTTCCGGATTGAGCCCAGATATGTGGGGGGAGGCCATTCTGTCAGCGAACTATCTTTTGAATAAAGTACCCCGTAAGAAAAAAGATGTAACTCCATATGAGTTATGGACATGAAGAAAACCGTCATATAAATACCTAAAAGTGTGGGGGTGCCTGGAAAAGGTATTGGTACCA
This sequence comes from Bidens hawaiensis, assembly GCF_021521415.1. Classification (NCBI taxonomy): domain Eukaryota; kingdom Viridiplantae; phylum Streptophyta; class Magnoliopsida; order Asterales; family Asteraceae; genus Bidens; species Bidens hawaiensis. The sequence goes on along the minus strand of NW_027492311.1, from coordinate 150,832 downwards.
CCACCAAAGGTTCCAAAAATAGGACCCATAACTGTGGATTGCGTGTTCATAGGTTATGCCCATTATAGTAGTACATATCGGTTTCTTGTGTATGAATCTAAGAATCCCGAAATACACAAAAAATAATATAATGAAATCAAGGAATGCGTCATTCTTTGAAAATGTGTTTCCGTGTTTGGGAAACATGCATGCTAGTTCATCAACACATGCTAGTGCACAGGTTGATGAGATGGTTTTAGATGAAACTCAGGAACAATCCGAGCCTGAAGAAGTTGAGCCAAGAAGAAGCAAAAGACAAAGGGCTGAGAAGTCCTTTGGACCTGATTTTATTGCATACATGATAGAGGGAGAACCTCATACCTACCAACAAGCGGTCAACTCTTCAAAGGGACCACAATGGAAAGAAGTCATCAAAAACGAAACTGATTCTGTTTTACAGAATCACACTTGAGAACTAGTGTATCTTCCTCCGGGTTGTAAACCACTTGGATATCGTTGGATATTCAAAAGGAAGATGAGACCTGATGGCTCCATTGACAAGTATAAGGCAAGGTTAGTAATCAAAGGTTTTAGACAAAAGGAAGGTCTAGACTATTTTGATACGTACTCACCCGTGACTCAAATAACCTCGATAAGGTTGGTGCTTGCGATTGCAGCTTTGAGAAATTTGGAAATACATCAAATGGATGTAAAACTGCATTCCTAAAGGGGGAATTGGACGGAGAAATATACATGGAACAACCTGAGGGTTTTTCTGCTCCTGGCCAAGAGGTTAAAGTTTGCAAACTCGTTAAGTCTCTATATGTTTTGAAGCAAGCTCCAAAGCAATGGCACCAAAAGTTTGACCAATTTATGCTAAAATGTGGGTTCAAAATAAATGAATTCGATAAGTGTGTTTATGTGAAAACACATTGAGAGGTTATGTGATTTAGTGCCTTTATGTAGATGATATGCTTATCATTGGGAGTGATAACGAGATGATCAGGTCTACTAAAGATATGTTGAAGGCGAGATTTGACATGAAAGACATGGGTTTTAGCCGACGTCATTCTTGGAGTAAAGATCATTAGAACCCAAAACGGTCTCGTATTAAGTCAATCTCATTATGTTGATAAAATCCTTGAAAAATTCAACACGGGAGACACGAGTATAGCTCGAACCCCGATTGATACTACCTAACATCTGTCAAAGAATAGAGGCGAGGGAATTTCTCAGTTGGAGTATTCAAGGATAATTGGCAGTCTTATGTATCTTATGTCATGTACCCGGCCGGACTTAGCATATGCTGTGAGCAGGCTAAGTAGATATACAAGTAATCCTAGCTCAGAGCATTGGAAAAGCATGACAAGATTACTAAGTAGGGATGAGCAAAATCGGTACCAAAGTTTTAAGTTTCGGGATCGGTACGGTACCGGTATTTCCCGATTTTTTACCTCCGGTACCGGTATAATCCCGGTACCGTACCGGTACTGAACCGAATATTTTGGTACCGGTACCGGTACCAAGAATTAGGAATTTTCGGGATCAGGATTTTTAGGACCGGGACCGGTCGGTACCGGTCCGGTACCATGCTCATCCCTATTACTAAGGTATTTAAGATACACGAGGAATTATGAACTGCATTATGGCCAAGATCCAGCTGTTATAAAAGGATACAGTGATGCTAATTGGATATCCGACATGAAAGATTCCAAGTCCACAAGTGGCTATGTGTTTACCTTGGGATGAGCTGCTATATCTTGGAAATCCTCCAAACAAACACTTATAGCAAAATCCACAATGGAATATGAGTTTATTGCATTAGACAAAGCTGGGGAAGAAGCATAATGGTTAGGGTAGTTTTTGGAATATGTTCCAAGATGGCCAAAACCAGTTACAAATATTTGCATACACTGCGATTGCCAATCGGCGATTGGAAGATCTCAATGTATAATGGCAAATCTAGACATATACGACGTAGACACAATACTATAAAACAACTTCTCTCTACAGGGGTTATCACTGTTGACTACGTGAAGTCAAAGGATAACATTGCGGATCCGCTTACAAAAGGCTTAAGCAGAGAGGTCGTATATAAGTCGTCAAGAGGAATGGGACTAAAGCCCATAGAGTAAGTTAGTGCAAAGGAAAACCTAACCTATGAGAGTGGAGATCCGAAGATCTAGGTTCAATAGGACAACCTAACTGCATGAACTAAGGGTGGTCACTGTGGGAAATTAACATATATATCCCTCTAGATCATAAAAGGGTGTTTACTTAAATGTCCTAGTCCATTCCTAAGACAATCAGTGACTAAGGTAAGGCTAAACATAAGATATGGTTAATGATATGAAGATCAAAGTGACCATAATGCTTTTAATGATTTGAGGGTCAAATCACCCATGTAATGGTTAATGATATGTGAATCATGGTAACCATAATGATTTAAGGACCAATTCACCTATGTGTTAGAGAAGTGAGGTCACTTCAAATGGATTTGTGGGGTGCGCAGATCCTAGAGCTCTTGCAGAACCAAGCTAGTGTTCCATGACCAGAACGGACACGACAATGAGGGGTTAACAAGGCCAGGAAAAGTGTTGTGTGAAATGTAATAATGTCCACATCAATGGGGGTTAGTTCAAGGACACCACGTCTACTAATCGCTAGGATACTAAGTATGTTTCACATAGGAAAGTTCAAAGGAAACACCTACTTCTCTTACAACACTCAACCGTTGTAATTATACATGACACTAGAGTATAAGGATCGATATCCATTCATGTGGGGGATTGTTGAAATTTTTTGAACTAATAATATTATAATTAGTATACTAATTAATAACGAGTCCAAGAGTAGAAATGAATGTGATATCGATGCTCTAAAATATGTGGTTAAGAACTTGAACTTTGGTGAAATGAAAATGGTGTGTCCCACATTGATAGAAGGAAAAACTAAGAAGTGTTTTATAAGGAGGAGGGCTCACAAGATTATATTCTTGTGTAACAAGACACACTTAGTGGCACTAGCAAAGGTGCAAAGCACCCGACGCGCACGGGCTCGGGCGATGGGCGCGATGTGGCGCTTTGATGACGCACTTTTCACTTCGCATCACCGTGAGCCGCTTAAGGGTCGCCTTAGTATTTTTGCATGAATATGCTAGTTCGGGAAAAGTGTCGTGATTTGAGCGGATGTATGCCAATGGTCGCCAAGTGTCACGTCCAGGTAGTGAGTCACCTGCCACATGTCGCAGTCTCGCCAAGTGTCGAAAGTGTGGTGCAGATTGTGAAAAGTGTCATGCTGACTCATGACATGTGCCTGCTATAAATAGCAGGTTTGGGCAACACTTGAAACACACAACAAAAATACAATACCTGTAACACCGCGTCTTTAACCCTATAAAAATTTAGCTAAATATACTAACTTTATAAGTATAGGGACCAAACTTGGAAGATCTGAAAAATCCATCCATCACGATACGCGATGGGATAGGTATTAAGCCCATCGCGTAGCGCGACAGACTTGCACACAAACCCAGAAATGGGCGGCTTAACGATACGCGATGGCTCAACCCATGGGATCATCGCGTAGTGCGATGACGAGGCTCAGTAATGTCGACACGTGTCCAACCACGTGTCAACACGTGGCACGATATGACAGGCCACGTGTCACCACCAGATAAGGCGGCGTCAAATTGCGGCGTCGCGATACGCGACGGGCTAAGAAGAAACCCATCGCGTATCGCGATGGGCTCCTAAATTCGCCTGTAAAAGGGGTGAACGGGTTTGAAGCCAAATTCATCCCAAATCACCTCCACATTCACATACTTAACCTAGAAAGGCGTTCCTTATTGCCGTGTCAAGCCGACGTGTCATTTCCTCGATGTTCGTGGAAGTTCTGAAGTCATAATCAAGTAACAATCACATAAGCGAGTAGATCAAGATCCTGCCTTTTTCTTATTATCATTCTAAGTATTGGTATAAAGGTAGGAGTTATGTTTAAGTTATTCAATTTATAGCTTAGACCATCAATCGAGGCTATGACCTTTAACCTTGAAAGGGTTTTATAAACATTCACATTCATACGCGAGTTTTCATAAATGTTACTTCATAGCAAAGTAATGTTAACCAAAGATATATTTTGACGGGCATGTAGTAACTGTAAGGATGATATCACTAGTAGTAAGTTTCTTGCCTAAGGAAAAGTAATTCATACAAATCCCAATCAACCGAGGGATCCGTTTACTTACCTGGAGAAACTTACCAACGTGTATGATCTATTAAGCCAAAGCATGCTACATCAAACGTCACATAAAACCTAAGTGTTTTCATTCACAATCAAATATAAACGATTTCAAGATTAAATTTAGCAATCATAGCTTAATCAAAACACCATTCAGGTATTTATACAAACCTATTTATGTATAGGTTAAATATCATTCTCAATCAATCAGTCAAGGTTTCCAACACCGACGGTACAACTGAATACGTTAACCTTTTTAATCAGTCAAAATATATTTATACTCAATAAGATGAACGGGTGTTTGTCTTAACGAGTCAATCAATATTTACATGAGATTAAGTGATGTTTAAAACATTATAATACAAAGTAGAGAATAAAATCAACTCAGACCGAATACACATGTGTCTGGATCCAAACATAACTGTTCAGCCTAAACAGTCAAAGGCTACGTGGCCGCGGGCTAACGGTCATAACTAGTTTCCATTAAGGGCTATGTGGCTCGGAAATAATTGTGTGTGTAGGGCAGTGGTACATATACCGGAAGTAGAAATGATTCCGCTGAGATTGTCGAGAAAACTATATTTGTATTGTAATGTCATTCAAATGTTTTATAGAGTCATATGTGTTCACCAACATATAGTTGACGTATTTTTCCAACCCATTGCATGTAATTAAGCATAAGTAGCAATAGCAAGGATTGGAGTCTTAATGAAGATAGAAGCGCATTACATGATGGCTCCGTTTTGATAAACTAAAATCCTTGTAATATGAAACATATATTTTGTAAATTAATACTTGGGTATTTAATCCCAAGTAAATTATCAATGTAAATTAATATTATATTCAAACTTAAAATCTTCCGCTAAAATTAACCCATAACTCTGAAATATTTACAAAACATGTATCAACTTGTGGTCACACGCCTAGGCCCTAAGTCAGGGTGTGACAATACCTGCTATAAATAGCTAGTTCGGTTCGTTTAACCACAAGTTCGATATTGTTTTCTTTCGTTTAAAGTCTCGTATACTCTAGTACATGTATAGTTCGGGCGCTAGGTTAATCTCGGCAGTACACACTGTTGCGGCTATTGTACCTTGGGAGATAGACGGGTTCACCTGGGTGGCCCGAAATCTGTTTTAAGGGACCTCTGTTAAACATAAATCCTCAGCCAACACCGATTTTACGTTACTTTCATTAGTTCTGTATGACTGCTTTTCTTTTCTTAATTATGTAATTTTATTAAATGCAAATTTGTTTTGTTTTCTTCCGCACTTATATTGTAATCAATATTAATAAAACTATCGTTATACTTTAATTTTGTGAACGGCGGTTCTACATATAACATACAAAATATATGTGCTGACTTGAGTTCAGAACGTACCTGCAATAATCTTTTGCCGCACTTCACAGCGACGTGAATCTCATGAAAAGGATGTTCCAAACTCATGATCACACCTTTGTATACATACCCAAATCCACCCTCACCGATCTTCGAAGCCATGCAAAAGTTATCAGTACCTGCCTTAAGCTCAGCATAGGTAAAAAACCTCAGACTACTTGGTTTCTCGGCCAAACTTGATGCGTGAATATTAGATACGAACCGATTAAGATCCGAACCAGCTGTATAAAAAGTTTCAGTTCCAGTTGATTTGGTTTGAGTTTGAGTTCGGGTTTCATAATTTTCGATCTCTTCGTTGTATTCAAAGGATAAACATCGGCAATGGAACACCATTTGCAGCTTCAAATCAACAAGTTGAATAATGAAACATATAAACTTCCAAAAACTTGGACTCTTAAGTATGAAACCGGTAGGAGACTAACTAATAACGAAATTATGCAAGTGGAAATTTAATTAAATAAATAGTTTTGACTTTGAATTCCTGATTCTAAATGAATTTTTTAGTTTTTTAAAGTGGAAAATGATCAAAAAGTTCATTTCATAGTTAAAATATCTATACGTCTCAACAGGATTTTTGATTGTGGTATGAGGTTGGTTGAAAATCTAATCGGGTAGTTATTAACTTTGTGGGCCAACGTGAATTAGAGTGGACAATATTGGGGAGACACGTTTCTGATGGACAAAATTGGGACGTTGACCGGTGAAATGGTCATTCTTCGTTTTTTAATAGAAAGATGAGTAAATCATGGTTTTAATGGTGTAATAACCCGGGAGTTTGAGATATAGGGTGCCCCAAGCGAGTCCTAAAAAGCGGGCATTTAAAAATATATTTTCCCCAAAGACCAACGATAATTGTGATAATACCAAACTAAACAACTAATATCTTAATGCATCAAGAGATATGAGCTTGATTTAATATCTTAGGTAGCGTTTGGTATGCAAGAATGACAGGGGAAATTGAATGATTTATTACGTGGGAATGAAGAAAGTGATGTTTGGTTGCTCAATAGAATGGAATCATCCATTACACATGGAATCTCATTCCATCAAAATCATTCCTCCCCCCCCCTTTTTTTTCTCATTTCATTCCTCCCTCAACTTACTTTCTCAACACCACCATCACCACCATCACTTGACAACAACCACCACCACCACCACCGCCGCCACCACCACCACCACCACCTAACCATAACCACCACCACCACCATTGTCGCTGCCTGACCACCACCTCCGTTGCCGCCACCCTACCATCGCCATCACTACCAATGCTACCACCGCCAATCCCACCATCACAACCACCCCGCATGACCGCCGGCACCACCATTTTCGTCGCCGGAGCTACCACTACCACCGACGCCATTTCAGTTTTTGTTTTTTTAGTAAAAAATATATATTATATTTTATTTCATTCCTACAAACTTTTTTGGATACCAAACAACATAAAGTAATTATTCATTTCATTCTCATAGGTTAACCAAACAAGACAAATAAATGGTAATGATTCATTTCACTCCTTTGTTCATTCCATTACTTCTCTCATTCCATTCCTTATGTCATTCCATTATTTCTAACCAAACATTAATATTATTGTGGGTTAAACAAGATGTATATTAGACTGTTACTATTGGGCGTTCTTAATTTGTTATTATTGGGTTGAAAAAAGGATTGAATGCAAAAACTATGTGTGTGTTTATTTACTTGTTACTGCCTTAAATGATTTTGGCTGATGCAATAACAGGTGCAGACGCTATGCAACGGCTGAGACCCGCCTTGTCTTTGGGTCGGCTCTTAACATGTTATGCACTTGAATAAATTATGTAAAAAAGTTTTATCATTAAAAAGGTTAAGGAAAGCAAATAAACTAATAAAACAAACTATTAACCCCACGTCCCCACCGGCCCACCTCACCACCAAACCAGTCGATTTATCTCCGACCCCACCGCCTCTCTTTAGTCTTTCCTTCCGGTTTAGTTCGTTTACCGATAAATATATGTTTAAAATTTCTTAACTAAAGAAAAGAGTTGTTTTTCCAAATTTTCTTCTGGTTACAAATACCACATAAATTTGTAAAAACAATAACCAAAGGTTTCTATATATTTAAAAATATAATATAAAATATCTAAATTGTAGAAATTATCCCATAAATAACCTTTTTCGACAAACTATGGCTATATATGCACTTTTGACTTTTGATTAAAGAACCATAAGTACATTCAACTTTTGACTGAATAAAAGAACTATCCTACACCACAATGTTTACTATCTAATCTAACATGTATTATGTTTATTTGGATACAAAGTAAAATACAAGTAAATGAATGAACGTAATTTTTAGCGAATAGTCGTGATCTGTTTAACAGAACTTTGTTTATGTTTGAATAAATGAACAATATTGAACTTAAAGTTATACATTAATTTAATGAACATGGACGCATGCCCTGCTTGTTCATTTATGCCCATTTTCATATTCATTTAAACTCATTTTTGAATTATTAATGGTACTAATTGCCCATCATGCTAATGCATCAATCGATCAACCCACTAAAAAATTTAGAATGAAGCATCGGGTAATGGATAATCAAGAAGTAACATGTCTCAAGAACATGTTCATGTTCTCCTTTATTTTCCGTTCATCTACATTCGTTTAGCTAGTTCATTTACGTTATTTAGAATATGTACACACTGTTATACTTTAAAAAGAATATGGAGTTAACATCAAAGAAAGTGTGGAAATAGATAAGCAAACCATTGTATTCAATTTTGCCTTTTTCGCCTAAAACACTATGTAGATGTGTTTGTGCGGTTTTTGTAGTTCTCAATATAATATTGATTCTAAAATGGATACACTCATATTTTACGAGTTCCTCATTGTGTATGTGGTTTACACAATTTACCTCTTGAAGAAACACTAATCGACCCCGGGCAGATTACGGATAATCTGGGGGTTAAATAGATGTTTCCCACGAGGGGTTAGGTCCGGCAAAGATGGTTCTTCTTCCGATGACCTGCAAAACAGACACCGTGAGCTCGTCACTGAGAAGGGGGGGGGGGTACCTCATTGTGACCACCCTCCGGCGTGAGAATCAAACTAGATTGCTCTGAATATAAGTGTATATATTGAGAGATTGCTAGAGAAGATAAGATAATATATGGAGATATCAGATAATCATACCATTCCAAGGTGTTGGAGTATTTATAGCCGAAGGTAGGTTTCCAAGAAGGTACAGCCGGCTGAATAGTATTCCTGTTCTGCCAACTGTGGGCTACGCACATGCCATGCTGGTGGTTGGTGGGTAGGCAGCGGCTGATAGTGACCAGGCCGGCTGTGTACTATTCCTTTTCCACCAACTGCAGGCTATGCACGTGCTACGACAGGTTGGTGAGTAGGCAGCGGCTGATAGTGACATTAAGTAATAGAGCATGCTGCTCGTTGTACTGTTGTCAGTGAGCTGTCGCAGCTTTGGTCAGATCTTTTGTCCATAGCTCGTCAGGTACAGTACAAAAGATCCTCCAGTAGCGTACGGACTGGCTCATTTGGGCGGGAGTTTTCCCGGCTTTGTGCGGGAGTATTCCCGGCTTGCTCACTCCTTCTTCAGGTGACATTACTGAATTATTTAAGAGTTAAGTGCCTTGTGCGTGTAGCCTTGCTGCGCGGGTAGCCTTCCCTGATGGCTAGTATCCGTTGCTGCGGGAACAGGCGGAGTACGTCGACCATTGGGAGGCTTTTCCTGCGGGAACAGCTTGCGTTCTGCGCGTAAGGACGTCACGTCTCTGAGCATGGTGGGTCCTGCGGATCCAGTTGGTTTCTGCGCAGACGTCTCTTCAAGGTGAGTCTTGCGAGTTTAGCCTTTGCGCAGACGTCCCTGTTGAAGGTGAGTCTTGCGGGTTCAACTGCGCAGACGTCCCTCTAAGGTGAGTCTTGCGGGTCCAACTGGGCTCTGCTGGGACCTACCTCTTCAAGTCCCCCCAGTCCAATGTTCTTCTCATGAATTGTTAATAAGTGAGGTGAACTTTTGGACTTAAGCAAAAGGCTTTGAAAAGGGTTTAGTTTTAAGGTTTTCAATGGGGATTCTTCCCGCGGAAGTCCTAATGTCACGTGCAGAAATTCCCGACTTTTCTGCTTGATCTTTGGGTATGATGCGGGTAGGTCTGTAACCTCCTCGCAAGTCAGGAGCGTTGAGTTCCATTTGTGTAGATTCTCCATGAGGTTTTGGTAGTTTTGAACATAGTGATCAATTATGTTTAAACAACCAATTCCATCTTGGAGCTTCAAACAATCTAGTTTTCGACGTTCCCGCTATAAGGGGATGTTATTCCCGTTTCCGCAAGCACGAGCTAGAAGATCCTTCTTGGTTTCAATTCCCTGCGGAGTGCTAGGTATGTGAAGGGTTTCGCCTTGACACTGTACCCGCACTCGTCTTATAGTTACTTTACTTCCAAGGTATTCTTGGCTTCAATTCCCTGCGGGTGCTAAGTATGTGAAGGGTTTTGCCTTGACACTGTACCCGCACCCGTCTTATAGTTACTTGGTTACCGAGGTATTCTTGGCTTCAATTCCCTGCAGGTGCTAAGTATGTGAAGGGTTTTGCCTTAACACTGTACTCGCACCTGTCTTATAGTTACTTGGTTGCCAAGGTAAGGGGTATAGTCCCGCTTACTTTTGAATCTTTTTGAAATTCGAAGAGTTGGTGAAAGGATAAGAACAGTCCAAACTGTTGAAACGTCGTCCGACGGTTTCTTCTGACAGTGTCAGGACGTGCAGGAAGTTATGGCGACGTGACAGTATATGGTCATTCCAAACGCTTTTTTCAGGCGCGTGGGCGCGAGTTTTCGGGTGCGTGGCCGCGAAGTTTACGGCACGCGTCCTGTCAACAGTTGTTGCCAGCTTGCATATTCCATGTGTCATAGTTTCATTGCTCCTGCGCTTTCCTCTCTCTTCCGCATTAAATTCATCGCATTCATTGCGATGAGTATATAAAGGGAGGAGAGGATGCATCTCAACTCACAGTTCACCTCTCTTCTTCTTCTAAACGATTTCCGGCGAATACTCTAACTTTTCTGTCGAGCATTCTCCTGAAATCGTTCTTCTTTACATTCAAAACATGTCTTCTCATGATCTTGAAGTTACTGCTGAAGAGTCGGACGTGTATTCCGAGAACCCGACGTCTACTTCTGATAGGGACGATAAGAGTACTGCTGGCGAGTGCCAGTGTGCTCTTCCCGTCGACCAGTATCAGTACATCGTCAGGAAGTTCATGCTCGAGCCTTTCGAGCCTGAGTTTCCTGAGCCACACCAGACGGTGTACGATGCCCCGAAGGGCAAAATAGAGGTGTATGCTGCATTCTTCAACTATGGGAATCTCAGGTTCCCATTGACGAAGTTTGTGTACCGTGTTTTGGAGAGACACGGTGTACATCTGACGGAGGTACACCCAATGGCGATCGCCAAGATTTGCCATTTTGAATGGGTGTGCCTCATTCTGGGCGTAGAGCCCCATATCGACCGCCTGATGACCTTCTATTCCTGGAGGTGCATCCAGGGGTGGTATACCTTGGTCACTCGGATCAAGGGTTTGAAGATCTGCGCTACCGAGCGCAGTCTTCGGTCTTGGAAGCGGGAGTTCTTCTATATCTCCGCTCGCGTCGTCCCCATAGCGATGACGTTCAAGAACGGGAGAGCTCTCCCGAACCTTCACGCCTTCAACTACGAGGAGGCGGAATGGTTCTCCAAGATTTCCCGGGTCCAGTCTCCGGTTTACCGCTTTGAGGAGTCCGGGATGGTGATGCTCGGGATGAGCCGGGTGTGGAAGGATGCTGGGGCGGAGGCACCACAGATTCCCATCGTCCTTGAATACGGTTTGAACTCTATCCCTTACGGTATGCTTCATCTTCTTTGCTGATTTAAGGTTTTCTTCTAACTGTTTTTCTTTTGTTTTCAGAGGGAAACGACCTACAATCGCTCCTGTATCCGCGGGAAGCTGGTGGTCCCGCTCGGATGGGTACCCGTGATCTTGATGAGAACGAGTTGCCCATCTTGGAGCAAACGGCGGATCGGTTTGTGGAGGTCTACCCGCCAGGCCACCCGATTATGAGCGCCACGCGGCCAGGTAAGGAGTTATTTAACCCTCGCCCTGTCAATGCTCAAACCTCTGCTGGAATTCCTCTAATTTTGTCATCTTCTGAGAGGAATCCGCAGATGGTCCTTTCTTCATGCTGAAGAAGAAGGCTGCTGGCGGGAAGGGTAAGGCGAAGGTTGCCTCCACTGCCGATCAGGGGAATCGGTCAGAGTCAGAGACCGAGAGTGAAGAGGTGGCGGGGAACCCTGGTGGTGATGAGACCACTGTTCCGGAGGTTGAGACAGCTGTCACCTCCGGGCAGCCTATTACGACGGTGACCGGCGTGAAGAGGCCGGCTAGATCGGGTTCGTCCCTGTGACATCTGACCCGATCCGACCCGACCCAGGTACCCGTTTCTCCGATCCGATCTCTTTCTTTTATGATTTAATATTTATTTATACTTATACTTTATTTTTAATAATAATGTTTTCCTTCCCGCCTCTTCCTCTCTTTTCCTTTCCGCCGTCCCGTCCCTCTTCTTCTCTCCGCCTTCTTTTCCCTCTTGTTGCCGTCCCGCCTCTTTCTCTCTCTTGTCGTCGTTCCGCCCTTACGCCTTGAACCCCTTTTTCTCTTAACTCTTTGCTTGTCCTTTGTTTCTTCCCGCCTAAGGTTGTCTGCGCAGCTCCACGCACCAGCCTCCTTACAAGGAAGCCTGCGTGAAGACCACCTGTTACTGCGATACGCGAGACGAACTGTCCCCGCAGCGCGCTAAGGATTCTAGTTCTTCCCGCGGCGCGCTATGGATACCGTTCTTCCCGCGACGCGCTAAGGAATATAGTTCTTCTCGCGACGCGCTTAGAATTGAAGTTCTTCCCGCGGCGCGCCTAGAAATGTAGTTCTTTCCGCGACGCGTTAAGGTTGGTTCTGTCTGCCTTCGCGCTCGCGCGACCTTCTGTGTCTGCCTGTGCGCTCGAGCTTTCTCGCGCTAAACCCTTTGAGTTTCTTCTAGCCGTTTGCTTTTGTGTTGTCTTATCTTTTGAGCTGTTGACCTAATCTGCTTTATGTCTGAAAAGTTACTTTCGGCGCAGCATGCGCGCCAACCCCATTGGTTGGCAGATAAAGTGACTGACATAATCTTTTGAGATCTGCTTTTTCCATGCCTGACCTGTACCTTTATCTGACCCGCACATGCTTTTTACTGTTCCCTGTCAGCTTTATCTTGCCCCCTGCAGCTGCCATATCTTTCCATATCTTTTGCTTTTGGAATCTTTTGCTTTTTGAGATCTTTTCCCCTTTTTCTAGGGATTGTGTTCCCTTAGGTTTCTCTATAAATAATAGTATTATTTTCCTAACACTACACACACAAAACACTTAATCTCTCCTGTCCTCCTCCTTGCTCTCTCTGCCGCCTCCCTCTCTGCCGCCTCCCTCTCTGCCTCCGTCTTCCTCCCTGTTCTGCCCTGTTTTCCGGTAATATATTATATATAATAACTTACTTATTAATTATGCTAACTTATAATCAAGACTTAACCCAATCATTAAAACAATAATCTTTAATTATAGGTTAACTTGTGCTTGTTTAAAGTTGGTTCTTGCTTTATCTTACACCGCATCGTTTATCAAGTGAGTAATCTCGTACCTAATCCCTTTTTGCTTTTAAATGTTTTGGGATGTTCATGTGTTCATACAAACTTAGAGTCTTAAACTTGTTTATGAACTTTAGTCGCGCAGTATCCCATGTGTTGAGGACGTTTACTTGGCTGTTTATTTGTATGTGTGTATCATTAACCGCTTTGTTCGGCCTATTCCGAAGTTTTCATGGATCCATTAGATGAACACGGGAGACCTATCGTTTACGGTTTTCTTTGTTTACACTTGCACAGATGTTTTCTCGTTTTTGTGCTCAATTGGGAGCACGGATTGAACTATGAACTATGAGCTATGATCTATTTAGGCTTGATCACAATCTGATTGCACCCTTGTTAAACACCAGACATACACGTGTTGCGCGCAGATTTATTGTTATCTATGTACTGTATTAAACTTGATTTCTCACCAACACGCAAGTGTTTGACGTTTATTTTAACACATGTTCAGGTTTGCAGTAGCTGTTTTGGAGCTTGTGGACACATAGGAAGTTTCTTTATTTTGGACCTAGATTAAAATGTATCAAGACAAGTTTTTGCTGTTCGAATATTACAATTTATAATATATTGGTTTATGATGTTTTATGTTATCTTGTGTTTACCCTGCGCGTGCGCGAATGAATGTATTTATTAAATATTGACACCCAATAGTGTCACGAGTAATGAAACAATATGTGGCGCCCCGATGTATAATCCGCCTTTGGTCGGGGTGTTACAGATTGGTATCAGAGCTCGTTGACTTTAGGATAGGTGGTTAGACGTAACGGCCTAGAATACCTAAGAGTCCCTTCTCGCGCATGAGAGAAATCTCATGTTTGCGCGCTTATTGTTAATTACTCGTTATTTATGAATATGCTCGCGCTTGCGCAGTATATGATTTTATGTTTTATTTCGCGATATTTCGATTTTTGTTGAATTTCGATTTTTTATTGATTTTACTTACATGTTCGTTTGTTGGATTTGAAAATCCGAAAAGTCATGGTGATACATGAATAGTTGATTTTCAATTTCCATTTATGATTATGTTCTGAGGTTGGAGACTTGAAAAGTCATGGTGATACATGAATTGTCAACCTCCAATACTCATTTTCTTGTATGTTTTATATTGAAGATTAAAAAGTCATGGTGATACATGAATCGTCAATCTCCAATACTCGTTTGCTCGTATATTTTAAATTGGGAATTCGGAAAGTCATGGTGATACATGAATTGTCGATTCTTGATTCGAATTTGTTACCTTTATTAAGTCTGCATTTAGGGTCATTTATTTTACTTTAACTTTTGACAGTAACTGACTCCGTGAAACCAAGCTTTATAAGATTAAAACTTTGCGCTAAAACCAAGATATTAACTAAAATTAAAATTTTTATAGAATGCCTCCGCTATCTCGCCGATTTCAGAGAAGAGAAGCCTCGCGCATGCGTAGACAGCAACGTTCCCAGGAAATGGCCGCCGCGATAGCCCAAGCCTTGAGCCAAAACAATACCTCCAGTTATAACATTAAGTCCTTTAACGCGGGTAACCCTCCAAAGTTCACAGGTCTTGAAGGAGCCACCGTGATGCTCCAGTGGCTTGAGAAAATTGAAAACACTTTCCTCCATACCCAATGCCCCTCAGACAGACGAACCCTATATGCTTCCAGTGTCCTGGAATCTAGAGCGCTTACATGGTGGAATGGAGTAGCTCATGCGCGTGGCGCAGAAGCTGCTTCTAGCATGCTCTGGGAGGAATTCAAGGAAATTCTGACGCGAGAATTCTGCCCTCCCAACGAAATTAAGCGCCTAGAGGAGGAATTTTGGAATCTTAAGCAATACAGCGGTGAAGCGCGCGAGTACGCGACGCGCTTCCACGAGCTAAGCTTACTGGTCCCTCACCTTGTTACCCCTTCCCGCCGAGCCATAGAGAAATTCCTTGGGGGTCTCCCCATGGAAATTCAAGATTCTGTATGGGCCAGAAACCCAGTTACCCTCTCTGACGCCATTGAGTTGGCCGCTGTGCTCAGCGACAACCATGTCAGAGCAGGAACCCTGTTCCTGCGGGGAACTGAGAAGACCAAACTCACCAAGACTGCCCCTGAACCAACAGAAACCAAACCTGAACCCTCAAACCGTAACAACCTCAAGCGCCGGCGCAAGGCCTATGCGCTTACCAACCCGCCCATTGTCCAGCAACCCATCTACCAACCCCCAGTTTATGCGCCTAACCCTCTGTCAGCCTACCCAACACCTCCTGTAGTCCATAACTATGCCTTAACCAATCCAGCACTCCCTGCCCCGCCACTTAAGAAACCTTACACAGGAAACCAACCCCTTTGCCCAACCTGTAGACTTCACCACCCAACTCAGACCCCGTGTCGACAATGTAACCGATGTGGCCGCATTGGTCACTCAACCGAATACTGTAGAGTCCCTCCCGCCAACCCAATTGCGCCAACACCACCAGTCTACCCGCAGAATCCACAACCAACATACCAAAACCCACGACCCAGGTCGTGCTATAACTGCGGTGATCCCAGTCATTTCCGGAACGCGTGCCCGAGACTACAAGTGCAAATCACACAAGCGAATCCGGTGAACCAGATTTCAAACCAAGTGACGCGTGGACGAGCTTTTAACATAACCGCGCACCAAGCGCAAGCGAATAATGACGTAGTTAATGGTACATTTTTGCTTAACGGATTTTATGCTTCTATACTTTTTGATACTGGCGCCGATCGAAGTTTTATCTCTCGCGCCTTCGAGCAGAAGCTTGCGCGACCGCGCAACGATTTAAAAGAAAATTTTTCAGTTGAATTGGCTAATGGTGAAACTGTTTTAATTAACTAGGTGATTAAAGATTGTACGCTTAACCTTAACGAAAACGATTTTCTGATTGACCTCATCCCCATGCCTCTTGGAAGCTTTGATGTTATCATTGGTACGGACTGGCTTACGCATAATCGCGCCGAAGTTATTTGCGCCAAGAAGTTGATTCGCATACCTCGAGAAAATGGTGATCTTCATATTTACGGCGAAAAACCCTCCAGTGGTCTTAAACTTATGTCTTGCGCCGAAGCCCAAAGACTCATGCGGAAGAAGTGCATTGCATTTCTAGCCCATGTGGTTAAACCTGCTGAAGAGAAGAAGCTTCGCGATATCCCTGTTGTGCGTGATTTCCCTGAAGTTTTTCCTGATGATCTTCCTGGTATCCCTCCCGCTCGTGAAGTCGAGTTCCGTATTGATCTTGTCCCTGGTGCTTCCCCCGTAGCTAAATCTCCTTATCGTCTTGCACCCGCTGAGATGCAAGAATTGGCAAGTCAACTTCAAGAGTTGACCGCTAAAGGATTCATTCGCCCTAGCTCTTCGCCCTGGGGTGCTCCGGTGTTGTTCGTTAAAAAGAAAGATGGATCGTTTCGCATGTGTATTGATTACCGCGAGTTGAACAAACTCACCATTAAAAACCGGTATCCCTTACCGCGTATTGACGACCTCTTTGATCAACTCCAAGGTGCCTCTTGTTTCTCGAAGATTGATCTCCGCTCTGGCTATCACCAGTTGCGCATCCGCGATGAAGATGTTCCGAAGACTGCTTTTCGAACTCGTTATGGCCATTTTGAATTCTTGGTCATGTCCTTCGGTCTAACCAACGCACCCGCCGTTTTCATGGATCTAATGAATCGGGTGTGTAGGCCCTTCCTGGATAAATTCGTGATTGTGTTTATCGATGATGTTCTGGTGTATTCTAAGACCAAGGCCGAGCACGAGCAACATCTTCGGTTGGTGTTGCAAAAGCTTAGAGCTGAGCAACTCTATGCTAAGCTTTCCAAGTGTGAATTCTGGTCTGATGAAGTACAGTTTCTTGGTCATGTTGTAAACAAGATGGGTATTCATGTCGACCCATCCAAGATTGAAGCAATCAAGAACTGGATCACGCCATCTACTCCTTCCGAGATCCGTTCCTTTCTGGGCTTAGCTGGTTATTACCGGCGCTTCATTTCGAACTTCTCGAAGATCGCTTTGCCTTTAACAGCTCTGACGCACAAAGGTAAACCGTATATTTGGGGCTCGAAGCAAGAAGAAGCCTTTCTAACGCTCAAGCGTTTGTTGTGTGAAGCTCCTGTTCTTGCGCTACCTGAGGGTAATGATGATTTTGTCGTGTATTGCGATGCATCCAACCAAGGTCTCGGTTGTGTTCTTATGCAACGAGGCAAGGTTATCGCTTACGCATCAAGGCAACTTAAGGTTCATGAAAAGAATTATACAACTCACGATCTCGAACTTGGTGCAGTTGTTTTTGCCTTGAAGATCTGGAGACACTACCTTTATGGTACTAAGTGTATCCTTTACACTGACCATAAAAGCCTTCAGCATATCTTTGATCAAAAGGAACTTAACATGAGGCAACGCCGATGGAACGAACTCATCAGCGATTACGATTGTGAGATCCGGTATCATCCTGGTAAGGCTAATGTGGTAGCCGATGCGCTCAGCCGAAAACCCTGCCAACTTAACTGTATCTTGCCGCGCACGCATCTTCACTTTGCGCCGATTCAAAGCAACCTTGAATCGCGTATTCGTGACGCGCAGCGCGCATCCATCAGTTATGGTAACCTTCGCGCCGAGTTAGCGTGTGGCGCGGAAGCGCATTTTGTGCCTAATCTGAGTGGAATTCTCTGCTATCTCAACCGCATCTGGATTCCCTTTGATGAGAATCTTCGCGCCGATATCCTGAGTGAAGCGCACAAATCTCGGTATTCTATTCATCCTGGCGCTGATAAGATGTACAAGGATTTGCGCATAACTTATTGGTGGCCCGGTATGAAGAAGGATATTGCTGTGTTCGTAGCTAAATGTCTGACTTGTTCTAAAGTGAAAGCTGAACACCAACGCCCATCTGGTTTGCTCGAACAACCAGAAATTCCTACGTGGAAATGGGAATGTGTAGCGATGGACTTTATTACCAAGTTACCTTTGACAGCAAGCAAACATGACAGCATTTGGATAATAGTGGATCGATTGACTAAGTCTGCTCACTTCCTGCCCATTCGTGAAAACTACCGTGTTGAGCAACTCGCGCAGCTTTATGTCAAGGAAATTGTCTGCCGCCATGGTACTCCTTTGAGCATCATATCCGATCGCGATGGCCGTTTTATATCTCGCTTTTGGAAATCTCTCGAATCTGCACTAGGAACTCGCTTGGACATGAGTACGACATATCATCCTCAGACCGACGGACAGTCTGAGCGAACTATTCAAACTCTTGAGGATATGCTCCGATCTTGTGTTCTTGATTTTGGAGGTAATTGGGATTCACACCTGCCTTTGATTGAGTTCTCTTATAATAACAGCTATCATTCCAGTATCGGTATGGCCCCATTTGAAGCACTTTACGGTCGTAAGTGCCGTTCCCCGATTTGTTGGAGCGAAGTGGGAGAAGCTCAAATCACAGGACCCGAACTTGTTCAAGAGACAACCGATAAAATCGCCAAGATCCGTGATCATCTGCTGACTGCCAGAAGCCGACAGAAGAGTTACGCAGATCGTAGGCGAAAGCCTCTCGAATTTCAAGTTAGTGATCTTGTTCTCCTCAAAGTGTCGCCTTGGAAAGGTGTTGTCCGCTTTGGGAAGAAGGGTAAGCTTGCTCCTCGTTATGTTGGTCCATTCAAGATTCTCGCGCGTGTGGGAAAAGTTGCCTACAGACTTGACCTGCCGCCCGCGCTCAGTAATGTGCATCCAACGTTCCATGTATCCAATCTCAAGAAGTGTTTAGCCGACGAGAACCTTCACATTCCACTTGATGAAGTTCAAGTTGATGAAACTATGCATTTCGTTGAGAAGCCTGTTGAGATTATGGATCGCGAAGTAAAGCAAACCAAGCGCAGTCGTATCCCTATCGTGAAAATTCGCTGGGAGTCCAAGCGCGGAGCCGAGTTTACATGGGAAAGGGAAGATCAAATGAAGATCAAGTACCCGCACCTGTTCTCTGCGCAACCTACTTCGAGATAAATTTCGGGACGAAATTTCTTAAAGTAGGGGAGACTGTGACATCTGACCCGATCCGACCCGACCCAGGTACCCGTTTCTCCGATCCGATCTCTTTCTTTTATGATTTAATATTTATTTATACTTATACTTTATTTTTAATAATAATGTTTTCCTTCCCGCCTCTTCCTCTCTTTTCCTTTCCGTCGTCCCGTCCCTCTTCTTCTCTCCGCCTTCTTTTCCCTCTTGTTGCCGTCCCGCCTCTTTCTCTCTCTTGTCGTCGTTCCGCCCTTACGCCTTGAACCCCTTTTTCTCTTAACTCTTTGCTTGTCCTTTGTTTCTTCCCGCCTAAGGTTGTCTGCGCAGCTCCACGCACCAGACTCCTTACAAGGAAGCCTGCGTGAAGACCACCTGTTACTGCGATACGCGAGACGAACTGTCCCCGCAGCGCGCTAAGGATTCTAGTTCTTCCCGCGGCGCGCTATGGATACCGTTCTTCCCGCGACGCGCTAAGGAATATAGTTCTTCTCGCGACGCGCTTAGAATTGAAGTTCTTCCCGCGGCGCGCCTAGAAATGTAGTTCTTTCCGCGACGCGTTAAGGTTGGTTCTGTCTGCCTTCGCGCTCGCGCGACCTTCTGTGTCTGCCTGTGCGCTCGAGCTTTCTCGCGCTAAACCCTTTGAGTTTCTTCTAGCCGTTTGCTTTTGTGTTGTCTTATCTTTTGAGCTGTTGACCTAATCTGCTTTATGTCTGAAAAGTTACTTTCGGCGCAGCATGCGCGCCAACCCCATTGGTTGGCAGATAAAGTGACTGACATAATCTTTTGAGATCTGCTTTTTCCATGCCTGACCTGTACCTTTATCTGACCCGCACATGCTTTTTACTGTTCCCTGTCAGCTTTATCTTGCCCCCTGCAGCTGCCATATCTTTCCATATCTTTTGCTTTTGGAATCTTTTGCTTTTTGAGATCTTTTCCCCTTTTTCTAGGGATTGTGTTCCCTTAGGTTTCTCTATAAATAATAGTATTATTTTCCTAACACTACACACACAAAACACTTAATCTCTCCTGTCCTCCTCCTTGCTCTCTCTGCCGCCTCCCTCTCTGCCTCCGTCTTCCTCCCTGTTCTGCCCTGTTTTCCGGTAATATATTATATATAATAACTTACTTATTAATTATGCTAACTTATAATCAAGACTTAACCCAATCATTAAAACAATAATCTTTAATTATAGGTTAACTTGTGCTTGTTTAAAGTTGGTTCTTGCTTTATCTTACACCGCATCGTTTATCAAGTGAGTAATCTCGTACCTAATCCCTTTTTGCTTTTAAATGTTTTGGGATGTTCATGTGTTCATACAAACTTAGAGTCTTAAACTTGTTTATGAACTTTAGTCGCGCAGTATCCCATGTGTTGAGGACGTTTACTTGGCTGTTTATTTGTATGTGTGTATCATTAACCGCTTTGTTCGGCCTATTCCGAAGTTTTCATGGATCCATTAGATGAACACGGGAGACCTATCGTTTACGGTTTTCTTTGTTTACACTTGCACAGATGTTTTCTCGTTTTTGTGCTCAATTGGGAGCACAGATTGAACTATGAACTATGAGCTATGATCTATTTAGGCTTGATCACAATCTGATTGCACCCTTGTTAAACACCAGACATACACGTGTTGCGCGCAGATTTATTGTTATCTATGTACTGTATTAAACTTGATTTCTCACCAACACGCAAGTGTTTGACGTTTATTTTAACACATGTTCAGGTTTGCAGTAGCTGTTTTGGAGCTTGTGGACACATAGGAAGTTTCTTTATTTTGGACCTAGATTAAAATGTATCAAGACAAGTTTTTGCTGTTCGAATATTACAATTTATAATATATTGGTTTATGATGTTTTATGTTATCTTGTGTTTACCCTGCGCGTGCGCGAATGAATGTATTTATTAAATATTGACACCCAATAGTGTCACGAGTAATGAAACAATATGTGGCGCCCCGATGTATAATCCGCCTTTGGTCGGGGTGTTACAGTCCCCGCCTATTCGCACCTTCAAGCTCAAGAGGACTCGTAAGTGTAAACTTTAACTTTAACTTCATATCTTTCCACCATTATATTTAAATATGTTGTCTTCATGCAGGCGTGGATGCAACCGCATTCCAGGGTGGAGCGGGGAGGAGCACCTCTGGACCCATGACGGTAGGTTTGGTCAACCTACCCGAGGCGATGACCCAGGCGACTGCGCCTGCTTGCAGTATTGGTTCAGTTGCTCATCCTGTTGAGGCAACTGTTCCAACTGTAACGTCATCTCCGCCGGCTGTCAGTGCCATATTCACGGCGTCCTTCACTGAGCCGGCGGTGAGTTTTTCTGCGGGTTCTTCCGCAGCGGCGGCCACGGTTGTGAGTTCACCTCCAGTGAGTTCACCTCCGATGGTCTCTACCGCAGCGGCTTCGACCGTGCCTCCGGCGCCGGCGACTACCTCGTCCCCTGACCTTTTGGATGGATATCCGTTAGGTTCGGGTGATGGGTTTGGCGGCTACCGGCCTACTGTCGACCCTACAGGTGCGTAGGGTTATTCTGGCCTTTTTATATATATTTTTGTTTTTTATCATCTTTTCCTAACTGCCTTTTGTTTTTGCAGTGTCGGATTCGAATGAGGTGTTTGTTCCGCGGTGGAACATCCGCCGGGGAACCACCCTTCGGACGGTTGTGGATTGCGTCGAGTGGGCGCGCCACGCCGCCCCCAGTGGTGCACTGGGAGAAGCTATGTCGAGCTACCAAGAGGGTAGGCTGACAAACAAGCTTCGAATTCTCCTTGCCCGGATGCAGCCGCGCGTCGAGCTGCTTTGTCGTGAAAACGACAAGTTAAAGGCGGCTCGTATCCAAGAAGTAGCTCAGGCGCGGGCTATCCGGGAGGAGAACAGGAGACTCTCCGCCGTTGCTGCGGAGAAGGAGAAGGCCTTCAAGGCCCTCGAGGTTGAAGTTCAGGCCCGTCTCGAGGCCCGTTCCAAGGCTACCCAAGCTGTTAATGAACAGCTTCGGTTGGCTAAGGAAACTGCACGGAACGCAACTGAGAGGGCCACCAAGGCTGAAGCTGTTGCTGAGCGTCTACGCACTGAGAATGAGGAGCTCAAAGCCAAATTAGAGTGGCTCCAGCAGGCTCATGATGCCTTGGCCATGGAAGATACCAAGAAGCTCCAAGAGATCTTGGACCAGAGGGGGGTGCTTGACCACACTGAGCGTAAGCTAAAGGGCGTCGAAGAGGCTGCAGCCAAAGATGTGTTGCTTGCCAACCTTACAAAGAACGAAGCCGAACGCGCCCGTAATGAAGCTCAAGCTGCCCTCCAGAAGGCTCTGGTTACCAAGGAATGGCTTCTACTAGAAGCGTTGTCGCAGGTATGCATAGCTTTATAATATCTTTACGCTTTTCTTTGTACTTAGAAAAGGTTTTGATACTTGTATTTTTGTTTTGTAGGTTGTGCATCGGGTCTTCACGGACACATCATATGACGATGCCATGAGCGCAGCTCTCAACGCTTCTCATGAGGATGGGGAAAAGGCTGGCTTCCTGCTTGGTCTAGGGTTCGTTGAGAAGGGCATCCCGCCTTCCAACTTCCCTTTATATGATGTGGATACTGAAGCTGTATATGACCAAGCAGTGAACCAGTATGCCGCCTTCCCGCACCCGGTAGTGGAGAAGGTGAACGAAGTTGCTGCTGCTGATGATGGGCTAACCATTCTCAAGACCTTCCTTGAACCGCCACAGCCAACTGATGGTGCGGGTACAAGTGGGTTTGGAGGGAGTGGCCCTGAAGCTTGATCTTTTAAATCCTTTCCCACTGTTAGGATAGATTTACGTCTTTGTATAGATTTATATTCTTGTAGGCGGGTAGATACCCGGCCATTCTTGTAACAGTTGAATTTTTATGGAATATAAATCTTTTGTGCGGGTAGGACCGTCACTCTTGCTTTATAAACGTTATACGACTCGCTCATGCATATTATAATTTAATTTGGCACTTGTTTTGCCGCATAAACAATATATGATTCGCTTGTGCATACTTTAGTTTAACTTAGCAATTTCTTAAGTACTTTGGATAAGGTAACCTTTCAACGTGGCAGATAATAGGTTAAAGTTTTGCTTCCTCTTTCGTGATTGTGCGGGTAAGACCGTCACTTTCACTTAGTAGGATGGCTAAACTTTACCTATATCTGACATGCGTGGAGGTTTTCCTCATTTTTTCCTTAAGAGATTTTCTAAGTGTTCTGAATAAGTTAACCTTTCGACGCACGGTTGTCAATAGGTTAATGTTCAGTTTCCTCTATCATGATTGTGCGGGTAAGACCGTCACTTGCATTTAGTAGGATGACCAAACTTTACCTATGACTGACCTGCGTGAAGGTTTTCCTCATCTTTTCCTTAGAAATTCTTGCCGTTTTTTGTGTTTATGCGGGTTTTGCCGCCATCCACACGCAACGACTTTTCACACTTATTTATGCGGTGAATACCGGCATATCAGTGTTTTGAATAAATTAACCGTTCGACGCGCGGTTGTCAATAGGTTAGTTCGGTTTTCTCTATCATGATTTGTGCGGGTAGGACCGGCACTTTCATTTAGTGGGATGAACGAACTTCACCTATGACTGACCCGCGTGAAGGTTTGCCGTTTTTTGTGTTTATGCGGGTTTTGCCGCCTTCCACACACAACGACTTACTTCCCCACTTATGTATGCGGTGAAGACCGGCATATTAGTGTTGAATAAGTTAACCGTTCGACGCGCGGTTGTCAATAGGTTAAAGTTCAGTTTCCTCTATCATGATTGTGCGGATAGGACCGGCACTTTCATTTAGTGGGATGACCCAACTGTACCTATAACTGACCTGCGTGAAGGTTGGCCGTTTTTTGTGTTTATGCGGGTTTTTCCGCCTTCCACACGCAACGACTTATTTCCCCACTTATGTATGCGGTGAAGACCGGCATATCAGTGTTTTGAATAAATTAACCGTTCGACGCGCGGTTGTCAATAGGTTAGTTCGGTTTCCTCTATCATGATTTGTGCGGGTAGGACCAGCACTTTCATTTAGTGGGATGACCCAACTTTACCTATAACTGACCTGCGTGAAGGTTGGCCGTTTTTTGTGTTTATGCGGGTTTTGCCGCCTTCCACACGCAACGACTTACTTCCCCACTTATGTATGCGGTGAAGACCGGCATATCAGTGTGGAAAGTTCATAAGTATAAATGTAAGATTATCAGCGTCAATGTGATAAGGAGAATCATTTCCATTAGAAGTGGCTCTGGGCCTTTTCTTTTACAAGTTTGGAATTGATCTACATGCAGACTGTGTAATTGAGCTCCCTTCCATGTTGTTTGGATGGGAGTGCCATCGAGCCGATATGCACTTGGTTCGGAATCTCGTTGTTTACGCAGTATGTAGTCTCCAACATTGTAGCTGCATTTTAGTGTTTTTCCCAACTGGGGTTCTACACGCGTTGGCCTGCTCAGCATCCTTTACGCCACGAGGTGTGCGAGTTCTCCATTTCTGACGAATGTCTCGATGATGTCCTTCAAGTCTATGCATTCGTCGGTGGTGTGGCCTTTTGTCCTGTGGAAGTCACAGAATTTGCTCTGATCAGCGTTGTGACGCTCTCGGATTATTGGAGCCTTTGGCCATGGGAGCCTCTCGGTGTCGAAAATTTCGGTGACGCTTTTGGTGAGCGGCGTCCACCGGGGGTTCCGGTTCGACGACTGCCTGTTGTCCTTTCCGCCTAACCGAGGGTGCGAGCCGGATGAGGTGTCGAAGTTTACCCTTGACTGCCAAATACCTAGCTTCCTCTTTTTGTTTAGTCGGGCGGTAAGGACATTGTTTTCTCTTGTTTTCTGGGTGTAGAGGTTTGTGCTCTGGGGAAGATCTCTACCCAGTTGCTTTTCCGTTTCTGCGAAGCGTTTAGCTGCTGTCATGATGGCATCCCATGTGGATGGCATGCCATCTTTACCCATTAAGGTGCGGATGAGCTCTGGGTCTTTCGAGCCCTGGATGAAAGCAGCGCGAACAAGATCTTCGCTAATACTGCCCAGACTTAGCTTCTTTGAATTGAAGCGCGTAATGAAGTCTAGTAAGGACTCATCTTCCTCTCGGATGCAGTTGAGGATTGTCCATTGCTCTTCAGTGTACTTTCTTTGTTGACTGAAGTGTTGACTGAACTTCTGTTGGAAGTCTGCCCAATCGTAGATGTGGTGGACCGGTAGACGGTCGAACCACGCTCTGGCTGCTCCAACCAGCGTCATCTGGAACATATAACACCACGTGGGTTCCGTCCAGTTGCTGACGGTTGCCCCCGCTATGAATCTGTTCAAATGATCGTCTGGGTCGGATATACCATCATAAGTGCCGATGTTGGATATCTGCTTGGCACTCTTCGGGGCGATTGCTTCCGCAATGTCCCTTGCAAACTTGGACGTTCCCGCATTTGCAACAGTTGGTCTAAAAGCTTTGGAGAAGTCACGTGGGTTTCTACCCGCGTTTTTTGGTTTGAAGGTTTCTCCAAAATTCCTTCTCGGTTGGAAGTCCATTTCCTTACGCTTCCCTTTCGCCCTATGGCGAGGGTTTGCGTCGGTGTCGGATTCCTCCGAATCATCGTCCGAGTACTCGCACTCATTGCTCATGTTGAGCTGTTGAGTGCTTCCGAATTCGTCAGCCTGTTGGAGTGAACGCAAGCGTTCATCCAACTCAGCTTGGAATTCCTTCTGACGTGCTTCGGCCCACGCTTTAACTTGATCGAGTGTTTGGCGGGGGAGCCTCGTTTGTTGTCTCTCCAACTGGGTATTGGTGAATCCCAGTGAAGGATTGTTTACTGCATTTGCCTCGGCTCGGGTAACCGGGGTAGTGTTCGTAAAATTTACTGCACTTGCCCCGGCTTGAGTAACCGGGGTAGTGTTCGTAAAATTTGTGTGCTCGCCGGTATTCCTCCCAGTAGCTGGGGTTGTGATTACCGGGATTTCTTGGTCACTCGCTGGCTTTGGCAACGGAGTAACCTTAACCATATTTCCAGAAGTTTGAAAAAACTGAAAATGAATTAGTTCTAGCTTTTATGCACGGATGACGCCAATGAAGAAACATTAATCGACCCCGGGCAGATTACGGATAATCTGGGGGTTAAATAGATGTTTCCCATGAGGGGTTAGGTCCGGCAAAGATGGTTCTTCTTCCGATGACCTGCAAAACAGACACCGTGAGCTCGTCACTGAGAAGGGGGGGTACCTCCTTGTGACCACCCTCCGGCGTGAGAATCAGACTAGATTGCTCTGAATATAAGTGTATATATTGAGAGATTGCTAGAGAAGATAAGATAATATATGGAGATATCAGATAATCATACCATTCCAAGGTGTTGGAGTATTTATAGCCGAAGGTAGGTTTCCAAGAAGGTACAGCCGGCTGAATAGTATTCCTGTTCTGCCAACTGTGGGCTACGCACATGCCATGCTGGTGGTTGGTGGGTAGGCAGCGGCTGATAGTGACCAGGCCGGCTGTGTACTATTCCTTTTCCACCAACTGCAGGCTATGCACGTGCTACGACATGTTGGTGAGTAGGCAGCGGCTGATAGTGACATTAAGTAATAGAGCATGCTGCTCGTTGTACTGTTGTCAGTGAGCTGTCGCAGCTTTGGTCAGATCTTTTGTCCATACCTCGTCAGGTACAGTACAAAAGATCCTCCAGTAGCGTACGGACTGGCTCATTTGGGCGGGAGTTTTCCCGGCTTTGTGCGGGAGTATTCCCGGCTTGCTCACTCATTCTTCAGGTGACATTACTGAATTATTTAAGAGTTAAGTGCCTTGTGCGTGTAGCCTTGCTGCGCGGGTAGCCTTCCCTGATGGCTAGTATCCGTTGCTGCGGGAACAGACGGAGTACGTCGACCACTGGGAGGCTTTTCCTGCGGGAACAGCTTGCGTACTGCGCATAAGGACGTCACGTCTCTGAGCATGGTGGGTCCTGCGGATCCAGTTGGTTTCTGCGCAGACGTCTCTTTAAGGTGAGTCTTGCGAGTTTAGCCTTTGCGCAGACGTCCCTGTTGAAGGTGAGTCTTGTGGGTTCAACTGCGCAGACGTCCCTCTGAGGTGAGTCTTGCGGGTCCAACTGGGCTCTGCTGCGACCTACCTCTTCACCTCTCTTAACAATCTTCTTATCATCGCGACAAATACCTTCGTTTACCTCATTTTGGAGTCAACTCCATTATAACACAATATGATATATGTTAAGTTAGTAAGTTTCTTAGCCACATTTTATAATCAATAAGCCAACAATGAACTGTCACCTCGAGGACCCGAGATCAATTGGCATACATGTATTCGTTTAACTTGATACACTTAAGTCTAACATGTTCATACAAAAAAAAAACTTATATGTGTTCATAAAATACATATTTACCTCTCATCTCCTTCATTCTCTGCGGAAAGCTACTGAAAGAGCGTGCTTCTATACATTGGTCGGTAGGGGTAAAATCGTCATACTATAATCGCTACGATACACAACAAGGCTTTCTGAAACAAGAAAAGTATGAAGACAATCTCGAGTCTTTCGTGATGACATTGGCA
Source organism: Bidens hawaiensis (assembly GCF_021521415.1). Classification (NCBI taxonomy): domain Eukaryota; kingdom Viridiplantae; phylum Streptophyta; class Magnoliopsida; order Asterales; family Asteraceae; genus Bidens; species Bidens hawaiensis. The sequence continues at coordinate 122,954 of NW_027492311.1, read as the reverse complement.
GCCTCATTAACAGAATTAACCGCTTCTGATGGAGCCTCAATGAGTTTGTTAACCATTTCCAACACCTCACTCATCTTCGGTCTAGATTTCAGGTCTCTACACAAACAACAGTTGGCTATAAACGACAACTTTTGGACCGACTTCAAAGGGTAATCACCTTCAAGCCTTGGATCAATGATTTTATGGAATCTTTTTTATGTTCCTAGGTAAGGCTTCATCCATTCTAGAAGCTTTTGCTCGTTCTGAGGCCGGTTTTTATCCAATGGGCGCCTACCTGTGATAAGTTCATATAGGAACACGCCATAGCTCCACACGTCACTCTTGGATGTCAAGCGTCCGACTGAAAGATACTCAGGTGCTGCATATCCCATTGTTCCTACAAACTAATGACATTTTATATCACTAATATTAGAAACTTCTTAAATTATAACTTTACATCACTAACATTATTATCAATAATAAAACACCGCGTGCAAAACATACTTGGTCGAGATATGGGTGAATCCTTCTTGAGGACCTAATCGAGCGACCCCAAAATCCGAGAGCCTAGCGTTGAATTGATCATCAAGAAGAATATTGGAAGATTTGAAGTCTCTTAAAATAATCTACACAAATCAAAGTTAATGTTCTTGTAAGTTATAAGCATCTAGAGTTACAAACAATTTCTTTTATGGGTAGAAATAGGATTTAACATTTTAACCTGAAAATCCATTTCTTCATGTAAATATGTCAAACCGCGAGCAGCATCTTGAGCCACTTTCAGTCTCATGTCCCACGAGAGTGGTGTTTCTGATTTTGCGGATAAATGATCTCGCACGCTTCCATTAACCATATATTCATAGACCAAAAGCAGTTCATTTTCTTCTCTACAGTAACCGATTAGTTTGACAAGATTTGGGTGCTCAACCGCCCCAAGAACATTAATCTCGGTTTCCCACTCTTTGTGCCCCTGTTGCAGTATAATCAAGATTCAAGATTGTTCACAAACTTGTAAACAGATAAAGATTCAAAAACCAAAAACTTAATACAAAAACTACTGTTAACTTCAATCAATAATTCAATTAGTTTTCCGTTTGAAAGAACTAAAACAAAGAACAAAACAGTATTGGTGGATAATATTACCAGATCTTATTAAATAGAAAGAATAATGATAAAGCATTAAAACTAGCCAGCTAATAATAAACTAACTAAACAATTATAATGATAAAACGTTAATAACTATTCTAATATTCAAACTACAAATAATAATAACTATAACATATATAAGCTGAGAGTGTTGTTTTGAAGAAACTACAAACATAATTAAAAAACTAATGAATGAGCCTAACAAGGGGTGTAAACGAGCCGATCTCGGGTCATTTTGACTTATGAGGGCTCGAGCTTGGCTCGCTTCGTGCTCTTTTTCTAAAGCTTGGCTCGAGAGTTGTTTTTACAAGCTCGGGCTTGGCTCGTTTATTATAAATTAATTAATTCACATCCATTATTATTGCTTTTATATATTTTGAGGAAAAACTTAAAATGAGCCTAAGCTCCACTCGAGCTCTACTGCGAGTGTGACATGTTAACTTAATACAAAGAAGTCCAATATAGGTAAAACTTAGAAATACACCAGGCTCGTTCTTATTCTTTAATATTTTTGGCCGACTAGCTCCGATTTAATTTCCGACTAGTTCCAGTATTCACCTAGATACGAGTCTGTGTTGGGAAAATCGCCTAAAGGGAGCTAAGTAGCAAGTAATCGCTGAGTACTCGGCTAAGTTGACCGAGTTTCACAACACTGGTATCAAAAATGAAATCCATAACTACTGTCTACTGCAATTAAAATAAAACATAACCGACAAAACTGATCAGTTATGATTAAGTGAATCTAGCTAACCAACCATTCGGTTAATTTATATTTGATAACCGACTTTAAGGGTATCAAACATCTACCTTCAACTTCTATCAAACCAATGACCCAAATTAACATAAATTCATTAACAACCCCAAAAATTACAAAAGCAGTAGTTTAGATTTTAGAACCTGCAATAATCCTTTAGCAAGCTTGACAGCCACATGAACCTCATCAAAGGGATGCTCCAAGCTCTTGATCACACCTTTATATACATTCCCAAACCCGCCCTCACCGATCTTCGTTGAATAGTTTCTAGTCGCTGTTTTCAGCTCCCCGACTTTAAAAACCCGCAGATTCGAGGTTTCTATCGGCTTTGGATGCGAACTGGGAACGGGTTGATTGAGATCCGAATATGCAGTGTGAAAGGTACCGGTGGTGACAGTTGACTTTGTTTGAGTTTGAGTTTGAGTTCTGGTTTCATATTCGGTGTTGTTCTGTTCGTGTTCGTCGAACAAGATTGAGAAACACCGGCAATGAAACACCATTTGTTTGTTTTAGTTGAAAATGTTGTTGGAATTCAAAGTGAAGCATTGAGCATTGACTTAACTCCGTGGAATGAATGAATGAATATTGGTAGGAACCTGCAAGGTAGTTACAAATGTGGAAATTTCCTTACATATGATAGATATATTGCTTTTTTGGAAAATAAAATAAAGTTTTGACCTGAATTAAGTTATTAACTTTTATTTTCTATTTTTTACAACCAACAAAATATATTTTATTAGAAAATTTAGCTAGGGGTTAGAAAACCAACAAAAACCACCACCAAAAAAACAAGAGTACAAATATCAAAACACTTATAAATTTGGCTTACCACCTAAGAAAAAAAAACGAGCAAATATATAAAACCTGCACCAATCCTCTCATGATAAGCCAATCTTTTAGAAGTATTCTTTATTCAAAGATAAAAAAACTTATCGCTTTGATTTCTTCCGCCAAGCCGGTCACGTGTATCGGAGTTTTATTATGGTCTAACGCATTACATTTCTTCTGTATACAACAAATCGCCACCAAACACACCACGTGGAATACTTTAGCTTTGTCTTTAGGGAATTCGAATACTTACTCAATTCCACCAAATCCGAGCATAAAAAGCATAAATCGAAGGAACTTTACACCACTATGACCTATGAGATCAAGCTCCAAACTGTTTGAGCCAACCACTAGAAATAAACACATGGTCTACTGTTTCCTCATACGCATCACATACCGGACACATGAAAGACCTAACCGACATGTTACTTTCAACAACACCACGAATATTGGTAGCCTATTAAGAATAGCCCTCGGCGCGACAAAGCCCACCTTAGAACATCTCTAGTGTGATGTTTAGTTCTGACGTGACATTGTTCAAAATTCTAAATTGGATAAATACACATTAGAGGTGATAGTTTAGTTTAGAGTATATCCACAAAACTGGATGGAAGTAAACATGATAAGTGAGGCTCAATGTAATTAAATTTTCATTTAAATTTTGAAAACAATTTCAACCCCAACTTTAATTATCTTTCTTTTTGAATTAAAAACTAATTTCTTTTTGTTTTTTTAACGGTAAAATTTTTTAATAAAAAAATTGTTGTTTATGTAATTTTAAAAAATGTTAATATTTTTTTTGTGTTTGCGTGCGGTTGGTTTATTTTATTGTTTATGTAATTTTATATTTTTATTTGTGACTTTTATTATTTTTATTTTAAATCTATTTACTAGAACTTATTTTATTTTTAAATAATATGAAATAAATATAAGATACTTATAAAAGTATTTTAGTTTATAAAAGTATTTGAGCTTATAGAAAATAAAACATAGAAGCATGTGATTATGTGGAATATATGCATGTTTAAAAGTGAATGTAATATTGGAAGAAAAATGAGTTTTTTTTTGTGTTTGAAATGATCTGATGTGTCAGATAATGTGGCACGTTTAGTTGTTTTTTACTCATCCACTATTACTCATCCACCATTGTGGATGCTCTTAACAGGAACTCTTTTATTCCAAACGAAAACATACTCGAGAACAAATAGAGAGTCCTCCTTCAGTAACTTTCTGAAGCTCCTAACCGAGAAGTCATCCGCACCAAACTATTTTATCTTTGTCATCCTCCAGGTTCACTTGTTGACACATTGTTAGTAGGTCTCTTAATTCCCCGGTCTCGATGGCCTCCTCATCCACTCTCACCTTCCACAAATTATCCCATTCTCCATAAACAATATGTCCGCCGCTATACGCCGTTTTGATTTTTCAAGAGAAAAGATATTTGGGAATCGATCACACAATGGGCAATCGCCAATTCACGTATTCAATCAAAACCAAGTAGTCTTCCCACTTTTAACCATATTTTGAAATAACTGATCCATCTCAACACGAGTATACTCCAAGACCGTAGACATTTAACAATCTGCCTCCATGGCCCCGTATATGACATCTTAGTCGGGATTGCGGACCAAGTTCTAGATGAGTGGTGAAATGACCAAATTACCTTCCGTCAAAGTTTTGTCGCTCAGTTTTCAAGCGTCACCATCACTTAGCAAGCAAGGCGGCATTAATGTCTTGTAAAAAACCCAGTATGCTAGACCTCTTTGGGAGGAAGTGCGATGCCACCATGATGTTTGAGGGAAAAAATTTAAAAATGGGGGTGGGGGGGGGGTGGGTAATGAAAAAATTGATGTGGTGTGAAGACGTTTACGTAATATACGAAATAAAATAGAGAAAAATAAAACAATGCGGAAGGACTACGCTTTTAGCAATAACATTTGTAATATATGAAATCTTTGAATATATATAGCATAAATTAAAATTTGAATTATTTTTAACGTTTAGTGATGAAGCTTTGACATCGTCATCAAACCAAATAATATCTAACAGCAAGACCATATATATATATATATATATCCTCCTCATATCCATGGATTTCTTTGTTTAATAAACCAACCCCAACCCAACCACCAAATTCAACATTTTCAAACAAACATCTCATTACATAGATGGAGAACGGAACATGTTTTCATTTTTCTTTTACACCAACTTGACAAATTAGTGCCATTATTACAATTGATAAATATGAAACCGCGGTAACTTATTGGCATGTGACGTACTCTTATAGTCGTGTAAGTAAATATTCACTTTTTTACTTCATTTATGCCTCTTCATTCCTCTTTATGCTATTAAACACATGTTTAAATTTTCATCTTCATTGTACGCGAGTCTATTATATCTCGTATCACCTTTTCTTCATCATTTCTTAAAAAATATTCCGTATTTGATTCCTCTTAATGCATGAAGTTAAAACAAATTTGAAACATGTTTGATCAACTCATCTAAACACAAAATACAAAGAGAGAATAAGAATGTCGTAATAAACCAAACAATGTACGTAGCTTGTTACCCATTTGTCTGTCACTTTATTGTAATCGTTTTATGTTATTTCACTTGGGTCTTAAATAAATAAATAAATAATAAAAAAGCTAAGATAAATTAAATATATGTTGGTTAGAAAGGAAAAAAAGGTTGTGAATGAAATTTTGTCCACATACGAGTATGGACAAACTTGGAGTGGATTACAAGAGGCCAAGACTGAGGGAACATTTCTTAGTCGATTTATAGCAATTTATGACATACTATTGTAAGACAGACTCGGCATAGTCAATTTATATCCTTTTTATGTCCTTTTAGTAGAAACTAGAAAGGACATAAATCATGATATTTTTCAAAAACGAAGGACATATGTGTAGTTTTTCTATTAAAGGACACTTCTCATAATTTTGGTTATACATAAAAGTGTGTAGAACCAATAAAAACTAGAGCTCTTAATTTTATTTATTTTTCTTTTCTTGCATGTTAGATCCGTCCAATAAACCAAAAACAACCATCATATTAATTATTTCCTTAGTGGGTAACAACCATCATATTTTTATCATTATGCCACTTCAATTTTGGCTATATTTGTAAAAGAAACCGGTTGGCTTGGTTCAATTTTAAACGAGTCAGACATGAAGCCTTCACTCAGTTCGGCTTGGTTGATTTACAGACTGAATCATCTTCCAAAAATACAAAATTTACGTCTTCAAATAAAAATCGAACATAATTTCAATCCAATTATCAACAAATTCTACTAAAAATCATACCAACCGGTCATTAATTTCCTCTATACAAACTTAAATTCCTTCATAAAAATTTACCAAAACTAACATCATTAATTATATTTTTTAAGTAAATTAACTTAAGTTTCTTCATGAAATTCAATAAAAATCATACGCAATGGTCATTATTGTCATGCTTACTCTGTGTCACATAACGATACTCAGAAAGGTTAATACATAAAAAAGTGAGACAATCTCTGTCTCACTCGCTCTTCGGCGACTATTTTATTAGCTTAAGAAAAGCGAATACAATGTTTCAACAGACGAGTTTACAATAGCTTTGAAACAGATAAAGAAATGGAGTTTATGTGTAAGAGAGAGAGAGAGAAATGACATACGAGTTTACAATGGCTTTGAAATGAACAAAGAAATAGAATTTGAGAGAGAGAGGGAGAGATATATTTTTTATTATGGGTTTGCCAAGATTAATTTACATGTGTTTGGCTTACGTTGAACTTAGGTTCATTTTTTAAGATTTAAAACATCGTAAAATAATCTACATAAATTAAAGTTAATTTTGTTGTAACTTGTAAGGGGACTCGGGGTGGAGCTAGATGCCCAACCATCACGCGTGATGGCTTGGCAAACACCGTCGCCGGCCCTCTTATCACGCGTGATGAGAGTGCTAGCGTGATGGCCATCACGCGTTTGAAACCCAAGAAATATTACCGTTGGGGGTGGGGGGGGGGGGGGTTAAATAAAAAAAAGCAATATAAATAAACAACCATTTCAATTCAACTCAAAACCAAATCTAACTCAAAACACTCTCAATCTTCCACTTCATTCAAAACAAAAAAATATGGAATTTCCGAACAACTTGGTTCTCTTAGACACCGATAGCTTTTCGTCTTCGGACGATGACATTGCCGAATGGTTCCCGTTGTTATATAATGAACTTGAAGGCCCGAGCCGTCCAAAGAAAAAAATGGTGGATCGTGATCGTATACATGCCCACAAAGTGCTAATGAACGACTATTTTGTGGAGGAGCCGAAATACAATGACGAGACGTTTAAGGAACACTTTCGTTTGCCGAAATCTTTATTTTTAAGATTGTAGCCTACGTCGAAGCAAGCGAAGAATGGTTTCAAGAATCCTACGACGCGAGGGGCAAACGAAGTTTCACGGCGCTTCAAAAATGCACATCCGATATTCGTCAATTAGTGACAGGTAACCCACCCGACCAATTCGATGAATACTTACAAATGTCTGAGAGAACTTCACGTGAATGTCTACAATTCTTTTGTAACGTGATTATTAAATTGTTTGGCAAAGAGTTTCTGCGAAAACCAACAAGACACGACATTACACGTCTTACGCCGCGCATGAGGCTAAATGGCATTTTCCAGGGATGCTCGGTAGCATCGATTGTACACATATCGAATGGAGGAATTGTTCACGGGAGTTTCGAGGGGCGTATGTTAGTGGTGATATCAAACGACCGACCATCTCACTTGAAGCGGTTGCGCCAAATGATTTATGGATTTGGCATTCTTATTTTGGTGTTCCCGGCTCAAACAACGACATCACTGTTTTGTACACATCACCGTTGTTTCAGAGCGTAACAGATGGTACCGCACCTTTCTGTCCGTATTTTGTCAACGTGAGATATTACAGACGTGGCTACTATCTTGTCGATGGTATCTACTCGCAATGGTCTGTTTTCGTGAAAGCCTTTTCGTTTCCTGTCGAGGACAATGAAAAAGCGTTCAAGAAGTTGCAAGAATCGGCAAGAAAAGATGTCGAGAGAGCTTTCGGTGTCTTAAAGGGTAGATGGTGCATACTCAGTCGACCGGTTCGTGCAATGAAAAAACCCACGATCTCTAGCTACGTATATGCATGCATCATATTACACAATATGTTAATAAAAGAAGATGGACATGCAATTTATCCAGATTGGGTACCGGATCCTCCTACTCAAGTTCCTGTTCCCGATGATGTGCAATTAGACTTGCGGGATGTCAATATTCACCATCGTTGAGATAGGATCTAGTTGAACTTATAGGTTCTTTAGGTTTGGAATTTCCGGATTCAGACGAGTAGTAGACGTTTATTATAACTTTTATGTTTTAATTCTAATTTTTTAGTTGTATTATGTTCTAGTAAAATATTTTATTTTTATTTTTTAAGTTGCAAGAAAAAAACAAAACAAAAATCTTATCACACCACACCACCACCCCTACTAAATTCCATCACTAGTGATGGATTTGGTTGGGGTAAGGCGTCACCATCCCATTAAATGTGATAGGTGATGGAAATGAAACCACCTCCTCCCCTAAGCATCTAAAGTTACAAATATTCTCTTATTTGGATAAATATGGGAACTAACATGTTTACCTGAAGGTCAATTTCTTCATGTAAATAAGTTAAACTGAGAGATGTTTCTGATTTTGTAGATACATCATACATGATCATGTGCGCTTCCGTTAACCATATATTTGTAAAGTACTAAAAGCAATTCATCATAAGTTTATAACCACACTAACTGTTTGGGAAATTGCAACAAAAAAAAGAAAATGGGTTATCCTTGGAAAATTTTAGAGTCATAATTACACTTTAAGATCAAAACTATTTGTGGTTCTGAAATGCTTTGATTGGATAAAACTCATACTGAATTGAGCAAGAAACAAGTATGGAATTTTGAGAGAGTTTATGTAAACTTGGAATAGCAATCGTATGATCTAGAGCAGTTATCACATATTTGAATTTCAAAGGGATATTGGTTTTAATACTCCCAACTTACTCGTCGGACGATAACACTCTCAACTGCCAATTTATCTTCCACCATTTCTAATTGTAACTTGTTTTCTTCTATCATTCCCGAACTTAATGAACCCTAACTTCGTTAGATTTTTTTGCTGACATGACATGTTTTTTTGATATGGCAATCATATGTGGCATTTTTAATAAAAGTTGTGGGTCCATGACACCACCTTATCATCTTCTTCAAAAAAAAAGACCCTAACCTCTAATCCCAACCACCCACCCCTGTTGCATGGAACCATCATTTGTAACACCACCACCATTCATTTACCCTAAGTCACCAACCTTTACTTCAACTACTGTCCACCACAACTAAGCCGCCTCCTTGCTTTCCTCCACAAGTACTGTCCATTCATTTACCCTAAGTCACCAACCTTTACTTCAACTACTGTCCACCACAACTAAGATCTCAACAGCAACTCCGGCCTAACCTCAAACACCTTTGGCGGCCGCTCGTCCCACTTTCTCAACATGAATCCTGATTTAACTCACTCGATTGCTTTTTATTGTTTATTTTTGAGCTGACTCATCGAGCCACGAGTGAAATAGCGACTCACGCTCATCACATACTCATAATCCAACCGTCTCTTTGTCTTCTCTTCCACTGCAAAATAATGATTTCAGACGATTTCCGGCGAGTTTTAAAACTGAAAAACCATCGCTATTAACGAATTTTTAAGAACTGTATCGTACTCCACTGCAAGAGACGACCGAATTATGAACCATTGCAGTGAGCTTGATTCAGGTGACCGCAACTCGGCTTCGAGATCAGGTAACAATCTATTCTTCCTTTTGGTTTGATTAGTTTTAATAAACCCCGGTGCGGTGGTTGAAATTACAGTTCATGATTTGGGGGAAATGAATGGTGGTACTTCGGTGTTGGTGTTACCAACAGTTGTTTTAGGCGATGTGGGTGGGTGGGTGGTTGTGGTGGAAGTGCAAGGTGTTTTTTGGATGGTGTTGTTAGGGTTCTTTTTGAAGAAGATGATGAGGTGGTTTCATGGACCCGCAACTTTTAAAAAAATGCCACATATGATTGCCACATCAAAAAAACATGCCATGTCAGCAAACAAATCTAATAGAGAGGGTTCGTTAAGTTCGGGAGTGATAGAAGAAAATAAGTTACAAGTTGTGAGTGGTGGGAGACAAATTGTTAGTTAGAAGTGTTAACGTCCAACGAGTAAAAGTTGAGAGTATTAGAAACCAAAATCCCAATTTCAAATTCATATAATATGCTCTGTTTTTGATATACAAAATGCATACAAAATTTAATTAAATAAATTTCTAATGCATTTTCCATAAATAAAGCAATATATGTCTTAATATTTAATTAAATTTCCACCTCATCCAGGGGCTACCGTCCTTTAGACCCCGCTACTAGGGGTTCTGCCCCAGACCCTCACCAAGGGTGTTGCCCCCTAGGAACCCCATCGCTTAGGAGCTTTGCTACTAAGTACATATATGGTTCTTAAATGATAATAAGATCAAATAAATGTACACTTCCATACCTGACTATTTCAATTCTTAAAATAATTAAAAGGCTAATCTAATTACACTAAAATGGATAACACTAACCGATATAAAAACTAATGAATGAGCATAACCTAGCCTGAAGCTATCAGCATAAACATTGAAATCTATAAATACTGCAATTAACGAAATGAGTTGATGTAATTGAACCGGAAATTATGCAGGAAGTTCGTTTCTGTTTGTTCATTTAATTAATAAATGGACATAAACAAGATATTTCGTTCGATAAATTAATTGAACGAACATGAACAGATACCATGTGGCTTCAACTGCTTTTGCGAACAACTAAATGTTCGATAATCTGTTTGTTTAGGTACGTTTATGTTCATTATCAGTCTTCTACTATTCAACTTCAATCAAACCAATTATGCAAATTAACATAAATTCGTTTAAAACCCTTAAAAGTTACAATAAAAAATAAAAGAATAGTTATATAAACTGCCATTCGAGTTTAAAACCTGCAATAACCCTTTGGAAAGCTTCACAACCACCTGAACCTCATCAAATGGTCATTTATGCTACACCTTCTCTTGATATATCGGTCATCTTTTATTGGAATTCAAATATGCATACATACCACCTATTTTTATCTCGATCTCTCTTCCTTGTTTAAGTCGATCTTTTCTAGTTTGTCTTTTATTTGCATTTATAATTCTCTTTGTATTTAAAGGGCTTGACCTGCTTTATTTTATGCTGGATCAAAACATAATAAAAAAAATCCTTTGGCACCATTGATTTCTTCATTGGCATCAGAGCTTTCATCGATCAAGAAACCTACCCAACCTTCTTAATCCTAAACCCTGATTTTTTTCCAGTGTATACCATGGTTGGAGACACCTACTTCGCCTGCAAACAGACCCACAACAAATTATCCCGATCACAATTCATCACTCTACCTTTATGCCTCAGATTTCCCTAAACAACGACACATAAACAATACCCTCAATGACCATAACTATTCCGACTGGTCATAAGAGATGATGAACTTTCTCTTGCCAAAAATAAGGTGAGTTACATTGACGGTTCTCTCAAGAAACCCGACAAAAGTTCACCTGACTACATGTTATGGATGCGTTGTGATGCCATGATGAAGGTATGGCTCACAAGTCACAACAGCTATGGAAGAAGAAACCAGGAGCAACGTTTAATTCACTACAACAACTTTTGAAATCTGGTCCGATCTTCTAAATAGATTCGGGAAAGATGAAGTACACAAGAAAGAGGATTGTTTCAAGCGGATAGGTGATGCTTGCTGTGCGTGTGGTGAAAAAATAAAAGATGGGATGATTTAAACTTTTTGCACAAGATCGTGTTTTAAATTTATAAAAGTGATTTCTACAAAGACTAAACACACACAAAATAGGCAAGTGTACCTATCGTATATGTAGAATAGTATTGGTAAGAACCAAGTATCGATCCGTGGACACAAATGTTTCTAATAATGAATCATCGTTTTACTTTAATCGGATGTTTTAATCATTTTGGGGTTGATTTTTGAAATTTTTATAAAATATAAATACTTATATATAATATATAGGTGACCATGACGAGAAATTCTAAACAAGTAGTTCAATTATATGAAGGTTACCATCTAAGATCAAGAATCCACTCCATTTATCCTTGATGATTATAAAGTAAACATGTGATAAACTTGTCGTAATAATATATGGTAGAATAGCCCCTCATTTATAAGTGAGCATATCCTATGACATAAAAGAAAGTAGCATGCGCATTTTAAATTCGACCCTTTCATAATGTCATGCTACCACGAGAATGTCAATTTGAGTTGACAAGTAGTTTAATAAAGTAGAAAGATTATGATTGACTTCGATTTCTCAAATACCAATTCTAACAACTTCGGGTGGTTATAGTTTAGTCACAAAATCTCCTCTTGGTTAATTTAAGTAGGTTATAATTACACATTTCGTTAACATATGATTTCTTTAACTAGTATGATAACCCAAGCAATCGCGTTAGCGATGCTATATCGGAATTACCAAAACTAGAGAAATAGATCATAACTTATATCTCATCATTTCTAAGTACAATATAAGGATCCATGTTTCAATAAGTTATCAGAGTATTTCTATCTTTCAAGAACATGAATCGATCATGAACGATTGTCAATATAATTGATAATCACCAACTTTGAATTGTTGAATTAAGATGGTGAAACATTTCTCATCAAAAGATAATTGCAAGATAACCATGTATTTTACTAAACTAAACCACATGTTTTATATAATCATCAAGTAAAACAAAGCTTCTTCATAGATTTTAGATGGTAAATGGAGTTTAGCTCATAATGAGCATGGTTATGAACATTAGAATGGATGATGATTACAAACACATGATTAAACTAGAACAATCTAGCCAAATGTGGATGAATCTTCCTTCTTAATGATGATGGTGGATGGATGATGATGATGGTTGATGATGATAGCCTCCAAGCCTTCAAACTCTTCACTAGATATTCAATATGAGTGTTAGTGAGTGTTTTTATAAGTGAAAATCGTATAGAATTCTCTTCAAGGCACACTTGATCAATGAAACATGAGCCACTATTTATAGGCAGTCTGGAGGGTAAATCACGACCCCGTGCTTAGGTAGGCACGCCCCCGTGCTTTTATTGATATGTGCCATAATTTTTTGGTCTTTTTCCTGAGGGTGACCACGGCCCCATGGTCAGGAGGCACGGTCCCGTGCTTTTGTTCACAGTTTTTTTTTCTTTTCTTGTAGATTTTTGTCTTTTCTTGTGTTCATAAGCATTGGGGAGTGTTTCTTGCTTTACTTGTGTTTTCTTCGTCTTTTCGCTTGTTTCTTCGTTTGAGGCTTGGGTTTACCTGAAATTGTATTTTATTATGATAAGTAGCCTTCTGTGCTATGTTATTTGATAGAAGTTGCAATTTTTAGAGATTATTTGATGCTAAAAAGATGTTTAATTTTATATACAACAATAGGCTACCCGGAACGGTGGCCCGGTAACAAAACTAAATTAAGTGATTTCCAAAAATATTTACACGAACAAAAATATTTACGGTCAAGGTTGCAAAAAATTGACTTGAAAAGTCAAACTAGGACACTTATAATGGGACGGAGGGAGTACATAAGATCGAAGAATATCTTCAAGGGTTTGGATTGTACGCTCGGATTGACCATCAGTTTGAGGGTGATAAGCGGTACTAAGATCAAGGCGAGTACCCAAAGCTTCTTGCAGTGATTTCCAAAACCGGGAGGTCAAATGAGCATCGCGATCAAAAATAATGGTCAATGGAATACCATGACGGCATACAATCTCACGAACCTAGATTTGAGCGAGTTGCTCGACAGAGTACTTCTCTTGAATCGTGATGAAGTGAGCCATTTTGGTTAATCGATCGATGATTACCCAAATACTATTATTTTGTTTTTGAGTAGGGGGTAATTTGATGATAAAATCCATAACAATGTCTTTCCATTTTCAAACAGGAATAGGAGGTTGCTCGAGTAAACCCAAAGGATTTTGATGTTCAGCTTTAACCTTTGAGCATGTAAGACATTTTGAGACGTTAAGTGTCACGTCCTTTTTCATACCCGGTGTAACATCATGAAAATATCGGGTCAAAAATACCAAGTTCTAAAAGTCCAAGGACCAAAAGTGAAATTTTGTTTTCCTGTCCCGTCGTGATACGCGACGGATCAAAAGGCAAGCCCATCGCGTATCGCGAAGGGCTTATTCCAGAACCCAATATTTGGGCGGTGGGCGATACGCGATACCCTAAGACACCTATCGCGATGACGTGGTCTGACAAGCGTGACATGTGCCCCGCCACATGTCCACACGTGGCAACCCTACTGATGACTAACCAGACCTACGTCGCGATACGCGACAGACTGATCAAGGGACCATTGCGTATCGCGATGGTCCCCAGATCTTGTCTATAAATAGAGGTGTCCAGCCCTCATTCCAGCTACGCCCAACTTTCATACATCTCTCTCTCTCTCTCTAGAAATACCTCTCTCTAAAACCTCGTAAAGCGTGCCAAGCGTTTCCTTGATTTCCGTGCCAAACTGAAGTTATCTCGAAGTACGTGCAAAATACCGACGACATTATCTTGAAGTTTGTGCCACCAAGGAGACGTGTCGACACCCGTCTCGAAGTGCGTGTCAAGCAAGATTGAAGGACGACGTACCTCGATAAACGTGTCGAAGAAAGGTGTTTATCAAGACGCTCGAGAAACAAAGCAGCATCGAAGTGCTGCTCAAGTAACTAGGGTTTTATAAACAAAACGAGGTAGGCATAATGCCTGATTAAAATAATACTGAAATATTAAAAAGGCTTAAAACCTTAAGTCGAGGATATACTCGATACCTTGAATAAATAAAAGAAAATATAACAAAGAAATATAAAAATAGGAAAGGTATATATAAAGTATTCTTTGTTATAAATGTTATTTTTATTTATTATTATTATTATTATTAAATAATAAGAAAAATTAAAGTATACGTTTCTTCAAGAAGAAGAAACGTAGTATTTAAGAAAAGTAAAACAAGTAAAACTAAAGATATAACTTGCTAAAGAAAAGAAAGTATATTTTAAACTAAAAGTTTAAATAAAGAAAAGTATTTGAACTAAAGGTTCATAAAAGAAAATATAACTGAGGTAAATATTATACAAACAAGACCAAAAATCTTAAGGCATATTAAAGATATGGTATTAATAAAAGGTTATACTCGTACTATAGATGCGAGATAGCAAGGAATAATCAGTCATTGTATTGAAGCTGATCATTTCAAAAGAAAGGTGAATACGCCCAACTTTATAAACTTGTATTAAACGTGTCAAACAAATTGATTACATGAGATTACGTATCTCTAAAACATTATAAACAAAAGTAATTGCTAGCCCTCAGGCTGTCGTATACGTTTGTTTGGATCCTTACATATGTGTTAAAAAGTCGGTGGGCACACCGCGCCACACCCTCTGCCACGATGGGTCGGACCTAAGTTACGTCCGAGTGAGGGTGATCATGTGTATACTGATGGTACATAAGTAATGTCGAATGCTGCGGTGTTTGTTGAGTGGTTTGTGTAGAACTTAAGTTTATAATTGTGTTTTGTTTTAAAACTTGATTATTCCTAAGCCACGATGGGCCGGACCTAAGTTATGTCTCGAGGAGTAATCAAGTAAAGAAAATATTTTATACGTCAACTTATTCACCAGTATGTGTTGCTGACGTATTTTCTAAACATTTTACAGGTAAAGAAGATTAGCCGCTTGGAAAGGACGAAGTGACATCTAGGCGATCTGATGACTCAGATCATTTTGTTAAATATTGAAATATAAATGGTGGTTTTGTATAAACAAGTAATATTTGTAAAACAATTAACGGGTATTTTATAATCTCGTCTTTTGTAATATAAATATAATATTTTAATCAACGCAAACATATTTTCCGCTTTAATCCGCTAACTCTGATTTATTTACAAAAGTGGTACCAAGTGTTGGTCGCATGCCCAGGCCTAAGAAAGGGGTGTGACTGGTTGGTATCAGAGCCTTCGATCTTAGCGAATTAGGTATTAATTAATAATACCTAAGCTTCAATCCAAGTGAATAGGAAAATTTTATTACTTGTTTTATTTAAATAGGGATAAGATTGGTTGGTAACTTTTTCTATCCCTTCTCAATGTAACCCACCCATAGATGTCTTTCAAGAAAGTGATCAAAGGATTCATGCGCGATGCAAGGAAGGCCGAAAATCCCCAACCCATGCCAAAATACAATATGAGTGAGGACTACTACGAAGACTTCTTCAACTAAGATCACCCAATCGACCGGCCCACACCAATGTACTTTCCCGGCACTGAACAATGTCCGATCAACTTACTTGATGATCCACTGATGCAAAGGAACGATCCCCCAAGACACTCAAGTTATCATCCATCAAATATACCGATGTATCATCCGTCCGACATCCCGACGTATCACCCGTCTGACATCCCGGCGTATCAACCTCCCAATCCTCATCCGTCATATGCATTTCTCTCCAACAAGCAAATCAAGGAGGAGCCCGAGTCCGACTCTTCCGACTGGATGCAATGCCACTCCGATCAAAGGCGATGGCACACCTGAACCTCTGCATACGATTCCATTGATTCTCAACCCAACACCTACAATGGTCCCTCTCGAAAGCCCAAGATGAGAGTCATTCAACCTTATGAGAGCTAACGTCTACATCTTGTAGTGGCTGAAACTGCAAAACTGATGGAAGAAGAAGACCTTAAAGAAGATCCAGAGGAAGAAGATCCAGAAGAAGATGAAGAAATCACTGAAGCGGTAACAACTCCAACGGAAGAACCATCAGATTGTGATTGCCCACCAAGTCAAGGATGTGTGCAACCATTCTTCAACAAGAATCCAAGGTATGGATACGTAGACCCCTATGTACAATACCTTCAAAGAATCAGAAGCGAGTCTCCGCCAAGCAGGCCCCGCTCCGAGAAGGCAAAAAAATTTTGGGCCGAAGGCAAAAAATTCTTTGGGCCTCAAGTAAAATGAGTATTTTGTTAGCTTTAAACAATCAAATTTTTAAATGGCTATACTTGGTTATGATTTGAGTTGTATAAAAATGTTTTATATAAAAATAAGCTTAAACATGTTCCAAATGGGACTAGAACCCACAACCTTTTGGTTGAGAGTAATACCTCTTTGCCACTAAGCCAAACTAGTTATTATGTAATTGGGTTTAAATATTAATTATACATCTTATTCATAAAAATACATATAAATTTAAAAAAAAAAATTCGAGCCTAACAGGGTGTCGGGCCGGGGGCCGTCGACCACCCTGGCCTCCCTAAAGGCCGGCCCTGCCGCCAAGCTTCTCACCGTATCAAGGAAAAATTCCATCAATTGCATAACAAGCGGATGAGATACGTCAAAAAAATGAAGCCGCTGAAGCATTCTTCAATTACCCGTCTGACGTTACATCATCACCATACGCCAAGAACCACTACGACATCGTTATGATGGGGTACCGCGATCCGCCACCTCGGTATGGATACCCAAATGAGATCCCGCAATCTCAAGAAGAGCATCTTGATAGGGCCTTACATGAGACTGGTGATCTTAGGAATAAGATAGCCGTGGATGGAAACAAAAATAAGAAGATATGAGACAAGCTTCTTCGTAAATGCAATAAGATGACCAAGATGGAGACTAAATTTATGAAAGACTAAGAAAAGAGGGAATGTGCGATGTTTGTTTGTAATGTTTATGTGTTTTAAATAAGGACGGTGAAACGTTCTCGTATGGATAGGGATATATATATGTGTGTGTGTGTGTTTGTGTAATGAATAATATATATCTTTTAAGGATATATATATATATATATATATATATATAATTGTAAAATAAATAAATGTGTACAATGTATGTTAAGAAAGGAATGTAATTTAAATTTCAGAATGTCGAATCAAAGTAATGCTGAAGCTTCTCGAATGGAAGCAGAAAACCGTGCACCTAAAGATAAGAACAAGAACAAAAACAAATACCTGATAAATATATGGCACAAATACAAGAAATGATAGCAAAAACCGTAAGAGTTGAATCGATTCGAAAAAGCGAAACTAAACAAACCCATTCCACCGAACACTCCCAAAAATCCGTCAAATCTAAACCTCGTCCTAATCCATTGCATCTTGAGGAGAGCATTCATGAATCTAATGTTGATGGCGGCATTAGATACAAATTTAAGAAACTTTAAATCGAAAGCTGCTCGTTTAAAGACTTCAAGAATTTTGGACCGAAAGAATTCTATGGCGATAAGGGCGCCATTGCGACCTTGAGAAAGCTGGAGGAGATGGAGTCGATCGTGATTATAAGCAAATGCTCCGAGCAAGAAAAGATACAATACACCGCACAAATGTTCAAGGGGGAAGCTCTGGAGTGGTGGAATATGTGGCTTAAAACCTTAAGCACATGTTCACAACAGAGGGTTATACAACTTGCTCAAATAATTGTACTTCAGTAGGACTAACTCGGGTATTAAACATAAAGGGATACAAAATGACAAGCTCCAAAGTATACTGTAGCTATAGGTTTATATTTATATATATTATATAGTATAATATGTTATTAGCTGACATCTTGATCATTATATGTTCATTTAGGTGTGTTCCTGAGTCTTGAAGGAAAGGAAAGAAAAAGTTGAAAAAAATCATGTTTTTGAGATTTTTAAGGAGATAAAGGGAGAGAAAAGAAGAGAAAGTACTGGAAAATTTAATTATATATTCATCCTTTCAAATTGAAGAGATTATGACAAAACTGTTTGTGTATAACATTAACTGCCTATCAATTCCTAATGCACCCTTCTTTTTCTTTCTTTTTTTATTACACTCAAAAACTTAAAACTAAACTAACACGCTTTTCTTGCTCTCTCTTTCTTTTCTCTCCCAATTCCTTGCTCTTTCTTTTCTCTCCTTAAATGAATCTTGGGAACACATTATTAATGTAGTAAAAGATCATATATAATATTATATCGATATACAGTAGAAACTCTATAAAATAATACACTTGGGACCACCAAAATTTATTAATTAAAAGAGTTTTTAAATTAATAATTATTAATTTATACATTAATTAATATTTTGTTAATTTATAGTAGAATACTTAGTTTACAATCACCTTTCAAGCTTCCACTTAATTATTGTATACAATGAATGCATATCAAATGAACGGCCCAATTTGAAAGAAACCTTCAATCTCATTGAACAATTTCTACAATGGAGCCCCCTTCGTGAAACGAAGCTATTAAAGCGGCAATCACATTGAACAATTTCTTGTTGAGCTATGAGTAGACAACACCAGAAGTTCTTACCATGCTAAGGAAAATTAGAGACGAGATTCATGGGGAAATTGATTTCAACAAAAATCAAAAGACAATTGAGTCATTTTTCAAGAAACCTTTATAAATCATTCATGTAATATGCTATATATAATGAATTATTAATTTATATTTTATATGGGGTCTAAAAAAATTATCAAAAATGTATTATCTTATAATTTTAGCAAATTATTAATTTAGCACCTTATCCCCGAGTCGGGACTGGCAAAAAATATTATCTTAGAGAGTTTATTAAATAATCGAGTATTTATTTATCGAGTTTCTACTGTAAAGTGCACTTACGATCTGTTTCCAAGTTAATTTAAGGGTGAAAAATAAATGTAATGGAAGGTAAGAAAAATATTACTGTGTTCAAAAGGATTTTTTAAAGGAAGAAAAGAAATAAATTTAGAGTAAATTGTGTTCCTGACTCGTTAAATAGAGGAAAAGAAAACAAATGAGATAGAAAAAGTTTGGCTGAAATCAATGGCTACCACAACACTCTGTCCTGCTGCTTCGGTCAGTGTCCACCCACGCCTCCTACGAGATCGCAAACTGAATCGCACGATGATCCGATGCACCCGAGTAGGAGGAGATAAGTCAGGTGAAGGTGGTGGTGATTCATCATCCAACAGCAACCTAATACTGAAAACCGCTTGGTATGGGTCCGAGCTCCTTGGCAATAATAGCATCGAGGAGGTTGGAACTGGTGGTGGAGTTGAAACCATCAAAGGAGAGGTCGTATTTCGTTACTCTTGATGCATACGAAGACGACTGTGAATTCGCATGGTTCATTTAGAGGTCTACACAGATTCAAAAGAAACTGTACTAATTTTGGCTCTCTCATTCACAAATCAAACATGAGCCTCGTCAAATGGGAGGATTTTCAGGATTTCAGTTGCACTATGGTGTTTCCATGGAAACCTATTCTTTCAGGTAGGTTGGTTGCTACATTCGGCTCGCTATATATAAATAAATTTGTTATTATTAACAATGGGATTGGAATACAGCTACAGGTTACACAGAGTATTATCTTAGCAATGAAACAGGAAAAGTATGCAGGTAATGGAATTAATGTCTAAATTCAAGTCATCATACGTACATATGATATTAATTAAACTTGTATTATTATTGTATATTAAATTAAATGTTCCTACAGGCATGTAGAGCACTGGAATGTCCCAAAGATGGCATTATTCAAACAACTCCTTGAGCCTAGTAGACAGACCAGGCCAGGTGGTTAAAAACCATTCCGGTACTGTACCATTACCCAATGTTATTATATGATATGGTATTCAGCATGTGGTTTCCATGATACTTAGGTTTCGGAGTTTGACGGTTTGGCATGGTACAAGCACCAAAACCTTCCCTAAAGACTACAGGTATGTCCAAATCGTTACAAAAAAAAAACTATGAAAAATTAGTATAGGACGAAGTAAGAAAAATTGATGAATAACTCGTAAGCAAAGCAGCTGGATGTATCCGTTCCAAGTTGATTTATGAAAAGTTTCTTATTTTTGTTCAAGTTTAACATGTAGAAATGATATGCCGTGAAAAAAAATGTTGAAAGAAATTTATGACAAAAAGTAGAAAGTATGTTGGTTTTTATCCAACAAAAGCTGCTTAAGAATAGAAGATTCGAACAAGAGACCTTGAAGTGTTAAATTTAAACACTACAAATTGAGGAAGCCCATGATAGGCATGTGGAAACACCGTCCCGGTTGACAAATCAACTGAGGAAGCCCGGTCATATATGATTGCCAAACTTGGATTTTCTCTAATACATTAATAAATATATAGTATTAAATACTATTAGTGGCGACTTTAGGGGTCTTTAGCGACGACTTTTGCCACCGCTAAAAGTCAATATTTTTTGTAGTGAACCCTTTTTAGAACAAGGTTTCAAGAGCTTCCTAGGGCTTATTTGAGGAAGGCAACCAGGCCTTTTTAGTTGAATGTCCTCATTAGTCTTTTCACCCTGGGTGGAGCCCACATAAGCTTTATTCGGGTCAACGGCGACATGTGGGACCTGAGTTGATGTAGAACTTATTGCTTGTGATGGAATTGTACACTCATCTTTGGCCTGGACTTGGGGTTATCAGACAAGCACTTGTTGGCTATAACACACAACTTTCGTGTTGACTCCAGCGGGTAATTACCTTCAAGTCTTGGATCCACGATTTTATGGAATCTTTTTGATCCTAGGTAAGGTTTCACCCATTCTAGAAGCATATGCTCGTTTAAAGGCTGTATCCAATCCGATCCATTCCTACCCGTGATAAGTTCCAATGGGTGCCTACCAGTGATAAGTTCATACAGAAAAATCCCATAGCACCATACATCACCCTTGGATGCGAAATGGCCTATAGAAACGTACTCGGGAGGTGCATATTGCACAAATCCAGCAATCTAATAACATTACGTCACTAAACATAGATAAAATGCGAAATAAAATCATGTTCTTTTTTAATAAATATAGACACCATGTTAGCTCAACTTTAGTTATGCGTGACAAAGAAAATGCATATCTTAGAAAGTAACAAACCTTGGTTGAGATATGAGTGACTCTTCTTCCATCAGGAGCTAGTATATGAGGCACCCCAAAATCTGAAAGTTTAGCATTCCACTGATCGTCTATAAGAACGTTAGAAGATTTGAAATTCTTGATACTCATCTACAAGAAACCAAAGTTAAAGGGTTGTAAGCACCTTCGTTTATTAACTTCATATTTTTCTTGTTTTGGTCTAGAGGGGACTTAACCATTTCTTTGTGTATATATGTCAAGACGCAAGCAGCATCTTGAGCCACTTTCAGTCTCGTGGTCCATGCGAGAGGCATTTCTGAATGTGCAGATAAACAATCTCTCATGCTTCTACTAGCCATATATTCGTAGACAAAACACATTCGCGTGCCACTTACACAGTAACCAATTAGTTTGACAAGGTTTGGATGCTCGGCCACCCCAATAACCTTAATCTCTATCACACGCCATCTGTGCCCCTCCTGCAATATAATAATCAAGATTCAAGATCATCTACAAAACCTTAATCAAGATTGCCGTGCAGGAGATTAAATGGTCCAGGGCTAAAAGGGTCTTTTAACTGGACGTGAAGTTTGTTGAAGTCTTTCGCTACATTCAGACCGTCCCCAAGGATCGTTTAAGCCCAAGCTAAAGTTTTGGGTTTAGAGTTTAGACTTTAGACTTGAGACGAAAAACTTTTAGTGGTCAATCCATGAACCATTTACTTACCGATTTTAAGTCTTAACCTAGCAGCTTTCAATCAATTTACCATCAAACCAAATTGCTCTAAATTTCCCATCGAGCAACTATTGGATTGTTTTATTATTGCGCATTATTTTTTATTATGAAATCATTTACTTTTTGGATAATTTTTTAGCTAAAGCTGTACATTGATGGAATTATAGGATTAACTAGTCATTAGCCCGGTTCAACCAGTTGTACCATTTCTAAGCCCAGCCAAGTAAACTTAGAAACCGATTATGAATCAATCAAAATGCTACCTTAACAAAAATTCAAATAATATACCTCCGATAATCCATCAGCGACCTTGACAGCCACCTGAATCTCATCAAACGGTTGCTCCAAACTCTTAACCACACCTTTATGCAGACTCCCATAATAACCTTCACCTATCTTTGAATTAGTGCAAAAGTTTTCAGTAGCTTCCTCGAGCTCAGCGAGCGTGAAAACCCTCAGATTTCTTCGTTTCTCGGCCAAATTTGGGAGTTGTGGTGTACTTGTTTGAATATCAAAATCTGAATCAGCAGTATGAAAGGTTCCGGTTGTAGTTGATTTTGTTTGAGTTTTGGTTTCGTATTCGATCTGTTCGTCTCCAATGGAGAAACATCGGCAATGAAACACCATCTGTGACTTCAAATCATTCACTTAGAGTTGAAAATGTTAGAATTTGACATGAACATGAAAACTTAATAAATTTGACTATTTGAGTTCGTGGAAACAGGTGGGAACTGGGAACTTGCAACGCGGTTACGCAAGTTGAAATTTCGTTAATCACCAAGTTGAAATTTCGTTAATCACCAACCAGGTTTTGACTTTTTATCGCCTCATTTTCTTTTATTATTTAAAGGTTTTTTTTATTAATTAAAACTGAAATTTAATAATTCTAACTATGACATGTTTTAAACGATAATAATTCATGCTTACACTTTTATCATGGGCGAAACTCTACATGAGCGATCTCGAGATTATTTAATGGACTCCTCATCTTCATCTGTTTTACTAAAAAAATCATTCAGGAAATAAAAAACAGTCTTCACAAAGTAAAACATCTCGACTAACAAGAATTCTTTTTCTTTTGATGTCATAAATCCGAAAGTTAGCATTCCCTCGACCCTAGCCAGGGAATTGATTTTGAATTTAAAATATGTATGTTATATTAAAAAACACATCAGAAATTTAATTTAATTAAATTTCGTATGTTTTATTGTCACAAAATCCAGGAGCGTATTTTGATATTTTTAATTAAAAATCAAGATAACTGCAAAGACAGTTTAACTGCCCAACCCTAATTAAAACTGTTTTTTGAATACACGATAATTCTTCTGGTTCATAAACTCTCTGATTTTCCATATTGAAACTTGCACTCAATCTGAGTTTTATCCGGTCAAAACATTTGGGAACCAACAAATAATTTTGATCTAAAAGTGTTTCACGACTCTCAGATTTTCCTAAGATATACGATTGCTGAAATACCCAACACAAAAAGTAGCGAGTGGGCATAAATATGTCTGAAATTATTAGTATCAACAACTAAATCTATTAGGGGTGTTCATGATCCGGTTTTGAAGGTTTTTAGATCAAATTGTGAGCCATACTATTAATAATGGCTTTTTTATTATCGATAACCATAACCAGACTGTTAACTTTCGAAACCAAACCGCTAGTTTGGGCCTTTATATAAAATGATAAAATGAGCAATAAAAAAATTATCCAAAATGCATATATGATATATCAAGCTATAGAAAAGGTTGTCAAAAACTCTAAAACAAAATGTCCTCAATACCTTTTTTTTATTGAATGGAAAAATGTCTTTAATACATATCCATCAAAAAAATGTCTTTCTCGTTTCTAAAACACAATAGATAGTGAAAAAAGTCATTGTGACTTTTTGTTTATCATTGTATTTTGGGTTTAGTTTCGTCATTGATCGCTACTCTTCAGTGGATAACCGCCATGGATAAAATTATCTGCATTAGCGAGTGTCGTCCCGACCAAGCTGTGGGTTACGTTACTCAGTCATTCGGTGAAAAAGCAATGTACTGGTGGGAATCTGTTGAGCAGAGGAAGAGTCCAGAGGAGATCAAGGCAATGAATTGGGAGGATCTGAAGGAGTTAGTGATGAAGAGGTTTTGTGCTGACGCCGAGGTTGAGAGGGCGGAGATGAAGTTTCTGAACTTGAAAGCTGGAACGATGGCACATCGTGAGTATACCACCGAGTTTAACCGATTGTCTAGCTTAGTGCCCAACATGGTTAACACTTAGGCTAAAATGATCAAGTGTTATGTGAGGGGATTGCCACAGAAAGTCCGTACGCTAGTCAGGATGAGTAAACCTGCTACTTTTGACTCTGCTTTCGAACTCGCAGAGTAGGTTTATGAAGACCTGGCTGTGGATGATGTGGTGGTAGAGGGAGAGGAGAAAGATAAGAAGTGGGTCGGTCATGTCAAACGACCCGGTAATCAGTTATGGAACTCCAAGGATAAGAAGCAGAAAGTTTGGGAGAAGAGGTCGTGCAAGACATGTGGAAAGATGCATGGGGGTGAGTGTAAGTGGAGTAAGGGGTCAGATGTTTGTTTTAAATGTGGAAAGGCGCATGGAGGAGAGTGCAAAGTAGGGTCAAACGCCTGTTATAAGTGCGGAAAGGTGGGACACTATGCTCATGAGTGCAGCGAGAAGTCGGCGTGTTTCCATTGTGGTAAGACAGGCCACATGGCCAGAGAGTAAACTGACGCCGGGGGAAGCGGGAAGAAGGATGCTGAACCGTCAAGGCCAAAGACCAGGGCCTACATGTTGACCCAAGAGCAAGCCAAGCAGATTCCAGATGTTGTAACAGGTACGTTTTTAGTAAACGGTATATCTGCTTCAGTATTATTTGATTCGGGTGTGAACAAAAGTTTCGTAGCCACACCATTTAGTAAACTAGCTAAAATGAAATGTAGCCGAGTGTCTGAAACTTTTATAGTAGAAACAGCTAGTGACACTTCGGTTAAAATATGAAAATGGTTAAGGATTGTAAGATAGAATTGGAGGGACATGAGTTCCTTGTTACTTTGTACGTTATGACCTTAGGAGGGTTCGATGTGGTTTTGGGAATGGATTGGTTATCTGAGTATGAGGCTCAGATAGTGTGTAAGAGTAGGATAATAAGGTTAAAGTACTTGGATGGTAGTGCGGGTGACGGTTTACGGTGATAAGGAAAGTTCTGGGTTTAATGTCATTTCGATGATAAAAGCCGAGAGTTTGTTAAGGCGAGGGTATGGTGCCTACCTGGCGTTGTTGTCAAAGCTACGGCCAAGACAAAAGAAATGAAAGATGTTCCTATCGTGCGTGACTACCCAGAAGTTTTCCCTGAGGATCTTCCGGGGTTGCCACCGGAGCAAGAGATAGAATTCCAGATAGATTAGTACCAGGAGCCCAACCCGTCGCGAAATTCTATACTTTTGGAGTATTTTTATTTTCAGACGCTTGTTAAAGATAATAAACCATTTAAT
Source organism: Bidens hawaiensis (assembly GCF_021521415.1). NCBI lineage: Eukaryota > Viridiplantae > Streptophyta > Magnoliopsida > Asterales > Asteraceae > Bidens > Bidens hawaiensis. The sequence continues at coordinate 97,019 of NW_027492311.1, read as the reverse complement.
GGTTTATTTTAGCATTATTGATTACATGAACCAAATGTTAATGGAAACATATAAAAAAGGGATCAAAGAACGATTGTATTGAAAAATTGACTAAAAATGACGAGATGGCGTAGCGTAGCCTACGATGGTCAGAGGGTTACACCCTTTTCTTCGGTCATTATCGGTTGTGGTGATGCTGCCATCTTTTGTATTTTGTTTCATATGCTAGCATTCTTGGTTTATATTCAACTAACCATATAAAACCATGATTATTGTTTTTTTGTGTTCTTGAATTTTTTATTTAATTTATACTTTATACCTGGTAAATTTGTTTATTAGTTGTTGATTGCTGCATATTATTCTTATTAATGGTGAGTTTATTACCATACAATTGTTTTGTGAAACAGATGTATGTGAACCAATAACCAGATGACACAAAAATTCAATTTATTTCTTGCCTATTTGTCTTCTTGAATTTCTTGCCTGTGGAACATTACACATAAGGTGTTATGTATTTACTTTTGATTCTTTAACAATATAATTTGGAAATTTTGATTTGAATGACTACACCCTTTTGAAGAAAAAATAATGACTGTGAAGAAAAGTCAAAATTGAATCTATCTACCCTTTTGGAAACCATGTTATATTTTGAATGTTTTCTTTATTATTTTATTTAGGTTTGATTTGTGTTTCGTAGAATCCACTTTGAAAGAATCTAGACAAGCAGATGATTCATGTCATTAGGTCGATTGTGATTTGCGTTGTAAGTACCACGTCAATTTAGTTAATGACAGAAGACTGATGGAGATCATAACAACACCAAGAAGTGGCTGCATTGTAATCAATCTTTTTTTTATTGGATCTTTTTTTATCTTGAGCTTGCATGTTATGTTTGTAGGTGGATTTGTAGATTACTGAATACTGGGTAGCAATTTGAATATTTTTATGGCAGTGTGTTTTTTGGGTTGCATTTGACTTACTGTGATTGGAGTAAGATGTATGTTCATCTTCATTTATCAAGTAGTTGCATGTTATTACATATGTTTATGATGTTTATGAAAGTCAAGCATGGTTCTTACTTGATGAAATTAGTTGAATGTTTTGTGAATGACTGTCCATAATATATTTACAAATTTAGCCATTAACTGCAAACAAACTAATGATGACTTGCAAGTGTAACATCATTTCCTCTCCCACCCAATAATCTAACATAAATTATGATAAGATTGTGAAATTTATTCTAATAATATATTTTATGGTCTATAATTTTGTTTCAAAATCTTGAAAACGTTATCTATGCACTGCAACTGTCACAAATATTTGAAGGAAATCCATTGAAGACTTGTAAAGAATTTTATATTGATGTTTCTCATTATTGTTTTCAATTTAATCAATCTTATTATTCTTGCTATGACACTTGTAATTTTGGTTTTTTTATTACGAAACATAAGATTTTTGTAAATCTTCCGTTCATATTACGTTAAAATTAATAAATTGTTATAATTTCCACCCGTGTGGTACACGGGTCCTTAACCTAGTGATTAATATATGAGACGAATAATAGAACTAAGGTAGGATAGGTTGTTTGCAGAGATATTTTGGGTATTTTGTGTATTGATGATTTGATGGGGGCATTTTGGGTATTGGTGGCTTGAGAAGAAGAAGTAGTAGTGGTAGAAGTAGTGGGGGGTGCTGGTCGTTGGTAGCCATCGGTTGAATGAGCATGTCATGTCGGATCGGATATGTAGAGAAGAAGGTGAAATGTGTTTGGCTCGAATAGGACAACATTTTTCTTATATAGTGTGTGTGTGGGTCCTCCCATTAGGTTGGGGTCGGGCTTGATATGTTGTTGTCAGAGGAATGTGGGTTAAATGGACGCCAAAAGGATAGGTAGGGCTGACATATCCCGCACACAAAGGCACGAACACGAACCTGTTAACACCAGACAGGCAGGCATACACAATAAATAAAGTTGACCATATGCGTAGAACTATATTCGGGTCTTAGAAAAGGGATCGATTTGGTAACTTAAGAGATAAATGCCCCCGTTGTAGGCGATGTCGTCTTATGGAAAGCGACGGGGCCGTTGAAGAGTGTGCGAGGAGGCAAACATGAGATGTGGCAGTGGTGTTACTATCAAGATGTAGTAAATAAATATTCGAAGAATAAATAATTTTTATCTTCTGAGACCACCGATTTCAACAATGAAAGAACAAAACAATACCATGAGATCTTATAACATAAACGTCGATCACACAAATACACCATCATGACATAATTAAAGTACTCATTGAAGCTTTCAACGACTAGACCCCGGAACTAATTAAAGTAAAAACTGATTTGGTATCATGAAAATGACAACAATATTTAAAATGGTAGATGTGCACTTTTTGTAACTAAAAAAATGGTTTTATTTTGATAATCTATACTTCTTTACACACTTACTGAAGAAACACTAAGTGACCCCGGCAGATTACGGATAATCATAGGGTCAAGTAGATGTTTCCCACGAGGGTTAGGTCCGGCAAAGATGGTTATTCTTCTGATGACCTGCAAAACAGACACCGTGAGCTCGTCACTGAGAAGGGGGGGTACCTCCTTGTGACCACCCTCCGACGTGAGAATCAGACTAGATTGCTCTGAATATAAATGTATATAAAGAGAAATAGCTAGAGCAGATAAGATATGTGATGGTATAAGATAGTATATGATACCGTTCCAAGGTGTTGGAGTATTTATAGCCGAAGGTAGGTTTCCAAGCAGGTACAGCCAGCTGTATAATATTCCTTTTCTACCAACTGTGGGCTACGCACGTGCCATGCTGGTGGTTGGTGGGTAGGCAGCGGCTGATAGTGACATGGCCGGCTGTGTACTATTCCTTTTCCACCAACTGCAGGCTATGTACGTGCCACGACAAGGGTTGGTGAGTAGGCAGCGGCTGATAGTGACATTAAGTACTAGAGCGTGCTGCTCGTCGTACTGTTGTCAGTGAGCTGTCACCCTGTGATTGGTTCATGGGCTGCTTTGGTCAGATCTTGTCTATTTTGTCCATACCTTGGCATGTATAGTACAAAAGATCCTCCAGAAGCGTACGGACTGGCTCATTTGGGCGGGAGTATTCCCGCCTTGCTCATTCCTTCTTCAGGTGACATTACTGAATTATTGAGAGTTAGTGCCTTGTGCGTGTAGCCTTGCTATTAGTGCGGGTAGCCTTCCCTGATGGCTTGTATCCGCAGCTGCGGGAACAGGCGGGGTACTTCACCTTTGGGAGGCTTTTCCTGCGGGAACAGCTGGCGTACTGCGCGTAAGGTCTTCATCTCTCTGAGCATGGTGGGTCCTGCGGAACCAGTTGGTCTTTGCGCAGACGTCCCTTTTCAAGGTGAGTCTTGCGGGTCCAACTGAGCCCTGCTGGGACCTACCTCTTCACTTACAAAAACCATATTTTCAAAAATCATATATTTATAATATTTTGTTAAATGAGTGATTAGTGAAAGAACAAGAAAGATCATGGAAACCTGATCAAAAGATTAATCAAAATATAAGATCAAAAGAAATTAATTTACCTGAAATGAGAGGTTGTTCGGTTGAACAAAGACGCGGCCATGGATTCTTTTTAATTTTTTATGGTTTTTATGAAATCTGTCCATTTTTCCGGTGGTTGCCCAACCACGGCAACCATGTTTGTGTGTGTTGAGACAAGGATCACAAAGAAGATGGCCACTTTTTATAAAGGGTGAAAGGCTAATATATTATCATTATTAATATTTATTATATAGACCAAGGATAACATCACGTAAATAAAATGATACTCTAATTTTGGACATTAACAGAATAAAGTGTGTTTTTTCTGTTGCAGACCCATTGCTGGTCTTTTGTTGAAGAAGTAAATGCAGATCACTTTGTTCTTCCTATTTTCTAATATGTTTTTTTAAATCTTTTGATTGTTTATAAATTATTTAGATATATGATTGTACCCTATGCATTACATAAGTTTAGAAAGACAGAAATGCCATTCATGTTAATAGAAATATTTAACGAAGTCAATGTATGCAAGTTCTTCAATTATTTAAAGGATACTAACTTCTGCACCTTCTAACTACATGCAAGTTCTACTGTTTTTTTTTAATTAAGATAGATTCTAGCAAGAAGCTGGAACCTATAGCATACACTTTCGAACAACTTGAACGTTGACGAAAGTAAAATTACACCGGTTTGATCTTAAGATGGAAGCTCTACCCTATTATTCACCGATAAAAATCAAGTCGCATGCACCGACATGGCGACATCTTGTAAAAAAAACTCCTTTAATTTCTTCTTTTAAGACATTGATATTGGCAGTTGGCTTCAGTGAGTGGAACTTTACACTTGCACCATAAACTAATTTGTAGCAACATGTGGAGATATACATCACAAAATTACAAGAGATCAATAAATGTTTTACAGACTCTAGCTAAGGGTATAAACGAGTTGAGCCGTTCAAGCTTGATTGATAAAAAGCTCGAAAATAGCCGACTTTTTCGAGCTCAAGTCGAGCTAAGCCTCAATAAATCCCGTTGGTTATCAAGTCCGAGCTCAAGCCATGTGTATTTTTAAGTTTTACCCCCTTTTGGACTTCTATGTGTTAATTTTACAATGTGTAATTGGTGTAATTGAGCTTTGGCTCGTTTAAGGTACTACACGAGCTCGAGCCGAGCTTAGGCTCACTTAGGATTTTTCTCAAACTATGTAAAATATTTGAAGAAAAAAGAGCTGAGCCCAAGCTTGAAAAAAAAACAACTCACGAGCTTTTAGAAAAAGAACTCGAAATGAGCCGAGCTCAAGCTCTCCTAAGTCAAAACAAGTTGAGCTCGAGCCTAGCCGAGCTCAGGCCTGGCTCAGATCGATTACACCCTCTTGCACATCCTACATATAGACTTGGGGACAATAGGTATTCCGTTGCATGGATCTTACTCATGGCAAGCATCAATCAAAAAAATAATTTTTATTAGTATTAAATTTGTTCAATCATAATTCTGATTAGTTTAATTGTAATTGGTAAACTTCGTATTCTATTAAAACAATCGCTTATGTTACCACTTAACTTTATATAAAGGGATTTCAGTTATATCAGGTTGTAGCTTGGTAAATTAAAATTTTTACATAAATTGAAATAAAGTCGAATATAAATTTTGTACTAAACCATGTTACAGCCGGAGTAAAAATCAAAAGTACATTACAGGCACCCGTTTCTCAACATATGATAAAAACATGTTGGGGCAAAAACATTAATCCGGTTAGGGCAAAAACATTTCTAAACCAACACCAGAACAATACATTAAACTGATACCAACAGTCCTGTTCTTGCTTTCTATGTTTTTAAACTTTTAAGATTTTGTTCAATTCTGGTCCCGTTAAGGTAGCATTCAAATGTTAGAACACGCTATCCAAATGTAAAAAGTTAGCAAACATAAAACTGTCTGAAAAGTGATTAGCACCGTCCACAAGATTTTCCAAAAAGGTCCAAGTTCACAAGTAAACTTTACAGAAACCGAAACAAAAATTGAGCTTTACCAGATTTCGACCATGTAACTTGCTAACTTTCTTGTACGGTTTGGTCACCTTTCGGGTCACTTTTAGTTGCCAACCCACGGATTTTCACATCATAGTAAACCTCTTCCACTCTTCTCAAATCATACTTCATTCCTGTAATACATATAACCCAAATATAAGGACTAATCTCAAGATGAGATTTCGGCCCATTTATTTGTGAGCGAATCAATTTGGGTTGTCTTACCAAATAGGCCAAATACAATAGATAGCTAAAAGAAAACAGATAAAATTATGGATTCTATTGTAATCATAATGTGTTTGTATTTTAATTTAAGGATGATAAATAATATCAAAATGAGCAAAAATTATATACCATCAAACTTTTTGCGCAAGAAATCATTCCTAAGATTAAGCAAGCGGAATGATGCATGGAGGTCAGTTAAAAACTTCAAGACCTTTCTGGGACAATCATAATCTCCAGCTGTCACTTGATTCACCACATACCTGGGCTGCAAAACATTGTTATTACCTGATTAGTTTTTTCAGAAATCAATATATAAAAGATATTAAAAAATCAATACATAGACTTTTAAGGTTTCAAGCCTAAAGAAACTAGCACTTTAACCCAACATGAAAGACATGTTTTTACCGAAATCTGAAAAAATTTTATATTTAAATTACAAAAAATACAGAATTACATTCATTATAAAAAATATAACACTTAAACAGTTAAACTAGATGAATAAAAGAAAAGTAGTAAATAGACTTATAGAACTTTAAGTAACAAATATCCCAAAAGCATCAATGAAAATGACTATGACTTCCTCCGTATTAATCACTGATATGTTTGATTATTAATAAAATGTCTAAAATGCCCCTTTTACAAAATAGAAAGAAGCTCCAAACAAATATCAAACATTACAAATTTTAAGTAATGAACATTATAATGTAAAAAATTAACTACCGACTACTAAATCTCTAATTCTATTAACTAAGGCTTCTAAGCTGATAGCAAATTCACCAAAAACAAAAACAAACAAACTAAAAAAACAGGTTTCATGGGATTCTTACCAGTTCATTTGACATGAAGCAAATTCCTGCGATAAGAACTTATATTAGTAAATTTGCAATGTGTACAAATTATTGCAGGGAAAGTGTAGAACATCAGTTACTCACCAATAAGATAGTCTTCAACATCAAGTCCAAATTCAGAAGCATTCACTGCATGAGCCACCAAAAGCATACAAGTTTAATACAATTTAACATATATCTAGTCATGATACTACATGGATGCCAGATCAGCACAACATTAGTGCTTTTTCATCCATGATCATTATTAAAGAAAACACAAATTGTGACTTACACCCTAACTTTGCCTCCACTTCAGTGTGTATTAAAAGGTCCCCTGTTTCTAGCCAATGCATAAAAGCAAACAGAGAGACCACCTGTTGAGCCTCAGTCCTCCAGTCACCATGGTATCTGATAGTATACAGAGTAAAGATTACCAACAAAATGAAGCATAAGTATGTTACAGTATAAACTAATAAATGATATATATTTCCAAAATGTTTCAGTCACCTATAGTATTGCCCTGGGCTTTCACGAACAATGTCAGCAAGTTGACTGAAAAGCTGCTTCAGTACATCAATCTGAGTCTTCGCCTTCTCTAAAACCTCTAGTTGTAACAAAAAAAGAAGAAGAAGGCCAATATTAATGTGATACGTCTCATTTAATATCCCAATAACAAAAATTGGTGAAAGAAATGCAGCACACTGAACTAGTTTGTTAAACACTTACAGGGGTGTAAACAAGCCGAGCCGAGCCCCAAGCCTGACTAGTCTTCTTTTGACCTAAGAGAGTTTGAGCTCGAGCGTTTTGAGCTCTTTTTCTAAAGCTTGAGCTCAGATCGTATGTCGCCTTTTCAAGCATAAGCTCAATCCGCACTCGGCTCTTTTGGCTTACGAGATATCGAGCGTTTCGAGCTCTTTTTCCAAAAACTTGAGTTTGGCTCTTTTTGACTTACGAGATATGGAATGTTTCGAGCTCTTTTTCAAAAGCTCAAGTAAGGCTCGTTTGTCATTTATTAATTAACTTAATTACAATTTTTTATTGTTTTTAAATTTTTTTAGAAAAAAACCTTAAACGAGCCTAAGCTTTACTCAAGCTCATGATGTACCTTAAACAAGCCAACGCACGACTGTGCAATGTGAAGTTAATACATAAAACTCCAAATAAGGTAAACCTTAAATATACACCAGGCTCAAGCTCAGGCTGGATAACTAAAATAGCTTTAATTGAAGCTCGAGCTCAAAAAAGCTCGGCTCATTTCGAGCTTTTATCAATCCAAAAGCAACTCGCCTAGTTCGCACCCCTGGTTTTAACATTTCTTTCTAAAATACTTCAAACAGCATCCAATCACATGTTTCAGTCCAATTCAATCATATTTAACATGCATTATAACCTAATTCACTCCAATGCATCATCACATTATCCAATCGATTTCACAAAACCCTACATTTCAACCTGCGAGCTAATTAATACCAGGAAGTGGACGAGACTGATGAATAAGAAGAAGACTCGAGTGCATGATCCGTGTAGTCGATTCAATCTGCATCGCCACAGCTTTAATCCGGTCACGCAAGCTTCCAGATTCTTCTAGATGGTGAAGGAAGTTGTCAAATTGCTTCTCGACAGCGGCGGAGGTAGGTGATGAGGAGTCTCCGGATGCCATTGTCATGAACGGGTGGTTGCGGTGAGGTGTGTGACGTGTGATTGTGGTGGCTGAGTTCACGGCGGCGGTGATGGTGGTTGTGTGGAGTGTGAAGGGGTTAGGGTTTAAGGGACGGTGGGAGAGAGTGGTGGTGGTTAGTATTAATGTGGTACGGATGGCGGACTTCATTATTGCTGCTTCATGACTCTTGATGTGGCCTCATTTGTGTGTTGCTTATGTTGCTTATCAGATCGGATATCGGTTATTCGGGTTGTTTGAATTTTTATTTTTCTTGTATATGAAAAGCGAATCGATCCGGATTTAGAATTCTTTAACCGAACCGAATTCATACGAATTTAATTTAGATAGGTTTGGTTTCGGTTAAAATTCGAAAAACCTGAATTCGTATTTATTTTTTGTTTGTTCCATGCTTCAGCTAATTTTTCAACTACACTTTAGTGTTTTGAAATGGAAACCTAGGATATGGAGTTAGAGTTCCGTATAATAAGAAAACCGGATCGGATTTGAGAAGATTGGCTCCTAACTTGGAACTGATATAATTATATTTAAAAAAAGAAACCCACATGACATAGATTAGATTTTTCGGTTATCCGAACAACCCGAATTCAAAAACTTCCTAATCTGAAAACCTAATTGGGATTTGGATTCGGTTAATATCCGATTTGTATACCAAATTCATAATTCGGATCAGTTTTTTTGGTTACGGTTTACAGTTTTTTCGGTTATTTTGCACACCCCTATTTGTGTGGGGTTTGGTTTTTACTAGGTACTAGTAAACGAGGCGGTAATTTCTGACACGATCTGAAACACGACATGAACGTGATATCATGGTCGGTTAATAGAACTCATTTAATTAAACAAATTAATCCGAAATGAATAAAATTCACGTCAATTCAACCGCCCTAGCTAGTTGCCAACTTGGAGCATTTTTCTGTATGGGAGTCACAGATTTTAGTCCCACTTCTACCAGAAACTCCAAATTAGTGATACACTCATACACATCACATGAAACACCATCCAAAAAGTAAAATTTATGTGTGTAACGACCCATAAGCTTCTAAAGTCATGTATAATAAAGTGATAACTAAAACTAACATTTTGATTCATACACCAATCGTGAACTTAATTACAAAATAAGCTATAAAATGTGTGAAAGTAAGAGCAAATATTTGACCATGTTATATTTCCGTAAAAATTGTTTGATCGATTCATTATATCTTTTATCATGTTTATCAAATAATAGTTTTGTACACTCTCACTTTTAATTACGTGATTAATGAATCTGAAATTGTAGTCATAAACATGCAAGGAAATATTCAATTGCTAAATGTATAACGTTTGGCATGTCATCATTTGTCAATACTTTTTTCAAATAAACAAATTGACATAAAATAATTGCAACGTTTTATAAACAAATTCACGACAATGATAATGTAATCTTGTACATGAATAATCATACGATCGAGACCTCAACTTGAAATTAGGTATAGTTAATCTAGAAATAAAACAACTTTTTAAAAGATTTAACAACGATGTAACTTTTACGACCATGTACATGATAAATTTCTTCTTTTCACCCATATGTTAATCTTCTCAAGTTCTCATTAACATACTAATCAAGACATGAATATTAGAATGCTCTAAGCATGAGCCGAGGAATCCGACCTACCCGAGTTCCACATAATTGTTTATAATCGGTTATGTGAGAAAGACGAAGAGTTAACATCAAGAGGGATTGAGGAAGCCAAAACCCAACCTCACACATTCACACTCAATTTCACAAACCCGAATTTGAGAGCCAATCCTTTAAACCAAGTGCCTATGCTGAGGATGCACCGAGCACCATGGGCGTAGGATTAGAGGGTTTCACCTAGTAGTGTAAATTTTTGCGATTTCATCAGAAAATTTGTATAGGTATTGAGTCCGGACACCCTGAATATTTTTTCACAACTTCGGCCACCCTTGATTAAGCCCAAGCTTCGCCATGTTGAGCACCCTTAGTCAAATGTAAACTAACAAAAATAACAATACCACAATGTGTAACCAACTTGAGTCGAGCCCGAGCTTGACTCGTTTTGACTTAGGACAGCTCGAACTTGGCTCGATTCAAGTTCATTTCTAAAGCTCGAGTTGGGATCATGAGTTGTTTCCTCAAGCTCGGCTCAACTCGTTTATTATTTATTGATTAATTTATATACGTTTTTCATTTTTATGTATTCACAACCCAACCCAACTCAACCTAATCTAACATTAAAAAAATATTTTCTCTTTTTTCTACCTATACAACTCAACCCAACCCAATATTTCACTCACATTCACAACCAACTCAACCAAGTTTTTTTATTAAATAAATATGGTTTATGTATATATATATAATAAGATTTGAGAATAATAAGTTTATGAACCATTCATATTGTAAAAATACACATTTTGATAGAAACTACGTATTTTATAAAATTTGTATCAAAATGTTCGAGAAATGGAAATAAACAAAACTGTGATTTTAGGTTCTTTAAAAAAGTAAAAGAACTTAAATTATTAAACAAAAATCAATTTATATGTTAAACTAATTGTAAAAAGAAAGGAAAAGGTAAAAAAAATCACACCAATAATTAATTGTCATTTATCATAATAGTGGTTTGCAATTGAGTTAGACTATCCACTGTAATAATCCAAACCAATCCAACCATTTATTAAAAAACTAATTTTTCCCTCTTCTACCTATACAATCCAATATTTTACTTACTATCACAACTCAACCTAAACCAATATTTTATTAAATAAAAATGCTTCATTTTTTTTAAAATTTATATCAAAATGTTCAGTATCTTTTTATAAATAAAACCGTGTTGTTACATTTTTAAAAAAAGGTTAAAAGTTGTAATTTTCATGAAAAAACCAAGTTAGATATGAAAGTTTGGTTGCAAACTTGGGTTGCTGAAACAACCAAGGTTGCAACCGGTTGTGGACAAAAAAGAATTTCCGACATTTTAATTAAAATGTTTTTTTGTCATTTTGTGACACCTTGCAACCGGTTGTGATAAATGGTCATCATAATGGGTAGTCTTAGTGTAGAGAACAATTTGTGAAATTATAAGACCATGAGTAGTCATAACTCTCAATCTCCAGTCATTATACGTCACGTGACGCCCAGTCAGAGTTATGTTTTTTTACAAAAACAGGGTGTAGTCATAACTCTCCACCCCCAGACGTTATGCGCCACGTGGCGCTCAATCACTATTAATTTTATTTGTTTCTTTAAATAATAATTCATTTAAATAATTAAATATATAATTAAAAAACTACATTAAAATTAAAAAAAATACATTAAAAACAATCGGTTCCAACTGAGCGTCAAGACGGTAAGTCATTCAACTCAATCGGTTTCATTGCGGTACCGAAACTAAAACAAAACAAAACAAAACAGAAGCAAATTTGGCATTTGATCGGTCTTTGACACGTTTGTCACGGTATCGAAGCAAAAACAAAATTGACATTCGATCGGGTTTCGTTAACACCAATTCAACACCCACCAAGACACCAACCCAATATTTCTTTTTGTTAACATCACTTCTTCCCTTTCATTCCAAAACCAAATCAGAAACCAAACTCGTTATCCACCAAGACACCAACCCAACACCCAAGACACCTCCTCCTCCTCCACAGCCGCCTCCTCCGCCGCTGCAAGCTCGAAGTCAAATCAAAAAACCACCACCTCCTCCGCCGTCGTAGCCGCTGCCGGACCGGAGTTACTCACCGACCATCTCTAGAAACACTTCCACGGCTCCCAACGGTAACCCCCCACCCCCAACGGATAGATTTTTTTTTTTTTATATTTGAGCCAGATCTCGCATTATATACAAAACGCTTGAAAAAAAACCCCAAGGCCCCCAACGTTATGCTCCAAAATGTCGGGACTACGGATGGTCTAACAACCAAAAGTGATTTATATATTTATTTTTAATGCACCTCACCCAACCTAAGTTAAGATTGATGAAGAATGGTCTTAGCTCGCCTCAAACTCGTGTAGTACATTAAACAAGTCAAATCTTGACTTGAGTTCCGTTGTACAGTGTGAAATCAATACATATAAGTTTGAAAAGGAAAAAAAACAAAAACATACAAATTTCTACGAACCTAATTGAGCTTCTCATACCAGGCTTGAGCCTAAAATAACTCGACCTTTTTATTGACTTTGAGTAGCTCGTCAGCGGTTCGGCTCGTTTCACCTCGGGATACCCAGTCGCCCATTTCATATATAGTATAATGCTTGCGTGCTAAAAGGTAAAGGTATAAATGAACATATTCTCAACCAGAAGGACCTAAATAATAATAATAATAATAATATCCCGGAACCGTAATTTTGCCGCCATAACAAAACCGACCACCGTCCGCCGTCGCTGATCACCGTGAATGGAGACACAGACACCTGCATCATCTTCTCCAAACTCACGCCGATCGCCTCTTCGTTACTTTTACTGCAGCTGCTTCAAACGGTGTTGCCGTTGCTTCTGCTGCTTCTACTCTTATCCTTAAGGTTTAACAAACAAACCCTGAGTTTCTTATTTATGTTAATTCTAGAAATTGTTAACTGTTAAATAATTAGTTATGATTGATTCAGTGGTTTAAGTGATTATATAGTTGAAAATTGATTTGAATTTGGTTAATTTTGGTACATGATTGAAACCCTAAGTTTTATTTTTAGGTTAGTTTTGTGTAACTTTTACCGTTTCAAAATATATTTTTTTTAATATTTCACTTGCGTGGGAGATTGTAAACTTATTGACTTAAGTTGATTAATCTGTACTCCAAGAATTTTTACTGTAAAAATCGCGATTAGTCACGGATTAATCGCTAGTCAGTATGCTACTGATTCTATTTTACCTCAGACCAACAAATCGGTCAAAGTCTGTCAAAATCTTTCAAGTATTTGAAAGATGATACTTATTAATCCAATCTGATAATAAGTTTGAAAAGTTATATACTTATATATAAAAATTTTTGTGTGTGTATGTATATAATTCTGAAAAATTACATATAAAAGTTCTATCCGATTAATTGCTAGTCGGTATGCCCGATTAGCGTCTAGTGAGTTCTACAACATTGCCAAGAACATGATATTATGTTAAAAAGTTTTTTTTTCTCTCTTTCCCTGTTTTGGCTTTCTGGTTTTCTAATTTATGAGTATGTTAACTGTTATTTGATTAGTTAACAGCGATTCATGCTCTTTGTTTTACAATTTTTATTTTTATTTTTGTAATGTAATATCTTATATCAGTTAATTTCTCTTTGTTTCTAGCTTTGGATCATCATTGGCTACTCAAATATGTTTTATGAAACTTGTGGGAACAGATGTCTCATGGTGCAAGCAGATCAATAGCTGAATAGGAAGAAGGTACATGCTATTCTAGTTAACTCCATATCATGTAAATAAGTAAAATGATAGAAAGATATGTATATGTATAATTGTATATGACCATACGACTATACGAGTGATTTAGATCTTTGTACTATTAGACTGTTAGTTAATAAAATGATGATTATGTTCCCTTTCTCTGAATATAAAATGTTCATTTGCTTTTAGTCTTTTACTCGAGTGAGTAAATCGTCAAAACCTGGGATGAGTCTATGAAGGATTTAGTTCTAACTTTATCGGCAAGTATCACTCCGTTTAAGCTTTGCATTGAGCCACTGACTCTTGAAATGAGTTTGTAGGTCAATCATCAACTGTTCTTGACCAGATCTGTAGGCGGTTCTACATTTTCTTCATTTGTTTAATGTTTCATTGTTAACTCATGTATAGAGGTCGTGTCAGAAATTAAATATTTGTTTTCTAATAATTAACCTGGGCATGATTCTTTAAAAATGTTTTTAAAGTAAACTTATAAAAATAAATATACAATAGAAGTACATAACATGGAAATCTAGAAAAAAAAATATAAACAGTATTAGCTTTATTTGTTGTTTTAAAGCTGGCCATCCAGGTTTGTAGTTGATTCCAAAGATAAAATCCAACAAGAAACAGGATTCCAACAAAGATTTAAGGTCAAGCAAAGTTGTCAACAGCTTCCTATTAATATAATATTTTAATAATTTAATTTATTTATTTTACTTTCATATTGTTTCACATGTTTAGTCAGTATCTAACCTGCTTTTAAATATATATTTGTTTTATATATTTAAAATATATGGTGAAAATGCCTGGGAAGTATTTTTGTAGAAAAACATATAAAACCATAAAAAGTAAAAAAAACAAAAACTTTGATCCATTTTGCTTTGTAGCATACGTTGTTAAACAACTCATAGGTTGTAATTATACTGTTTGTGATAATCCTAAAGATTGGTTTACTGATTAATACAATGAAACAATGTATTACTTTCCTTTGATGTCTTTCACATTCCATTCTTTAATTTACAATCATCTTCACCAAATTCCCACCACCACTAACCACCATCAACCCCCTACAACTGCCATGCATCACATGGCCAAGATTTATCAACTTGTCATCATCATCCAACTAATTCTTACCAAGTTCACGGTCGTTAAATCAGACAAAACAATACAAGAATTCTACCATGAGGAAAGGGATGCCTTAATACCATTTCGGGACTCTATGAAATCCAATTTGAATATACACGGGAACTGGACTGGTCCACCGTGTCGGAATAATATGAGCAGGTGGATTGGAGTCAGTTGTACTGATTCCCACGTGACCGAACTGATCCTGGAATCAATAAACTTGAGCGGATCACTCCCAGTTGGATTCTTACAAAACGTTACATTTTTATCAAAACTCAGCTTTCACAACAATTCTCTTTCCGGAGTCCTCCCGACCCTCACGAATCTCATGCACCTGGAATCAGTATCCCTTTCTGGCAATCAATTCTCAGGTTCAATTCCATTGGATTACATCCACCTCCCAACCCTCACCACACTTGAACTTGAAGAAAATGAAATAACAGGAAAAATCCCGCCTTTTGATCAAGAATCGTTAACTGCTTTCAACTTGTCATACAACCAGCTTTCAGGGCCAATCCCAGAAACAAAAACTATACAAAGATTTAAAAGTAGTTCATTTGATCATAATCCGGGGCTATGCGGAAAGCCACTGGATATACCATGTGATATTTCTCCTCCACCGTCTCCTTCAGAAAACAAGAAACGTGAACATCTCAAAGTATGGATTATTGCGTTGATTGCTGCTGCAGTTGCAATTCTGTTGTTCCTCGTGATTTTGTGTTTGTGTTGTTGTTACAAAAGAGTTCAAGGAAAAAAAGACGAGAAGGAGGCAGCTGGTAAGTTGGATTTATATGTTTGAACAGGGTTTTCGATGTATGTCCACAGTAACGTTTTATTTTTCTTCTTATGTGCAGCTACAGAAAAGCATCAGCATCCTAACGAAGGAGTTGTAAAGAAACCACAATGGTCTGCAAGTACAGATGATCAAGAAAAACGAGTTGAATTAGAATTCTTTCACGAACAACGACCAGTTTTTGATTTAGACGAGTTATACCAGGCATCAGCTGAAGTTCTTGGGAAAGGAACCCTAGGTATCCCTACAAGGCGATACTAGAATCGGGTCTCGTTGTTGCTGTAAAACGGTTGAAAGAAGCAAATTCTTTGTCCGAAAAAGAATTTGCACAGCAAATGCGGTTGCTCGGGAAATTGAAGCATCAAACCCTTGTGGAAATGATTTCATTTTACTGCACAATAGATGAAAAGCTGGTCATGTGTGAATTCATTAAATATGGAAGCTTGTTCGAGTTATTGCATGGTTCGTGCTTAATATTCTTAATATACGTAACTATATTAAATCTTATTAATGTTAAAATGTGCAGGAAATAGAGGAATTGGGAGAATACCACTCAACTGGACAACAAGATTACAAATCTTGAAAGATAATTGTTTTAAACCAATCACTATCTTCTCAAAAAGTGCCACACGGAAACCTTAAATCATCGAACGTATTAGTCTACTTTATAGACGAAACCGCACACGCCAAACTATCGGATTTCGGCTACTTGCCACTTTTACCCTCGCTAAAGTCAACATTCGCGATCGGGAAATGCCCTGAAGTCAAAGACGGGAAAAAACCGACACGCAAGTCAGACGTTTATTGTTTTGGTGTTTTGATGCTGGAAGTGGTTACAGGAAAACTAGCAGTTGATGATAACAATGAAGATGTATCAGATTGGGTTAGAAGTGTTGTGAATGCTGATTGGTCAATGGATATATTTGACTTGGAAATATTGGTTGAGAAAGATGGTCATGAAGATATGTTGAAGATTGCTGAGTTGGCACTTGAGTGTACTGAAGTATCACCTGAAACAAGACCTAGCATGACTCAAATCTTGACCAGATTAGAGGAAATCAACTATCCTCATATGAGCATAGAGGTGGTTGACTAATTATACTAAGGCATGTTTATATCATTTTAATCATAAATACAAACTGTGGATGAATATTTTATTTTTTATTTTTAAAATGTTTTTTTTTAAATAAATCATTGAAATAACATGATGTATATTGATAAAAAATGCATTTTATTATACAACTTGATTTTCTTTAGTAAAAACTCATTGTTAAAACAACTCACTGTAGCTATGTTAATGATCGTGTCTTCTTGTGATTATCATTAAAGTAGCTAACCCGATGGTGATCGTCAATGCGTTTCATTAAGATGGCACTGATTATCAGTACGTCGTGCTGAAATTGTAGTGATTATCAACACAAATGGGTGTTTATGATGATAGTTCATAATTTCACTTATTCTTTTGCTTCTCCTGGGTCTTTTAGTTTTGATCTTAATTCTTAAATGTAAAATTATAAGATTCTACAGATAAAAGATGTCTGACATCTCCTGACTAATGATTGATGGATCATGTATTGATAATGAGATCCATTAGAATCGTGTGATTATCAAAACATAAGCTTGCAGATGGTAGTAGCCGAATGCAAACGGATAGAAATGGTTTGATCTCGGTTGTTGCTTCAGTTTGATCGATTTGGACGTGTGAAATATTTTACATATTAATAGATTTGAACAAGTTCTGATAATCCATTATCCATGTACATACTAAAAACGTTTGAACAAAGTTGTAATGTTATTTATATGTACAACTCAAAAGCTTTAGAAGGTTGATTTGGGAATTGGGAGCGTAATAAGTATATACATATAAGCAGATTGAACAAGTTGTAATAATCCATACACGTATTCAAGAAAAAGTTTTTGAACAAGTTGTAATGTTATATGTACAACTCTAAAGCTTGATAAAGTTGAAATGATATATGTATAAGTTATAATATTAGCTTGGCATAGATGGAATAAAGGATGCATGTTGTTGCATTACAACAATGTATTAAACCTGTAAAGTTGGATGTTTGTGGTATATGCTTGACACACCGCTATAAATAATAATTTTTTGCCTTAAATTTTAAAATCAATCATAACACGACATCAAAATTGCAATGTTTAGTACTTTAGTACATTATTATTAAGGTCGCGACAAACCGTGAGGGACACCATCCCTTGAACATGTAAGGGTTACACACAGGCCCGACTCTATGGTCAGCCAACTCAGGCTCATGCTTTGGGCCTCCACAATCCTTAGGCCTCCATTTTCTAAAATCTCTTATTCATAGATATACAGTTTTAGCTAATTCCTGCAATTTACCTTCTTTCATGGAAACAATACAATAGCTTATTTGACAATTTTCATAAGCCAGTGACTAATTATATAATTAAGTTATCATTCCAAAAAGCTTTGAAAGTTGGGAAATTCATTAAACAGTTCAATGAACATTCTCAAGTGGGAACTTTTTGAAGTTGGTTGGACAAATTTCTAAACAATATAATGTCATATATTCTTATAATGTGCAGATGTTCTTGTTTATGGTTTAGAAAATTTATTTTACTTGTATTGTTTGTGCATTATTATGGTTGAATGCCCGAATACAACAAAACTATCCCTTTTTCATAAAATGGCGTGACATGACAGGGGGCTCGTTCCTTTTGTCATGATTATAAAAATAAAATTCCGGAAAAAGGCCTCGGAATATTATTTCGATTTAGACCTCTAGAATGGTTGAGCCAACCCTGATTACACACCATTGTTATAACTATTGATTACAATAATGTATTGATATGTTACAAACATATTTAAGAAATACATTTAGTAAGGCTCATACAAAATTAAATAGCAAAAAATTTCCATCCAAGTACGTGTTTGAAAGAATAAAGTATACCAACGATTTTGGAGTGGTGAAAACTCCTTTTGTGACTGGTTTTGTATTTTCTCTCACTCTTGGAACATATTTACTTTTTTTTTTTTTTAATAATCTTGCCCATAAACCACTCAAACATAAACAAGGCCTGAATGATTAACCCCAAAACTTAGGACCAAAATATTGGAACCCAAGCAAACAAAACAAGAGGGAATATAACAAACTACAACATTAGATCGCTTTTTTTTTTTAACTAAAAGACGACTTCCTCCTTGATCCTCTCCAAGACTGTAACGAAACGAGTCCACCTATCATGTAAAATCACATCATTCCTATATTTCCATAGTTTCCAAATGGTTGTCAAGAATACTTCCCTCTCTTCATCCATTGCATAACAAGAGCCAAACTCCAACATTTCTCCAGTTAAACTAATTTCAACCATACACATACAAGGGCATTTAATCAACATATGATTTACCAACTCGAGATACGGCTAAATCCTTTTCTCAATACATCAATGCCTCCTTTGTTGAGATCCAATCAATCTCAGCCTTCCTCACAATAGAATTTACCTTACCCAGTTATCTTGCATCCAAATTGATGCCTTTATTAACAAATTATTTTACGACAAGTTAAACTCTTTGTCATCAGACCAGAAGGTCAACCGCAATCCGTTGGGTTATTAAAACACTATTTAAGAAACAAGACAATAATAATAACAATAATTTGGTCCTTTTCCGTTTGATTCATCCTTACTTTCACGCGTTCCGTCCAATAATAATAATAATAATAATACTACCTTTTTCCACATTGATTTATCTTGTTCCTCTGTGTCATCAAATTCCAATCCTATGAACCAGCAATTCTTGTCACTTCACTGATTATTTCATTCTCTCGATCCTACTCATGACTAATAATAATCAGGTCACTTTTTACACCTTACCATTCAATTACTCTACAATTGCTTCCTGGGTTTTGATTATTTACTAGTGTTTTGATAAGCAATGTTGTTTTTGATGTTAGTGTATGCATTTAATTGCTGAAATTGATGATTTTGACAATTTAATTTGGGTTTTTTATGTTCAGTTTTTTGTAGGTATAACTAGATTCTTGAAATTAATGTCATTTGCTTCATATTTTGATGATTTATCACTTTAATGATGATTGTCTATGTGGGTTTTATGTTGGGATATTAGTAAATGAGATTCTTGAAACAACTGTGTTTTGTTTGGTAATAATATGATGAATTATGATTTAGTACTAGGGTTTTTGATAATTGAGTTGTGTTTCATAAGCATTGGTTGAAATTTTAGGGCTTATATCCCAACATAAATGATGATTTTTGTTTAGTGTATATATTTAATTGTATAAATTGATGATTTTGACACTTTAATTTGTTTTTATTTTGTGTCAATTTTTTTGTGGGTATAATTAGATTCTTGAAATTAATGTCATTTACTTCATATTTTGATGATTTATCACTTTTAGGAGAATTTTCTATGTGGGTTTTGTGTTGAGATTTTAGTATCATTAATTAGATTCTTGAATAAATTGTCTTATGTTTGGTAATATTATGAATTAAGTTTTAGTTCTAGCCTTCTAGGGTTTTGATGATGGACTTCTGTTTGAAACTTATTTTGTGCATTTTGGTTGTAATTAATTACCGGTGTTGTAGAATTCGTTAGGCGCTAGTCGGGTGCAGGGGTACCCACCAGGGATTAATCGGATTTCGATTATATATGTTTGTTCTGTTTGACCGAAATTTAACCAATTTTCCCTGATTTTTGTATATACACAAAGTTACATATAGTTTTCGGTTTTGTTCCACTTTAACTGATTTTGACCAAATTTGACAAATTTTGAACGAATTTGACACATTCATTTTGACTGAAATTTGACCGATTTTAACCGTAATTTGACCAACTTTTGACAAGTTTTAACCAAAATTTGACCAATTGGACTTGTTTTTGTCTGATTTTGAGATTATGGAAAAACTGGACCGATTTGGTGAAATCCCATTGGCCCTGCGCCGAGTTGCGATTAATCTCGGCGTGATTTGTACAACCATGGTAATTACACGTAGTTATTCACATTCTTGTAATTTTGTTGATTTTGTGTCATGTGTGCATGCGATTCTTGAAATAGATATGTAAGATCATGCATTAATTGTCGATACTATGAACATAAATTTATGTTATTTAATGTTAATTTACTGGATGAAGTTCTGCTTACTGTCTAGTGATGTAGTTTTAATGAGGATTGGACGATTGGTCTATTGGATGGGAATCTAGACGTGGTTTGTGTATTAATATGGAATCAAAGGTCAACATATAATATTAATTAATTTCCAACTTCACAAGACAAACAAATATATAAGATTTAAAGAGTGATAAGATACTTGCAGAATTTGTTACTGAGATTTCAAAAAAGACCCTTATCGTTTTGTTAATAATTAATATGTTATTTTTCTTATTATGTGTTAATAATTTTTTTGTAGGTTGAAGAAGACTCTTTTTATCATTCTTTAGGGGAGGAAGCAAATGACGTTGACCGTCTACTTGTAGAACCGCGGTCTGACCTAGTTTCTGTAAGTGGTGCATGGTGTTATGATGAAAATAACCCCGGGAAATGCATAAAACCTGAAAATGCTCCCTACAATTTAGGTACATTCAATTTCTTGTTTAGTCTTTATTGAAGGGTATTTTAGTCAGTTGACAACTGTTTCATGATCTTCTTGGAAAATCTATGATTCCTATGTAAATCATCTTAGTGTATTGTTTTCCAAAAAAATGACATGTTTACTCCTTTCGAAACCTAGTAGTTTCTAAATGCAACAAAACCGACTTAGATATTAGTATTTTTAAACTTTAGTAATTATTGACCAATTTCTTACAATGAAATATTGTTGATATCAATCTTGTAATAAATTGTATAAAAATTATGCATTTATTGTTATGTAGGTGTCCCTAATTCAAATCGCATGGAAGGGGTAGATACGACAATTCTTAATGTATGTCTTCTTCTTCTTCTTTTTTTTGGTCTCATATGAGTATTAATATGTAATTTGTTTCTTTTAAAAGCTAGTTTTGTGTTTTTATTTTTGTAAAATCTCATATTTTATAGGCATTTGATGGTTTGCCACATGAAGTTGGAGTGGAAAATCTTCTAACAACAAACTTTTCTTCGTGTGATGATTATCTTTTAGGTGCTTCTCGAGACCATATTATTTATTTTCTCATTATATTCATAATGATCACGTTACATTACTACCAATATTTTAAATATTTACTACAGATATTGGATTTGATCATGGTGCTTTTATAGGCTATGTTTCCAATGAAGGTTTGCATGCCGGGAATTCTCAGTTTCCAATGAAGGGTAGTTTCGGAATACAAAATTCATTGACTGAGAACATTTTAGGAATCGAATACCAGAATTACTTAATTAGCAACGGTATATTTGGAACATCAACTAATAAATGCGAGCCAAAAAGTTTAGACCGATTTGAAGATTTTTCAAACTCGTTCAATGACCATGAAAATAACCAAGATATTTTGCCACCTCATATTTCACAAAACGAGTCTGAAGCCGTTGAAGATCATGGTACGGATGTTGGGGAAATCACACACAAACGATCGCGTAAGCCTACAAAACGGTACATTGACGAGTCACCAATTCTAAGTTTAAACAACTTTAAGAAGAGAAGAGAAGCTTCTTCCGGGTCAAAAGTAAAACTTTCAGGGCCTCGGCGTGTAAAATGTCAAGCTGAGGTCAAACCCAAAGAAAAACGTCAACCTTACGTTTCTTTTGATAAAGCTATTCAAGTTCCATTTAGCCCTCATGTTCCAACCGAATGCCAGAAAAACGAGTCACCAGCTAAAGTAAGTAAATTTTCACTCTGCTTTTCTTTAATAAGTTTTGATTATTATTATATTTGTGGAAATATGGGATATAATATTTTCTTCATGAAGCTAATATTCAGCACACTTTAAATCTTTTCCTTTTGAAATATTAAGTTTTTCTTTTGGCAGATTGAAAATCACATTGATAGTTATTCAAGCGGGCCCGAAGATGATTCTGAGATGAGGCCGAGAACTATGACAGGTGGCAATCCGAGGAAGCTTCATAGAGTGTGGACGGTTACAGAAGTAAAGAAGTTGATAGATGGTGTTTCTCTATTCGGGGTCGGAAAATGGACGCATATTAAGAAATCTCTTTTTTCATCATCGGATCATCGAACGACTGCAGATTTGAAGGTACTTTTTATTTAATCATTAACTCGTATCAACATTATACATTTTATGTAATTACAGTTTACTAGAGTGTCTTTTATAAACAGTTGTTCTCTTTGTGTGTTATATTGAAATATTTTGACAGGACAAATGGCGAAATCTTTTGAAAGCAAGTGCACCAAAAGAGAGTAGAATAGAGGTTAGTCCTATTGCGTATTAATTAAAATGATTATAGGTGAAATTTGATTCTTATGTTTACTTTTACCCTACCCAATTAGTATAAAATATAAATCAATGTTTAGTGGCTTTTAAGGCACATGACAGATTAGAAAGTTTTAATCTTTTTTTCTTTTTAAAACCAAGATCATCCCAAAGTACTGATCTTTTTTCTTTATGCTATTAAAAATTTGTAACTGACTTTTATATTTTTAGAAATACTGATGTGGGTTGGTGGTGAAAACGGGGTTGAGCCGAAACTGGCTCCTTTTGAGTGCGGGTCAAGAAAGCTTGTTTGACCCACTAACACTTTTAAGTTCATTTTAAATATCTTATAAATCCTAAAAGCATTATATGTGACACACACACACACACACATTTTAGAAGTAAAGAAGTTGTTAACCTCATGAGACGAGTTCATTTTGTTTCAACGAAAAAGGTAAAATTTGAGAAGAAATGTTTATTTATCTTGTCCCACTCTTTCTTAGATTTTATATCCTTTGTCCTGAATTTCTTTAAAATATATGAAAATGTGCATATATGCATATAAATGCGCACATAGTGTATGTGAATATATGCATATAAATGTGCACAGTGTATGTGAATATATGCATTTAGATAAAAGACTTACCAATTTTATATTTTTAAAATAAATCTAGAAAATAATGAAATCTACATACATTCTATTCAATATATATAGTACAATATATATATGTATGTGTATGTCAGTATGTGTATATGTGTGTGTGTGTGTATAAGGTAAACATTTGAATAGTTGACTTCTGAGTTTCAAAACATTTGTGAAGTGAAAATATGTTGTTATTGCAGGATGGACATAAACGAAGCCAGTCATGGCGGCCTTTACCAAAGACGATCTTGTGTCGTGTGAGAGAACTAGCGTTGATTTACCCGTACCAACAAGAAAAGAGCGCAAAGATTTCTAAATCAAAATTCCAACATCTGTCATCTCCTGCTAAAAGAGCTTGTGTATAGAATGAATAAAAGTAGGAATGGAGGAAAAGTGACTTTGATTTCCACATATTACTTACTTGATGATAAAGCTAGATATGATTTTTATTACTTGGAAATATGATGCATCAAATGTTTTCGATCGGTTCATATTTGTATTTAGGGGCAGAGCCATTTAGAAGAGATTCGGGTCAAGCGAACCCATAGTTTTTTTTTTTTCATATCTAAAATAGGTTATTGACAGACGAATAAACCACCCATGGATTTAATAAAATTGACCCAAGACAACGAGAAACGTGACTAAAAATTGTTGTTGGCGTTGTCAAGACGCCGTATAGGTTGTTAGTTCGATCACTCTTGATATTTAAGAGAGAAACAAGCAATTAGTAATTGTAATCAATTTTCAAAACAAACTTGTTAGCATCCCTAATGGTGTTGATATGGACACCGCTTGGATTGCACACTAAACCAAACCAAACCAATACACAGATGTCTACTATTGGAAGTGGCCACATGAAGGAGAGGGAGAGCAAAGCGTTTGAGATGACGAAAATCTACAAACTCTTTTGAGTGAGAAGAGAGGAGAGAGAAACGAAGAAAGAATATGAGATTAAATTTGGTGTTGATAATGTGAAGCTGTTTGGGAATAAATAAAACTACCTACTACCATCGGTCGGGTCCACCATTGCTCATGCTCTTGAGGTTATAATAACACATCTACTCTAGTTACCTGATTGGTAACTTAGGGAGGACGGGACAACAATATGAGTAGGATGCATGACTGACAAATCAGAAGGTAACACCGTCGCCAACCCAAGCAGGTATGGTGCATGACTTCAATTCATGCATGGCAGATGTTTGCCACTTAATATTGACTCATTTTTTACAATTTATTCTATTTGAAAAACTAAAAAACAAACAAAAAGTTTTAGAGTACTTGTGAGTAGGTCACGTCCAAACCACCCCACCAAAGTAGGAATGCCGCCAGTATCTCTCTCTCTTTCACGTTTACAAATTACAACGTCTCCCCCCTCTTCCTTTCCCCTCTCCGCATCAAAATCCTTAAGTTGACAAACCCATTGCAAAAATGTCTAATAAATATATATTATCTTAAAAATTAAAATGAAGTAAAATAATATTAATAACATGATCCTAAAAAATCAGCAAGACATGGTATGGCATGACAACTAGAACAAACAGTTCGTGGGCAGATACACACGTGCATGGCAGATACTTAAATGCCAACCGTTGATTACTTATCGTTTAGTGAGATGAGATCAAAGTCGAAGTGAAAAATGATGTCCATTAACATTAACGAAATCCTGTTCGTGTTCTTCCGTTAAGCTAAACGAACATTAACGAATGGTTCATGAACACTTTATCGAACGAAAATTCATGTTCGTTCATTAAGGAATTCAGCTTGTTCGTGTTCGTTTGTTAATTATGTAAACATACACAAATGGACATAAACTGATACTAACGAACACAAACGGATGTAACCGGACACTAATGGACAAAGAAACAAAAAATATTATATATAAATTCGAGAATATTAATAATTAAACCAAACACGATATCACCCAAATTTTCCAAAGTACACCACATACTTTGCAAAAAAGCACTTAACATAGGATTCATAAACATAATAATATCAAAATAATGTCTTCGAATTCAAAGTCCACAAATCTTTTAGCGTTTATCAATGAGTCGATAAGGGAAACAGTTGAAATGGAAACAAATATAAAATAGTACTAGCAAACATTTAAGAACGTATTTAAATGGACATTCACGAACACAATTAAACGACCACAACCCATGTTCGTGTTAGTTCATTAATTTTGCCAAACGCAATTCTTTTGACATGTGCCTTTATTACCTAAACGAACAAACTTCCCATCAAATAATTTGTTGGACGTTTGAATCGGGTACTATTAATATTTGTAGCAAAAGGGATATGGCCGTAAGCCCGTAATTAATATTTGATATTTTTTTAATATATAATATCTGATATATGGAAGCAGAAGCTGCCAAGTAATCATCATACCTCAAATTATAACTAGGGAACCTGTTCTGCAACACACGTGATCATAACTTATTCTCTCCAAGTCTCCAACAATATAATATGTTCATCCTTCATTTGGGATAACGTGAAAACATTTAGATTTTGTCACAATTATTCCAACCGTCTTGCTATAAAAAAACGAGTTGAGTCGAGCTTAAATGAGTCTGGATTGCGTTTAATCATGAATTGAAACGTATTTAATAAAGAGAGTGAACCTTTAGTCGAATGCAATTCTTGAATTAGCTTGATGCTTCTATATATGAGTCGAGTTTAAACGACTATGAATTGTGTAAAACCCTGAGCCTCTAGTCATCTGTAAATTTTTTGACTTGACTCTAAATAACTTTTTATGAGTTTTTAAATCTTCTAGTGACCAAACGGTTGATTTATTCCAAGTGTGCATTAGTTTTGAATGAATTTATAAAATCTTATGGCTAGACCCTTGTACTTCATTCTTTAATGTTGAGCTTTCATCTTGAGCTGTTTTGAGTTTTCTTGTAAAGAAGAACAAATCATGAATGCTTGTATGTAGTATGACTTCTTGATAATTTCAGTAGTTAACAATTATAAAAAAAAAGACTTTCTTTAATGTGTGATACACTAGCAACAAAATAATTAAATAAAAGTGTTAAACCTTACTAGTTAGATATTATTTGGTATGCAGGGATGAGAGACGAAATGAAATTGATCATTCCATATGAATGAAAAAAAGTGTTCGATTAATGGAATGAAATCACATATTACTGTGACATTCGTCAATTTCGGGTTTTATTTGTATTCGTTTGTGTATTCGTTTATCATGTAAACCGACCCGATTTATATCCCAAACATTTCAAATATATAAAATATTGGATTTTATGTTACTAAATCATTCCCACTTGTTCAATTTGAAAAACCTCTTTTATGGATTCGAAAACGCCTTTAAAACGATCAAATTACATCGAAAACGAACTTCTGGGACGCGAAACGAACCACGCAAGACGAGCTGAACCGACACGCCGCTCGGCCAGGGCAGGGAAGGTCAGTCGCGCCTAGGGGTTGCTGATGCATATAACTCATTTTTGTTGTTATTTATCACATGTTTGACCCTATTAACCAATCAAAATACTTGAAAATCTCTAAAGCAGCCTCATGGATAACCCTAACACCTTATCCTTCCTAAAACCAAGCCTCACCACTCATTTGAAACTACTCATACTCATCAAACACTCTCAACCTAAGTTCTAAGGTTCAATCTTCAAGTTCCTACTTGTTGACCTTTAAGAGTCAAACAAGAGTTTCCTTTGTTTCTAAAATCATTATTATACATGTTCTTAGATATTGGGCATGTGGAAACCATCTATGAACTTATTGTGAGATGGAAACCGAACCAAATCGAACTTTCGTTTAAAGACTTTATTGTTAACTTTTTGGTTGTAAAACTTAAGTTTCTTCATTTATAAATTATTATACAAGTTCTTTGATATTTGGGCATGTGGAAACCATCTATGAACTTATTGTGAGATGGAAAACAAACCAAACCAATCTAAACCGATTCTTACTCGCTTAAGACACACAAGTGTGTTTTTAGCTATCAAGACTTGTATAAATCTTTAAAAATACTTTATAAACTGATTTTAATTATTTTCTTAAGTACTTGGAAATGTTGGATCCAACTTGATCTCATAACAAAGTTTGGACCGACAAAACCGAACACTCGCTTAACGGACGTTGTTAGTTCTAAAACAATAGAACTACATACTTGGTTAAGTCTTATTAAATTTTATTGAGTTATCTCATAACATTCATTATCTTGGAAAGTTGACTTTGGGTTTGACTAATTATCAAGACCCGAACCAACAACACGAAACACTAGTTAAAACCCGTTTTAGTATCTATATTATAAAGGGACTTGCATTCTAGCATTTTTACCCTCCTTATTATAACATAGGTTAAATATTAAGGCTAGATACTTTAACCCGGTTTCGAGCAAATTTATATTTTTAAAGACTATTATTATGTTTCTCTCACATATTTACATTTTAAACCTTGAACTTTAAATTATTGCATTTCTTAGCATTTATCTTATTTAAAGACTTCATTTCATCCAGACCTTGCTCGTTAAACCTCATCCTTTCGGTTACCCGTCATTTTACCGAATCAAGTTTGTTACTTGAACATGAGTACTTTTCATACCCTGTTTTCCATATTTCGTTTTGGGGTGATATCGCATACTTATTCAAACTAAATGTTTTATACTTGAGTCTTAAACCACAAACTTTATTGTATACTTGACTTAAAGAAATGCTCGATTTGGTGTTCTATGCTTACATGCTTATATGTTAATGTGTTTACCGCTTTTGGTTGGTTGATCTATAATCCTAGACTATTTGGCATCCCCTTATAGCAAGGTGTCGTTAATGTATTCTTATTAACGATAACTATAAAATCCTAGACTATTTGGCATCTCCTTATAGCACGGTGTCGTTAATGTATTCTTATTAACGATAACTATAAAATCCTAGTCTATTTGGCAACCCCTTATAGCAAGGTGTCGTTAATATGTTCTTATTAACGATAACTATATATATCATAGACTATTTGGTATCCCCTTATAGAAAGATGTCGCTAATGTATGCTTATTAGCGATCTCATTTATCCAAATTATTGCTATTATTTATTGTTTTGTATACAAGTTGCGGAAATTTCGTATTATATATACATATTGTTCAAACTATGAAATTGCTCACCAACCTTTGTGTTGACAAACTTTATTTTATGCAATGTTACAGGTTTGACTTTTGTTGACTCGAGAACTTGACGAAAAACGTTATCAAGACTATGAGGATATTAGCAAAACGAACAATATATTTGTTTACTTGTATTCAATTTGTTTTGTATGAACAAGATGTGTTGTTTATTGATTTTATGAAATAAAAATGAGTTGATTAAATATTGTCGCTTTAATAGCGTCTTGTGTTTTTGGGCAATCCGTTGCACCCCGCATGTTCCGCCGCCTTTGATCGGGGTGTGACATTACCTGATCCATTTCATTCTCTTTAAAACACTTCAAATTCATTATATTCAAACCCCACCCCCTTCACCCTACATCATCTCCACCGCCCTCTTACCACCCCCACCTCCAATCACCTCCATCGTCGATCACTTGCCACCGCCAACACCAACCACTGCTCCCATCACTATCAAAGCCCTCACCACGCCACCGCTAACTAACATCACCTCTCACCACCACGACCGTCACACCCACCACCACCACCAACAACCAATGGTTACCATCCACCTCCACCTACCATTACCGCCACCACCACCATTACCACTCACCGCCAATTTTTATTTTATTTCTTTATCTTTTCACGTCTATCAAAAAACACAAAATGATCATTCATTTCGTTCCCACAAAGGTAACTAAAAAAATCAATGAAACGTAATTCATTTCATTCATTTGTTTATTTCATTACTCCATATCAAACACATCCTTAAGAAATAAACTATATGGTAAACAACTGAGATATCTTAAAAACATTAATGTGATATAGTTACCTCGTATGTGATACATATATATGACTTTGTGAGCTACATATATGTATTCTCGCGAGTTACATGTATCTTTTTATTTCTTTTGATTTAGGCAAAAACTAATAACATATAAAGAGAATGAAAATAATTTTAAAGTTAACAAATTATTGGTTAAAAGAGGTTTCTACGACAACTAAAATTAAAATTGCATGAAAACAACGATACTATTGTATTATTTTACTCAAAACTATATATGAATTATAATTTCTACAGCAACTCGACCCATGCAAATCATTAAAACTGGTTGATAGACGTACAAAAATCGAAAATAATAAAACCAATAAAATAAAAATACATGAACCCGTCACTTTTTAGTCCTGACCTCATTTATTTTACAAGAAGTTTATGTGTATCCAATGATAGAAGTTCTAGAATAATGTTACATAATACCATAAAAAGACAAACCAAATATAAAAAAAAAACAGCATAAATGTATGAAATGAAATGGTTTTACACTTTGTGAAAAGTCTCAGTCAGCATGATGGTTAATGTGGATATATGATCTGTTGATGTAGGATTTGAACCGACCAGTTGCATGAGGGGATGAATCATTAGGCTGGATTTCATTTACTCACTCTCATGAGCCAAAAGGGTCCCTCTCACCACGCCTTTCATCACAACCTGGTGATTTGATGTACACATGGTTCCAACTTCGAACCACATAAAGCCAATCCATATGTGTAACGAACCATAAATTGTTTTAAAAGTACACCCTCCCGATTGTGACTTGCTAGAAGCGGGTTAAATGAACCGAAGCAACTCGAGTGGTTTGAGTTTTGACAAGTTTATGATCCAAGCATTTATGTTCATGATACAGGTTTTCATGGTTTACCGAGTCAATGGTTCAGTTTGGTTTGAAACTTAGAACAACCATCCGACCTTTATTATATATAGAGTAAACTGTGGTTTTTATCCTTGTGGTTTGTCCAGATATATGCGGTTTTAATCCAATAGTTTTATATTTGTGATTTTCGTCCTTGTGGTTTCATTTCACTTGCAATTCAACCCGAATTCATTAACCCCGGTCGTTAAATCCATCAACGTGCTCCTCACGTGAGGGGCAGTTTTGTCTTTTTTTCTCCCCAAATAAACCCATGTCCCAATTCGCAAGCCCCTTCACGTGAAGGGTACGCAATTCGCAAATTTGAATTGCGAATTCAGGTTTACTTGCAAGTGAAATGAAACCACATTTACGAAAATCGCAAATTTGGAACTATTGGCCATAAACCGCATAGTTGGAAAAATCACAAGGACGAAAACCGCAGTCCACTCTTATACATATAATTATTATTTTTATTTGTAAAATATCTAGGTATAAATGTATAACATGTGTCATAATAATAACTATCTTTAGTATTTATAACTTTTAATACCTGGTAATTATTAAGAAAATCAATTCCAACCAAAATCGAACCTTTAAACCGCAAACCGGTCAGTCCAATCCATCCAACACAACCAGTTTGGTTTTGTCATTTTCTTAAATCCTAAACGACACTATGCCTTCAGAATTTTTGTTAAAACCAATTGAATTACACAGTAAACATCCCTAATATCATATGCTTACTTTAGGAATTTCTCAAATGTATAATCCTAACCAATTGAACCTATTTACGATGATTTTTCTTTGTCAAAACTTTTTGTAAACATATCAAAACCCGTAATAAACTATCAATGTCATCGATTTCGTATATAAAATCAAACCAATCAAAACTCGCTACAAAATCAAAGTTGCGGGTAATACACAAGTGTTAATAAGAAAATGACACTAGACATAGTTTTAATCTTGAGAGTGAAAGTTGGGTACGGGCTTGTACACCTAATGTACAGCCTTTTTATTTGAAAAATATCATACGTGTGTGTGGTTGTGGGACAAAACAAGCACAAATGGATATTAATATTGTACACCTACCTTCTTTATGACACTTGGGAATTCCTGCTTCAAAGGCCAAGATTTTATGGTTATACCACTAATTCATTTAATCATCCTTTTAACTTGTACCCTACAACCCAATAATTGCAATTTGTGAGGAGATCAAGAACAAGATACTGTGTATACCCATCTTCCTACCCTAAATCTATGATTGTATGGGGTAGATCTTCTCCACTTACAAAGGGTCAAACCACAATGCAAAATACCATTATAAGGAAAAGATTCTTCCATCTATCTATAAAAAAGCAATCAATTTATGTTTAAAAAAACAAGATAATCTTCAATGATTATCGTAAAGGTAAACGCGGTATTCCCCTCTAGCATTCGAATAAAACTTTCGCTATAAGTTAATCGAAAACTAAGACAAGCCTTTAAGGACAATACATTAGTAAGAGTCTAGTTTTGCTATGGTAAAGTTGGTTTTTACTAGTATTCTGTCTTAACATCTTGTAAGCTGCTATGTTTTATTAGGTTCCACTGGTTAGAAGGGTATTTACGCGCCTTTTTATTCTTGAAGAAGAGTTAACTGTTATTTTTTAAGTCTAGAAGTTTTGTTGGATTTTGCACATCTTAATTCTAAAATAACAATAAGATGACTCGCCATCCTTTATACGAAAAGTTGCATTGGTTTTAGTCCTTTACATTAGCAAATGCAAAGTTTTTAGTTCAGTCAGCTCAATTTCATTTAGACAAAAGGGAGTTTATCAGTTTTAAGGTTGGGTATATAGTGGACTTATCTAGAAAGGAAAAGGCATAACCAAGTAAAATGGGACAAGCACCCAAAAAGCTCTCATTAAAAAGATTAAAAAGTGCAATATGAAAGTGATCATATATAGTATCATTTTGGTCAACAACTCACTTTCCACTCATCTAGTTGTAATACACAAAAGCCATTTTAACATTAGATAACCATAATAAGTCAATCCTCAGCTCAATCTCAACCCACTCCCTTCTCAAGAAAAAGAGATGCACTATGAGTCAACCCTCAACTCAACCTCAATCCCCTACCCCTACCCCACCCCAAGAAAATTTACATC
This sequence comes from Bidens hawaiensis, assembly GCF_021521415.1. Taxonomy (NCBI): domain Eukaryota; kingdom Viridiplantae; phylum Streptophyta; class Magnoliopsida; order Asterales; family Asteraceae; genus Bidens; species Bidens hawaiensis. The sequence continues at coordinate 64,533 of NW_027492311.1, read as the reverse complement.
TTGCATCTCAAGAACTTGAAGAAAAAGAGATGCCAAGTTACAAAGTGAGACCCACAAGTTGAAGAAAATAGGATTAGATAATAAAAGGATGGTATGGAAGGCATGGGATAAGCTTCTTGGACAAAGTGCAACTCCAAAATACACTTTTAATTCCTGCATGTTCCTTTAAAGATATTGTAAAGTATTATATTCATGTGGAAATAACTTCATATGTAAAAAATAAATCCCCTTTGTTCGTACATATTCGTATCATTGGAATATAATATTATTTTTAACCCCATGAACACAAACTCAAACTCATACCACCACTCTAGCTACCCATCCCTCTATCTCACTATACATACATTTATATATGTGTACATATTATATACACACAAAATAATCCCACATTTAATGAGATATTTAACTCAACACTATATATTCTCCCTCCCACCTTCATACCAACATCACACTCTTTCTTTTACACACACACACACAAAGTATACATACATACACATACACAAACACAAACACATATACATATTTGTAAACATGAAGAATGGCAAGGTTTTAAACTCATGGATCAAAAAGTGGAGAAAAATGAATGATGGAGGAATCATACCATCATCTTCAACTTGTGACAAGTGTTGTCAATGGGCTTTTAGATGGCCACTATCCATGAATCAAGACGACGAAGCTTCGATACCAAGAGACGTCCCGAAAGGCCATTTGGTGGTTTATGTGGGCAAGAACCAGATGAGGTTCGTGATCAATGTGAAATTACTAAAACACCCTTTGTTCAACGCGTTGTTGGATCAAGCGCGAGAAGAGTATGACTTTAGTAATGATTCCAGGCTTAGTATTCCTTGTGATGAGGAGATGTTTTTGAGTGTAGTACGGTGTGCCACGTCATCACGGGATCGAAGGATCCCATTGTGCCTTTGACTTTTGTGTGAAGTCAAAAGGAATTGTTCATGCAATATTGTTATATGTGTTGTGTAAAGAGATGACATGAATATTGTATGCGTGTAGTTGTTTAACTACAATATGAAAAATGAAACCTGTTTTTTTTGTATGGTAATTGTGTGTTAATAGTTATGAAAAATGCAACCTACATGCATATAAAAGACACCCAAAATGTAACTAGTGATTACTTGGATAGTGAAATTTTTTATGTTACGTTATCTAAAACATGTGTATATGATGACAAAAGATTTGGGGCTTTCTATCTTTTTTGGCAGCCATTGCCCATGAGTTATGGACCGGCCCAAAATATGATAAAATGGTATTATTACTCAATCATCTAACAGGGTTTACTTTGACCTTGATTTCTTGTACTTTTTTATGTACCAAGTCCTAAAAGAATTTTTACATTGCCTGGCCTCATATAGGGCTATTTTTGAATCATTTACGGGGCTGACTGGCTGAGTAGCTGACCACTAATTTACAAGTTTGTATTTTTTTTTCTTTTTTCTTTTTTATCTAAGATTTGATAGATTCAGAAGCAAGTATGATATTTTGTTCATATTAGAAGGAATCAAAACAGTTACTCCGATATAACTACTTTATATTCAAGATATCCAACGGTAATACTCTAAACAATAAGCCCTAAACTTTAAAACACACTGCTACGAAAAAGGAGTATCATTGACGGAAAACTATATGTCGATAATGACCGAATGATCTTTGAAGGAAAGCAAGTGCATCATAAAAAAATGTAACACGTGTTTGAAAATTCAATATTTTTATAACAAAATAATGGGTATACATGACACCCAACAAATATCCAAAAATATCTAATGGGTAGAGGGCTAGGTATGAGACACGGTATTAAAATCAGGTATTAGAATAATATTACCAAAAGCCGTCCCATTGCCACCCTAATTCCCGCTCAATCTTTTCAATCACTTGTTAGTTAGTGGCCCATAATCGACCGATATTTCATCGGTAATCCGTTAGTGGGTTAGAGGACATGATATTGGATTAGAATTCTTGTTTAGACTTTTCATATATATGTATCTCGGTGTAGGACCCATAAATCAATTGACACTCATTCTGTTGATCGAAAGCAAAACTCATGATGATTTTAGCAAGAATCATCTAACATCTTCCAGCAAACCTGCAAGTTATCTTTGACCAAATATGCGCCGTTAAAAGTATCATCTTTTCATATAACGGAGAAGTAATAAAGAAGTTGTTTCTTCAATGATGTTGATATTTTTTATGCATTTACGGTTGAGATCTTTGATGCTAACATGACATTAAATGTTTGGTAGGTTACCCTTGAAACTAATCCTTAATGCATCATCCATTATTCCAATGTTGCTATGGTCTAGCCTTGCTTATACTCCGGCTTGACTGGTTAGACTCGTTTGCCTTGTCCCACGGTTATAAAATGCAATAGTTTTGAAATACACTTAGGGCAGTGGGGGTGGTCCGTGATGGACCATTCATCACTCGTTAAACCATCACGTACGCCGCCGCCACCCACCTCATCACGCGTGATGAGGGGGTTTTCGTGATGCCCATCACGTTGTTTCTTCCTAGAAATGTTACCGTTGGAGGGTTTTGACGGGGGGGGGGGGGGGGGGTTAAATAAAAAAAACTATTATTTAACCTATATAAATAACTCAAATCCATCTATAAATCCAACTCAAATCCAACTCAAATCTTCTACTACAAACAACATTCTAACATCACACCAACGGAGGCTTCTAGGAAACGTGGCTCGGGTTCAAAGATAACCCAAACCCGACCAAAGGTTCGACAAAATCTAGGCGAGCCGACGAGATTTCGGTTACAAGATGAATCCGACACAACCCACCCATTCAACAGCAACCTTCCCAACAACAACCTTATCATCCAGAACCTTTTCAACCGTCCCAAAACCAACCTTTTCAACCGTCCCAAAACCAACATTTTCAGTGGCAATCTTTTCAACCGTATCAAAACCAACATTTTATTCCACTTTTTTCTACCCAAAATTATCCAAATGATGATTTTCAAATGTTTCAATCTCAATCGTCTCAAATGTCCGTCGATCCCCTATACGATAACGATGTTATACATAAATTTGCACTTGCTTTTCGTGAAGAAGACGACAATGCGGATGAAGATGAACCCGCGGAGGAGGATGACACCATCGTGAAGAAGCCGTGGTCGTCCGCGGAGGAGGTCGCCTTGACCAAGGCTTACTTACACGCCTCCAAAACAAAAAAATACGCAAACCAACAAAAACGAGACGCGTTATGGAGACATGTTATTGCACATTTTGAAAAACTTCTTGGGTCAACCGACTGAAACATGGATCAAATGACTTCCAAGTGGGGAGATTTGAATCGAAAAATGTCTAAATTTAATGCTTGCTTCGTCCAATTGGTAACTATTTTTTAAAATTTATTAGTTTATTTTTTTTAATAATTTATTACTTTATGTTTACAATTTGATATATATATTTTTCTAAATGTTTTGTAGGCCCGAAATCCACAAAGCAGCGCGAGCGAGGCGACTATCATAAAGAACGCCTTGCACGATTATGTAAAGATTTTCCGACATAAATTTTTTCTCCACATGGACACGTAGGAGGTTGCGAGACATGACCCGAAGTGGGAACCGATTCCCGTGGTCGACATGGACGGACCGACGGCTCCAAGGAAGAAAGGATCATCCTCAAAAAGATCAAAAACTTCCGATTCCGAGAACTACACAACGTCTACCGACGACTTGTCAAGCAACATGCCGAACATGAACTTGAACGAGCAACCCGGAGACGATCCCGAAGAAGACACACTCACACCCACACGACCGCATCACAAGAAAAGTGGGGAATTATCAAGATTCAGAAGGAAGCGGTGGCCGAAGACTTCGCCGAATACAAGTTAGCTAAGTTGGCAGAAATGGCCGAGGCGAAGGAGCGAAAGAAAGAAGCTCATGCTTTAAAAATGAAACGTGAGGAGACGTATATCAACCATTTGAATGAAAACAAAAAAAACACCGATTTAGCATTCCTCCTACAACCGCACGAACATCTTGACGAACCCTTTATATCAATCCTACTTCCTAAGCAGTTAATGCGGGAAAATATCGGATATTGGTCAAGGACCGATATTTGAGATATCGGTTATCACGGTGAGATATCGGTGGGATATCGGTAATTTAGTATCATGCAAAATTTATATATATAGCAATTTAACACTAACAATTCACTGTACTCTCCTAATATTAACAAATTATCCTTTTACAAGTTGCAAAACACTTATAATTGTAGCAAGTAGGAACTGTTTAAGACTCAAACCACCAACATTAAACACTAAAAGTTGAAAATTAATACTAAAACACTGATATCGGGAATATCGGTGATATATCGGTGAAATATCGGCCAGTATCGCCGATATTATCGGTACCGAGATTCAGACCGATATTTCACAAGAGGACCGGTAACCGAGATACCACCGAGATTGACTGCATAGCCTACTTCAACACAAATGCGAGATATGCAACAAGTGGGGCTGGGCCGGGCCGTAGATTTTTTTTGTCGGTTTTTTAATTTATTTATCTTTGTAACATTTATTTAATCTTGTTTTATTTTTTACTTAATTTAACTTTGTTTTAATATTTATTTTATAAAATAAATAAATAAATAAAACCATCACACCACACCACACCACCACCCCCACTAAATTCCATCACTAGTGATGGATTTGGTTGGGGTGAGGTGGCACATTATCATTGGGTGGTCAATGTGATGGAAAAACCATCACAATAAACCACCCCTTCCCCCATTATATATTTAGATGAGTCACGTACTTACGTGGTGTATTTTTTTTGTTAGAATAAGTGAGTTTGAAAAAAAAGTGGTTCATGTGGTTGACTTTATTTTAAGTGATTTTAGGTAATTCTCTATTTTAGATAGAGGATTAGGATGACACCTCAGCAATATTTCCAAGTGGCCATCCATATCATCCAAATGGCCGTCCATGTCATCGCATGTGTGATGTGGCATGACATGTGGAAAAATCTATCTCAAATAGAGGATTATGAGTAAAATAAAAAATTTTATAAAATATACATGTTAGTAACATCACTTTTATAAAACACGATAAAATAAAAATACAATACAACATTAAAACTATACAACAAAATACAATATTAGTGAGTGACAAAAATGTAACCTCAAAAAACCACGTAAAATATTTTGAAATTTTTGACTTAAATTCTCATGACAAGTGAATTGTTATTGTGTCACACTAGGCTATTGACCCGCGTACGACACGGGTTGAAATATATAAATCATGTAACAATCACACGTAATTTTAAACAACAAGATAGTTTATGATATATATTTGTTGTGACATAAATATGATATATGGTTGTTAATAATACAAGTACCAAAATAAATGATTATTATACATAGTTTTCAACCAAAATAGCATTCAATTTACAATGCTTAGAAACATAAGTAAAACTACAAAATAAAAATTCATAAACTACTTGTCACACCCCGACCAAATGCGGAACATGCCGGGGCGTAACGTATTGATTGGACAGTAGCTCAGAAGACACTAATTAAAGCGTTAATAATTATTTAACTTCATTAACATTAAACATGTACACAAATTCAATAATCAAAACAATTACAACATATTTATTGTTTGAATATATATCCTAAGGTAAAAACTAATATCTTCAATCTTGATCAATGTAAATTACTTGTACCTGTAGCATGTATAAAAATAAAGCTTGTCAACACGAATGTTGGTGAGAATACATAAGTTTTAGTTTTATATATATATATAGAGCTAAATCACAATTCATATGTAAATGATGAGTATTGCAATTCTTATGAAAATGTAAACAACTAAATAGATGTGGACCCGTTCTTATTGATACGAAATCAATGTACTTGGGTAAATGTATGATCATACTAGATGAGGATAGATGAAGATGAGATACCAACCAGCAAACATAAAATAAACAATTAAGCACATAGAGCATTATCATAGAGCATGCAATAGTCACACATAAACATATATTGAATTGTGTTTTGAATAGATGTGGAAATAAAAATGTGTAATGTAAATAGGGTATACATGCCACCCCCAAAACGTAAAAGATGAAAAAGGGGGATATGTAAACTCACCTTAGAGAATAAGCAAATGAATAAATACGTTAAGCTTTGTAGGAGAATAAGCGTCGCGCTCGAGAGGTAGCAAGGTCAAATCCTAACAAGTGTAATAACGGGAAAATGCTACAAGTTAACAATTGGACTAAGAGTGAAACGAGGTATGAACGGGTATAAAGAGTGTGGCGTTTTTATTTAAAGTTTATGATTAATAAAGATTACTATTGTATAAAATATAATTGTTTATAAAATATTCGTACTTATATTATTAAAGCGATAACCATATATATATAAAAAGTCATTCGTTTATAAATTACTTAGCCAAAATAATATTATATACCTTAATTTTCGTTTTCTAATTAAACAAAATCTTTTTAAGTATTCATTACAAAAACCCTTATAAACTTTTAATAACTATTATACATATGTATATATATATCTAGTTTTAACCGAGATTTGGAAAAGCAACGAGTTAATATGATGGTTTTAAATAAAATATAAATTATTTATCATTTATTTAGGATTTTAAATCATTGAAAATATATTGTTTAACAAAATACAAAACAAAAAAAAAAGTAAAACGGGGTGGCAGAGGGTCGAACCCACGACCTCTGCCGCCAAACGTTCATGAGTTACCCAGCTGGGTTGACCAGCACTTGCAAATAGATCTAGTTTTCATTAATTAAATACACCATCTGTTCATAACAGATTTGTTTAAACAAACCCTAGAAATCAATTGATCCAATCCGTTTACAATGAATCAAATCAAGTCTAGGGCTTTTGATCTACACAACAACGCGATTCTAACCATGTATACAATTACCTCTAACCACGATCAGAGATGGGTGAACAAGGTCAAGCAGGGCCGACGGTTTATTGATGAAAGAACGAGTTACAAAGAGTGAGCTGGTCTAATTAAGTATTGGGGTTTAGGTCATGATAGCTTGAGTGAGTTGTGGACGAGTTTAATTGAAACATAAACGAGTTTATATAGAGTTTTAGGAATCGAATGATCTGCGGTTCGTTTTTGGCATTGAGCTGTCAATTGGTTGTTGATTAACACAATTAAGGTATGACTTGGACACGTTTTTGATCACTTAACGTTTATACAAAGTAAATTCCGTGATTCCAGGCCTTAATCGTGGGTCATGAAGCAAGGGGGGGGGGTACAGTGGTGACGGGAAATGGAGAAAGAAGAGAAGGGTTTTGGATAATTTTTGCAATTTAGTTCCTAAACTTTAGGATTGGGTACACAAGTGGATAAATGTTTGCTAGGGGTGGATTTTGTACATAACTCATAGTTAAATCGATAAATAACAAAAATAAATCAATAAAAGAATAATACATATGTTTAAACGGCGCGATAATTTATTTGGCGTTGAACGTTCAAATTAATAATAAATAAAAATAATCATAAATGATATATGTGTTGGGTTTCGGATTCGAAAAATAACAAATGTTACACTACTAAACACTTCCTTATAAACCACATTTGTAGTTTTATTTGTAACTTTACATTCTTTATCTAATATAAGCATTTTAACATTGTTTTTACTCTTCACTCGTGATAAAACTACATATAGTTGACTATGTGTAAACACCGGTTCTCGTAGGTATATGTCAACTCTTGCTAGTGACTGCCCTTGACTTTTGTTATTGGCCATTGCAAAACAAACGAGTTATATAAGTGCGATAACCAATATTAATACCTCAAATAACTTTTACTTCGATAAAACGTATGTCCAAGTTAATTACTTGTAACCTAGTACCATTGCACAAACCGTTCTTCGAATTAATATTTCGTAATAACATTATTGGGACACCTACTTTTAGAATCAATTTATGGTTAGACATTCCTGACATTTTTAAACCATTTAGGAAATCTGGTGAGTGTAATGTTGAATCAAAACCAGGCCTAACACTATCAGAACTGAGATATTCAACTTCTTTTCCGAAAAAAACGATAAAAATCTGCCATTAATGTCTTGGACAACCTCATTTAAAGGTGCAAGTATGGCCCATTCTTGAAAGTATCTAATATCATTAAAATTGTCCACTAATGATGAATATACAAAATCAATCAAAATCAATCAAATCAGAAATCGGATCAGATGAATCACCAATCAAAAGATCATCTGGTATATGTATAATGCCTTGGCTGTCATTTTGACTTCCAAGTTTTCCTTCACCAAGTTCTAACAACCATTCTACAAATCTTCTGGTAGCTTCCGTATCTGATGATTGACACCCGACAACTAACCTCGTCTATTTTTTTAACCTAAACACCTTGCATTTGGACCAAATGTGAGACGAACTAAGTGAAGCATTAACAATGTCACCCCGTGATCCATTTTGTACCGCTGGTAATATTTGTCCAAAATCACCCCCAAAAACAATAATCTCCCCCCCCCCCCCAAAAAAAAAGATCTTCACAACTGTTACGGTTACCATATTTTAAAACATATTTTAAAGTCCCATTCAAGGCTTCAAAAGCATGTTAATGTGTGATAGGAGCCTCTTCCCATATAAACAGATATGTTTTCTTCATTAAGTTGCAAATATCTGGATTTCTTGTTATTGAACATCTAGAAACTAATAACAAAACAAAATGCATATAAACATATGAAATCCTATTAACGTGTAAAAATTGAAATATTAACACATTGAAAATGATGCTGAGTGGTTGTCTTGCCGTTGACACTACACGTTTCAAAAAACGCATTGTCATGTAGGTTTAAAGGGTATGCAAAAAATATTAAATTGACTAACCGTTTGAATTACTTCTCTTATTGGAAGATGATGATTCAATAATATTTCGCTTATTTGATTTTGAAAACACCTGTAATATAATATAATAAGGTTATCATATGAAAAATATGAACAACTTAAAAATGTAGACAATAAAAACGTATATAACGTGGCATATGATTGTATTATATAACGAAGGATTTTACTCCACAAAAAACCAACATACCTTTGCATACTCCGAACAAAGAATATTGTTTAACTTAAAATGGTATGAAGAATTAGAAAAACTTTCATAAAAAAAATAGTAAACCACCAAAATTGACTATTGACATATTGTGTGTTAAAAAAATTTATGTTAAATGGATATCAAAAAAATGTGTAGGTTAAATACTATTTAAGTTTTCATAGGTAACTTATGGTTGACAACTTTATGACAAACCTATGTTATGAAAAGACAAAGCTAATTCTTTGGCATAAATAATGTTTTACATTAACAAAAAATTCGACCAATTTAACTAATTAAATGGGATAGCTGGTTTTGATCCTTTATCGCCATAATTTGATTCATAAAGTTCGTTTGATTCAGTCAAAATATTGACTAAGTTTATGGGTAATTGGTTAGACTAAATTTCTGAAAAAGAAAGTGATTATCATTAATGCACAAATTCTACATCTTTAACTAATTAGTTACCAAAAAACGTGTTTCAAATATTTAACTAACAAATTAATTATAAAAAGATAAGTCTCTAATTTAGGTTAATAAATTGTTTAACGGTTTTTGAATTTGAAAATCTAAGATTCATGATAATAAATAAAGATATTTAGGAAAATGTAATTATGACTTTCTATTATAAAATCATCTCAAAATAAACATTATAAGATCTTAACAAAACAAATCATCTACCAAAACTAAGTTCTGTAATAAAGATGTTGAAAAAATAATTTATAACGTAAGTATTGAACGTGCGAAAATATAAGGTATAAGATAAAGAAAATGTTTTTATGTTGGTGAAGCGTACAAATTATAGTGCAGTAAAATACATTAAATTATGTCAAACTCTATATATATTGCGATTTATGGTAACTCCCTATATATTTAAAACAACCAATATTGTGTATTCAATATTATTAGTGTGTCGTGTATTTATGTGAAAGAAAAATGTGTTGACAAAAAATGTATACATCTTGGTATTTAAATATTAGGAATATACAAAAAGTTTATTGGTAGACATTTGATAACCGAAACCATAAATTTGATTGAATAAATCTATGTTTTCTAAACTTTGTTTGAGTTTTATAAAAACGGAATTACATTTGTTACTACAAATAGCACAATCTTTCCATAAACGGAAAAAATTATTATGAGAGTTGAAATTATAATTGGAAGAAAAATAACTAAGCCAAAATATAAGTCTTAATTTAAATGATTGGAAGACGAATATTAAAATGCTGAACCCGCCAAAAATCGGGTAATTTTGAGGTATACTTGTTTCGTTTAATAAAGTTTGTTAATTGAAATTAAAATTTTATTAGAAAGACATATATATATATATATACATATATATATATATATATATATATATATATATATATATATATATATTGGAAACTAAATGTAATGTTTGACTTTGTAACATAAAATCAAAACATAATAATACTATATAACGTCACACACATAATTTAAGAAACATATAACATGTAAATGACTTGGTAATAAATGTGTAATTTTTGACTTTGTAATATAAAATCAACCCTATATGATCTTTAATAAAACATATCATCTACCAAAAAAAAGTTTTGTAACAAATACGCCGAACATATAATTTATAATGTAAGTATTAAACATCATAAAATATATTATACCATATAAAACATAGTCAAAACTTTAAATGTAAATAAGAATCAAGATGCAATAAAATACATTACCTTATTAAAAAGTAAATATAATTGGATTTATTGTAACTTATAAATTAAAATGGGCGGTATAAATAACAAAATGATAAAATGTATACAATATAGTTTCTTCAAACATAGAAACCCCATATTTAATTTACAACAGGTTTTTAATAGTTATTAATTTTTTACATTTAATATAAATTAAGATATTAACCTAATTTGATGGTTACAACACATGTCATGATTTCCAAACATAAATCATGGTACACAACCATCAAAATCCAAAAATTCCAAGCATTTGATGATTTACAAATAAACAGTTGGTCTTCCTATAACAGACATGTTTCATAAACTTACCTATCATAACTTACCTATGTAAAATGAAATATTATTTAATCTACATAGTTTGTTGATACAATTGATTTCATTTTTTATATGATTTAGTTAAGCTGTATAATGTATATAATTATTTGAATTATAAGTATAAAAAATTGCAAAAATTAAAAAAATTATAAAGTTATAAGATATAAATTGTAAAAATTAAAAAATTATTTGAATTAATAGTCAAAACAAAGTTTGATCATATAAAAATGCATTAATTTATATGAATTGTGTAATTTACGTAAATAAATTTGTCATCTTTATTAGTCTTTAGTATTTTGGGAAACATTGACTAATAAAAAATAATAGATATTAAATAAAAACATAAACACATATATGTGTATTATCTTAAATGTAAAGTCCAATAATATTAGAAACTATAAAAATGTTTTAAATTTCGTTGACACTGGTGATTTAATTGCATATGATATTAAATTTAAATTAAAAATATGAAAACATATTAAATAAAATTTGACCAATAATGATAACCATGGAAATATATTAAAACGATTTTGAAAATGAATCAAAATCATGGAAATATATTAAATGGACTTTGGTCAACAACGATATAAGATTGATTATATAAAAACTAATTAAATTATATGAAGTGTGAAAAATACATAAATACATGAATAAAAAAAAATATTCATCCAATCTTGTACAAAAGATAAAACATTTTTAAATACTCAATCCATGACATTAGCTATTCTAGTTTTTTTTAAGGGGGAGAGGGGTATTAGCTTAAATGATAAAATTAAATAAATGTTAAATAATATATTATTTGGACTAAACGGATGTTTGGGTATTAACCGGAATAATCATAATTAAATACAATAACAATTAATAGCACATAAAAATTGAATTACCAAATAGGGAAGATTTGAACTATGTGAACAAATATATAATTGATATTCTAATGTATAACCGGAATAATTACCACTATCAGGAAAAAATGATTTTGCAATGACTATACCCTGAATAATTAACAATAAAAAAATATTTTAATTCCAAATGGATGTATCAAGAATAATAAAAATAATAAAACCAATGATTGAAAGGTTAAAGAAAATGAATGGACAATGATATAACGAATAATATGAGAATGAGATCTTTGAATATCAAAGAACCTTACCGGAAAAACACAACAGTTCAACATCTCAGTTGAATCTTGGATTTGATATAGAACCTAAAGAGATTATAAAAAAACCATATAATGAATAATTTCAATACAAAAAAAACGAAAAAGAAAAAGAATTGTCAATAAAATAATGAATAATATGAGAATCGGCCGTTATAGTATTAAATAAAACCTTACCGGAAAACCGTAATAGTTCAACATTTGCATTAAATCTTGGATTTTAATATACAACCTAAAGAGATTATAAAAAAATCATATAATAATTAAAATCAATACAAACAAAAAAGAAAATAAAAAGAATTGTCAATATAATAATGAATAATGTGAGAATTGGCCATTAGAGTATCAAATAAAACCTTACCGGAAAATGATTAATCTCCCTTACTGAAACAGGCGATGGTGAAGGTAGTAATCTGAAATAGAGAGAGAGAGAGAGAGATATTAAAATGATTAGGGTGTCCAATCTTATGGTTTATACAATGTTATTAAAATGAGATGATTTAGTAAGTTTTTGAATTCTAATAATAATAGAATAATTAATATCATAATTACATTAATAATTACAAAAATATAAAAGCCAATATCATTGATTTAAAATTTAAATACATTAATAAGTTACAAAAATATAAAAGTCAGTATCATTGATTTAAATTTTTTTATGAATATGTGGAAATTATAAGTATGGAAGTGAATGCCATGAATGCATATATGGATAGTCTAGGGGAAGGACATGTGGACAACACAAAGGTTTACACCGTATATAAAACCATGTGTAAGAATCCATATATTTATAAACGGTTTAAAGTAATTTAATTCAAATCATGATTTCTTTCTTGGTTAAGAAACCAAAAAGGAATGAGCCAAAATTTATAAGGGAGTCAAAATATAATACAAATTCAAGCACTAATTCCTATAGAACATAGAATTCAATGTAAATTAATAAATCGTTGACCAATGATAATAAATATGAAGTTATTGATTTCTATTTTAAAATAACTACCATTTTAATTTATTTTTGAATTATTTAATTGAAAATCATATTTTCGAATTGTTAGCTTATTTAACCATTTATTAGGATATTGAAAGAACAATAATTTAAACCGTTATTGACAATTAATATGTTATTACGTCATAAGCACATGTTTAAATAGCCTCTATAAAAAAATTAAGTTTACAAAATTTGAAAAGCGTTTTACTATCTAAATACATGTATAAAAACATAAAATTTTAGGGTTTTCTAAAAATCGGAACGGATAAGGTTTCGGGTTCAAAAATTGACGAATGTCACCATTTATAAAATCATACAATAAGAAAATGAATGATCATTTATCAATTATCTCATATTACTAACAAACGGGTCATAAAATATTCGGATTAAATGAGTCATGAGTTATAAAACATAATAAAGGGGTGCATTCAATAGGATGTCTTTTTTAATTTAATATAGAATTATTTTAATAGTAAGAAATTTTAAGATTACAAGTTATTTATGGAAAATCCAATAATATAATTAATAGAAATGAATACAAATGGGTTGTTTCATATTTTATTTTATTTTATAATTATTTTATTGTCAAGAAAAATAGAGAAGTGGTTGATATAAATGGAAAGATTAGGAATTAACCAATAAAAAGAGGATATGTGGACAAAAACTCTATTATTTTAATATATATATAGATTTACCTCTAATTAAAATTTTCAAAGTACATGTGGTGTTTAAGGCAAAATGGCCACTTGCTAATACTATATTTTATTGTATTGTATTGTATTATTTTGTATAATTTTGATTATAGTATAGTTTTACTGTCGTGTTATTTATTAAAATGAATTATAAATTATTAAATGATTTTAATATATATATATATATATATATAACACATTTTTAACTAAATAGATTGGGATTACTATTAAGGTTTATTTTTATTATTATTACTTAGAATATTTATTATTATTATTATTATTATTATTATTATCAACTTACTAATTTTGTTATTGTAGTTATTACAAAGATTATCGTTAATTTATGATTTTTAATCATATTATTATTATTATTGTTGTTTTTTTATTCAATAGGTTTTGTTACTAACATGTACATTTTATAAATTCTTTATTTTACTCATAATTCTTTATTCGAGATAGAGTTTTTCACATGTCATGCCACATCACACATGTGATGACATGAACGACCATTTGGATGATGTGGACTGCCACATGGAAATGTTGTTGAGGTCACTCTAATCCTCTATCTAAGATAGATAATTACCTAAAATCACTCAAAATAAAATCAGTCACCTAAAATCACTTTTTTTTTCAAACTCACCTATAACCTATTCTAGCAAAAAATCTAGGTGGTGTGTGAACCATCTTCTCAAAGAAAATCATTTCCAATGTTTCATAAACATTAGTTAACAGGAAGTTTGATTTTAATCATCGGCTATGGTAACGGGTGAGAAGGAAAACAAAATAATAAATCTATACACCTAATACCATGTGTAAGTCATAAAGTCCCATCCCTTAGCGTTATGTGTCACGTGACGCTCAGTTAGAGTTTTGGCTTTTTACAAAAGTATGGTGTAGTCATAAAGCCTCCATAAAGCCATAACTTTGTTATGTGTTTTTTTTTTAATTTTCGTGTCTTCCACCAGCGTTATACACAAAACGCTAAAAAAAAAATTACCCCAAAACGACGGGGGAGGGGGGGGGGGGTGTGTGCCCACGGCGTTATAGCCCAAAACGCTTCCTATAACTCTCCACTACGTTTGTTCTAATAAGAAAATATTTGGACCGAAATAACCAAAACACTTCAGATGGCTCTATTTGCTTATGATTTCCTTTTAAATCGAGGTTTATTTGGTGTTATATTCATATAATTATAATTGGTGTCAAAATCAACCTTCGTATTTTAATTTTTATAACTACTATATCATATTATAATTTTTTTTTGAAAAATCATATCAAAAAGTTCTACTAGGAAAAGAAAGGTTATAAAAAAAGTTAAGAACCCGATGAAAAGCATCTAAACGAATATCTTTGTTTCAAATGTAACTTGTTAGAAAATTTTGAAGAAATTATAATTATTATTAGTATTTGTTATTAATAAATTAATTATTAATGTGTCCAATGAGTAAAGATAAATGTAATATCGATGCGTCTAAATTGTGTGTTTGAGAATTGAATATTGGTGAAATAGGTAAATGAGTTTGTCCCACATTAATATAATGGTAAACTTGACAGTGTCTTATAAGGAAGATAGCACACAAAAAAGCATTTTTGTATGACAAGAAACATTCAATGGTGACATTATGCTCCTTGGCATGTCACCAGGGGTGAGTAATGTTGTTTGTAATGAACCCTTAGTATTTTTGTCAGACGCCAGTGTGAAACATGCACCAGCAGCGACATCATGTGTAAGGCATGCATACAGTGGTGGCATTATGCTCCTGGGCACATGACCAGAGCGTTGTGCGTAATGTGACGTTTTGATAGTTTACTTTGCACTTCGTCCGCTTGAGAGCCGCCTTAATATTTTTGTCAAACGCCACGTGTGAAACATGCACCACCATCGACGCCATGTGTAAGGTACATGTGAGTAATGTGACGTTTTGATAGTTTACTTTGCACTTCGTCCGCTTGAGAGCCGCCTTAATATTTTTGTCAAACGCCACGTGTGAAACATGCACCACCATCGACGCCATGTGTATGGTACATGTGAGACAAGTGTCCACATGCACCGGCAGCGACGCCATGTGTAATGCATGCATCCATTCGAGACAAGTGTCCAATGTTATACTTATACATGCATGTAAGACACATGTCCATCATGCAAGTGTGTGTGATCATAACCTCTTCTATCCATGCTACCATAGAGAATTTTCCGAACTCTCGTTTCATACATGATTTGGGTGCTAGGTCAATCCCGTTAGCACATATTGCTTCGGTTGTTGTACCCCCGTAGACAGACGAGTTTCTCGAGGTGGTCTGAAATCTGTTTTAAAGGACCCGTATCGAACATGAATTCTCAGCCACAACTGTAAACTTTAGTTTGTTTAATTTTGTAGATAGGGACTTGGTGTATATACTCAGAGGCGATGTTCGGGTCTCGGTCAACACAAGCTAGACTATGGTCCACATGGTTCGGGTCCGGTTGCAACACGATGGTCGAACACAGATCCGGTCTGGTTTCAACTCGTCGAAGATGGTTCAAAATTTAAGATTCGAGCACTGGTCAAACTCACGATATGGGTCAAATTATATACATAAGTTATAGTTCTTGTTATTCTCGTTTAGATATGTATACACTTGTTTGTGGTGCACCCATGACTCACCGTACCATCTACTGCACCTTTCACCTACGTACGTGCTGGCCAACAAAAGTGGGATTGTCGTTTAGTTTCTTTTCTTTTTTTCTTTCCTCACATTTGTTATAGATTAAATTCAAATATTACTAATAGTTGCCAATACTAATTTCTGTTTATTCATATATTAAAATCTATTATAATAATATTGAATACATTAAATTAATGGTATTACGGATTTAAAATAGTAAAATTAGCTATCAAGTTACGATGAAATGATTATTTTACCAACTAATATTACTTTCACTTTCAATACTATATACTTTTTTGTTGGGTATATAATAAGTTTTGTTGACAACTTAAAAAGCGTACCAAATATTCAGCCACCTTAATCCTTCGTATTCGTAGGGTTGACAAATCATGTATCTCCGTATAATGTAAAATCAGTAGGCAAAGATGTAAAGTTGAAACTCTCATTTTTACTTGCTTATAAAATGATAAGTTACCCGATTTTAATCACTTAGGGGGTGCAAATTGCTCGAGCTCGAGCTCTCATAAGTCAAAACGAGCTCGAGCTCTAGAAAAAAAAGCTTAAAACGAGTAAGACTCGATCTCGAGCTCTCGTAAATCAAAACGAGCTCAAGCTTTAGAAAAAAAAACTTGGAACGAGCGAGACTCGATCTTAGCTCTAGTAATTCAAAACGAGCTCGAGCTATAGAAAAAAAATGCTCGAAACGAGCCAAACTCGAGCTCTCGTTAGTCAAAACGAGTTCGAGCTTAAAAAAAAAACTTGAAACGAGCCTAGCTCGAGCTTAAAAACCCCGAAACAAGTCAAAATCAAGCTCAAACTCTCGTAAATCAAAACGAGTCAGACATAGAATGAGCTCCGACTCATTTACACCCCTATTAAATAAGTAATCACCAGTCTATAGTCTATTATCCATGAAATTAATTTCACAAAAAGCAGGTTACTAATAATAAATTAGTTGCTGCAGCTGCAGCTGTAATTCTTCTTCCGTACACAATAATAATAATATTAATCGTGGTCACCCACTAAGCACTGATTCTTGTAACCGTTTTTATGTTCTCTCTCTCTCTCTCTCTTTCTATTTCTTCTCTGTTATTCTTCTTGCTGAATAAAACAGAGTTTTTGTGTGTTGTGTGTGATTACAAGTGTTTTTTTAGCTCCTCTGTTTTTCAATATCAGTGTGAGTTTACACATACATACATTCTTTCATCATTATGTTAAAATTAGTTGAAAATAAACCTAGGGTTTCTAATTATAATATAACAGAACCACCATTGTGTATGTATGTATATTCAATCTGCACAATGAAGCTCTCTGTTATTAATTAAGTGAATACCAAAATTACCCTTTTATGTGTGATTTAGACATGCATACAGCATACTTGCATTCATTGATGGATAAATATATGTGTAGACTGTTTTGTGTGTTTTTGCTGATATGCATGCTTTGTGTCAATTTGGGTATTATGAATGACAAAATTACCCCTGTTTTGTGTCATCTACAACATTCATACTTACATGCATGGATAGATATATAAATAGTTGTATATATTATTGTGTTAATTTGGGGCATAAAGAGGTTTTTGTGTGTTTTTAGTGTCTATGTTGATATGCATAGAAACAAACCTAGGGTTTCTGAAAGGTGTATTTAGAGCGCAATCTAATATGCAATGTTTAACTTGTGTAGGTTGAAGAAGACTGAATAGCAAAAAGGACCAAAATACCCCTGAGGATGAATGTGGACGGATCGTATTCGGGTCTTTCAGGGGCACAGAAACGAGAAAAACTTATGGATTTGATAGAGAGGAGAAGAACCGCGCCTAAAGAACACGATACTAACAATGTCAAGAGTTATGAGAAGGAAAGTATGAAAAGGAAGAAATTCAATTCACATTTTTATAAAAAGTTTATTCGAATCCGTAAAACAAAAGCGAAAGTGTTAAATGATACTAATGATACACCTGCTGCGGAATCTTGTTCGCGTAAAAGACAAAGGTAATTTAGTTAATGTCATATTTGTTCATACATTAATCTTTAACTATTCATGTTATATGAAGTTGTTTGTTTGTAGATTACGCCATGGACACCGATTTGGAGGACGTGTTCGTCAATCTGGTACAAAAGACAAGATCCAATCTGGCATGTATTTTGTTTCTTTAGTTCTATATTAAAATAGTTAATTTTTAGGCATAGTATTAGTTAATGATGCTCCTGATTACTTACATACGCGACAGGCAGTAGTGAGTTAGCTGATTTTCAGTTTGAGGCCTCGAACGAAACACATAATCATATTCTTCCGTGTGTTAACAAGCTTCGTGATCATCGGAACAGAGGTCAAAATGCTGTTTTCTTTGACGGGCATGTGAGTTTTTTTTATTTATTTATTCATTAAATGTTGATCGTTCTTTAACAAACAAAAGATTTAAGTAGTTACTCAGATGTTGCAGGAGCGGGTAGTTAAGGTGGTTGCTTTTGTATCATCATTGTTGGATAACACGAAGAAGCCTGTCCTAATAATAGCTTCCCTTGGTGCTCTTTCCTTGTGGGAAATCGAGTTTTCAAGGTGGTCAAAGTCGGTCAATGTTGTAACATACAAAGGGGATAAAGATGCCCGGGCTGCCATTAGAGGTTCAGGCTTTCAAGTCCTTATATCTTCTCTAGATGTCATTGTTGAGGTACACAAATCTTGATATTATATGAAACCAACATAAGTTTATTAAGTGGGAGTTACATTAATATTGTTGTTTTGCAGGACATGGAAATGTTTGATCATATTAAGTGGGAATTGCTGGTGATAGACGAGTGCCAACGTCCCGTGTTTTCAACGCATTTAAACAAAATTCAGATGCTTATGGCTGATATGAAACTGTTAACAGTTTCTGGTGAATCAGTGGTGAGTTCCGTTAATTCATTTTTTCTCACACGGGCGAAAAGGGAAACGGGCCAAATTGGTCAGACGGGCTGAAAACCAACTTACGTTTTCTTTGGTGCACTAATTCTAAACAAACGAATATGGGGCAACCCAGCCCGGCCCTGTTTGATCCGCGCGCCCTTCTACTACGGCAGGCTACAATCAAACAGATTGAAAAAATAGATTAAACGGAAACGGGACTGAAAGTCAACTTAATTGCATGTTTAATGCAAATAGTTATAAACAAATGCATGTGAGGTCAATAAAAAAATAAAAAAAAGGGGAATGAGTCAATTTGGTCAAACAGGCTGAAAGTCAACTTGAGTCTGTATGTAGTCAAATTGGTCAACCGGGCCCAGCACGGTTGAATTAGTAATAAAATGACCATTTACATAAATAGTTAATTTCAGTCTATCATTTCAGGATATTTATCAGAGCTACAAACATATTCTTTCAATAGTTGATCCTAAATACGAAAAAACACATATTGATGCTGACATGGAAATGAATTATGATATTAACACATTGAAAGAAAGAATGCCACCATTTATTGTATTTGAGTGCACGCTCCGCACTCCTGATCTTGACGAGTATTGGGTCCCGGTTCATCTTTCTTCAATGCAAATCGAACAATATTGTTCAATTTTAGCTTCTAATTCGGATACACTTGCTACATCCCTAAGAAGCACTCCACTCCATGATATTCTCACCCAGATTCAAAAGGTTCTTTATTTTCTGTAGTGTTTCACTTTCTGTTTCGTGAATCTTTATTTTTAAGTTTCTTAATCATTTTTGCAGTGTTGTGATCACCCTTTTCTTGCGGACCCCACTTTGCGTAATTCTTCAAAAGAAGCTTCTTTGGTTGGTCCATTGGATGCTGAAATCAATGTCAGTGGAAAACTACAAGTTCTTGACAAGCTGCTGCTTGAGATTAAACGATGCGGTTTAAGAGCACTCGTTCTGTTTCATGTAATTATATTCTTCAAGTTATTTTAGTTATACACACACACTACATCATTTTGTTTATTTAAACAATTGTTTTTGTTGATTGACAGTCGGCGGTTAATTCAGAGAAGATATCAACCGGACATATTTTGGATGATGTTGTTCATCAAAGATTTGGTGAGAATTCGTATGTATATATCCCCGGGAGGATTCTTACTAATTCTTCTCCTGTGAAGAGAAAAGAATTATTAGAAATGTTCAACCGCGCAGACAGTGAACGGTTCGTTTGCTTATGTGATTATCGTGCTTGCTATTCAAGCATTAGGCTTTCACGCCTGGACGTGGTGATATTATTCAACAGTGATCGCAACCCGTCAAATGACATTAAAGCCTTCAAGAGAATCACCATCGATCCGCATCGTGAGCGGTTAAATATTTTGCGGTTGTATTCGCCATTCACGGTTGAAGAGAAAGCACTAATCTTTTCAAAGCAAGGTACACCTGTTGACAGTTATGTTAGTTGGCGAGTTTGCCACCAGCTGTTAGGATGGGGCGTGTCTTACTTATTCAGTAAGCTCCAAAGCTGCACCGACACAAGACCTCAGTCGTTGGTAGACGATTTAGTTCATGAGATGTCATTCCTGTTGAGGAACACGGGTGTCAAACCGGGTCCCACAAAATACCCAATGATGTCGCGAGTAGTCACCCCTGCTGATAGTATCTTGTTATTTGGTGAATCCAAAACCCATACCACAGAAAGTTTATCTATTGATGAGTACTTAATTCACAATACACAATCTGTTTTTTGGAATAAAGTGGTCAAAGAAGGT
The DNA here is from genome assembly GCF_021521415.1 of Bidens hawaiensis. Taxonomy (NCBI): domain Eukaryota; kingdom Viridiplantae; phylum Streptophyta; class Magnoliopsida; order Asterales; family Asteraceae; genus Bidens; species Bidens hawaiensis. The sequence goes on along the minus strand of NW_027492311.1, from coordinate 43,262 downwards.
CAACCTGGACTGGAAAAGTCTTGTAACAGGTTGTCTCGGAGCGTTCAAAAGCGAGCCCGAAACTGTAATGAAGGTGAAAATGCTTCAACTACTCCGTCTTCTGTAAGATCAAAGCCGAGGAGTAAAAGAAAGTTGCTTAAGAATGTCGGAAGAAAATGGGCGGGTATGACAGTTGTATTTGTTAATATTAGTTAACCTTTATATCATATGTTTGATCTTTTTTATTGTTATTTTATACAGGGACACATACACCTTTTGGTACTCATCAAGCGTGTGAGAATGCAACACCTTCAACTACTTTGAATCCAGGAACAAATGAAGGTCAACAAAGTCAAACTGAACAACCGCCACCTCATACTCTTGAAGCAGAAATCGAAAGAATTCAAAAGGAACGAGAGCAAATCGCGAAATCACATGAAGAAAAGGTTTTTGTTATCTTTTAGCTATATTATTACTTGATGGAATATATTCATATAAGATGATATAATGGTGTTGTTTATATGCAGGAAGCGATGCTTCTTGCTGAATGCGAGAAGGAGATTTCAGAGATCCGAAAGAAGTACGACGGATTGATACATGACTCGAGAACGTGTTTGACAAATGAAGATATAGTTCTTGAAGAGTATGAGAAGCTTGTTAATGTCAAACTTCTTGCTGAGTTTTTGTCACAACATTGGCAGGACACTCCTATTCTAAAGAAACCACAAAAAAGGTACCTAATATAAAATAAACTTAATTGTTTTTTAAAAACATTATTTTGATTATTATTTTGTTTCTTTTGATTACAGAAACGAGCACGGTTAAAGTTCTTCAAATACCTACATATGTACCGGTTCGGCCCGAGAACCTGTGTTTGACGGATGGTCCCCACCACCTACTTACTTGGGTCAGGACTCCACTTTGCAGCCCCTCATTTAAGGTCAAGCCCGCCATTGTTTGCACCACTCCATAACCGACTCAACTCTAATGAACAACCATCTCTTGAACTGTTGCCCGCTCTGTCAACTGCCCAAACAGCTGACAAACACTGCCCTGTATAGAAACAGTTGATTTGATCAAGTATATAGAGATCTGACCGAGCTGCCCGCTGATAGAATTTGATAGATTTGATGGTGTTGAAAGTGTGTCTGCTAAAAGGGTAGCATTTTTGTTATGCAGACACATTGTATATATGCTACAAGTATGCTTGCTTACAAACATTAGGTGTTTTAGATATAGTCAACAAAGTCAACGGTTGCCGAGTGAGTGAGTTTTGTTAAGTCGAGTGAGTGAGTTTTGTGAAGTGGCTTAGTTGAGTAACTCGTTTGGGACTATAGATGTACTTATTAATTACTCTAGTAGAAAATGGGAAAACATATGTGTTTCTTAAGACTCCCAACAAGAAACTAGTGGTCTCCACAAATTAATTACCTAGGATATACAACAACTTTTAAATCTTGCAACAAAAATTACATAATATTATAACTAGGGGAGAATAGAGGGCCAAAAGCTTTTATAGAATATTGTTATTAAGAAAAAGATGTATCAGATGTTTTAAAGTTTAGCATTTAGAGACCGGAAAACACGAGTAAAATAACCTAAAGGTCTGAACACGGCATGTTGAGAAGGTTTTAAGTTTAATTTAATAGTTCTTTTTGAAAAAATGCATATTCATGTGCAAGAGTAAAGAACTACTTGTATGAGTATGAAGTTAGGAGCTTCAATGGAGCTTGAAACTTGACTTATGTGTAGGCATTGAAGGATATGGACAATGACTAGTAATGACAAGAACATACGTGTATTCTTCATGAATTCAAATGAGTAGCAAGGGTTCAATCCTAAAAGACACCTCGATAGTCGATTACTGGAATGTGTAATATACTAAGATGAAATTCAATCTTCATGACATGTTCATTTATGCATGAGTTTGTATTATGCGAATGCTATCACTTTAAGTGAATCAAGGATTACACTAAAACGGGAGAGGATTGTTGATGATTTTAGTCTCATCAATGTCATTTTAGGAAACTTGATATACTTAAGACCAATTGAAAAATTCGACTGTACATGGATACAAGTTAAAAAAAATGCGGAGTGCACACTTGATCAATGTTGTTCAAACTTGTGGAACTTAATAGCCCCGATAGTTTAAGTGAGCGAAACTCACCAAACAATGGGGTCCGGGCAATGCCAATGATAGTTTTCGCAGTTATAACCAACAATGGTAGTTATGTCGGTTATATAACAACCGATGGAAGTTATGGTAATTATATAACTACCATTGGTAGTTACGGCGGTTACATAACCACCACCGTTTTTACCCCTGTATATTAGAATTCAATTGATTTGTTTTATGCTTTTACAACTTCGGCATTCTCATAAATCACATTGCGTTCTTAAGAAACATTTTATGCCTTATCCAAATAAATACTTTAACAAAGTGATTACACGATTCAGAAGGCTATCCGGTCATTACGAAATCAAAGAAACCAACATGGTGACTGTGGCACGCCCCTCTCGCCCTTAGGTTGCAAGTTTTTCATTGTTCATCCAAACAAAACTCCAAAAAGGTATTAAGTTTTTGGCTTTTTTCATCCACCAAAATTTGTCATTGCATGCTTAAATTTATATTACACAATTACTAACATTAATAAAAGGAGATACACAATTAGTGTATCCATGAAAGTATATAATATAATAAAAATATATTTAAAACAGTGTAAAACAAAAATTGTCATTTTGTTGATATTTAAGACTTATATTAATGGTGTCACAACAATTACTGTAAGCAGTATCTGAAACACACAGAACCATAAAGCTGTAATAGCACCAAAATGGCAACATTCAACCCCTTAGTTAATAATAATAATACTGATATTATAAGCATCAAAAACTGCAAACCAATTTATTTCAAGCATCATTTGGATTAATATTATATGAACTCAGTGGTTGCTTGTTGCTGTAATACTTTCTTCCTTTTCACTTTCTTTGATTTTATATCATGTGTTTCAAAATGCTCATGTGCTTTGCTTTTATATAATGACAAAAATACCCCTGTATTTAGGGGTGAGCATGAACCAGGTAACACCCGAGAGACCCGGACCTAGTTATTTACAATAGTGTCGGTTCTTGTGTACTGAGAATGCTATTAATCAGGTCCGGGTCAGGTATTGCGGGTAAGACCCGTTTGCTCAGGTATTAACAACTTTTATGTGAGTTTGTGTAGGTTGAAGAAGACTGGATAGCAAATGACCAAAATACCCCTGAAGATGAATGCAGACAAGCTGTATTTAAGTATGCCAAGGGCACAGCAAAGAGAAAAACTGATGGATTTGGTAGAGAAAAAAAAGGTGGAAACGACGCGTGCCGAAAGAGCGCGAGACTACCGAAAACAAGAATCATGAGAAAGAAAGTACGAAACGAAAAAAATCAAATGCGCATTTTTATAAAAAGTTGTTCAAAAGCAATGAAAGAAAAGTGAAAGTGTCAAATGATATTAATGACACTAATGACAAACCTGCTAAGAGGTGATTTAGTTAATCACATATTTAATCATACATTAATCTTTAATTATTCATGTTTTAAAAAGTTGTTTGTTTGTAGATCAAGTCCAGGACAAGGATGTGGAGAGAGTGTTCATCAGTCGGGTAAAAAGGACAAGATCGAATCTGGTGTGTATTCGGTTTCTTTAGATCACATGTTTTTTTTGCTATGGTACTATAGTATTTATTCATGATGTAATGAATAATTATGTCATTTAGTACAATCATCATGAACCCGAATTTATAAAATATTTATAAGTATGTGACATGTAGTAGTGATGTTGCAACTTTTCTTTTTACAGCGTTTGTAACTACCCCCAATACCCGAGTGAGTCTTCTTAAGAAGGGACGTCCTACTTTCTCGTTTGTAAGATCAAAACCGAGGAGTAAAAGAAAGTTGGTTAAGAATATAGGAAGAAAATGGGGAGGTATGGCAGTTATATTACTAACTAACCTTAATGCCATTTGGTTGATCGATCATTTTATTGTAATTGCATACAGAGGCACATAATCCAGGAACAAATGGAAGTCAACAAAGTCAAACCGCTCGACCACCACCACTGCATACACTTGAGCAGATCATAAAATCACATGAACAAAAGGTATTTGTCTTCTTATAATTATATTATTAGTTGATGGATCACAAGATGATAATGATATTGTTTATATGTAGAAATCGATGCTTCTTGCTGAATGCGAAAATGAGATTTTGGAGGTACGCAAGAAGTATGACGCGTTAATCCATGACTTGGAGACGAGTTTAACTAATGAAATTAAGATTCATGAAGAGTATCATAAGCTTGTTAATGCTAATAAACTTATGGCTGAGATATTGGCACAAGTGACAAAAGTTGCTTACGAATGACTACATTAGATGTTTAGATATAGCCAACCAAAGTTAACAGTTGTAAGGTGAGTTAGTTTTGTGAAGTGTTATTAGCAGTTGAGTAGCTTTTTGTGACTATAGATAGGCATTATGTACTCACCCATATTCATTCATAAATATATAGTTATATGCACACAAATTCTATTTATATTAATGCTTATTTTATTGGCATTAGTATGGCTAGTATGTCCTCAAAGGGTGTTATACTGTTATCCCTAGTAAGTAGTAGGTGACATAAACTTGTAAGAATTGAATCCGGGACTTGCCATAAGAAAATCTTATAGAACACTCCTGACCACCCGAGGTAGTGTTGGAAGTTTTAAGTAAAGTGTGTGAATGAAGTCTCAATTAAAACCCGGGCCCGCGTGAGGATATTTTTGAATTCGTTTTGAGATTTGAATTCATTTGAGATTTATTTCATAAACTGAAATTGTTGGTCAATTTTATTAATGATCATTATGATGATGATTATTATTTTCGGTTTCAACTCTGTATTAATGAGCATTATTATTATTATTAATGATCATTATGATAATGGTTATTAATTTCGGTTTTGTAATGCACTAATGGCCATTATTTGATATTTAATGGTCATTATCATTATTGATTATGATTCTATGGTTATATAAACGGACCATCTCTTGAGTTGATAAAAAACCACCGAAAATACACCAACATACACACTTCATCTTCTTCCTACCGCAACAGTGTTATTTCCGATTTCGTTTCGGGCAAGTGATCAAGTCCGGCAGTACTACGCTTCTGCTTCGAACCGGAGTACCCTGGGAACAGACCGCGAATCTGTTTAAGGGAATTGTGTCAAACACAAGCCCGGTTCACCGTTTCTTGATTATTTCTATTCTTATTTTCTGATTCTATTATACAAGATTTCCAACAAACTTAAACAAATTACTTATTATTATTCTTGTATTAACGGTGAACCTTATTTATAAACAGAGTTCGTGAGATTGTTGTTACAATCTTAAGACCTTATTTATAAGGTTTTTGGGTTCACGAAATGGTTTGAAATAAAAATATTTAGATATTATAATCTTATAAATATTTTCTTTTGGGAAATTATGTGCGTAGTACAACTTGGTGTGTTTGGATTTTAGATCATGATGCAATCTTAAATCCTATACAGTGTTACAAAATGTAATATTTGATCAACCGTTTGGTGTTAGAAAACGTTTTGTGTAATCGCTTGTGTTCTAACTATAGTGTTAGAACTGATCTTGTAAAACCGTTGGGATTTTATTAGTTTTGTTTGACGATTTTTGCAATCGTTTGTGTCTAACAATTGTGTTAGAAATGGTTTTGAGCAAACCATTCGTTTCTTGTAAACGTTAAATATCTAACATGCGTGTAAGATACAATTTATTTATAACGTTTTGTGTAAACGTTAATTTTCTAATAGATGTGTTAGAAAATTCAAGCTTTGCTACTTAAGTGTAGTAATTGTAACAAGTTGATGTTATTTGAACATATTTGTTCAAGAGTATGGTTTCAAAGTGAAACGAGGATATGAGGATATGTGTGCATGTATTTCTATTTGAGGGAATACTTGTATACATAATATAAAACGATATCACTGAGATGATTCATGTCGGATGACGAAAGTGTTGAAGATAATAACACTTGGAGATTTGATGTGTAAATGTCGTCAAAATAATTTCGCATAATAAACAACTTGTGAGTTGTTGCGAAGATTAAAGTCTAAGATGACACATCAAATATATAATCACATCATGAGATGGTAATAGAATAACGAGGTGAATATACTAAGATGTGTAATTCCTTGGAAATTCATTGAGTGTGAATTGTAACATATGATTTAATATATGTTAATGACAAATTCACTAAGTGTGAATTGTAACATATATGATGTATTAACTCTCTAGAGAAATTCACTAAGTGTGAATTGTAACATATGAATTAATATATGTTAATGATGTATTAACTCTTTGGAGAAGTTCACTAAGTGTGAATTGTAACATATGAGTTAATATATGTTAATGACGTATTAACTCCTTGGAAATTCACTAAGTGTGAATTGTAACATATGAATTAATATATGGTAATGAGATATTTAAATCTTTGGATATTCATCATTGAAGATTTACCGAACCCCTCGAGATGATTCACACCGATGTGTATAATCTAAAAACAATTCCTACTCATGGTGGGAATAAGTACTTCATCACGTTCATTGATGATAGTACAAGATATTGCTATGTTTACTTACTTAAGAGTAAGGACGAGACTATTGATAAGTTTATCTTATTTAAAGCCGAAGCTGAGAATCAACTAAATCAAAAAATTAAAAGAGTAAGGAGTGATCGAGGAGGTGAATATGTTTCACCTTTTATTGACTTGTGTGAAAAAGATGGAATCATACATGAAGTCACGCCTCCTTACTCCCCTCAATCAAATGGCATAGCAGAACGTAAGAACCGAACCTTGAAAGAAATAATGAATGTCATGATGATAAGTTCTGGGGTAAGCCCGGACATGTGGGGGGAAGCAATCTTATCGGCTAATTATGTCTTAAACATGATACCGAATAAGAAGAAAGATCTAACTCCATATGAGTTATGGATGAGAATTAAACCACCATATAAATACTTGCGATTGTGGGGGTGCCTAGCCAAGGTAGTGGTGACTCCACCAAAACGCCTACTAATAGGACCCAAAACCGTGGATTGTGTATTTATAGGATATACCCTTCCCGGCGGTGCATATCGATTTCTTGTGCATGATTCCAAGAATCCCGGAATAAACAATGGCACCATAATAGAAGCAAAGTATGCATCATGGTTTGAATATAAGTTCCCATGTTTACCGAGCTATTCTAAACCGGTTGATGAAAGTATTCAAAACGAGAGTACTGAAGATGAACCTCGGGAACAATCTGAGACAGAGGAGGTTGAAATCAGAAAAAGTAAACGGCAAAGGACTCAAAAATCCTTCGGCCCTGATTTCCTTACCTACATGGTAGAAGAGGAACCTCAAACGTATCAACAAGCGGTGAAATCTGCTGAAGGACCTCAGTGGAGGGAGGCCATCAAATGTGAGATAGATTCTATCTTACAAAATCATACTTGGGAACTAGTGGATCTTCCTCAAGGGTGTAAACCACTAGGATATCGATGGATCTTCAAGAAGAAGATAAAACCTGATGGCACCATCGATAAGTATTAGGCAAGGTTGGTGATCAAAGGATATAAACAACGAGAAGGTTTAGATTACTTTGATACATATTCGCCGGCTACGCGAATAACATCTATAAGGTTGGTGCTTGCCATTTCCGCCATTAGAAACTTGGAAGTTCACCAAATGGATGTAAAAACGGCTTTCTTGAATGGAAATCTAGAGGAAGAGATTTACATGGAACAACCCGAAGGATTCATAGCCGTTGGGCAAGAAAAGAAAGTATGTAAACTTGTGAAATCCTTTTATGGATTGAAACAAGCTCCTAAACAATGGCACCAAAAGTTTGATCATGTCATGCTTGATGTTGGGTTCAAAATCAATGAATGTGACAAATGTGTATACGTGAAGGACACATCCGATGGATATGTCATTTTGTGTCCATACGTAGATGATATGCTCATTGCTGGTAGTGATGACAAAATCATAACGTCCACTAAGAACATGTTAAAAGCAAGATTTGACATGAAGGACATAGGTCTTGCGGATGTGATTTTGGGAGTTAAAATCACACAAACCCAAAATGGACTTGTTTTAAGTCAATTCCATTACGTGAGCAAAATTCTTGAGAAGTTTAATGCGAATGACTCTAATGTAGATAGAACTCCCATTGACACGAGTCAACATCTAGCTAAGAATAGAGGTGAACCCGTTAACCAGTTGGAATACTCAAGAATTATTGGCAGTTTGATGTATCTTATGAGTTGCACTAGACCCGACTTAACATATGCTGTAAGCAAGCTAAGTAGATACACAAGCAACCCAAGTTCAAGTCGTTGGAACTGTGTGATTGGGTTGCTTCGGTACCTAAGATACACTAGAGAATACGGGTTACATTATAACAGATATCCAGCAGTTGTCGAAGGACATTGTGATGCAAATTGGATATTTGACACGAATGATTCCAGAGCAACAAATGGGTATGTATTCACACTTGGAGGTGCTGCTATATCGTGGAAATCGTCTAAACAAACGGTTATAGCTAGATCCACGATGGAATCAGAATTCATCGCCCTAGATAAAGCGGGCGAAGAGGTAGAATGGTTACGTCAATTTGTTGAGGATATACCAAGATGGCCTAAGCCGGCATCGGCCATCTGTATACATTGTGATAGCCAATAGGCAATTGGCAGAGCTCATAGCACAATGTATAATGGTAAGAATAGACATATTAGACGTAGACATAATACAGTACGACAACTAATATCTACTCGAATTATCACTGTTGACTATGTGAAGTCAAAGGATAATATTGCGGATCCGCTAACAAAAGGCCTAAGTAGAGAGTTATTTCAGAAGTCGTCCATGGGAATGGGACTGAAGCCCTTGAAAAATTAAAGTTCATGCAAAGGAAACCTAACTCAACAGACTGGAGATCCCAAGAGTTGAGTTTAATAGGAAAACCTAATTGTATGAATTAGTGCGGTTACTATGGGAGGGGGGGGGATAACCCTACAATTTTAAGAGGGAGATTACCACGTAGAAAGGTAGCATTCCTAGTCCATTCCTAAAAGTGACAAGTGTGAGGCTAAGCATATGGCTTTTAATGATTCGACCAAGGTAGTCATACATGGTGAATCACCTATGTGAGAAAGAAGTGGTGTCGCTTCGAAGGGTATTGTTGGGCACAATACTTAATAGCTCTTGCAGAACCAGGTGCATGTACATGACCATAACGAACATAACTATGAGGACTTGACTTTGTCAGGGAGAGTCTTGTGTGAAGTGTATTGTCGTCAACACAAACGGCAGACGAGTTCAAAGACATCACCGTCTACTCAGAACCAGTGGGCTAAGTATGCTTCATAAGCAAAGGTTCAAAGGATAACACCTACCTATTGTATGCAAGATTCAACTGCTGAAATCTAATCAGAATAATGTTGTTTCGACCTCCATTCATGTGGGGGATTGTAGGAAGTTTTAAGTAAAGTGTGTGAATGAAGTCTCAATTAAAACCCGGGCCCGCGTGAGGATATTTTTGAATTCGTTTTGAGATTTGAATTCATTTGAGATTTATTTCATAAACTGAAATTGTTGGTCAATTTTATTAATGATCATTATGATGATGATTATTATTTTCGGTTTCAACTCTGTATTAATGAGCATTATTATTATTATTATTAATGAGCATTATTATTATTATTATTAATGATCATTATGATAATGGTTATTAATTTCGGTTTTGTAATGCACTAATGGCCATTATTTGATATTTAATGGTCATTATCATTATTGATTATGATTCTATGGTTATATAAACGGACCATCTCTTGAGTTGATAAAAAACCACCGAAAATACACCAACATACACACTTCATCTTCTTCCTACCGCAACAGTGTTATTTCCGATTTCGTTTCGGGCAAGTGATCAAGTCCGGCAGTACTACGCTTCTGCTTCGAACCGGAGTACCCTGGGAACAGACCGCGAATCTGTTTAAGGGAATTGTGTCAAACACAAGCCCGGTTCACCGTTTCTTGATTATTTCTATTCTTATTTTCTGATTCTATTATACAAGATTTCCAACAAACTTAAACAAATTACTTATTATTATTCTTGTATTAACGGTGAACCTTATTTATAAACAGAGTTCGTGAGATTTTTGTTACAATCTTAAGACCTTATTTATAAGGTTTTTGGGTTCACGAAATGGATTTAAAGACAAAACTATGTGTGTATATTTATGATTTGATAAAATAAATAAGTATATAAATAAACAAGTGTATTGAACAATCAAGTTGGGACAACACGTATAGACAACACGTATAAGGACCCTAAAGTAAGGACTGCACTAGGTCGTTAAGTCTAACCACCTATCTTATAGTCTTGTGGCTTTGATACCAATCTGTCACACCCCGACCAAAGGCGGCGGAACATGTCGGGGTGCAACCGATTGCCCAAATACACAAGACACTATTTAAAGTGACAATATTTAATCAGCTCATTTTATTTCATAAATCAATAAACAACACATCTCGTTCATATAAACAAATTTGAAAACAAGTAGAAATCATATTGTTCGTTTTACTAATACCCTAATAATCTTGATAACGTTTTCGTCAAGTCTTCGAGTCAACAAAAGTCAAACCTGTAACATTTCATAAAATAAAGTTTTTCAACACAAATGTTGGTGAGCAATTTATAAGTTTGAGCATATAAGTATATAATAATAAAAGAAAGCCACAAAACTTGTATATGAAACAATAAATAAAATTTATAATTTGGATAAAATCGCTAATAGAATTACGTTAGCGACACCTGCCATAAGAGAATACCAGATGGTTCAGGATTTAATAGAATATCATTAATTGCATTACGTTAACGACACCGTGCTATAAGAGAATACCAGATAGTTCACGGATTTTAGACTTCCACCAACAAAAAGCGATAAACACGTAAGCATATAATCATAGAACACCAAATCGAGCAGGTATTTAAGTAATGTATACAATCACCCCAAAACGAAAGATGGAAAACGGGGTATGAAAGTACTCACCTCGATTGACGAATCGAGAACTAATAAATGATTGACATATAGAAAGCTTGTGAATGAAACGAACAAATCCGACTTGACAGCTAATGGAAAAATAATAAATAATATATTAATGAACTTGAACTTTAGTTGAAATTACATTGAAACATTTAACGAGAATCACCCCAAAAACGAAAGATGGAAAACGGGGTATGAAAGTACTCACCTCGATTGACGAATCGAGAACTAATAAATGATTGACATATAGAAAGCTTGTGAATGAAACGAACAAATCCGACTTGACAGCTAATGGAAAAAGAATAAATAATATATTAATGAACTTGAACTTTAGTTGAAATTACATTGAAACATTTAACGAGAAGGTTCGGTTGTTAGTCGGGTTACCGGTTAATTTGTTAACGATTAGAGACTCGTACTTAATTGATAATTAAAAATAAAATAATATTATTTTATTGGGCTTTTAAATAACTAAACCAATATTAAATAGAAACATGACGGTTTTTAATTCAATAGTTCGGTTTTATAAAAAAAGAATTGATAACAAAGTTTAAAATAATATTATTAATGTTAAAGATAGAAATGATAATACTGATTTTAAAATATGTTATATATATATAGATATATAAGATAATGATGATGATATATAAATATACCACCACTCGAGGATTGTTGTTAAAACTAATAATAGTAACAAATATAATAATAATTACTTTTGTTGTTGATTACATTATTAATAGATTTGAATTTTACTAATAATAATAATTATAATAATAATAATAATAATAATAATAATAATAATAATTATATATGCCATATTAATGATAATAACTTACTTATAACATTTTAATAATAATAGTATTAGTGATAAAAGTATAAATCGAGTAATGATGACGTTAAATGGTAACTAGGCCCGACACGGGTTTCGGTTCGATAAAACAAGTATATAATATTTGTATCCAAAAGTAATAATATTCATAGAGATTAATAATAATAATAATAATTTGCTTTATTAATAGTTAATAATAACATTATTAAGTAGTATTGACAATAATGATACCATACTAAATTTCGGTTCGGTTTCTAAACGAGTTCACAAAATGAATATAATAATATCATTGCTAGTAATTTATGATAAAAAAATATAATTTTGACAAGTAATAATAATATGATATTTAATAATAATAATAATGATAACCACTTTATTATATATAATAATAATGATAATAATAATAATAATAATAATGATAATCATAATAATAAAAATTATCTTGTTAATAAGTATAGTAATAATAATAATAATAATAATAATAATAATAATAATAATAATAATAATAATAATAATAATAATAATAATTTTGATAATAAATATGATGTTAACAATAATAATAATAATATTAACTTGGATAATTTTGTTAACAAAACAAACCGAAGCCTAACTATATTTACATATTAGATGTTCACGAGTCGTCGGAGATGAAGGTTGCCGGAGACGTGGTGGGTCACCACCACCAGCCTTCCTACCTGTCGCCGGAGTCCATTCCGGCCGACGGAGGCACGCCGAAAAACGGAACAGAGAGAGAGAGAGGGAGACGGAGAGAGGGAGACGGGGAGAGAGAGAGACGGAGAGAGAGAGAGGCAGAAAGAGAGAGAGAGAGAGAGAGAGAGAGAGAGAGTGGTACACCGGTGGCCGGTTTTCTGGTCACCGGAAAAACGAGTAGAGAGAGATCCGCAGGAAAAACGCGGGGGAGGGGAGAGGGGGCTGGGCCGGCCGGAGGTGAGGTGTTCGGTGGTGGTGTCGGAGAAAAGGGGATGTGGTTAGTCGGAGGTCGCCGTAAATCGGCACCGGAAAACGGCAAGGGGGGTGGGGTGGCGGCTGGAATGATAATGTTAGGGTTAGGTTTATTTTGTGTTTATATATATATATCATATATTTACAATAAAAACCCTCCAAGTTTCAATCATGGTTTAAAATGAGTTTAAAGGTTTCCAAAGCTTATAACAACTTTACAAACTCAATTTGAACCCTTTATGTTTTTCTTAACGACACTATAATATGATAAACATCGATTTATTTATGATCGAGGTCTATAATAATATTATATAATAATTAAATAAGGTTCTAAAAAATTGTTAAGTCGGGTTTACATAATAAGAATTTACAAAACGAATATAACTTGAGACTCAAATTTGACGAATGTCATAGTATCCCCAACTTTTTGAAATTTCATCCCGAAATTAAAATAAACTTAAAGAAAAATAATTATTAACGAATATCGTTTTTAGTAAGATAATCGCATGAACAATTTTAAGCAAAAGAATAACGTCAAATCCTTGCATGGTTCGAAAAAAAACACTACAAATGAGAAACAAAATAAAGGCACTTATATATAGGATGTACCGGCGGCGTATCCACCATGCCCTTATCATAACTCGCATTTCTACCGTTTTTTTCGCTATCATCCTCGGGCCTGAGTTATCGCACACAAGTGTACTTACTATGGCTTCCATACGGGGATTTCGATAATTAAGTGTGCACCCATAATTATTTCGATCGTCTTATGGTCCACATGTGTAACATACTAAAATTTTCGTATTTAATAAAAGAAAGTCATGTTTAGTTTTTGGGCCTAAATAGTTAATTAATATTAATAAAGATCATGGACTTGGACTAATTAAGATGGATTAAAGGGAATGGGCCTTAGGTCCATGGGCTTTAAGGGATATAAATATCCCTTTAAACCACCCTAAAACCCTAATCCTCATTCCATCTTTCCATAATTGCCTCACACTAAAAAACACACACATACACTACACCATAGACGGCCGCTGAGAGAGAGAGCGAGATCCGAGTCCAAGCGAACGCTAGTCGGGATTAGATCGTTAGTACACGAGCTATATACAAGATTGAGAGTTCATAACCAATTTAAACGAGATCCAAACGAGCATTAAAGGTATGCCTTTTACCTTAAAGTTTACGATTTTATTAACGTTTAACCTTGAAACTTAGAACGAGGTTAGATCGAGTGTAAATGGAACGTAAAGTTGTAAACTTGATGTTAGAGACAAACTTAACGAACTTACGGCTTCTATGGCTCGTTTAAAAATAAACCCTTAAACCTAGTATTGAACGTTTTAATCTAAAGGTCCAAACTTTACGCACTTTCGGGTCGTGATTTACCCAAAAATGGCTAAGGAAATGTTTGCGAGAATTATTAACATCTTATCAATATATTACACATTGAAAACGGACTGATTATAGAGGTTTTGGGATGAGCCGTAGTTGCGGCTGGATAACTTCGCTAAGCAAGTTCGCTAGCATAGCAACTTCGTTACATAACTTCGCCGCAGCTATGTTCGCTGAACAAGTTCGCCACCTTAAGTTCGCTTAAATGATAAGTTCGCTTAGATGATAAGTTCGTTCAAATGCTAACTTCGCCTAAGGCTAAGTTCGCTTAATGTTTAACTTCGCCAAGCTAAGTTCGCCTAAAGCTAAGTTCGCTACTGATAAGTTCGTTTACACGTATGTTCGCTTACTTTATGACCGCTTGCGAATTCAGGAGAGTTAAAATGATAAATTAAAATCCTAATGGAAAATGTGCTAAGACGATTAATGAATTCAGGAGCTTAACCCCAGCCAGGGGCTCTGCCCCTTGGACCCCGCTAGGGGCTGCCGCCCCTAGAACCCCGCTGCCAGGGGCGCTGCCCCCGGACCCCCGTTCGTTGTGGGTCATATAAAGATAGAAATACGATACGAGTAGTAATAGTTAATTGATACGTGTAATTGTTATACAGTTAGTTGTGCGCAGCTCAAGAAAGGGATTACTATTAACGGTGAACGTAACCGCATTCAGGTGAGTTTCTAGCCCCATTTATGTGTTATGTTTTCGGGGCTGTGTGCATACTCGATGTGATTGTTAATACATTTATCCTAAGTGATAAGTGTATGTCTTATGTGATTATGTGAAAGGTAAGAATGATTGCTTGCCGGTACGTGAACGATCTTCGGATATTGCACGTACTGTCAAGTTATAATGCTATGTACGAAATATGAATGATATGTATGTACGTTATGAAAGGTAAGAATGATTGCTTGTCGGTACGTGAACGATCTTCGGATATTGCACGCGCTGTCAAGTATAATGTCATGTATGGACTATGAATGATATGTATGTATGTATGTTATGTATAAATGTAAGAGTTAGAAAGTTAGAAAGGGGACTGGACCCTAATAATATCCAAGGCAGAAAAGGGACCGAGCCCTTTAGTAATCTTGAGGCAGAAAAGGGACTGGACCTTAATAATATCCAAGGCAGAAAAAGGGACCGAACCCTAATAATATCCGAGGAAGAATAGAATAGAGCAAAATAGAATTTGAGTTATGAAAGTATGAATGAAAGAATGTATGTATGTAAAGTATGTGATGTTATTAACTAGAACTCACTCAGCGTAGCTGACTTTTAGTATGCACGCAGGTGAGTAGAATGAGACAGCTGGCTTGAGCGGGGACACATGGAAGAAGAATAAGAGTCTGGCATCTGAAGACCTGTTATATTTTATAAGTTATTTCTGATTTTGAAAGACAAGAAGGATGTTTTAAAACATGTTTATGATTTGTTTTGAGATGTTTATGAAATTTTTATGTTCCGCGTAAAGTTTTAATTAACTCTGATATAAAGAACTACGTTTATGAGTAAATCCAACGTCCAATGTGAGGCACTGGTAACGGGGCCTTACAACATGGTTCGTCCCATTGTGTGGTTTAAAAGACATATTTATTTTGAAATCTTTAAATAATAAATGTGTAAATAAATTTATTGAAATTTTTACCATTGTGGACAAGCCAATACCAGTAGTTGAAAAAAATTTTGGATTGACTTTTAAATAAGTAGGAAAACTGGGGTACATAATTGAAGCAACAAAATCTGACGATATAAATCAATGTGATAATAACAGTTCGGTTGAAATAAGCAAAGACGATCGATTAAATAACTAAAAAATTAATTTTGGGTAAACAATATGAAATGAGATTTGAAGTCAAAAGTCATCAATATAATTGTCAAGTCTATACATCGAGGCACTAAATAACACCGATAGATGAAATCCGGTAAGTGAAGAATGAGAAGTCCAATAAATGAACCCAATAAGTTGAGGTAAACAACGATACAATTAATAATAACATCGCACGCTGAGTTTCACACGTGAACAAACTTGAGGTTATAAGTATTTGAGGATATGATTACATGAAATGTGATAACACGATAATGAGGTGAGTTTCTTTGGGGTGATGAATACGTGTATCAATATAAATAAGATAGTATTTGATTAACAACCAAAAACGATCAATGAAATATGATAAAACCTGAATACGGCCACTATTGTGAAACCATTTATATAATCGTCATTATAATAACGGTTTTTAATAGCGCAAAAACTTGTAGACAGCCACACATAGGCCGTTAATAGATTAGATGATATGATATAGAATAATGTATAGAATCGTGTTTACATAGATGTTCAAATATAAATAACATAGTCATGAAAATATCGTTTAAAAGATAAACGAGATTTTCGGCGAAGTTAAGGTTTTGAAAGTATTACACAAATTGTTACTGAATAGTTTGCATTTGGTCACGAAAATCAAAACACAAAAATGAAATCTCATGTGCATAATATTGTCATCGAAACATCTCATCAAATGAAAAAGAAATCGTAAAAATCAGTGAGACTCGAATAAACGACGAAATATGTAAATCGCGTAGCGTATAATAGACTAAAATTGCAAATGAGGTCTTAAGTAAGGCCGTTTTATTGTTTCCAAGAAAATGAATATATTTATATCAATATATCACGGTAACGCGTAGCTAGAGAAACGATTTGATCATTATCAAGTGTAAATCTTGTAAGCCCAATTTGTTAAAGGGATTTGTATACATAAAGCGGTCGTGATGGAAAATATTTATAAAATAATGCTTGCGATAATAAGAAGTAATAGTTTGCGTAAATCATTATCGAACAAAAATTTGTGTAACAATATAAAATATTTATAAACGCGTCCCAAAAGATTTGTAGAGTCATGATCATTGAGTTTATGCAAGGTGATGAAAGTTGAAATTTGTTACTAAATAAATCCCGCATTCAACATTCAAAATGAAGCCTCGTATTTATAAAGTTATTAAGAGATTTATCACCTTAGGTGACAATATTTAAAATCTTGAAATCATACATATAATCATTTAATAATATTTGAAAGCGAATCCTCATAATCAAATTTTTGCGTCATGACAGTACCATATATATATATATATAATTTAAGAGTGATTATTTGAACACATGTGGTTGTTATAAATACACTAGTGGTATATATATAATAAAATTTTTTTCGGAAACACGAAGCTTGTGTGTGTATGGAGGGGTTTTAGGCTTTGTACGGTGAATGGTTTGGAAATTTAGTGGTAAGTGAGAGTGTTTAGGTTGGCTTGGATAGTTGAGTTTTCTTGAGTTGAATCGATGGGGTTTGTTGAGTTTTGGTCGTTTGAGTGGGTTAGGCTTAGCTAATTTGTGTGAGTAGTGGTTGGGCTAATAGGTGAGGTTTGGCTTATTTGAGCTTGGGTTAAGTTGATGGGTTGGATAATTTGATCTTGGCTAGTTTGGGTTAAGATTTGGTTTATACATGTATTTGAAAGGATTGTTTGGGTTGCTATTTTGATATCAAACTCTATTTTGGGTGGGAACGGTGTGGCTATATGGGTCGTGATTTGACATAGCAAGGATCGAATGATCGAGTCGTAGTTGGGTAAACTTTGGTTTGTATATGTTCAAGGCATTTGGTGAATGTGTTTGTCGTGTCTTTCAAGCATCTGTATGGTAAGTTTGAGAGGTTTTCGTGGCGTAAAGGTGTCGGTTTTTAAGGATTTTTGTTGGGTTAATATTGCACATCTTGGATTTTGCATGAGGCTTGAGTTGGTGAGGGTATACTTTTGGATGTTTAGGTTTCGTTCATATGAGGAAAGACTTGAGTACGCAGGAAGCTTTTGTAGTGGAAGGATGGTTTGATTTGAGACAGTAGTTTGAGAGGGAATACGAGTGTTTGGAATCTTGTGGTTGCGTTTAGGGAGATTTTTGACTCATAATAAGTATTAAATTGAAAATATCATAATTTATAAATAATGTTTGATAATTCCATGAAAATTTTGATAATTAAAATTACATGTTAATATATATATATATATATATATATTATATAAATAGAAGTTTTTTTGAGATCCGAGCGTGTGAATCACACAATTTTTTTTATAAACATTAAAATAATTTTTTTTGCTTATGAGGAAATTTAAAATACGTAAATTGAATGTTAAAATTTTTTATGAGGTCTCAATATTAATGATGAATGTTGTTTTTGGGAATACAAAGTTGCGTAATGATTTTTTTTTGCCCAGTTCGTTACTTAATATCGTGTAACGAAAATATCGTGGTAAGTTAAAATGTCCGGCATTGCAAATCGAGAAATCACAAGTAACGATTTTTGGTTTTTAAAGTAAAATTTCTATGAAGTTTTGCATGAGAGCTTCAAGAAGATTACAAGTTATAAGTTTGTGACTTTCTTGAGAAATCATGGCAAAATTATCATAAGAATTTTAAAACGCGGAAAATCGTATGATATAAATTTTTATTTGCGAAAATTTACAATGAACCAAAGATCACATGATGAAAGTTGTCATGAAAATAAATTTGGGTAACGAATTTTTTTTACCATGTGTATTATATAATGTGGTGTAATTTAAAATGTCGTGGGAAGTTTAAATAATTAAATTTTTGAAGTGATCGTCTAAAATGACCGGAATAGTAATAAAAATAAAATTTTTGTACAAGGAATTTAAAGACAATTTAAAGTTTATACAATAGGAAAATTTACTTGAAAAGTTGAGGTGAAATTTATCATAAAAACTTTCTTAATATGATGAAATTTATATAATAAGATTTTTGTTTGTAAATCGTCTTAATGAAAATAAATGGCATATTAAAAATCATTATGAATAGATCAAACTCTATATATACATTTATTTATTTATTATTATTATTATTATTATTATTATTATTATTATTATTTATATAACGTAGAGATTTTAATGAACGAAATTTGCAATAAAAATCCTTGTGAAATCAAAATGAGATAATTGGTGTAAAACTTTACCATATAAAATTGAGATATAAAAGAATTATTAACAATAAGAAAAATATAACATTTATAAGTGAAGACTTGTGAAAAGAATTTATAACAAAATAAAGGAAAAATGGTTTAAATTCTTGAAACGTAATAATAATGTTTTAAGATTTAAAGGCGGAAAAATCGTGCATGAACCACCATTACTTGATATTCCGATACTAAAAACCTTTATTACAAAATACCATGTTGAGTCTAAACATGTGCACGTACCACCGCGTCTTTTTCATGTCTTCGACTCAAATAACGATTGGAACAAAAATAATAAACCAGAATACAACGTCATGTCAAAACGCTAGTCCACGTACCACCGCAGTTCTATTGTTTTGACACTGAAAATTAGGATGGCGAGCGGAACGCTCGTATTCGACTACTTAAAGTGGTCATCTCATATGAAACAATCTTTTAGGAGATTTGAAACAACGGGACCCAAGTTAAGCTCGTGATCCATAAAACATAATAAAAACTAATGTTTTGCGTTTTAAGGTAAGGATACCTTGAAGTACTATGAAAGTGTGTGTGTGTGTGTGTGTATTTATGATTTGATAAAATAAATAAGTATATAAATAAACAAGTGTATTGAACAATCAAGTTGGGTAAACACGTATAGGCAACACGTATAATGACCCTAAAGTAAGGACTACACAAGGTCGTTAAGTCTAACCACCTATCTTATAGTCTTGTGGCTTTGATACCAATCTGTCACACCCCGACCAAAGGCGGCGGAACATGCCGGGGTGCAACCAATTGCCCAAATACACAAGACACTATTTAAAGTGACAATATTTAATCAACTCATTTTATTTCATAAATCAATAAACAACATATCTCGTTCATATAAACAAATTTGAAAACAAGTAGAAATCATATTGTTCGTTTTACTAATACCCTAATAATCTTGATAAGTTTCGTCAAGTCCTCGAGTCAACAAAAGTCAAACCTGTAACATTTCATAAAATAAAGTTTGTCAACACAAAGGTTGGTGAGCAATTCATAAGTTTGAGCATATAAGTATATAATAATAAAAGAAAGCCACAAAACTTGTATATTAAACAATAAATAAAAGTTATAATTTGGATAAAATCGCTAATAGAATTACGTTAGCGACACCTGCCATAAGAGAATACCAGATGGTTCAGGATTTAATAGAATATCGTTAATTGCATTACGTTAACGACACCGTGCTATAAGAGAATACCAGATAGTTCACGGATTTTAGACTTCCACCAACCAAAAGCGATAAACACGTAAGCATATAATCATAGAACACCAAATCGAGCAGGTATTTAAGTAATGTATACAATTACGTTTGTGGGTTTAAGATTCAACTAAATAAAGCATTTAGTTTGATAAGTATGAAATGTCACCCCAAAACGAAAGATGGAAAACGGGGTATGAAAGTACTCACCTCGATTGACGAATCGAGAACTAATAAATGATTGACATATAGAAAGCTTGTGAACGAAACGAACAAATCCGACTTGAAAGCTAATGGAAAAAGAATAAATAATATATTAATGAACTTGAACTTTAGTTGAAATTACATTGAAACATTTAACGAGAAGGTTCGGTTGTTACTCGGGTTACCGGTTAATTTGTTAACGATTAGAGACTCGTACTTAATTGATAATTAAAAATAAAATAATATTATTTTATTGGGCTTTTAAATAACTAAACCAATATTAAATAGAAACAAGACAGTTTTTAATTCAAGATTTCAGTTTATAAAAAATGAATTGATAATAAAGTTTATAATAATATTATTAATGTTAAAGATAGAAATGATAATGTTGATTTTAAAATATGTTATATATATATAAGATAATGATGATGATATATAAATATACCACCACTCAAGGATTGTTGTTAAAACTAATAATAGTAATAATACTAACAAATATAATAATAATTACTTTTGTTGTTGATTACATTATTAATAGATTTGAATTTTACTAATAATAATAATTTTTATTATAATATTATATATGCCATATTAATGATAATAACTTACTTATAACATTTTAATAATAATAATAGTATTAGTGATAAACATATAACTCGGGTAACAATGACGTTAAATGGTAACTAGGCCCGACATGGGTTTCGGTTCGATAAAACAAGTAGATAATATTTGTATCCAAAAGTAATAATATTCATAGAGATTAATAATAATAATAATAATAATAATAATAATAATAATAATAATAATAATAATTTGCTTTATTAATAGTTAATAATAACATTATTAAGTAGTATTGACAATAATGATACCATACTAAATTTCGGTTCGGTTTCTAAACGATTTCACAAAATGAATATAATAATATTATTGCTAGTAATTTATGATAAAAAAATATGATTTTGACGAGTAATAATAATATGATATTTAATAATAATAATAACCACTTTATTATTTATAATAATAATGATAATAATAATAAAAATTATCTTGTTAATAATAATAATAATAATTTTGATAATAAATATGATGTTAATAATAATAATAATAATATTAACTTGGATAATTTTGTTAATAAAACAAACTGAAGCCTAACTATATTTACCTATTAGATGTTCACGAGTCTTCGGAGATGAAGGTTGCCGGAGACGTGGTGGGTCACCACCACCAGCCTTCCTACCCTTTCGCCGGAGTCCATTTCGGCTGCCGGAGGCGCGCCGGAAAATGGAATAGAGAGAGAGAGAGGGAGACGGAGAGAGAGAGATAGAGGCAGAGAGAGAGAGAGAGAGAGACAGTGGTACACCGGTGGCCGGTTTTCCGGTCACCGGAAAAACAAGTAGAGAGAGAGAGAGAGAGATATCGGCCGGAAAAACACGGGGGAAGGGAGAGGGGGCTGGGACGGCCGAAAGTGAGGTGTTCGGTGGTGGTGTCGGAGAAAAGGGGAGGTGGGTAGCCGGAGGTCGCTGGAACTTCGAGGTCGCCGGAAATCGGCGCCGGAAAACGGCAGGGGGGGTGGCGGCTGGAATGATAATGTTAGGGTTAGGTTTATTTTGTGTTTATATATATATCACATATTTACAATAAAAACCCTCCAAGTTTCAATCATGGTTTAAAATGAGTTTAAAGGTTTCCAAAGCTTATAACAACTTTACAAAACTCAATTTGAACCCTTTATGTTTTTCTTAACGACACTATAATGTGACAAACATCGATTTATTTATGATCGAGGTCTATAATAATTAAATAAGGTTCTAAAAAAATGTTAGTGCACGGTTTTGCGTCTCGAGTCTTTGTATTTATCTTTAACGTATTTGTCGTTTTGATTAATGTAATAAAATATTATTGTTTTAAGTTAGTTCGTTATATGTAAGGTCTAGTTCGCTAAGGATGTTTAGCGAACTAAGACTTAAGTTAGTTTCCTCCTGATTCGTTAAGGATGTTTAACGAATCAGGAGATGTTTCGTTATGATTTTTTAGCTATTTATGTATGTAACGAAGTAATGTCTAGTTCGTTAGGGAATGTTAGCGAACTAGACCTACCTTCTATTTATAGTGAACTATGTTCACATTTTATCTAAGTTTCGAGATTTTAATTAACAAACTCCTGTCCGATCTCTCTCTCAATCTTCATATTAATATTATTATTAACATACACATATATATATATATATATATATATATATATATATATATATATATATATATATATATAACATATTAACTATAGATCAATGGCCATGATGAGCTAGATCCATATTTAGGTTAATCGAGAATCAACTCAGATCTTAGATCTGTGTTAATAAGGGTAAACCTGAGATCAAACAAGTGGTATCAGAGCGCGTGGCTGCTCTCGGTGCATTGATTAAGGTATAAATCTGAGTTTTTCGTGTTCTTCGTGTTCTTCGGGTTTTGGTCAGATCTGGAGTAAATTAATGTGTTATTGGTGGATTTGATGGTGAATTCGTGTTTATTGATGGAAGATGAAGCTTCCTGTGTAATTTGGTGTTAAGTTATGGTGTATTGAGTGATTCACCATGGAAGAGCATGTTAACTTTTGATTCGGTTTATGATGATTTAGTGATTGTTAAGTTAATTGGATGATGGATTTGTGATTATAATTGAAATCCACATGTTTCTGTGGATTTTGGTGATTAATTATGGTGTATTGAAGGTTTTGTCATGAAAGAGCATGGTTTCGGGTTGATTTATTTGGTGATAATTCAGTGAGTGTTAAGTTATACTGATTATGGATTCGGAATTGTGATGAAAAACCGAGTATTCGTGGTGATTTTCGTGATATATTATGGTGTTTTGATGATTTCACCATGGATGAAGCTTGAAAATCCAGATTCCGGCCAGATCTACTTTTTCCGGCCACTGTAACTGATTTTTCCGGCAAATCACGTTTTTCCGGCGAGCAGTTCAAATCTAACAAACTAATTCGTTATATTACTGTAGATGATTCGTTATGGAAAATTTAATGAATTAAGTTAATTCGTTAAGGTAATTCATTAAAGTAATGATAATGAATCAAGGTGATTCGTTAAGGAGATTCGTTAAGTTAAATTGTAAGGCCTCGTTACCGGTAGCCATACTTTGGTGTTGGATTTACTCATAAACGCAGTTCTAAATATCAGAGTTAATTAAAACTTTACGCGGAATATAAAACTTCAACCATAATATCTTACATAACCTTCAAATCTTGTCTTATAAAACATTCATAGTCATTTAAAACAAAACATAATCTTTAAAACATCACAACATTTCTTCGAGATGCCAGTATCTTCGATTCCATGCCATGTGTCTTCAATCACGCGAGCTGCCTCAACCTATTTGCCTGCGTGCATACTAAAAGTCATCTACGCTGAGTGAGTTCTAGTTAATCACATAACTTACTTTACATACACATATACGTGCCCGTAGGTACGCATTACATACTTAACCTCTCCATCATTCTTTTATACACATACATAACTAACCTTACGTTATAAAGAGCATTCGCCCTACATACCTCGGATATTATTAGGGTCCGGTACAATCCATCCTCGGATATTATTAGGGTCCGGTACCCTCCATCCTCGGATATTATTAGGGTCCGGTCACCCTTCATCCCCGGATATTATTAGGTTTCGGTCACCCTTCATCCTCGGATATTATTAGGGTCCGGTACCCTTTCTTCCATACCTTTATAACATACTTTTCTATATACATAATCGTAAGTTTCGTACGTACATACATCAATCATTCTTCATCTTACATCATACATATAACATCAACCATTTCCTGACAGTACATGCAATTCCGAAGATCGTTCATGTACCGAAAAGAAATCATTCATACATTTCACATAATACATATATTGCATACACTTATCACTTAGGATAAGCGTATTAACTAATCACATCGAGTATGCACACAGCCCCGAAAACATAACAATGAATGGGGCTAGAAACTCACCTGAAGTCGGTTACGTTCACCGTTAATAGTTATTCCTTTCTTCAGTTGGGCACGACTAACTGTATAACAATCACACGTATCAATTATTTATCACTACCCATATCACGTTTCTAGTCTAATTATAACCCTCAACGGACGAGGGTCCGGGGGCAGCGCCCCTGGAAGCGGGTCTAGGGGCGGCAGCCCCTAGCAGGGTCCAAGGGGCAGAGCCCGTGGCTAGGGTCGAGCTGTCTTAACACATTTTCCATTAGAATTTTGGATCATTATTTAATTTTCTAGATAAAATTTCAAGGGCTTCTTTGTAATTAAATCATTCTTTTCAAGTCTAGGGACTGTTCTGTCATTCTATCAAACTTCTGGTTCGTTACTTGGTTCTTAACGAATGGTGTTATCTTAACGAACTGATCCATGCAGCGAAGTGAACCCTTTAACGAACTGGTTATTAAGCGAACTGGATCTTATAACGAATCAGTCCATAACGAACCAGTCCTGGTAACGAATTGTTCCATCCAATTCGTTATCTTTTCTAACGAATGACTATAACGAATTCGTTATCTTTTCCTTAGCGAATCAACTTAACGAATTGAACACGAACTGTAGCTAGTTCATTATGTTCCCATAGACGAAACAGCTAGCGAATTACCTTTAATTCGTTAAATTCCCATAGCGAACTAGGGTTAGGTCAGGGAATGTCAGAACATTCCCTGACATCCTCGTATTAACTTTTCCGGCGCCGCCGCCGGAAAACCGCGAACACGTCGGAAAAACGAGTTTTAACTCGTTTTTCACCGTTTTTCGTCCCGTTCGATCCAGATCTGAGCTAGGGTGACCCCTAAGCTCATCATAGGTTCGGTTTATACCCGATTCCACCCGGATCTCATGACTTAAACGGTTTAACGGTGTCGGCTCGCCGTTTTGTGACTATATCTAACGGGTTAAGCTCATACAATATTTAACTATCATTACCTCGGATCGGTGCTCGGATTTTTTTCTTGGTTTCGGCTAGAGAAGGAGAGAACTAGAGGGAGATCTTAAGTGTGTGTTTTGGTGGTGTATGGAATATGTGTGAATGAGGATTAAATGGAGATTAAGGGTTTATATATTTATGGATCATGGGCTTAAGCCCATGGTCTTTCCTTCTTTCTTTCATAACCCAAGTCCATAACCCATATCCATTTAACCAACACAAGCCCAACTCATATTCTATTTATTTAAACCGATAACGACCCACTATAAGATAGACGAAATTTATTTTATTATTATAATCAAAAGTAGGATGCTACATAAATATAACGAATTAAGGTGATTCATTACGATAATTCGTTAAGTTAAAAGTAACGAATTAAGGTGATTTGTTATATTAACGAAATGGAATTCTTAACGAATGGGAGGTCATTCGTGTAACTGTTATAACGAATTGGAGTTGGTAATTTATAACGAATTGAGTTAATTCGTTAGGTGTGTAACGAATCGGAGATTAAGTTAACGAAGGGCGAGCACGAACTAAGATTGGATATTTATAACGAATGGAGAGTTGATTCGTTAAAAAAAGAGTAAAATGGCGGGAAAAATTTTTTTGCGCAAATTTTTTCCTGAATGCTCCTCGTAAGTGAGATTTTATTTTTGAAAATTTTGGCGTTAATATTTATTTTTCAAAAAATTTCGATGAATTTTGGCGGGAAAATCGGGAAAATTTTTCTTAATTGAAATTTTTCTGTGATGTTCCTAATGTATTGGGTACTCTTCTCTCAAATTTTGGTAATATATTTTCCGGCTGACTGTTCATGCGTTTCGACTGGCTGAGGGGGAGACCGCAAGTAATTTAAGGAAGAGTTTGTTTGTGAATTTTGGAGATTATTCAAGACCTTGCCGAATTTGTCAAGAAAAAGGGGGAGATAAAACTTTTATTTGAGTTTATTTTCCTATGTTTGGAAGGTTTCTTGTAAAATTACTGCATTTCGGGTTGTAATTCATGCTTGATAAGCTACGTTTGACTGAGTTCAAGACTGCAGTTGTTCTTCGATTGGTGATTAATTTGTTCAAAGATTGAAACCTGACTATGTGGGATACGAGTGTCTGTTCGTTTACTTCTTTCTGAGGGACTTGATCCTGACTATGTTGGCTATGAGTATACGGTGGATTACTTCTGTTGAGGGGGACGATTCTCGAATGGGTTGATCTTATTGAAGAATATACGAGTCTTGTCATTATATTGAAGAATTTGATCATTTGGGGTTTATTAATGGAGGTTGGAACTCTGAATCATATGCCCAAACATTAGTGCATCTTCGCGAACGAGATGTGGAAGAGCTTCAAAGAGTTATTTGTGATCAACGTTATCAAGAGAGGGAAAACCGAAATGAAAGATGTTGAATGATCGAGTTGTTCATGAAGATGTGTGACGAGTTTAAACGTAAAGATATGTTTTCTTTACCGGTGTTGACGATAGCTGATGACTTGTTGCTGATCGTTGAAAGATTGAACCATATCATACGCCAATGGATGATCGGGATGATTTCCAAGAGTTGCTCACTTTGAGGGGGAGATCTGATTTGAGAAGCTACAAGTTATTGGTTTGCTGAAAAAGATTTAAAGATTGTCTGTCCGCACAAGCCCGAAAATCACCAGTCAAGGGGGAGTCTGTTAGTTCATGGTTTGTGACTGGTGATTTGCAGTTAAAGTATTCAAGGATAAAGTAATCGATAGCTACGGAAAAGGGGGAGTCTGTTAGTGCACGGTTTCGGTGTCCGTAGCGATCGAATAAGTTATAGGCGGTTTAGTCTTTGTATTTAATGTATATTGTAAAATAGCCTATAAATAGGGAGCTCATGCTCATAATTTAGTAGAGAACTTGTACATAGTTTAAGTTATTCTCTCCATAACTTATCTCCACCATAATGTATTTACTCCATATTTATCAATAAAGTATCATATTTAAAGTATCGATTTCGTGTTGATGTATCGTATTAGTGGCTAGATCTTGGTCTCTATGACGTTCTCTCAATTGATTGTGATCATGCATGAACTATTTTGAAATTGAAAACTTTGAGAAGCATTAACATTTTATATCACAAAAACCCAAAAATAAAAAAGATCATTAAAAAAAACGTAAAAACAAAAAAAAATTAAAAAAACCAAAAATATTATTTATCATCCCGGTATATATATATATATATATATAGGGTGAATATCATTTAAGAACTATCAATTTTTATTAGAACTTTAAGAACTCATCTTAACCATCCAAATTTTGATCAATGGTTAAAAATAGTAATGGCATATATGTAGTTAAATAGAATACTATGTGTGACATTCGTCAATTTCGGGTCACTTTTGTTATGTAAACCCGACCCGTTTGTAACCCGAACATTTAAAATATATAAAATATTGGATTTTGTCATTTAAAATATATAAAATATATAAAATAATGAATTTTTATATTATGCATTGTTGACCATTTAAACATACCCATTTCCATGCAAACCATAAAAGAATCTTTATACCCACCCCTTCACTCCTTCCCTATATATACACACCCATATTCTTCATTGTACTCTTGCAACATCTCCAAATTCTCTCTCAAACTCCATAGATTCAAGGTTGTTATTTTCTTATTGTTCTTGAATGTTTGACTTCCAAATGTCAAACTAAGTTTAATCTTTCTTTCTAATTTGTTCATCCAACTTTACTAATACTTGTTTATGGTGGCACAACATATATATAATATACACCTCTTGTTACCTTTGGTAGTTGCTTCTCCGGCTCCGAACGGTGAGGTTTCAGACCTTGTAAGGCAAGGCTTCATGGAGGACCTACGTGGTCCTTGTTATGTATTTTCCGCATCTAACACTCTAACATTATTATTGCTTACTAACCATGCTTAACTTATGCTCATTTTATTTTTTTAGTCACATTTACAAGTCTTGGGGTATGTGGAGACCATCTATGAACTCATTGTGAGATGGAAACCGAACCAAACCGAACTTTTGTTAAAAAGACTTGTTGACTTTTTAGTTGTAGAACTTAAATATTTTTATTTGTACATTATATAAGATCTATGATATATGGGTATGTGGAATCTATCTATGAACTTGTTGTGAGATGGAAACCGAACCGATTCGATTTTTACTCGCTTAAGACACACAAGTGTGTTTTTAGCTATCAAGACTTGTATATTTCCTTCAAAATAGTTTACAAACTGATTTTAATTATTTTCTTAAGTACATGGAAATGTTGGATCCAACTTGATCTCATAACAAAGTTGGACCGACAAAACCGAACACTCGCTTAACGTACGTTGTTAGTTCTAAAACAATAGATCTACATACTTGGTTAAGTATTACTATATTTTAATGAGTTATCTCATAACAATTAATATTTTGGAAAGTTGACTTTGGGTTTGACCATTTGTCAAGACCCGAACCAACAACCCGAACACTCGTTAAAGACCCGTTTTAGTATCTTTATCCCAAAGGAACTTGCAATTTAGCATTTTTCCCACCTTATTACTTAACATAGGTTAAGTAAATATTAAGGTTAGATACTTTAACCCGGTTTCGAGCAAACTAACATTTTTAAAGGGTTATTATTATAAATTCTTAAATAGTTACATTTTAAACCTTAAACTTTAATTGTTTACTTTTTGCAACAATTTTTTATTTAAAGATCTTCAAGACAACCTTTCTAAATCCAAGACTTTCTTTTATTTAGGCTTTATACGTTAAACCCGTCGTTCTGGCAAATCTCCAAATTATCAATTTTTCAAGTTTATTACTTGACGTGAGTACATTCATCCCCCGTTTTCTATCTTTTATTTTTGGGATGACATTTCATACTTATTCAAATTAAATGCTTTATATTTGAGTCTTAAACCACAAACGTTATTGTATACTTTACTTAAATAAATGCTCGATTTGGTGTTCTATGCTTACATGATTATATGCTTATGTGTTTACCGCTTTTGGAGGGTTGAATCATAAATCCGTGAACTATATGGTATTCTCTTATAGCACGATGCCATTAATGTATTCTTATTAACGACCTCATGAAATCCGAATCTATTTGGTATCCTCTTATAGACGGTGCCGCTAATGTATTCTTATTAGCGACTTCATATTATCCAAATTATTGCTATTTATTTGTTATTTTGTATACAAGATTGTGGCTTTTCTTATTATATACATATTTTTCAAAATCTATGAATTGTTCACCAACCTTTGTGTTGATAAACTTTATTTTATGAAATGTTACAGGTTTGCATCTAGGTTGATTATGGAGTTGGAGAAGAAAACGTCACAAATACCTCTAGGATATTAACAAAATGAACAATATTTGATTTGCTATATTTTGTTATATTTTGTTGTATTTGTCTTATGAATATTGTTATGTGACATTTTCGATGTTATGATATGAAATGAGTTTGTTAAATATTGTCGCTTTAAATAGTGTCATGCGCTTATGAGAAATCGTTGCACCCCGGCATGTTCCGTCGCCTTTGATCGGGGTGCGAAACTATGGGTAATAACTAAATAAATAAAAAGGTATTTAATCCCTGGATATCCATTTATAGAGATGAAAACTATTCTCTTTCTAAAATTTTCCTATAATCTCTCAAATCTCTCTCCTAGGTTAGGTTTAATCCCTGGATATCCATTTATGATTTCTACCTTTTCTTCCCAATTTTAAATCATTAACATGAACGATATAGTTTTGGTTCATGTTTTTATTTTTCTTTCTATGGCTTGTCAATTGATTTTAGTTTTCATGAAAATTAGTTTTTATGACTTTATTCCTCGAGGATTAGCAGCAATTAAGATTTTCTATATTAGTCTCTTTTTTATATCATTTTTATCTCTAATAAAGATAAATTACTGTAATTAGATTTTTTATAGTAATTGATAATGCAAAAATTCATACCAGGTAATCATCAAACCAAGGTTTTTTACTTTATCTTTTACATAATGCTTTTATATGATTTAATATTAATGCTTTTTCGCTTGTAAACAATTTGTAAATTAGTCATCACTTGACCAGTTTGAAGATTTATATATATATGTAAATAGAAAATCAATTGTAAAATGATAATCAATACAAACATTTGTATTAGATGATCAGCTTGAAACTTGGATGTTGAGTATGAAGATTTACAAATATTTAAATAAATGGTTAATATGAATAAAATGATGAACAATATTTAAGTTTACAATATATGAACAAATTGATAAACAATATGTAAGTTTACATAAATGTAAATAGTATACTTACTGTAAAATATCTTTAAATATTATTAAAGCAATACAATGTGGACACATGACCTTCATCCAGACTGTTCACATGTGCAATCCAGTCATCAAGTTACCATTTTCATAATGTCTAATATTGTGCCACGTGTCCTGCTCTCCAAACACCAAAAATGACAAAACAATTTTATTTTTCACAAAAAAATGGTTGCAGCCACCGATTCTCTCTCTAATCTCCTCATCATTATACGAACTTTAATTCCGCCGGTGAGATCTACAATCAATTCCACCACTTATATTCATTGTAACTTCCCGATGAATATACGAATCTTACATCCGTCGATCCGATTCACCATGGAACCTCTAGATTGTTTACCAATAATACGAGCCCTAATTCTGCCGTTCGGATGCGTGCCTATTGGA
The DNA here is from genome assembly GCF_021521415.1 of Bidens hawaiensis. Classification (NCBI taxonomy): domain Eukaryota; kingdom Viridiplantae; phylum Streptophyta; class Magnoliopsida; order Asterales; family Asteraceae; genus Bidens; species Bidens hawaiensis. Next base: position 11,855 of record NW_027492311.1, on the reverse strand, counting down.
GACATCAAAATCCTTGAAATTGATTCTCCGATGATTATATTCAAGGTAACGAGCAATCCAATTTTGCAGTTACAATATTTTATTTTACTTTTTTTAATTAGTTCCGGCCAATCTGTTATACATATATTTGTTGATACTGACTTTTCCGGTCAATTAATTTTTTTTGTTTATTTATTTTATGTACTTTAAATTTTCCTATTTCTGGATAATTTTATGAAATGTTGTATTGTTTTTTCTTAATTTAATTTTAATAAGTTAATTAAAAATCCTTCAATACTTTATCCGACCTATTTCTGTTTTTTTATTTAAAATTAGTAATTGTTTTGTTTGTTCAAGTATTATAATTTTCCGGTTAACATGTTCTTATAGTTTTGTTATTCAAAACTTGATATTTTAATTTCCGGCTAATATCCGTTCAATTTATTATGGCGGTCATTTTTATATTGTGTTTTTATATTTAAATTTCAGTATTTTACATCCGACCAATCTCTGTTTATATTTCTGTTTAATTTAAAATTGTTTTCTTTGTCCAATTATTAATATATTCTGGCTATCCTGTTTTTATAGTTTTGTTCTGCAAATCTTTATATCTGATTTCACGCCAATTTCCGTTTTGGTTTTTTTTCCGGCCAGTTTATTTTTAGTTTAAACAAATAACAGAAACTTTAAATAGTTTTAGTAACCTTTCAAAATAATAATTGTGAAATTTTAATTTTGTTAAGACAATAAGTTTAGTAAGTTTTGAAATAATAATTGTGATTTTTCAAAACAAACAATATTTTTTCAAAATGAAATAATAACATAATTAAGTAAAAAAATTATGATTTCCTTCATTTTTCCGTTTACCATAAAATAATCCTAAATTAAGGAATATATTTTGAAATATTTTCAAAAAACCCGTTTCATTGTGAAATCTTAATTTAATTTTGTTAAGATTATAAGTTTAGTAAGTTTTGAAATAATAATTGTGATTTTTTTAAAACAAACAATTTATTTTCAATTGACAATAATAACAATAATTAAGTAAAGAATATATGATTTCATTGACTTTTTCCGTTAACCATAAAATAATCTTAAATTAAGGAATATATTTTTGAATATTTTCAATAAACCCGTTTCATTATGTTAATAATGAAAAAGTTACCTTAAATTTATAAATATAATAAATCTGTTATTTTTGGAATAAGTATACCTACAATAAACCACTAAAATTTGTTTCATTTTTTATTTAGAAACTTTCTAAACATAATATGTTTACCATAATTTATAGTTTATACATTCTGCTATATAAATACCTAGGTAATCATATAAGCCATTATCATAGTGTTCATAACTAAAAATTCTCCAACAATGTAAGCTCATCCCTTTTTATTCATTTTGTTTATGTTTCAAATAATTTCTTCTAATCTTTTATATTTTTATTTTATTCATAGGTCAGTGGAAGATCAAAAATTTACCATGTTTAATGAAATTGATGTTCTAAAAACATCACCATCAACTCTGAAGGTTAGAGTTTTAAGAATGTGGAGCATAAAAGACAACAAAAATGTGAATGAGGATTTTCTGATCGAGATGGTGCTCATGGATGAAAATGTACTTATTTAATATATTGTTTTACTTTATTGTTTTACTTAAAGATTTTAATTCTCATATATATTTTTTGCTTTAATGACAGGAGAATCGAATCCAAGCAACAGTTTACAAACAGAATATCTACAGATTCAAAAGATTCCTCAAGGAAAGCTCAACTCTGACTATAGTTAACCTGAGCGTTGGTTTAAATGGATCGAACTACCGTGTGATTGACTGTCCCAACAAATTGGTGTTGGGACCAAACACACATGTGAATTCATGTCAGGAGTTTGATGGTCGTCTGTTTGGTTTTAAGATGATTTCTTTTGAATCACTAATCAATAAAGATATTTTTTTGAAATCGACAGTTGGTATAAAATAATTTTTTGACATGCAAATATATAGATTTATAGTTTTAGTCTTAGATTTCCATTAAATCTGTTAATAAATTATTTATTTATTTTTCTTTGTGTTAGATATTATTGGTCATGTGGTTCATGTGTTCAAGAACAATGCTTCAAACGTCAAGGACAAAAACAAGCGTACAATGGAGATATGTGATTTACGGTATTACTATTACACCTAACATTTGATTACATATTTAGGTTAATAAACTTTATACTTATGACTGTTTGTAACGCTTCTGTAATTTCAGTGGAAACTGTGTGTATCTCATACTATGGGATCATTATGTGTCTGAGCTCTCCAAATATGTAATTGAACATTTTGATGAAGGCCATGCGATAGTTATACTGCAGTTTGGTAGGGTTAAGTATTACACCGGTTCTGATGGTAAAGGTAACTATGTATACTGTTTTTAACTTTCTTGTGTTTTAACATGTCACTAACTTAAACTAATGTGTCGTTTTATAATTTTCCTTTTTTTAGAGAAAGTTTATGTGTCGAATTCTTTTGGATCTAATGTTAGCCGTTTCTTTATAAACGACTATTTATTTGAGATTGAAGAATACAAAAACAGGTATATTATTAAACCAATATTGTTTTCATTTATGTATTAAGTTTGTAAATTTCATATTATATTACTTATTCCTAAATTCATTAAATATTAAATTTTGTAGTTTGGTGGATCTGCTAAATGCCAATGATGTTTCTATTCGTAAACCGATTCCGGTGAAGATGCTGTCGTCTGTTGATGATGAGTTTTTGAGAGCAACAGATTTTTTTAACATCGGTGATATTTGTACCATTATATCTGTAAGTTAATTATTACAATCTTTATTTTATCCTAATTATCTTTCAACCCTAATTGAATATTTATTAAGTCCTGTTGTACTATAATGCAGCCTAAAAGTATCATTATCCTTGGTACAATTAAGGCAATCTGCCCAGATACGGAATGGTATTACATTGGGTGTAATACTTGTAGCCGTAAGCTCATGGAAAATAATGGTGAAGGTGGAAAGGAGTATGAATGCAAAACAGTAAGATGCAATGTTTTAGGTGTTATCCCTACACCTAGGTATTTATTCAATTCAAATTCAAATGTCTAATTAGTGCATTGTAAAAGTATATGTTTTTCTTTCAATTTACCTATTTATACACTTTTCTAGGTTCAAGATCAAAATAAGGGTACAGGATTCCACTGGAGTTGTGTCGTTGACTCTTTTTGATAGAGATGCTAAAATGTTGACTAAGAAAACAGCTAAAGAATTGATTGATTCTCAAAATGAGGTTTGTTTACAAGTAAAATACTTTTTTAATTGTAACAGTCATCTATATAAGAGATGGTAAGTTTAACAATGATTAATATTATATTTGTTTCTTTGCCGTCTAATTTATTACAGAATAAGGTGGAAAATGGTGGATTCCCTGCTGAATTGGATTCTCTCTTAGAAAAGATATTCGCTTTTAAGGTAGATGTTGCAGATTTCAACTTCAGAAACAATGTCGAGGACTATGGTATTAACAAGCTTACTGATGACACCAATATTATCACAGAGTTACAGAAAATGCTTGATGTTCGTTTGGTAATAGCATAATCTGAAATTTTTTTTATTAAATTATATTTCATAATTATTTCTACTGACATATGTTGATTCCATTTTTGTCTTATCAGTAATCAGATTCTAATTCTTTAACGTCTAGAGCATCTATTTCTGAATTCCAGTCATTCGGTTCTGTTTCTGTTAAGGTATGGATATTTTTTTAATATATTAGTTCAAACTTATAAATATAGTTAACAGAAAGATGTGAAACATGATTGTGTATTCGCTCTTACTTTTTTAATAACAGCTTTCTGAATTTGGAGATAATCAAACTCCAAGTTCAAAAGTTGAGGCTCGGGATTTGGCAACTGATACAAAGGAACGTCAACGTCTTCTGACGATAAACTTAAGAGAAAACTAGTTGAAGTTTTTGAAGTTGACGATGATGCTAGCATGTCGTCCACTAAGTTGAAGTCTAAGAATATCGAAGAGATGGGAACCACCAGTCAATCAGGCGAAGGAGCAGCCCTTTTAATTCCTAAAGTGGAGAAGGAATCTAAGTGAACATTTTCATTTATGTAGGTTTACACTTATGTTAAGCCTTTTTGAGATATTTGGATATTTTATGTTTGGTTTTTCTCTTTTATTTTTTTAAATGATTGTTTTTGAATGTTTGTTGAGATGAACAATATATTTTCCATTGGTTGAGTGATCATACTTAAGTTTTTATTTAACTTTATTAAATTAATGTTTAGTTGTTGTAGGTCTGACTTTGAAAACAACATAAGTTTATATTAGTTTATTAACATGTTTTATATTTTTCTTGTATAAATTTAATCTAAAACAACATAAGTATAAAGTTTTATCCTACTCTATTATATTTTATTTTATCTATACCATCATATGTTTCATATGCATTATATAACTTATCAGTTGACTATATTATAAACTAAATAAAAAAATATGTTTAATGTTCATAAATATTGTAAAACCCTGGTGTGAAATTCCACTCTTTTTAAATAATTAATGTTACATTTTATTTGTGAAATTCTACTTTATCTAAATAGTTTTTGTTTTTCAACTTTTGTAATTTTCTGATACAACTGTTTCGTTTTATTTTTTGTATTACAAATGTATAGTATATTTTTAAAAACATTTTTATAATAATAAACTAAAGGTTACAATTAATAAAAATGTTATTTAATAATTATTTCTAACATGTATTCATCAAGCCTGGTGTGAAATTGTACTTTATTTAAATAATCATGTTACATTTTATTTATAAAAATTTATTTATGTATAAAATAAATTTAAGACAACGTTTTTAATATAACAATAAAATAGTTTATGTTTTTCAACTTTTGTAATTTTCTGATACAACTTTTTCGTTTTATTTTTTGTATTACAAATGTGTAGTATATTTTTAAAATATTTTTTATAATAATAAACTAAAGGTTACAATTAATAAAAATGTTATTTAATAATTATTTCTAACATATATTCATCAATATCTTTATATCAAATTGATTTCAAAATCATAATTTGGTAGCAAATCAGTAATAGAAATTATTTATTAAATTATATAAATTTTGTTATAGATATTTGCTAATTTTATAAAGTTTTAACATGATCCAATAGAAAAAGTCCATTCCATTAGGCCCATACCAATATTTTCTGTACACAACTTTTTAAAATAAACGACTCTTCGTTTATTAATGTTAATTATCCTCCTAAATTATTTTACCTCGATTTTTCTGGAAATTCCTGCCATTGTTACCGAAGATTGACTCAAGTTTTAGAAAAGCTTCCTCTTCTTCTTTGATATAGATCTCAATCAATGGAGAATGTAAGTACTATACTGTGATCTACTTTAATTTGTTAATATTCTTACTTAATATTGTTCTAATCGTTTTAGCCCTAATTTATATTAACCGAAGATGATTTTTAGTCACAATCTTTAATGTTGTTTTGTATGGTTTTGTCATAACATTTAGCTTTTCTATTTAGTTCGTCTTCAACTAAATTATAAACTGATTATACGCTTTGTGCATGCTTGAGGGTGTTAACTATAATATTAGTATTTTAAACATCGATTATTTTGTTATAAGTTTGGAGATAACAAGTTATTGTTTTTTGATTCTTAGTTTATTATTGTTATGTGTCAATGTATTTGCTTTGTTAAGATTTTGGCATAAACATGTTCTTATAGTGATAATTAAAATTTTAAAATAATCATATAATTATCAATGACAATATATGTATATATAATTGACAATAATAACATAACAGTTAGTGTCTTTAACATTTTTTTATTAACTCATATTAAATTGTAAATAAACAGAATGTTATTCCTGCGGTTTGCATTTTCTATCACAATGTAAACAGAGAGACGGTATGTATTGTAAACTCTTTAATTATGTTTCAATTACTGTATTATACTTTAACTACAACATAAAATTTATTTTAGACACTTCCAGCTGTATTTTGTCAAGAGATTTTTGAACCAGGTGCTAATATGCACCCGGTTGTTTTATATCACAAAGACAAAGATTGGTTTGTTGAAGTTGAATTCATAAACGGACGTTATGTTTTTCAAAATGGGTGGGCCCAATTTGTTGTAGACAATCGGTTGATGTTCGGAGATGTCTTGGTTTTTTCTCTAATTGACCAAAATGAATGGACATTCGTTTACGTTAGAGATCATCCAGTTCATGACGACATGGTTGTTGATGCTGTCGTTCGTTACCCTACTCTTAAATATCTTGTAAGTAACGGTGTAAATGAGTTATTAAATATTGAACAAACCTTTTACTCATATAAGAGATGATTAAATTTTGTTATACTATTTTTTTATTTTTTTATATGTTTGTAGCCATTGAGAGATGATCAGGTTAGATGCTACTTTAGTTTACAGCCAGGACAGTATGATCATATCATTGTTGAGGCTGTTGATGGATTTAAATGGAATCTATACATTCAGTGCGTCAAACTTACTACTCCGAGATTTGGTATTATTGGTGAGTGGGATGACCTGTCCAAGCATTGTAAGCTTGCTGTTAATAATTATTTGGTGTTTCAACGTCTTCAAGGTACGTGGACGTTTAGAATGTATGTTTTTGATAACCGTGGTATCGAACGTGTAAATTTTAACGATGATTTGGTATACACCGGTCCAAATCTACATCCCGAACTCGGTTATGTTCCAATGGTTATCGAGATTGAAAGTGATGACGAATCTCAACCTCACAACGTTGATGAAGGTATTTTTATTAATTTTTTATATCTTCTATATTTGTGTACACTTTAGTTAGTAATTACTTTATAACTTATATAATGTGTATTTTTAGGAATCGATGTTGCTATCGAAGATGATGTTGGTATGTTAGACGTTGATGAGCCGGTGTTGGATATTATTGTTCCTCGGGTTCATGAAGATAACATTTTGGAAGTGATAGTATGGGATAGGCTGGTAAGTAAACTGATTTTATACAAATACTTTAATTTCATATGATGGATGTTCAAACAAATAACTTTGTAATTCTACTTTTATTTATAGTGTTTGCCGGTTAAGTTTGCACGGAACAATAACTTGGATTACGAATCAGATTTGGTTTTAATAAATCCAAATGGTGTTGATGTCTCCACTGAAATTGCTATTGAACTGAATGGCAATAATGAGAGGTATAGGGTTTGAAATTGGAGTGGCACATTGGTGGTTTTCGAGTACAACGAGGCTACTCATTCGTTGATACTCACTGATGTTCTTGGTTGATGTTGAAGTTGATAATGGATTGTTAAATACATTAGGGTTTAAACACTACCATTTTGCTAACAGGTTCTATATGTATTCTGTTAGGTTTACTTATGTTAATTATCCTACTTATTTTGTTAGATTTAATATGTATGGTTTGTACTACTAATTATCACTTTATGTTATGGTTTTTAGGTTATAATTATAAGTTCATTGTCATTAGTTGTCTTGTATGTATCTTTTATAAGTATACACATGTATATTTTTAAGAATTATTACCTACAACTAATATTGTCAGAAGTTCATTAGGAAACAACTATATACAACCTAAACTTGAATGCTATAAATTAATTATTTCATACAATAAATCCTATATAATTATCTGTGCTATAAAATATTTAATTTAAAAATGATTTTAAATTATTAAATACGAATACGTATATGTTATTTGTTTTTATGATTACTAATTAAATTAACTATATTATCGTTAAATTTATTACCATACATTAAATGCAGGAATATTTTTTATTTTAGTCCTCATATTTCAAATTTACTATTATCATATTTCATCCAAAAATAAACAAATCCTAATATTATGATAATTATTGTTTCCATTCAAAGAATATATTATAAATTTTTGGTGTATATATACTTTGTCACTTTTCATTATAAATAAACTTCTTCAACATCATAACTTAATTTTCGTTCCTTTATACATGTTCTTTATAAACCAACCAAATAATTGATTTTGTAAGTGTTTTCTACATTCTATAATTTTGTTCTGAAAATTTTCTGTGTAACTTTTTAAGCATGTCATAGGTTTATGTTTGGCCGAAAACATACATTGTTTATATTTAAACAATAATTTCCGATTTGATTTTGCGTTGTCAAATACCCATTTTAAAGTTTTGTTAATTTCAATTTCATTTATAATTAAATAATGTGCGGATTTTGATGTTTATACAAATTCAAATATATAGATATATAAAATTGATTCTTAAGAAAGCAGTTGTTAAATATTTGTTTTTTCTGATTTGTGTTTATAATTTTATTGTTTAAGATTTTCCGTTATTGTTCAATAATATTATTTTCATTTTGAGTTATAATATTTTATGGTCTTTTGAAGCTTTAATTTATAAGACTTTATTTTCGTATGTTATGGTTCAGTAAACTTTGCTTAACACAACTTTGAGGATTGATATCTATATTTTTGGAAGATGTCTACAACCAAAAAGAAACGAAAAAATGAAGGAGCTTCATCTTCTCAAAATAAGCTAAGTAATAGTGGTAGGTTGAATTATTTTATCTTTTTCTACCCAATTAATGATATTTGAAAAAATTAATTTGTTTTTGAGAAGCAATAATGTTATTATTTTAATTTTTCATTTTTTTAAATGTAGGCCAAAATCAACCTTTACCATTATCTACCATATCCAACAATACAAACTACATCCATTATCAATCAACACCGATTGTCACTCTACCATATCAAGCAAGTATGTAAATTTTATTAAATAATGATTTTCAATTTTAAATCACATTTTAAATAAAATGATATTTGATATTCTTAAATTTAGGTGGTTTTGTTTTACCGCTTAATAGTTACCAAGATAATATAAATCGTTTATCTAATAATACAAATTCTTATCTGCATCTAACCTATTCCTCCTTTAATCCTTGTGTGTAAGGCCCCGTTACCGGTAACCTTACTTTCGTGTTGGATTTACTCATAAACACAGTTCTAAATATCAGAGTTAATTAAAAAACTTTACGCGGAATATAAAACTTTCATAAAACATTACATATCGATTCATAATCATGTCTTAAAACATTCCTCTTGTCTTTCAAAATCAAAACATAACTTATAAAACATATCAGATCTTCAGATGCCAGGCTTTAGTCTTCTGCCATGTGTCCTCCACTCAAGCCAGCTGTCTCAACCTACTCACCTGCGTGCATACTAAAAGTCAGCTACGCTGAGTGAGTTCTAGTTAATCATGCAATACCATTCAATACCTTATTACATACATACGTACTTAACCTCATAACTTTCTTTCATACACACATAAGTACTCATGCCTTCATTCTTACTTACATACTTTCTTTCTTACTTACATACTTTCTTTACATTCATAATCATACGTTTTAAAGAGCATTTCGCCCTATAACCTCACAGATATTATAAGGGTCTGGTCCCTAACATCACAGATATTATAAGGGTCTGGTCCCTAACATCACAGATATTATAAGGGTCTGGTCCCTAACATCACAGATATTATGAGGGTCTGGTCCCTAACATCACAGATATTATTAGGGTCTGGTCCCTAACATCACAGATATTATGAGGGTCTGGTCCCTAACATCACAGATATTATTAGGGTCTGGTCCCTAACATCACAGATATTATTAGGGTCTGGTCCCTTGTTTTCGAATATTAGTAGGGTTCGATTCCCTCTTCGTTACCATACAACCATACATCATACCTCGAGTATTATTAGGGCTCGGTACCCTTTTCGTAACCATACAACCATACAACCGTCATTTCCTTCTTTTATTAACTTTATTACGTTCATACACATAAACATACATATCATACTTGCCATATTTATAACGTTACAACCTGACAGTACGTGCAATATCCGAAGATCGTTCACGTACCATCAAGCAATCATTCATACATATCATACTTACCATATTTATACGTTACAACCTGACAGTACGTGCAATATCCGAAGATCGTTCACGTACCATCAAGCAATCATTCATACATAGCATACTTACCATATTTATAACGTTACAAGCCTGACAGTACGTGCAATATCCGAAGATCGTTCACGTACCATCAAGCAATCATTCATACATATCACATATATCACATATGGCATACACTTATCACTTAGGATAAATGACACATCAAGTATGCACACAGCCCCGAAAACATAACAAGGAATGGGGCTAGAAACTCACCTGAACACGGTTACGTTCACCGTTAATCGTAATCCCTTTCTTCAGCTGTGCACGGCTGACTGTATAACAAGTACACGTATCAAACAACTATCACTACTCATATCATCTTTCCAGTCTTAACTACTACCCACTACAAACGGGGGTCCGGGGGGCAGCGCCCCTGGCAGCGGGGGTTCTAGGGGCGGAAGCCCCTAGCAGGGTCCAAGGGGCAGAGCCCCTGGCTGGGGTTAAGCTGCCAGGTCAGCTTGGAAAAATTTTATTTTCGATAACTGCCTTAACACATTTTCCATTAGGTTTTTAATTTATTTTCTAAACGAACTTCACTTCAGGCGAAGTTAAACCTCGGGCGAACTTGGCTTCAGGCGAAGTTAAACCTTAGGCGAATTGGCTTCAGGCGAAGTTAAACCTTAGGCGAACTTGGCTTCAGGCGAAGTTATCCTTAGGCGAACTTGGCTTCAGGCGAAGTTATCCTTAGGCGAACTTGGCTTCAGGCGAAGTTATCCTTAGGCGAACTTGGCCGTAGGCGAAGTTATCCTTAGGCGAAGTTACGCTTGAAGGCGAAGTTACGCTTGAAGGCGAAGTTCATCAGGCGAACTTAATCTTGCAGGCGAAGTTATCGCGCTGCAGATCTGTTTGCCCATAACTCCTTCGTTTCTTAGCCAAATAACTCGATTTTGGTACCCACGGAATCGTATGATCGGCGCCTACAAATCCCAACCATCAAATCGGCCTAAAATCGACGTTTTAGGGGTCCGATTTGGGCAGTTTGGGTTTCGGTTCCGGTTTAACCCATCCAATCCTAACCATTTACAGTAATAATAGCTTTGTTGGATTGTTCTTACCTTACCAACTCAGATCTATCAACAAAATCTCGGGTTTTGGCTTCGAATCTTGATCGGTTAGAATGTGTGTGTTTTGAGTGTGTGAAGAAATAGGTGTAAATGAAGATATTTTGGGGTTTTGGGGGTATTTATATCCCTGAAATCCCATTCTTATTTAACCCAAATCCATAACCAACGTCCATTACCCGACACTAGCCCGACCCATACCAATCTCCTACTCTTTTATTTATTTCCTGATAACCCGAGTAAACTTTCCCTCTATTATTAAGTAATATAATTAATATTATCTTGAAATTTCGGGATGTTACAAGTCTTCCCTCCTTAAAGAGGTTTCGTCCCCGAAACCTAACTTATTCCCCATAAAAGGAAAACTTCTTATATTTACACGCTTTATTGAATCGCCTTCGCTTTCTGAGTTATCCTTCTTACTTCCGACTTTGCAGTCATCGAATGGTGGTCATGTGTTTTAGCTATTTAAGGTAGCTTGTCCATGAAACCCTCGATGTACCACAACTCATCTCATACCTCCAAGGGCTTTGATTAGTACTTTTAACACTATTGTCTAAAACAACATTTGATCATAACATAATAATCATTCATAACCTACTCAATATATTACACGTCACTGATAACCATAAGTTTTAAACTTTAACACTCAACAAGTCTTTAAGCAAAAGCAACTTAATAAAACCATTGCATGAACAATTATTCCTTCATCAAGCGTTCCTCTCTGCAGTATCTCTCAAAGTTATGCCAAACATAGTATTGAAAGTGCAG